>NC_053121.1:10814312-12014312 GCF_010015445.1 Perca fluviatilis | reverse complement strand
AGTTTACTTGAAACTCGCCAACCTTGTGGTGCATTTTAAGTTATTGTAAAATACCCTTTTCCCATTTGGTGCTTGTTTTTGTCGTTTACCAGCAATTTACTGGTGAAATAAGTCATTGTTGTTACATTAAAAAACCCAAACGATACCCAACCCTAGCCTCATTTTGTATACAATACTTCGAACGTCAACATGAAGTAACGTCAACATCGCTTAGAGCACCTTTAATGTTCACAACATTTAGCTAGCCAGCCAGCCAGCCAGCCAGCCAGCCAGCCATTCTTTTAAGATGATATTCCTAACAGCACATAGGCGTATCCAGGCCTCCGAGTGCATCCTCAGTCCAAGGTTTCTCCATATCCATGATTACCTTGTGAACTCTCGCCCAGTTAGAAATATCTAACATAACCCCCCCCCACAGGAAACATTCCTAAGCTGGATGTTTGACCCACTTGACCTCTCTCTCTCTACACACACACAAACTTCTGTCTCTCTAACTTAAGGACAGAGAGGTTCAGGAGATCCGTTGTAATTATGCTGCTCTTATCCTGTTTTTAACTCTCTTGTGTATGCATTTGCATTGTATTTATTTATTTATTATGGGGAACTGTGTTGTGTATGGCAATGTGTGTTTATGTGTGAGCTGCTGGGCACGTGGGGATGAATAAAATATCTTCTATTCTAAGAACCAATACATGCCCTTATATTTAAAGAGTCATAA
Organism: Perca fluviatilis; assembly: GCF_010015445.1. Classification (NCBI taxonomy): domain Eukaryota; kingdom Metazoa; phylum Chordata; class Actinopteri; order Perciformes; family Percidae; genus Perca; species Perca fluviatilis. Next base: position 12,013,594 of record NC_053121.1, on the reverse strand, counting down.
CTCATTGATTATTTGATTATTATACATGATATAGGCAGACATTATAAATGATTGTCTTTTAATTAGGGCCTTGGCATAGCCTTATTTTGTTGAAACTAGGCACTTAGCATGTTAATCTTTTTTTATTTCTTCACGTACTAACAGTCCCAGTTCAGAGTAACTTTGTTATATTGAAATTGATGTGACTTGATCAGCTATGTCTTTCAACTATGGAAAAACCTGTTGGACTGCAATCCGTCACAAACACTCTTAGGACAGGTTCAGTCATTGGCTTGCACGGAGCACTTCAACTTGAGAAGAAGTTGAACTATCAGCAGCAGATTTTTTTTTTTCTTGCTGGTAACTCATTTTAACCAGCAAAAGCAGCCAACGCTGCTGGCTAAAATACCGATGATTTTTTTTTTTTTTTTTTTTTTTTTTTTAAATAGCCAACATGGAAGCACATCTAAAATAAAAACAGCTATCAGAGACACTAACGTGGATTTTAACTACACAACAAGAACAAGTAAAAAAAAAAAAATCTGAGAATATTCTTAATTCAGTGATTGGTCCATGCCTATGTCATCCAAAATCCCCTTTTTGGCACAGCAAAGTGTTCGTCAATCATCTCTAAGACTGACACTTAAGATATAGTCCTACACTTCACTCAAATTATGACAGATGCTTGACAACTAACTTTTAAGTGCAGTTTTTTTTTTTTTACTCTTTAGTCGATTCTTAGCAGTGTTCTTGTGAGTAATTCTCAGAGGCTTGATAAATACAGGCTCTGACCAGCACTAGTGTATTCTGGTAAAGTGGGGAAAAGATTCAAGTGGCAGGTGAAGAATACTTACTCTTAGGTGGCCATGGTTTAGGTGCCCACTCTGTCTTGGGTCTGGCGTTGATTTCGGCAATGCGATCATTGAACCTGGCGCTGTCTGTGGACACGGTGCTGTATGCCTGTGGAGAGAGGAGAAAGTCAGAATCTGGGCATTCTGTTCATTTCACACAAAAATATCTCATTTTACAGGATTAGCTCATTTGTTGGACTTAGGTAGCTCTCTGTTGAGGACATAAGGTTAGCATTGTCAACGGGATGCTAATAATAAAAAATAATAAATAAATAAATAAATAAATAAATAAATAAATAAATAAATATCGGCCCGAAAGCTGACCCTAGTTAAATGTTCATTAATGGCAAGTGGGCAACGGCGTCCCAGCTAGCCCTTCCAAACGCTCCGCGTCCTTGGACAGCTGCCTACTTGTACCGGTCGCGCAGCCACGATGTTCCGTGCATCATTATGGACGCATTCCTGGAACTGCTTGTGCGTCCACGCAGCCGACACAAGTCTGCAGCCGTCCAAGCCCATCTCCACCTGCGAGGTTGTCAGCTGTGCGTCTGCTACGGGCCGGAATCACCAGAGGCCCCACGATACGATATTATCACGATACTTATGTCACAATACTATGGTCAGTTTAAAGCTATAATGTGTAACTTTTTGATATTAATGAACGTCCGTTACAGTCAAGCCATTGCCAAATGAGTGGCTTGTGAAGAAAGAAAAAAAAGTTAACATGCTAAGTGCCTAGCTTCAACAACATAAAGCTACACCAAGGCCCTGATTAAAAGACAATCATTTATAATGTCTTCCTATATCATGCATAAAATGACTCTCTAAATATAATGTCATGTATCAGTTCTTGACTTCAGTTAGATAGGCAGGAATCTGAGAGAGTTAAGAATCTGGAGAGAGAGAGAGAAAAAAAAAAAAGAAAAAAAAAAAAAAAAAAAAAAAAAAAAAAAAAAAAAAAAAAAAAAAAAAAAAAAAAAAAAAAAAAAAAAAAAAAAAAAAAAAAGCGCCCAGGAAAGAAGTAGTTTCCTGGGGGAGAGGGTATATTAGGTTAGGCAGACATCTTCAAACTGGGTGAGAGTTCACAAGGTCACTCAGAGGTGTGGACACAAAAGGGGGCCCCAACATTAGAACTTTCTGTTAGACCAAAGAAAGGGGCCATTCTACAGAGCTCCAGGGTGATCCTTTTGCTTTATTACTTACAATAAATGGAGATCAAATTAGGAGTAGCTCTACGCTTTGCACCGCAGAGAGCCACGAACTAATAAAATTGCTTTAAAAAAAATAAAAAAAGGTTTCGTATTCTTCTACAATGCAAAAAAAAAAAAAAAAAACACCAACACCACACACTTTAATAACTTCTATATTTTGGTTTCAATAATATTGTTTTTAACAGTTTAACTGAAGTATTAAATACTTCTTGTCAGTTAACGGTTAAATGTAAACATCCGTAGTGGTCAACCTTGTTAAGTGTTGGTTAGTATCATCATAGTATCAAGCTGAAATGATGGAACAGAAACAATACAACTTACGTATGAAAGAGCACCAACAAAGGCTCCACCACACAGCAGAGTGTAGACTATGTTCTCCCCAGACCCACCAGGAACAGATGACATTGGTCGCCGCTGCACAACTGGAAACAGTCAAAGGTCACACGTTAGATCTTTGTCAAACCAGTTATGAAGTACTTCATAACTCAAGATTTTCCCTAATGGAGCCTTTATTAGGTGTTCTCACTTCGACTTAAACATTTATTAGGAGGTTTAAAAAAACGGAAAGAGTTCAACTTCAACTGCTTTGCCTCCATGTGTCCCCACTGTCGATGGAATAGGAATAATGTGCTGCACAAGCCCATAAGCTTCAGCTCTGTCAGTGTAAAAAGGGATTGGTGAGAAAGCACCCTAAGGCACTCTCCTGGCTCATGATGCCTCCTAATCTGATTGGATTTGGAACAAAATATTTAGATTGCCAGAAATCAGCCAGCACTTGCATGGTTTTTGCTGTATAGAGGAATTCTTGGCACCCCTCCCCCCCCAAAAAAAGGAGGTTTTAGCTAGCCCCAAAAGGAAAATCACCAGCACCAAAATGGTAAGAACCAACAATAAAAATGACAATTAAAATCCTCTCTAAATGGGTTTAAGAGCAATTTAGCAAACAACCGCTAAACAAGCAGAAGATAAACCTGAATATGAGTGCTAATCTTACTTTTATCTCCAGAGACAGGTTGTATAACTGACTCTCTCAGTGATTTAAATAATATTATATTTTCAACCAGTTTTGTTAATTTGGTTTTAATTTATTCAAGCATAATATACATTTGTTTTTCAAAATTCTCAGAATTGCAAAAAAAGGAAAATGCATAGATTTCTGTCAAATAAAGTAACAGACTAATTGAGTTTACTGTACGCGGAGCGCTCATGCTAACTGTTGTGCACCGCTAAACAATGAGCCCCTTAGCAAGCAAGCTAGCTTACTAGCCAGCCTCTTAATTAGTCAAATGTAACAACTTAATGTTTAATTCACACGCTCTTGTCAAATTGAATGACAGCAAAGTGCTATCGCCAGATGAGTGACAATTTTGTTTGGCTAATTTTCTGTAACCAGTTTTTTATAAAAAGGCATGTTGGGTTGGTGAAATTAGCAAGCTAACGTTAGCTAACGAGCCAGCAGCGGGCCATTCGGTCCCTCCGCAGGGAGACTTCTTTGCCGAGAGAACGGGATGACAGACTGGGAAGCGGTCTGGTTAGCCATCTCCCGGTGTCGGCTGTCTTCCCGGCAGGGGTTAAGCAGCGTTCTGCCGTTGATCGAGCAAACGCCGTTTGTTGTGGACAGGGTTCATACGCATTTTAACCAATAATTTTTGGCAACTTTCCATGACTATGTATTCCTGAAAATGTCAGTCGACATTATACATAAGAATAAAAATCTGTGTTAAAGTTTACCCTCAGAGGTTTAACAATAAAATGAATTTATGTGGTAGTGGGATTCATAATATCGCTCCCCGAATAGAACGTTGAGGTTAGGACGACGTGAAATACATTTATTAATCACATATTATTATACTGTGTTGGAAAAAAAATTCCATGACTTTACCAAAACTTTCTGGCTCTTTTTATGTTTCCAAAACCTTTCCAGGACTGGAATTTGCATTTTTCAAATTCCATAACTTTTCCAGGTTTTTTCAAAACGTATGAACACTGTGTGGATATCATAGCAGCGTTATCCGGTTTCTCTTGTTGAATGATGAATAGATTACCGCCGCCTGCCGCTATGGAGAGTTATTTCCTCTCTCGCAGGCGCAGAATGTACGTGGTATTTGATCGCCAGCTGTAGTCTCTGCGACGTGTACCAGTGCTAATTTTTGGCCCAGACAAAGGCGACGCCACAGTTGGCCGTCGAGGACAGCCCTACGTCAAATGGATAAGTCAAAGTAACAGGACAAATGAATGCCTCCAATTGTTTCAACTGACCAAATGTCCTCTGTGAGCCTAAGACATTAACTAGATGTTTTTGTAAAAGTCAAGGCCAATGAGCTTTGCCACGTACAGTGTTGAGGGTATTAAACGCGCCATATTCTCAGGAACTAATCCAGTATCCAGGGCTGTGACACGACTCCCTGCCACCCTGTTATTTTTACTGGCTAATCGGCTCAAGTCTCAAAAAGGTAAGAGTTGGGCGGATTAGAAGGTGAAAATCCGTGACATGAGGAGAGGACGCAGGTCAAGAGGTCACAGGATTATATTATGATACCATCCTCTGGTTAAGTGGGACCACTGGAGTGGGGAAGGGCTACACATGTCTCATTACTGACTTTTACGTATACAGTGGCCACAGCTTTGTTGTAGGCATGGGCCGGTTCTGACGGTATGATAACCTGCAGCCAAAATATCACGGTTTCAGGGTATTGCACTTACAGTAACAGTAAAATTATTATTTTGAAATTTCTGGGTAATTTCATTGAACACAATGTATTTTATTTCTAAATGCACTGCACTCATGGCAGGGAAAGGGATTTCTAAACTGCACTTTCGGTCGTTGAAGACATTTGTGGTTTTTAAACAGTGACTTTTTCAAACCGCGGTATACCCCAGTTGTGCCTGGCTGCAAGACAACAGAGGCAAGCCCTTGTAGGGAGGCTTGCCATGCTATAATCTTTTTTTAGGCACTGGCTTATTGTTATGATACAGAAGCCAAGAGGCGCTGCCCGAAATCAGAAGGGTTGGTGGGGGGGAAGCCTGGACATTCAAGAAAAGGAGGCCAAGCACTTTGACAACTTGGAAAAAAAACTGAGTTTTAGATATGGAAGTGAAAAGTGTAATGGCTGCTACACCTGACCATTTAGAGACCACGAGCTGGCTACAATCTTTCAGCCAAACATGACCTATTGAACACAAAACTCAAGGTCCACTTTTTTTTTCCCCGCAGTTTAAAAGTTCCAGAAAAGCAAGCCTTGCAAGTGGACCTTTGCTGGTCTGCTGTATGTTACAATGCTGTCTGTATTAGGGATCCACCCATACTGTTTTTTTCAAGACTGATTACCGATTATTAGTAGTTAAGAAAACCCATAACCGATATTTGGAACCTATATGCATATACAGTGAAAATGAAAATCTTTAAAATCAAAATTAAGATTTTGGAATGTTACAAAATCCAATAGTCAGATAGTGTTGTGGGCGGGACATGAAGTCAGACTCAGTGGTGAGTGAAACCAAAGCAGAGGGACAGACAGAGCTGTAGCCGAGCCATAGTAGAACACTTTTTAATTAATCAACTTTATCGGTTATCAGTCAACTAAAACGCAGGTAAAGATCATCTGCAAACTGGCAAAAAAAAAAAAAAGCCCCGATAATCAGCCAGGGCCCATAATCGGTCTATCCCTAGTCTGTATGACTAGATGTGGTCTAGATCTACTCTCTGTCAAATGTCCTGAGATAACATCTGCTATGATTTGACACTATAAATAAAATTGAATTAGACGGAATGGAGGAATTTGGACAGACTCTGGATTCATTTAAGGTGCAAGTAACAGAACCTAAAAATGCTGATTCATATCAGCACAAGTGATGAGTAGTGATAACAGAGAAATGGGTTCTTCGGGTGGCCCATACGCTCCCATGTGCTGACACCCAGGGTGTCCAATGTTTCCATGTGTCCTCTATGGTTATGTAAGCTCATCACAGATAAAGACAGTCGCCAGTTTATCAGCTGTAGAGGTATAGCTCGTGCCTGGGCATTATTTACGTTAGAATACCGTCACACAAGCACACCACGTGACTCACAGAGGCAACCATGTTTCCAGGCTCCCCATAGCCTGCTGAAGGTCACTTACACATGTATACGTATGGCGTACATTCAGGTTTAAAACCAACTTTCAATGGCCGTAACTTCACAGAGAACACCGCGCGCGGCTCCTTCATTTGTAACATTATTGCTAGTATTGACGGTTCGGCCCACGTTCAAACACCGGTTTAAAAACGTAACACATGCCATTTATAAAGCAGCCTATGGAAAAAAGCTGACAAACAGCGGCATGAATTTTAAATCAGGCAGTCTACTGCTCCGTTTAACACTAGCAGTGGATACATGTGTCATTATTAAATAACAACCAGCTCAAGTGTAGGCTATGTGTCATTCCTCCATGAGGAAACCCCGAAAAAGCATGGCCTAAAAGACACACTTTAAATAAGAGTGACCTAAATGCACCACAGAAAGTCATTCAGTCAAAGATCAGCCAAAAAAAACACGTTGACCTTCAGTGGCCGTGGGCAGCCATCGCGATTCTGCAAAATTGGAGATGCAGCTATGCAGAGAAATGCACACGAGGACAACGTGTACTATTCCACCGATTTCAGTCAAGCGGCGACACATGACCGTGAGACAACGTCTACGTTTTAAAGAACATAGATTGTGCAGAAAGTAATGATTTAAATAAATAAAAAATAAAAAAAAAACATTCAGGTTTGGGTTTTGTTATAACGCCAGGCTGAAGAAACTCACCATCCCGGGGCAACCTAGTGTAGGCTGCTCTGCGAGCCAGAGGCCCACACCTTTGCCAGGCTGCTCTGCAAGAAAACATCGCTGCTCTCCGACGGCTACGCTGGGAATGCTGCTGCAGTGCAGTTGGAGCAGCAAACGCTGGATGAATGGCTGGTTTGGTCTGGTTGGAGAAGCGTGCGAGGAGGCGGAGGTCACACTGTTGCGCAATATATGTTGTGCAGCGCCGGTGTATGAGGGGTGCTTAATGCCACAGAGGGGAAAAACGGAAGATGACATGTATGAGGCGTCGTAACACCCCGGAAGAGAAGGAGGCTAAACCTATATACTGTCTATGGGCTAAACACATGAGAGTAGAGTGGCCAGCGGTGGAAGAAGTATTCAGATCTTTTACTTAATTAAGTAGCCTACTAATACCACCGCACTGTAAAAATACTCTGTTACAAGTAAAAGTCCTGCCTTTAAAATGTTACTTAAGTAAATGTAAGTAAATATCATCAGGAAAATGTACTTAGAATATTAAAAGTACTCAATGCAGAAAAATCCTCACATTTTTGAAAATGGAAACGATCCAAACAGTTCTGTCAATCAACTAAGTGTTTAATGGTCTAATCATCTCAGCTGGACTGGTATGCCCATACATTGTTGGTTAGTTTAATTTATAATTAAACATCGTATTTTATAAACTACATGTGTTTTGTGTGCAAAAATCTTAATTTGTACTAGCAAAGTAACTAGTAACTAAAGCTGTCAGATGAATGTAGTGGAGTAAAAAGTACAATATTTCTCTGTGAAATGTAGCGGAGTAGAAGTAGAAAGTGGCATGAAAAGAAAAGACTCAAGTAAAGTTACAAGTACTTCAAATTTGTACTTCAAATGCTCTTATTATGCTCATTTTCAGGTTCATAATTTTATTTAGAGGTTGTACCAGAATAGGTTTACATGGTTTAATTTTCAAAAAACATCATATTTAGCTCCTCTTTTCACCCTGTGTGTTGAGCTCCCTGCTTTAGCTACAGATTGAGGCATTTTGACGATAAAGTAGGGGATGCTTTTGGGCATGGCTGCAGTAGCCTCATGAGACCATCCTGATCTTGCGAGCTCCAGTTTTCCACTCACAGATCAGTCTGGCATCTTGAGATAGAGAAAATTTGGAGCCTTTCGCCAAACGATCGACCAATCAGCGTTGGTTTTGAGGCAGGTTTAGGTGTGACGCAACGAGAAGCGACTGTTAGTCTAAACAACATGGTGGCTTCCACGGATGAGATGAGCGTAGCTATCGCGCAAGTTTTATCCGAATTAGAAAGTATTTCTTCATTGAAAGAAGAGCAAAAAAACGAGCAAATGTGAAGCAATCCATCTGGCGGAGTCAGGTTAGTTAGTACGTCATACGCTTCGTTGATCTGATTGGTTGATTTGGCCCGTCTATCACCAACATGGTTTATCCAATCAGCTAACCAGTATTTTCGCCCCTTCCCAAAATGTTCTCCAACAGAAAGTTCCCTTTATGGATATGCCGAGCAAATGCGAAGCAATCCATCTGGCGGAGTCAGGTTATGGCTGCAGACCCAGAGTCGAATAGTGACGCCAAGACCCAGAGCGTCAAAAAGTGACGTCAAGAAACCCGACCCAGAGCGTCAAAAAGTGACGCCAGGACCCAGAGTGTCAAAAAGCGACGCCAAGAGTCCCGACCCAGAGCGTCAAAAAGTGACGCCAACAGTCCCGACCAAGGGCATCAAATAGTGACGCCAGGAGTCCCGACCAAGGGCGTCTAAATATGACGCTAAAGGAGACTTTTGGCGTCAATAACAAACGCCAAAGGCACCTGTGACCTGACCAAGTGTTGCTGAGTGAAAATGTGTATCTTGGTGATACGGACTCAAAAGAACAGTCCCCACGGGTCCTAAGTCAGGTGCGTGTTATAGGATATTAGGACAAGAGACCCAGAGCGTCAAAAAGTCATGTTAAGAGTCCCGACCTAGAGCGTCAAATAGTGACGCCAAGTGTCCCGACCCAGAGCGTCAAAAAGTTACGCTAAGAATCCCGACCCAGAGCGTCAAAAAGACACGTTAAAAGTCCCAACCCAGAGCGTCAAAAAGTGACACCAAGAGTCCCGACCCAGAGTGTCAAAAAGTGACGCTACGAGTCCCGACCAAGGGCGTCTAAATATGACGCTAAAGGAGACTTTTGGCGTCAATAACAAACATCAAAGGCACCTGACCAAGTGTTGTTGAGTGAAAATGTGTATCTTGGTGATACGGACTCAAAAGAACAGTCCCCACGGGTCCTAAGTCAGGTGCGTGTTATAGGATATTAGGACAAGAGACCCAGAGCGTCAAAAAGTCATGTTAAGAGTCCCGACCCAGAGCGTCAAATAGTGACGTCAAGTGTCCCGACCCAGAGCGTCAAAAAGTGACACCAAGAGTCCCGACCCAGAGCGTCAAAAAGTTACGCTAAGAATCCCGACCCAGAGCGTCAAAAAGACACGTTAAGAGTCCCGACCCAGAGCGTCAAAAAGTGACACCAAGAGTCCCGACCCAGAGCGTCAAAAAGTGACAACAAGAGTCCCGACCCAGAGCGTCAAAAAGTGACAACAAGAGTCCCGACCCAGAGCGTCAAAAAGTTACGCTAAGAATCCCGACCCAGAGCGTCAAAAAGACACGTTAAGAGTCCCGACCCAGAGCGTCAAAAAGTGACACCAAGAGTCCCGACCCAGAGCGTCAAAAAGTGACACCAAGAGTCCCGACCCAGAGCGTCAAAAAGTGACGCTACGAGTCCCGACCAAGGGCGTCTAAATATGACGCTAAAGGAGACTTTTGGCGTCAATAACAAACACCAAAGGCATCTGACCAAGTGTTGTTGAGTGAAAATGTGTATCTTGGTGATACAGACTCAAAAGAACAGTCCTCACGGGTCCTAAGTCAGGTGCATGTTATATGATATTAGGACAAGAAATACCCTTGCAAAGTAGCCTAAAGAAAGTTTTACACCTGCTATATTTTCTTCTACAACTGCACTGCATACTTGTCTTATTAAAATCAACCCCAAAACATGCTTATGGTGACTTTCCTCCGCCCTACCCTTTTCAGTGGAAGTGTTAAAGCCCAGAAGGTCGCACAGACAACACGACAAAGACAAAAGAAACGTTTATTTTTTTCATGCTTATTTCATTCCTGTATTTATCTCTGCTTTTACCAGTCTGTGTTTTCAGTGCAGGCACAAAATAATGTTGCTGCTGTGGATTTGTTTTTCTCCAAATATCTTACTTATTTAGATAATTGTTGTCCTCGAAGTTAGCTACTTTATTTAGTTTCAAAATGTGTCGTCTTAGAAACCCCTTTCTATAATTGAAAAATGCATAGCAGTCATTGCAAAGAGGACAGTCTGGGGTCTTCCTTTCTCCCTCTAGTTCAAAACAGGTATACTGAAATAAAAGAACGTCTCTCTCTCTCTTTCTGTAACAGACTGTTTGACGTGTGTGTGTGTGTGTGTGTGTGGGTGGGTGTATTTGTCTACTAGAACAAACGTACTTAACAGTATACTTAAACACCATTACAATGTTCCTGATTAAAGAACATCTTTGTACATCTTTATGTCTAACAAAAAACAAATGTGTGTGTGTGTGTGTGTGTGTACTAAAACAAAAGTGTTACAACTCACCCCATCCATGTCAGCTGTAGTTTAACTCGCTGTATTAGCATAGTGGTTTGAAATTAGCAGGGGAAAAATGCATCACATGTTGCCTAAGAAACTACAATTCAATCTAATAGAAGTCATACCATTTTATCTGCAATAGTGTAGATACCAAACAAAATATAGTCATGGTAAAAAAATAAATTACTTTCTTACATCAAAATCAGTTTTTTGTTTCTACATTCATAATGTGCCCGTTTCCAGCATTGACTACCCCCATGGGGGAGTTGGGAGGAAGGAGGAAAATACTGAAATGATCACTTGACTCCTATCGTATCCCTAATTTGTGGAATGGTGGTGTTCCAACCATCCCCGGTCTCCCCTACAACATGCTATATTCTGATAAATATTGTTGTCGACATATGAAATGACCTATTTTGGGATAGAAGATTTTGGCTATATCACACGCCCTACTTCAAATAATAAATAAAATCAAAGACTCGCTCACTTAGACACACTTGAAATTCAGTATCCAGATCAGCACCCCCTGTAGTAACTCTGAGGACCCCCTAGGGGCCCCGGACCCCCTGTTGAAGATCTCTGATTGAGAATGTATTGTACATATTACTTATCTTTTTTAATTATATATAACTTAAATATATTTTTTAAATCTTATTTGTATATATTACTCATCTTTTTTTATCTTTATTTGTATATATTACTTATCTTTTATATTATACTTGTACGTGTCCTAGGGCTGGGCGATAGGGAGAAAATCAGATATCACGATATTCTTGACCAAATACCTCAAAATCGATATTGCGGCGATATTCTAGGGTTGACAATTGATGCTTTAACAAAATATCTTCACACTTAGATTTTAGATAAATAATCATCTGTAATGTGGACATAATGTCTAAGTGGAAAAAAGGCAACTAATAGAACAGCTAGAACAGTCCGGTCAGTTCAGAAAAGTACATCACTTTACTGTAATGCAGCCTTTAAAACCAGGAAAAGACAACACTTATGTCATATCACGATATTACGATATCAAAAATCTAAGACGATATCTAGTCTCATATCATGATATCGATATAATATCGATATAATGCCCATCCCTAATGTGTCCTTATTGCATATAAGTTATAGAAGTGTATTTTCAATGGCTCTGTATGCCTGGCACATATTGCAGAATTGACACTAAAGTTGACTTGACTACAATTTAACCAGTACTACAAGATAAAAGAGGCTATACACTGACAAGAAGTTATCCTCCTGCTCTGGTATATTTCAAAGTCAAAGGCCAACAAATATGACAAGTTTAAATACTGATATTTTGGAAAAGATGGAACAGAAAACATACACTACCTATCTCAGACAGTTGGTTTATTAATAAAGAAGTATAAATCCCACACTAATATATTGATCAATAGCAACACCACAGAAACAGCTGCGAATGTATATGGACAAAATGATCACGACTCTTATTTATTTCACATGATACATTTTTATTTTACACAGAATTCAGAGTGAGGAATCGGGAACAGAGGAAATCAAAAGAAGCGGACCAACAAGTGCATCCTGTAGACAGGACCTGACGAACCTCCTACACGGGACAAGAAATGAAAGAATATCAGGTTTCATTTGTTCATCCATTTAGAGATTTTATATCTTCACTCTGGATGATATAATACCAATAGAGAAAGAGCGCATTTAAGTCCCGCTCCCGCCAGAGGGGAAACTCTCTGCTCTCCGTTGACTTGTATTGCGTGAAGTGTTCCTCCTCGTCAATTTCGTCTACTAGCAAACAACAGAAAAAGCCTAAAAGCTGCTTTTTGTACGATATTTAAAACTGATATTTGACTTGGTAACAAAATGCTTGCTGCAAACATGACGTCGGACATAACGTTAGCTTAGTGTCGGGATCCCACTGATTTTCCATCCTTCCTGCTGATTCCTCACTGATCTGTATCCACTTTTGTCTTTGTAAAAAGACAATTTTTTCAGATCGGCAGCTAATAAAAACAATTAAGGTACGGGTTATTTACCCTGTTGGTAGTGAATATCACCACACAGCAGCTTTTAGGCATTTTTCTGTTGTTTGCTAGCTGAGAGCGTAGAGTTGTTTTCTAGTGTTGGGCGGATCGATCCAAAGATCGATAATATTGATACCAACGTTGGTATTGATATTGATCAGTACCAGTGTAATGACATCAATACTTTAGTTTCAGTTTCTCTCCAGTATGCACCGCTGTGGTTTCATCAAAGAGGCGACCTGGCTGTCTGTGTTAGTGCCGCTGCTTTCAAGTGCCGCTCCTGTCACAGCGTGGAGCAGGCACACTCCCCCCCCCCTCCCCCCTCCCCCCACTTGTGATTTGATGTTGTACCATCACGTGACTCAGCGGCGTCGGGCAAACAAGCAAGCAATCAGCCAGGCCTGGCAGCGGCACACACGCACCCAAATGTATACAAGCATATGAAAATTCTTTCCTGGGTTTTAACTTATTAATAATCCAAAGGAAAAAAATCGCAAAAACACTTAAAAGGTCATGAAAATTCAATCCGATTTAGCTATTTGATGATGAATCCACCTTAATTATTAAAAAGTATTGTATTGGTATCGGCGATACTGGCCCTGTATTTACTTGGTGTCGGATCGATACCAAATTTTGCAGTATCGCACACCACTATTGTTTTCCCCTCCGGTGGGGTGGGGAACGCGATGCGCTCTGTCTCTATCATGCTACATGGCAATATAGGTATCAAATCACAAAATAATGATTTACTGTATGTTGGTTCCATATTGAATTTAAGTATCATCTAGACAAACACTCACATACCAGTGTGAAGAGTTATTCCAGGCCATTCCTCACTTTGTACTCATGTACATCTGTGCTGTGCTGCTTGAATAGCTGGGGGAAGGGGGAGACAGATACAAGTCATTTAAATGTACCAACTAGTTATATCAGATTCATATTCAACTACATCAATTCAATTCAATTCAATTCAATTTTATTTATAGTATCAAATCATAACATAAGTTATCTCGAGACACTTTACAGATAGAGTAGGTCTAGACCACACTCTATAATTTACAAAGCCCCCAACAATTCCAACAATTCCAGTAATTCCCTCAAGAGCATCCAATAATCTTAAATTCTTCAAAGCTTTCTGGAGGGCTCCTATGGGGAGAGACGTGTATAATGGGCTTATGGTATTGTCATTCATACATATGTTCGTTTGGTTTATGGGTTATTGACTATTTTGTTTCATGGCCTTGAATATTGTAGTTACTGTGTCGTGTTTTCTGGATTTTTGTCTGGGTGGGTGTTCATGTTCATGTTGCAAATGTTGTTTTATTGTTTTAAAAATAAATACAATTTGTAATCGCTGGGCGATATGACAATATATAGTGTCAAAACGATATAAAAATGTCTATTGTATATATTTTTCTGTATGGTTCATATCGTAATGTCGAAAAACCAGCAGCTGAACTGCGTTTCGGCGATGTAGACGTCAGTTGGAAGACATTTCACGTTCTGATCCTTGCACCTTATGTTTATTTTGCATTAAAGTCTTAATAAATGACAAAATACTCAGTGCTTTTCATTTGTTTAATTGTATTTAATTCACACAGGAGTATGCAAAAATAGGCTTTACCATGTGGTTATTTCATGTAGCCTATTGATTTATTGAATGACCAGAAAACATGCTATATTCTGATATATATTGTTGTCGACATATGAAATGACCTATTATGGGACAGAAGATTTTGTACTATATCACACGCCCTACTTCAAATCAAAAATAAAATCAAAAACTCACTCACTAAGACTTTTGTATACGATTATTGAAGACACATTTCATTGTTCTGCTTGAAATTCAGTATACAGTTGTTGTCCTGATCCCCACATGTGAACTCAAAGATCTAAAGTGCTAGCTGTGTATTGGTGCCCTCTCCTGGGTAAACTAATGCAAGACATTTTGTGATACAGTAACAGTACTCAAACTTTTCCTGATTGCTACACAATTCTGAAAAAAAGGGTATTTTATCTTGCTGGAAGACATGTACATTCCTGGATAGGTTAGCCAATGACATAAATTGCACGATTGGTGTATGAACAGAGTTTGGTGTCCATACAAAGAGATAAACTAAATGTATAAATGATATGTTATTAAAATGTTCTGTGTGAAATGATGTGGTCACTTACCAGGCCCCAAAGGAAAGCAGATGTTCCAAAGGCAAGGCCCACCCTCACCCAGTTGGGGTTGGCAGTGTCAGGCTTGGAGCTTGTGAATACAGACCTGGATCCAACTGCAAAGAAAATACACAAATACTGTGACAATACAACAACTGTTTTCAATGAAAAATGTCTTGGCATGAGCAGTCAGTACTTTGAAACAGCAATGAAGGAAAGCATCAATAACAGTGTAAGAAGAATGAACCCTTACAAACCTGGTAGAAATTAATTGACGCTATTATAAACCCATATGATTCGCCTGGCCATATTCCATATCAATAATACTGCATATTAGAGTGCTCTCTATGCGCTACTGTATGCTCTGGTGGAAGCAGACTGTGGACGTTAACTGTGGACTGTCCAGTTATTAGAAGCTAGCCGAATTAAAGAATTGCCTTAACTTACACTAAAAAGTTAAAATAAAGTCTTCCTTCAAATGTGGGCTTTCCAAAAAAACGGGGAAGCATTAAATTACACAAGTTCTGAGAGACATTTGGCGTGTATGCCCCTTCATACATGAGATACTGGTATAACGTGGGTACAACTTGATTTACAAGCCTTACTATTAAATCAGATACACATTACAATAATATATTGGAAAACAATTGGGTAAACAATTTAAAAGTACTAAGCAACACTGCCATAAAAATCATACATTTAGGGGGAGAACCCCGTCTCTGTGACTGCACTGCTAACGTTACATGAATGCTAAGCTAAGGTCAGGCTTCAAAATAAACACGGCGTGCACGTAGTAAACAGCCAGATAAATAAAACGTGTGTTTCAAAACCATAACCATGACTTCGTTGCCATTATGTCACAATCTTACCTTTGCTGACGAGAGCAGCTCTATATAATAACCGGTTGAAAGTCATTTTAGCTTAAGAACAGGAGCTCACTTCATCCGGTTTGCAACCCACCGCGGTTGATTAACCTTCCTGGAAGCTGACAGGACTGAGTAGATGATTCGGATAATTCGCTCGAACACTTATAACAACAATCTCATCTGCTTGCTGTAACATTTTGTCATTTTAAACTCAACAGATGTACGGCCTAATCTCCAGGACACAGTTTAGCATCATTAGCGTTACAAATTCAAATCCCTCTCCTAATGGGGTTGGTAGTTGATACTGAACCAAATTCCATTAGAAAAATAACCATGTTTTTATACCTCGCCCTCGTTCTAAAAACGTGATTTTAATGAAACAAACTAATGTTTGGTGAGTAGTCATCGTGCCTACTTTTACAACCTATTCAAATAGTTAGTAAAAATATTCTATACTCCACCAAGTGTGAGTATTTGCCGAAAAGCAAGGCAGTGTTACATTTGTAGAAATGTCAATGGGATTTGGTGAGCAACTTTTGAGACAACCAGTGCACACAGCTAGGAGCGCACTGGCACAATTTCCATCCAACATAACAAGTTGTATAATTTGGAACATATCCGGATACATTATTATATGTATTATAAAATAAAGCCGTGTCATGTAATTCTTGTCAGAAGACTATCAGTCACGTTACATGTTAGCCGTGCTTGCCCGTGTTTGACACGCAGACTCAGAGAGCAGCCTGACCCGGAGGAGAAGCACATATCGGCCATTTTGCTCGGAAGGGGGCCTCAGCTTGGCTTCAACACGTGAGAGATAGGAGCCTGAAGATACTGAAACAGTCCAGGATCTCTGACTCCAAGAGGATATTATTCATGTGTGAACCGAGAGAGGCATAGGAAGCCAACAAAATGCCCACAATCACTCTACCGCCGAAGGAGAATGCTCTCTTCAAGAGAATATTGGTAGGCTAAATGCCTGAGATCACGTCAGCTTGCTGGCTAATGCTAGCTAGTTTGCCAAGTAGCCGTCAGTTTTAAGTTAGCAGTCAGAGCGTGTACCGTTAGCTAGGGAGTCGCTAGTGAATTAACCAACATATTAATTTTACCAAACGCATTTTGAATAGCATATCTCAGTTATTATAACACTGCAACTAAGAAGGCAGCATCACGTTAGTTTGCAGCAACCTGTCGTGTGGTGTCCTAGCTATGCGCTGGCCTCGGCAACACATCCAAAGTAACGTTACAATCAATGACAAAGCTGCTTGACACATGACCGACACACAACTTAGGTGGAGAGTTGACGTTAGCTATTCTAGTTAAAAGTTGCAGTTTGGAAAACGTATTCGTCTGCACTGTCAATAAAGTTGTTGAACACTGTTCTTGTATGTGCGGCCAAAAATAGTTGTCCTTAGTTCGAGCAATTCAGTTAAACCCATACCGCGAACCAGATTTCATTCAGTAATTTCGAAGTTAAGAGCTTCGCTAACTTACTCTTGCTTCTTTACAATATAACGTGGACGTGAAAGCTTGAGTCGCTAAATAAATCAGTTGATGCCACATTAAATTCGGCATATGTCAACAACTGCTAAAGTCAAGTCTTAATTTAAAATATTGACTTAGCTAACAGTATCATTCTAATAATGTGTACCACTACTCTTGGGTATTGGGAATGTGTTCTTTCTTACTGTCAGTCAGGGACCTAAGTGCATTTTTTTTTTTGTGGGAGTTAGCATGATTTCTACTGGGGGGGGGGGCTCTGAACTCCTGATGCCTGAGCCAGTCACATCCATCTGGCCGCTTGTCTGATTTCATTTTGTCCACAGCCCTCCATCATCAAGGCTCTTATCTCAAGTTGTGTTTCTTCCGTGCCACAATCTCATGCTGACTGGACTGGCAATGTTTGGTGTATGTGATGCTTTGCTCGCAGCAGGAAGGACCAGTTATTTCTACTGGTCACCGGAACACAGTGTTGGCATTCAGCAATTATTAATTTCTTTTTCTGGCACTTCAACATGGCTCTCTGAGGATTAGTGCAGCGGTAGAAGGGCAGTCTGTTGGCCTCAGGCGCCTGATGTAAAGTCTGCTCTGTCTTCTTTTGCAGAGATGCTACGAACACAAGCAGTACAGAAACGGCCTCAAGTTCTGCAAACAGATCCTGGGCAACCCAAAGTTTGCTGAACATGGAGGTAAGACACAAGCTGCTTGACTTGTCCCCAACACAAAAAAAGCTCGTCGGTCCTCTCATGTGGATAAACTATGTGATGGCATGCCTGTTTCTAAACTACCTCAAACATATCTTTGGCATTTCTCTACTGCAGTGTCTTGTTACTTATCAAGCAAGACTAGCTTGCTTTGACAGCTCTATCTCCACAGCGCTGTGGAGTAAGGTCTGGCTACACCACACATACATGCACTCTACGATAGGAAAGAAAAACGCTCTGGGTTGTTTGCACTTCTTTAAACCAATCACAATCGCCTTGGTCGGCGCTAAGTTATATACGCAGCGACGGTGGCTCTGCAAAAATAGTCTTGGAAAGGAACTTGTTTTGGTGGAAGATTTTCACCCTGCAAAACAAAAAGCCACATCCAATATTAAATGAAGTTAACTGTTCACAATACAGTAACGTGAGCTATTTCAGTTAGCTGGATACATGGTTAAACCTCATTTGGTCTTACCAGCGTATTGCTGTGTGTATTTCGTCCACAGCAATCCCACCAATTGGTCCCAAAACGTCCCAGTTAGAGAGGAAATGCCGTAAACATATTCTTTGTAAATCTTTACAACCATTCCCCGAAAAAAAAAAACAAGCAGGCCCGCCTTGTCGCACAATCTAAATTTTCTTCAAAACTTTACATTTTCAGCGTGTAGCTTGCTAGCTCGAAGTTTGTTGTTGTTTCCCGTAGCGAAGGGATTTTAGGGAACGACAACACACAGAGAGCAGAAGGTCATGCGCTGGACGCGTCAGGCTTTATCCTGGAAATGTACTTTGTTGCTCCAGACTACTTATCAGCTAATGTATGCAGTGATAATGATGTTTTTTGTGATTAGCTGTGGCTGGCCAATAGAATGGTCTGGCTCTAGTTGTGATATTTGTCACGCTGTTTACCATTGCAGTTTGTGGCAATGCCGTAGTATTTTTTTCTCAATACTGCCTAGTTCTTTATTACTACTCACACCTGTTCCGTTTAGGTGGCCAGCAGCAACCTTATTATATACTGAGAAGTAAGCTGCAAAGTTGTGCAAGACATTTCATCAGTTCATGTGAATACACTGTGTGTAAGCAGGCAGTGTCTGGATGCCAAAAAACAATTAGCTAAAATGCAAAAAAATAAATAAAAATAAAGCTCTGTAAAGCTGAAGGGAATTGCAGAGGGGACCCTTTTCTTGTTACACGTAGCCATTTAATCAATCGTAAATATTAGAAATATTGATTATGGAACTCTTAAAGGTAATATAATACATATGGGAATATCGAGCAAGCAACTTGTACAATTTACAACAAAACGAGTATTGTGGCAACTTGTAACGGACCCCAACAATCAAGTCCCCTTTTTTTCTTCTTTTTTTCTTTTTTGCATAATGTATCTGATTAGAGCAGGGATCCAACTAAATATCAAGTGAGGAAATGATGTACTGAAAGAGACAACATTGATTGGCAAGTCTGTAGAAAGGGCAGAACACTGACTGGCTGCTGTTAGCCCTGCGTCACTTCTCTTCATTGGTCCTCTGGCTATGGCGTGGGGCGTGTGTTTTTAAGTAAAATGCTGCATTGTGCCACTGTCTCTCCCTGGACGTCATTTACATAAACAGTCTCAATAAATCAGGTATAAAAGTGGAGGAAGCTGCACCTGTCTTGACATCTCATGTCCCTGAATGTCCCGCTCATCTCTTTCCCCCCCCCCTTTGCTTTGTGCTCCAGAGACGCTGGCCATGAAGGGTTTAACCCTCAACTGTCTGGGCAAGAAGGAGGATGCCTACGAGCTGGTGAGACGAGGCTTACGCAACGACCTCAAGAGCCACGTCTGTATCCTTCCGTCAGCCGCTCAGGGCAGTTTGACACTCCAATTCAGTTAGGCACAACATCTGCTGAATCACTTTGAACAGGGCTGTGCAATTAATCAAATTTTAATCACGGTCGCGATTTTGGCCTGCAGCGATCACTAAAACGATGTACTCGAGAAAACGTTATTCTGCACGACATTTTGCAAGTAAACTCTTATCTCATCTTGAGTTCAACAGGAAAAGTATTAAGGGGAATTTCACAGTTCAAGGTTTTTTTTCAATAAAAAAAAAAAAAAGTTCAATAAATGCAACATCTTTCCAAAAGTCAATGAGAAATCGTGTTAATCGTGAATTCAATATTGATCAAAAATAATCGTAATGAAGATTTTATTAAAAATTTTTTTTCATAATCGAGCAGCCCTAAAGGTACCGACACACCAACCCGATTATCGGCCGTCGGACAGTCTGGCGAGGTCGGTGGCTCGAGTGTGTTCCGTGCCGTCGTCAGTCGGAGGAGCCGATTTTGACTTGTTGAATCGGCCAGTGGGCACTCGGACTCAAGGACCAATCTGATTGGTGGAGTGCTAGCCCTTGGCTAGCGAATCAGTGCTTCTTCCACGCGAAGAAGCCCAAGAGCGGACAACGCCAGTCTCTTCTTATTGCTAGCCATCGTATTTTCTTCCGTGCACTGTGTTTACTAGGAGATGATCCGTCATTTCCGGTTTTCATTTTTTGGGGCGACAATACAGGTCAGCGCCGCCTGCTGTTATGGAGACGTATTACGTCTCGCGCACGTGCAGAATGTACGATCAAGTCGGCGTCGCTTCGGTGTGTTCCGAGGCATGATCAGTCCGGCTGCCTTTTCTGCCGACGGTCGGCCGTCGGGTGGGTGTGTCAGAGCCTTAACTCCGAAACACCTTGAATTTGATCTAATTTCTGCTTGGCCGCTCTTTGTTGAGGTGTTAACGAGTCTTTACATTCTTCCAGTCTTTTAATTTCGATGTGTGTGTTTTTTGTTACATTTGTAAGTACATTAAAAAACCCGTGCAGGAGTGTTGGCTTCCTGAACTCGCTCTTCCTCCAGGCTGGCATGTGTACGGCCTGCTGCAGCGCTCTGACAAAAAGTACGACGAGGCCATCAAGTGTTACCGCAACGCTCTGAAGTGGGACAAGGACAACCTGCAGATCCTGCGAGACCTCTCCCTGCTGCAGATCCAGATGAGAGACCTGGAGGGATACAGGGTGAGGGTTGCCAGAGAGAGAGGATGTGTGTATAAAAAAAAAAAAGGCCCAGATGGAGGGACGCAGGAAGAGAATGGATGAAGGGGTTGTGGGGCAAGCGTGTGTCTCCCGCCGTCCGTGGTGTTGTAGAGGAGACCTATACGATATTGGGGGGGGGGGTGTCTTTTGGTAAAATGACTGGATGCTCTCGCTCTTCTACTTCCTGGTGAACGCCCTGCGGCCCACGTAAAAATAGACCTGGCGCGTGTCTTTAGATTTAGAGCCGCTTCACCCAAGGGTTGGCTATCATTTGGATTTTTAGGATTCCGATGCCGAACCGCTACTTTTAAAACGATTCCGATTCCTAAACCGATTGTTATTGTAAGTGTAATATGTTTACTAGTGATCACGTGCAGTCAGTGAATGGTTAATATGCTTTTAAGTCCGTTTTGGTGAGCCCAGAGGGGAAATATGGCATTTTAAAAGTAGCCTACATTTACGGTAGCTAGCTAACAGTAGACTACAGAGAGAGTGTGATATTTGTACGTCCATTTCGGAGTGACGGAGGAAAAATATTTCAGTCAACACACTGAGTGGAACCGAAATTTGCGTTCTAATCCGGTCCGATTCCTACCATGTTTCAGTACCCAACCCTACTTTACACGTGGGCTGAAAAATCAAGCATTGACTTAAATGGCCGCCTCCAGAACGCAGCAGACGCGCCCGGTTGAAAATAGGGGTTAGATGGTGAAGACTGACCGAGGACGGGTTGCCTGACCAGTACAAGTCCATGGTGGACATACTGTAATAACAGACATAAACATGGTTGCTTACAGTTTGGTGTGCTATGATGGTCCGTCTCCCTCTCTCTCCAGGAGACGCGGTACCAGCTGCTGCAGCTCCGCCCGGCCCAGCGGGCCTCGTGGATCGGTTACGCTGTCGCCTATCACCTGTTGGAGGACTTTGAGATGGCTGCCAAGATTGTTGAGGAGTTCCGCAAAACGCAACAGGTAGGTCAGAGCTACAGGCGACTCAACGGCACTGTACAGAATAAGTTTGTATATTATACTGAGTCATGCTTGTATGTAGTAGGGCTGGGCGATATGGAGAACATCAAATATCACCTTATTAATGACCAAATACCTCGATATCAAGACGATATTGTAGGCTTGACAATAGGACAGTTTATCGTCTTTCAATGGAATCGCATCGTGATAAAGTCATATATCGACATATACAATTATACTACGTTGCAGATTTGTTTTAACATCACACTATTTCTGTGCATGCATGTAAACATAGTCAGTATATATCACTTGAAACTGTTTACATTATTTATCTAAAATCTCATTGTAAAAAAAAAAATTTTTTTGTGAAAGCACCAATAGTCAACCCTACAATATCGTCGCAATATCGACATACGTGGTCAAGAATATCGTGATGTCTGATTTTCTCCATGTCGCCCAGCCCTAGTTGACAGTTTGTTCTTTTCACAAAATATTTACACAATGAGATTTGTCATAAATATTCATCAGTAATGTGGATAAAACTACGAACACCCAAGAACAGTCTGGTAAGAAAACGACATCACTTTAGTGTAATGCAGCCTGTAAAACCAGGAAAAGACGAAACCTATGCCATATTACGATATCCAAAATCTAAGACTATATGTCCTGTATCTAGTCTCCTATGATGATATCAATATAATATCGTTATATTGCCCAGCCCTAAATTGTAGTGGAAGTATGCCACCTGCTGGGGACTCCTAACAGATTAGGGTCTCTTTAAGGTATAGTGTGTAGTTTCTGTCGCCCCCGTGAGGAATTCTAAGTAACGACAACAAAACTGTCACCATGTCCACATGACACAAGCCTTCCGTGATCGCGCACCGCCCCTCCTCCACGCAGTTGCTAGTAGCCGAGGAGGACACGGAGGATTACAAAAACATGATGGACTCTTCAGAAGAGGTCATTACCTTCACTCGAGTTTCTGCGCGCATAAGTCGTCGGACGCCACAATCATCTGGACGTGAGAGAAATCCAGAGAGAGTAGTGTGGAGCTGATAGTCTTAATTAGCTTTGTAGCAACTCATTTGGCGATGGCTTGAATGTAACGGACGTTCATTAATATCAAAAAGTTCCGCACTAAAGCTTTAAGAGTGGCGATAGAACGACTTTCCTGAGCTAACACTCCAGGCGTTGATAATTAGCAAGGGCAGCAAAGTCCACTCAAGGATGCTCCACTCATACGTTTTCATCCCTTTCCCTTCTCTGCGTGTGTGTGTTTGTCCAGACGTCTCCAGACAAGGTCGACTACGAGTACAGCGAACTGCTGCTTTATCAGAACCAGGTTCTGAGGGAGGCGGGCCTGCACAAGGAGGCCCTCGATCACCTCAACAACTACGAGAAACAGATCTGTGACAAACTGGCCGTGGAGGAGACGAGAGGTGGGCTGATGACACTGGTTACCCAGGTTGTGTGTTGAGGCAGAGGGGCTGGAAAGGTTCAGTCCTCCAGCTCGGACAGAATGTGTAAAAGAATTTAAACTGGCTAACAGGGCCCCTCTACATACTTCAGTCCTGCTTCATAATTTATACAATACAAACATTGTGCTTAGTTAATGTTGAAAGCAGGCTCCAAAATTAGCACCATCCACCAGCCAAATGGCCGTTAAATGTGTAAGTGGCTGATTGATTAAAAAATCAATCTATTGATTGGCTGGTTAAATTTGAACATTCACTAGTGATTTTCTCGTGGTGGACAAAAAAAGTTCATTTTGAACCCTAATTTTGTGTCTGTGTCTGTGTGTGTGTAGGAGAGCTTCTGCTGAAGCTGGAGAGGCCCGAGGAAGCTTCCGATGTCTACAGCAGACTCCAGGAGAGGAACCCTGAGAACTGGGCCTACTACCATGGCCTGGAAAAGGCCTTAAAGCCAGGTGAACACTATCCTCAGGCCCACGCGTGTCGGGTCCACGCAATATGATGGATGGATGTAGTTATACTGTAGCTACTTATTAGGGCTGTACCAGGTTTAACATTCTCTCTGGGTCACCAGTGTAGGGTGTGTCTATTGGGAGATCCCTTCTCAACGTCCTTCCAGTGGAAGCGAAGGGGCACAAAACCCACACAAATTGCAGAAAATGTATTTCGCCGTTTATTTTAAGTCCCTATGGGGCTTCTTCAGCGCTAATCCACAGTCCTCTTTTGTGTAAAAAAATACACCCCAAACTTTAGCTGAAGCTAAAAATGAGGCATTAGCAGCCTGAGTTGATCAAATCTAAATGTAACATTCCAAAATGAAGCTTAATACCCTCTTAGTGTTTACATGGACAGTCGTTCTGTGCTGAGCTACAGTGAAAAGACTGTAACACACAAGGAAAGAACAGTAGCCACATTGTTTTTCTTCTTCCTGTGTGTGTGTGTGTGTGTGTGTGTGTGTGTGTGTGTGTGTGTGTGTGTGTGTGTGTGTGTGTGTGTGTGTGTGTGTGTGTGTGTGTGTGTGTGTGTGTGTGTGTGTGTGTCCAGGAGGTGTAGAGGATCGTCAGAAGATTTACGAGGACTCCTGGGTGAAGTTTCCTAAAGGCCTGGTTCCCCGAAGACTGCCTCTTAGTTTCCTCACAGGTACACACAGTGCAGCCTGCCGCAGCACCGTGCAGTCAGTGTGGCATGTTTTTGATCAAAACCCTTTTCTCTTTCTCTATGGTCGTGGTGAGTTTGTGGTCTTCATCAGCAGACGTAGTTTGCTTTGTCATTACCCCGAGACAACAGATGTACTATTAACTTACTGGACCCGCTACCAAGCTAAAATGTACAGGGAAGGAAGTAACGTGCACTCAGCTAATGTGAGATTCTTTAAGTACAGACAGAATTACCACTAAAGAGACGTGCACATTAGGGATGTTAACCGTTAATCGAACAATAAGAACTTGAACCGATTTAATATGATCTGTCAAACAGTTAAAAAAGCAATATTATCAAAACAAAAATTAAAAAAAGTTATTAGAAACATTTCTGCGGGGGCGTCTGCGTAGCTCACCTGGTAGAGTGCGCGCCCATATACAGAGGCTCGATCCTCAACGCAGCGGTTGCGGGTTCGGTTGCGGGTTCGGTTCCGACCCAGACTAATGATCGGTCAGAAAAAAAACCTCTAAATTAGAATCCCTAGTACACGTTGATTGACACATTGACATACGCACAAATTCCGGCTTGCGATACACATTTACCAGGCAACAGCTAACGGTTTCATGTTGTATTTGAGCTGACTCATAAAATTAGCCTGATTTGACTACAGCTGATGAAAGCTGAAAATGGGGGGGGGGCAAAATAGACTACAGAATATTTCGTTCTGTATTGACAGGTTCTGTATTACAAAATCAATATTTTTTTTAATTACATTTATAAATCTGCATTTATATCAAAACGTAGAGACTTTCAAACATCAACATGTCATTTATTAATATGTATTTGTGTCTAAATGACATATAAACATCTTTTCCTATTATATTTTGCCTGCAAACGCTTTCGACACGCTTGCGTGTCGCGTGAAAAATAGGCGTTGGTTCTATTTCTAGCAGGCACACGTTTGAGCCGCGCCTGACGTGTGCGTGTCACACAGGCAGTGTGTAAGCTCTGACCTGTTAACATGGGAGCCGAAATATAAACGGACGCAGCCTGTGTGTAACCAGCCTTAAAAACCCTACACGTTCTTGTCATCTCACTACAAATCTCACTTTACTGTACCTTTTACTGTGTGTTGTGCTGGCCAGGGG
Source organism: Perca fluviatilis (assembly GCF_010015445.1). Classification (NCBI taxonomy): domain Eukaryota; kingdom Metazoa; phylum Chordata; class Actinopteri; order Perciformes; family Percidae; genus Perca; species Perca fluviatilis. The sequence continues at coordinate 11,988,078 of NC_053121.1, read as the reverse complement.
AGAAGTTCTGTGAATGTCTGGACAGCTACCTGAGGATGAACTTCAGCAAAGGCTGCCCCCCCGTCTTCACTACCCTCAAATCCCTCTACACAGACAAAGCAAAGGTGAGCGGCGTCACATTTAAAATGGGCGCTTCCACATTGAAGCCGCTGTTCGTTCCTGGTCTGCAATAATGACAATTTCATTTGTTTCCCCCCTCGTGCAGGTTACAACCATTGAAGACTTAGTAGTTGGCTATGAAACCTGTTTAAAAACCTGTCGAATGTTTAGTGAAAAGGGTGAGTGTCGCTTGTTCTTGAGTTGACTTCTTCTTCACGGGCCTCGATGTGTTTGTTAGACCCATCCAAAAATCACACACAAAGGCAGAACTCGTGTGACTTTTGTAAAAAATGTGTGCGCAGATGATGGGAAGGAGGAGCCCCCTACCACCCTGTTGTGGGTACAGTATTTCCTGGCACAGCACTTTGACTTCATAGACAAACCCAGCCTCGCTCTGGAGTACATCAACGCCGCCATAGACAGCACGCCTACGCTCATCGAGCTCTTCCTCATCAAGGCCAAGATCTACAAGGTTCAGTATAAACTGCACACATCAAATGCATTACGCTCAACTCAGAAAACACGAGCCACCAGGATGTGGGAACGATTGAGCCCATGCTAATTTTATTGATGCAACTTTGCACGTTTGCGTTATTGTAAATTAGGTGTGAATGTGTTTGTAAAATTGTATATTCGGATGTTTTGTACTTCACTTGCATTGGATATTTCAGAGCTCGACAGTAACGGTTGCCCGGGTTGCCCTTGGCACGCAGATCTAGTCAATTGGCAACCATTTCGTGGCCTCTGTTCAATATTTGTTTAAAAAAATATATAAAAACAAACAAAACTGGAAAATCTTATTTCAAAAGAAGTCAATATTTTATTTGGATGTCTCCGTAAAGTTTAAACCCAACATTTCAGCTGTTGTGTGACCGCTTTCCACAAATGCGCGTTTGCGGTGGAAAAAGGTACAGGCACCGCAATTTTCTGTTCACATTAACGGCGTATGTTAAAATGCCCGGTATCTACCGGACGCAATAGCAATACCACTTAAATGTCTGTGCTGCTCTCTGATGATCCAAAACAGACGTTGGAGGCTAAAGAAGCATCGCTGCATGTCACGCTAGTTAACACTAATAACACGTTACCTTGGCAGCAGGTAACGTTAGCCTACCGTTAGCTACAGTGTTAGCTGGATTAAACACAGTTAAAATGCTGACAGTTAAACGGTGTAAAAGTGTGACTGTATTTCACTGTAGAGGATTCCAACAGCAGGATGTACAACAGTCTGCCGCTAAAGCTATGAGCTAAAAGACACAAATTAGCACTTGGTCACTGCTGTTGTCAGAAAAACAAAACAGACGGGACTAATGTTTTGTTCCAGACACAATTTTTAGCCCGCAAGTTACGACTTCAAGTCACGACTCACGACTTGGTAGCGTTCCAGGCAAAGTCACGACAAACCCTTCTAGCTAGTGTTAGCTAGCGGCTACCTACCATTGACGTTAGCTAACACTAGCTGATACTAGCGAGTTCTAGTCGGAAACATATTTTGGGCTTCATTTAATAAACAACCTGTAGTAGTACACAATCGTATGTGTATTGTTTTGATTATAATGTGCGGAATTACTTTACGTTGCCTATTTATGTATATTTATTTCTATTTCTCACTGGCGTCTGTACAGCATCAACAGGGGTCGACATTGTTGTTTATGTGTGTGTGTGTGACGTCAAAACTGTAACTGGGAGTACAACGATCTGGTACGAGTTCACGAGTAGTAAGTTACGGGTTGCCTGGAACACGGCATAAATGTTGCGTTTACCTGAAACTGGTGAACCACATGGTCCATCCATAGTTAATGTAAAATACCTTTTTCTCATCTGTTTTTCTCTTTTAACAGCAATTTGGTGAAAGAAGTAATTATTGTTAAAAGTTATTATTACATTTTTTATAATCATTTAAATTCCCCCCTTTTTTTTTATGCTTCCGTGACTCAAAACCGTGATCCGATCCGTGAGTTGGATGGGGAATTATATTGCTTAATCGCGGTCTTTGCGATTAGCTGATCGCCTTCTTTCAAATCTTGATTTTTCAATTTGAAAACGATTCGTCATTCAGCCCTACTTTGGCAGAAGTTGGGGGATTAAACTCCATGTGTATCGTGAGCATTGACTCTTTGCCCCGTCCTCTGTGTCCCTTGGCCCTGCAGCACGCCGGCAACATAAAGGAAGCCGCTCGGTGGATGGACGAGGCTCAGGCCCTGGACACCGCCGACCGCTTCATCAACTCCAAGTGTGCCAAGTACATGCTGAAGGCCGGCCTCATCAAGGAAGCCGAGGAGATGTGCTCCAAGTTCACACGGGTAAGAGACCGTGAGAGTGTGCGTTGGATAGGGCTGCATATCGAACTTCGATACCTTTTATGCGCCGACCGGATTTCCTCTTTAGTATCAAGTATCGAAAAATGCATCATACCCAATTTCAATACCTAAGGAGTAAATCTCATCTGTGTCAGTGAGCCAATAATCAGGCAGCATGCTTGCAGATCTAATTAGGGACAGACCGATTATGGGCCCGGGCCGATTATCGGGGCCGTTTTTTGGCAGCTTGCAGATTATCTGTATCTGCATTTTTATTGACGACGACAAATCCGACCTGCGGCCCTTTGGCTGCGTGTCATCCCCTCTTTCTCTCCACCCTTTCCTGTTTATCCACTGTCACTGTTGAATAAAGGGAAAAGTATAATAATAAAAATGGGCCCTCCTGTGCTGACTGCCTGCACAAACAGGCGGTTGCCACGGAACGCAGCACAGGTAGCGTTAGCCTACACTAGCATAGGCTTTTTTCTTTAGCTTAACACTAACGAAAGGCACACAATAACACAAACTGACTAACCTATCGAGGCAACAGGAGAACAGCAACTTCGTGTTTTCTGCGAGTTAAAATGACCGTTGTTGTCAATGGAGTCTGGTGGCTTTGAAGAGAGCAGAGCTGGACAACAGCTATCAGTTTGTTAGTCTAATGTTTGTTTTTTCCTCAGACTCTGAGTGATACTTATTGTCCAGTGGAAACAAAAGTCATAGCTGTTGTAAATGGTTATTATATCACGGCTATTAACCAATCCGATTGTGAGGTCCTCAATTCTTTGACTCAAATGTAGCTTAGGCTTGTGATGTGCTACTTCAGTATATTACTGGGACCACTGCAGAAAATTTCATATTTAATATCTAGGAAATCGTGTGTGTGTGTGTGTGTGTGTGTGTGTGTGTGTGTGTGTGTGTGTGTGTGTGTGTGTGTGTGTGTGTGTGTGTGTGTGTGTGTGTGTGTGTGTGTGTGTGTGTGTGTTGTGTGTGTGTGTGTGTGTGTGTGTTGTTGATTTCAGGAGGGGGCGTCTGCAGTGGAGAACCTGAATGAGATGCAGTGCATGTGGTTCCAGACAGAGTGTGCCTTGGCCTACAAGGCCATGAACAAGTTTGGAGAGGCCCTGAAGAAGTGCCACGAGATTGAGAGGGTAAGCTTCTACCCTCTACTCTAACTAACATCACCCCCACCCTCATCCATTCCAACTTCTCTACCTTTGGACTCGGCAGCTTTGGCCCCATTTTAAACTCAACAATGCGTCTTGTATCCGGATAAAGTGTGCAATCCCCAATTTTAATAAAGTTGCGAATATTCCCTCATTTTGAATTTGATGTTCTCCGCTGCCGTCACTCCTACCGGCCCTCCGATGACCAGAGGAGTTTGACTTCCACGTTGATTTTTCTAACCTCAGCAGATCTAAACTGGGGCTGCACCATAGGAGTACCTAATTGCGATTTATTTTTGGACTGATAGCTTGCAATTGTGATATGATTCACGACATTGGAGGGAATGATCATTTTTGTATCATTATTCTCATTTTCATTGAAAAATACTAAAAATGAAAGGAAAAAAAATGAAAATGATTTATAGTGTTTTTTTTTTTTTTTTTTTTGCAAGGATCTGTACCAAACAAAGATTTTTTTTCTTTAGTCTGTAGGATTTGATTTGTAGGCCGCGACCTCTCTGCAGCGCCACAATTCATTCAGAATGGTTTGAAATATTATGCCTTTAACAAATATTGCACCCCCCCTCCATATTGCGATTTCAATAAAATTGTGATTAATTGTGCAGCCCTAGTCTAAACACAGTCTCTCTCTCTCTCTCTCTCTCTCTCTCTCTCTCTCTCTCTCTCTCTCTCTCTCTCTCTCTCTCCTCCATCAGCATTTTGTGGAGATCACAGACGACCAGTTTGACTTCCACACCTACTGCATGAGGAAGATGACGTTGCGCTCCTACGTGGACCTGCTGAAGCTGGAGGACGTCCTGCGGCAGCATCCGTTCTACTACAGAGCTGCTCGGACCGCCATCCAGATCTACCTGGTCCTCCACGACAAACCTCTGGCTGACGACAGCAAGGAGAGCCAGGCAGACACCGGTCAGTCTGTGTTACAATCAAGCAGTATTACACAAGAGGGTTTTATCTAACGTCATTATTGGCACAACAAGTGATGCGGTCAGGCTGAGGTCTGTAAGCATCGCAAAATAAGGAAGCCCTGGATCCACAGTGTTAGGACGAGGGGGGTGGGGCTTTCACTCCCTGACCCGTCTAAACACAGCAGAACAAAAGTGTTCATTGCTAAAAAGGTTACTGGTGGTTGGTTACTTAAGAAGAAATAACCGTTAACCCTTGTTTTCTTCCATTCAACCGTGCACTTGTAGTCATCCCGGGTCAAAACTGAAAATCACTATTTTGGGTTGTTTTGTTCCATTTTATAGCATTTGAAGAAAAATATGAAATGTTTTCAAAACCTTATCCTGACTAAACTTTACGTCTGTGATTATCCATCAACATATGTTCCTTTGATCTTAACGATTAGTCAAAATAATTCATATTTTCAGCTTTTTTTTTCTTTTCTTCAAGACATTTCATATGAATGAGGTTTATTGACAATGGATCCCGAGGATAAGTATAAAACTAGTGGTGGTAGTGAAAAAGAAAAGTTTCAAATGTCTAAAAAGTGTAGGAAAAAAAAATGACAAAAAAGCTTTGACCTGGGAGGACACCAAGTGCATGGTCTACAGGAAGACAACCCAAGGGTTAAGAGCTGTATGCTACTTTGTTGTCAGGTTCAACTCTTTTGGCGTTTTTGCATTACATGGTACCTGCTCGACTCAACTCGGCTCAGCCGCGGTGCCCAGTCTTCTATTTTCCATTGCAGATTTAGTACCACTAGCGTGGCTGTGTCATAGTTCCAACCGACGTGAGAGGACGCTGGCGCTGGTTATTCGCCGCTTCTCCGTCTGCTATTCATCTGCTATTCGTCTGCTATTCTCTTGTGTTTGTGTTCGCTGTACCCCCTACCTCTGGACAGCCTCTGTACCTCTGGACAGTCTCTCTGCTGGTTCCCGAAGCCGCCTGGGGCTCCTTGACCGGACTCTTGCCTCGTCGGTTAGCCGCTAGCTAGCTGCCCCCGTTCACCAAACGCGTGGCGGCAAATCCTAGCTGCTTCGGCGGCTAACCCGATTGCTGACCTCCTCCTCATAGGCAACCTCCACCAGATGCGAGCCGCGACCAAGACTAGACATTCCTCTCCTTCGGTCATGCTGTGGATCATTTTGGCAATCACCTCATTCATCCATCTCCACCTCCACCTCTGTGCTCCTAGCCCACGGCTAACCACTATCACGGAGCTCTCCGTCCCTCCGCTCGGCATCATGATCAAATATTCAACTCTGCAACTGGTCCAATTCGTCAACTACTCCATTCCATCCTGCATCCCAGTCATCAAACAGCTCGGACTTCTACGTCCGCCCGTTACATCCACAGAAGCTCTCGCCGCAAGTTTGTTTTTCTACCCCACGGACAATCCATTCCATCCATCTGGTCACCTGCACACTCTGTTGCACCTGTCCCACGTCATCTGAATGCTTCACCCACTGGTTCACATAGGGCTGAACGCATCATCAGGCTACACAGAAAACCCGGACCGGACTGCAGTGCTTTCCCCACTTCACATACACTCAATCATACTCTCCAATCATATGCTAATCGGCTCACTGTCCCCCTCAACTGCAATACCCCCCACCCCAACGACCACACGCACTGCTAACCGGGACAACCTCAGATCTCTCCAGCCTGCCCCCATCCCACCACCCTCTCACCATGCCAACTTTGCCCTCCTCAACACCCGATCGCTCAACAATAAAGCCCCTGCCCTCCATGAACTAATCCTCGACAACACTCTCGACTTCCTTCTGCTCACGAAACCTGGCAACAACCGAACGACTTCTTCTCCCTCAACCAAGCATCCCCCTGGCTACAACTACATCTGCAAACCCCGCCCCTCCCCGCGGTGGAGGTGGCCCGCCGTCATTTTCAATCAGAACTTCCGGATCACAGAACTCACCCTCCCCTCAGTATCATCGTTTGAATATCTCGCCTTCAAAACTCTTTCCTCCATGACAGTCATCCCTAATTTACCGCCACCTAAACCAAATCCCTCCTTCCTCTTATTTTACTGAACTCCTCACACTAGCCTCATCTCTCTCTCCCGTCTGCTGCTATCGGTGACTTAAACATCCACATGGACTCCCCCACATGCAAGCTCTCATCAGAATTCAAAATTTTACTGGATAACTTCTCTCTCGCCCAACATGTCACATTCCCCCCCCATGAAAAGGTCACATCCTCGACCTGGTGTGCTCCACCAACCAACCAGTGCTCGACCTCCATCCATGCCTCTTTCCCCTCTCTGATCACAAACTGATACGGTTCACCATCCCTTCTCCAACCCCACCCCCGCCTCCTCAGAGAAATCACCTTCCGCAACCTCAAATCTATCAATCCCCACCATCTCTCTGACCTGCTCTCCACCACTCTCCACCTGGACTCAACCCTCACCTCACCCGATGACCTCACAGACCACCTCAACTCCACCTTGTCTACCTCCCTCAACACCCTGGCCCCCTCAAAACAAAACTCGTTTTACCTCTTTCCCCTGGTACACACCTGCACTCGAAAAATGAAACAAACTGGCTGCCAACTTGAACGTCTGACAAAGAAATCATCCCTCACAGTCCATCATGAAGCCTATAAATCCCATCTCATCGCCTACAAAGATGCCCTCATTGCTGCCAAATCTGCCTACCTCTCCACCATCCTCACCGACCCCTGCCAAAACCCCAGAACCCTCTTCTCCACATTGAACAACCTCATCAAGCCTCGGACCAACAGCCTCCTTACCTCTACTCCGGATCTCTGCAACTCATTCCTCCACTTTTTCACTGACAAAATCAATCTCATTTACAAATCCCTATCCCCTGTATCTGACCTTCCAGGATCTACTCCAGCACCTACCTTGGACCCTCCTCTCTCCATCCCTCCAGACCCCTCCTCCACACTTCCTCCTCTCCCAGTTTAACCCAGTCACTCCTCCTGAAATCTCCAAACTCATCAGCTCTTCCAAACCCACTACCTGCTCCCTTGACCCCCTCCCTACTCCACTTCTGAAGTCCTGCCTCCCGGTCCTATGCCCCTACCTCACTAACCTCTTCAACTCCTCACTGTCCCTTGGAACTGTCCCCTCTGCTTTCAAAACTGCCGCTGTCACCCCAATCCTTAAAAAACCTGGTCTGGATCCCTCCTCTCTCAACAACTACCGCCCAATATCCAACCTCCCCTTTCTGTCTAAAACCCTGGAACGCATAGTCGCCTCACAACTACAAACCCATCTTCTTGCCAATAACCTATTCGAACCTCTCCAATCTGGTTTTCGCCCCCTACACAGCACAGAAAAAACGCTCTCCTCAAAGTCCTCAACGACCTCCTCACCTTTGCTGACACCGGTTCCCTCAACATCCTCATCCTCCTGGACCTGGGAGTTCAGCCTTCGATGGGACCTGATAACAGACCTCGAACTGATCGACGTTACTGCACTCCGCGCGCATCCTACCACCTTTCCAACAGATCCCATTTCATCTCTCTCCACAACCACACCTCTGCCACAGCCACAGTCACTCAAGGTGTTCCCCAAGGCTCCGTACTTGGCCCCCTCCTCTTCATCATCTACATCCTCCCTCTTGGTCAGATACTCCGCCACTTCAACCTGGACTTCCACTGCTATGCTGACGACACCCAGATCTACCTCCGCACCAAATCCCCCCACAATCCTCCCCTCTCCCACATCAACTCCTGTCTGTCAGCTATTAAAACCTGGATGCAACACAACTTCCTCAAACTCAACAGCGACAAAACAGAATTCCTTCTGATCGGCTCCAAATCCACACTCAGCAAAACCAACAACCCCACTCTCACCATCGACGGCACCATTGTCTCCCCATCTCCCCAGGCCCGCAACCTTGGCGTTATCTTTGATTCCACCCTCTCCTCGAGCCTCACATCCGTCAAGTCATTAAAACCTCCTTCTTTCACCTCCGCAACATCGCCAAAATCAGACCCTCTCTACACCCCCCCGCTGCTGAAAGACTCATTCACGCCTTCATCTCCTCCCGACTGGACTACTGCAACTCACTTCTCCTCGGCATCAGCTCTACCAACATCAACCGACTCCAACTGGTCCAGAACTCAGCCGCCCGCCTCATTACCTGCTCCAAATCCTGGCACCACATCACTCCAGTCCTAAAACAACTCCACTGGCTTCCCATTTCCCACCGGATCACCTACAAAATCCTGGTCCTCACCTATAAAGCCCTCCACCATCTGGCCCCCTCATACCTCACTGACCTCCTCTCCCCTTACCAACCCTCACGGTCCCTCAGATCCACCTCAGCCGGTCTCCTCTCCATCCAAAAGTCCAACCTGCGCTGTTTTGGGGACAGAGCCTTCTCCAGAGCAGCTCCCAGGCTCTGGAACTCCCTCCCCCAAGAGATCCGCACCTCTGAGTCCCTCACCATCTTCCAGTCCCGCCTCAAGACCCATCTCTTCACCTCAGCCTACCCATAGTCCACCTGCCCCCCTCCCTTTTTCATCTGTATCTTGTTTTGTTCTACTTGTTTTGTTATGTTTTTATAATCTACCCTGCCCTGTAAAGCGACTTTGAGTCCATGAAAAGCGCTATATAAATTCAATTTATTATTATTATTATTATTATAGTGACGCCACAGGAAACTGCCGTGAACTAACGCCCCACACACACACACACACACACACACACACACACACACACACACACACACACACACACACACACACACACACACACACACACACAAAAGGTGTGTTGTTTGCATTAACTCCAATACTTTCCAATACCAGCATTTTAGGCAGTATCAGAAGCTTTTTTTTAAAGATTATTTTATTTTAAAGATTTTTTTATTTTATTTTTCGCCTTAAATTCGACAGGACAGCTAGGTGAGAATGTGGAGAGAGAAGGGGAAGACATGCAGGAAATCGTCACAGATTGGATTCAAACCCTGGGTCTGATACTGGTATCATTACTGGTATATCTCTAGTTGAAAGTAGAGAGATGATAAAAGAGAGCAGGGGATTGACATGCAACAAAAGTCCCCAGCCGGACACAGACTCATTTTAAAAAAAAATGTTTAATCAAATTGACTGGCTCTTCCCAGTTAGACACACAAACAGGAATTCACAAAAGGGAGTGTTTGTTTGTTCCTCCTTTCGTTCCTGTGGTTCCATCGTTCTTTGAACAGTTCGGTCGGAGCTAGAGTTTGCGAAATGATACCAGTTTGGTGACAGTACTGTCTTTAAAGGGTTACTATTTTTGAACACTTTTCTACACTTTTATATTTTTGTAACGCTTTTTATTTTATTGTATTTATTTTTAGAAAATCTGACAGACAAGGAGCTGAAGAAACTGCGCAACAAGCAGCGGAGAGCGCAGAAGAAGGCCCAGTTGGAAGAGGAGAAGAAGAACGCGGAGAAGGAGAAACAGCTAAAGAACCAGAAGAAGAAGAAGGAGGATGATGATGAGGAGATAGGCGGGCCAAAAGAGGAGCTGGTACCAGACAAACTGGCCAAGGTGGGCTCATATAATATGAAGTAGTATTTATAACCGAAAGATGTAATGAATGAAGGTGTCAAATGGCTGATGTATTGATATATTGGTTTTTAATGGAAGCGGAATCCTTTTTCCATTGAAATGTAATCCAAAAGTGTGTAACGTGTGTAGGCCACCCTTATGTCCCATGTTTGAGCTGTTGCAGAGTTTTGACTCGTAGGAACGTAACGCTGTCGTCAGCTCGCTCACTGTAAATGCAACCGTCGGCTCCTGACTCCTTAACTGTTAACTGTAACATTACTGTACATTAAACGGGCTAAAGGCCTATTTATGCTTCTGCCTTAAATGACGTGCACCTCTTGCAAAATCTAACTACACGTCGCGGCTACGCACGCCGCTCGGCCGCTGAATCATATAACGTTACGTCTAGATACGTGCGCGAACCGGGAAAAAATATTTACGAGCACAGTGTGTACGTAAAGACGAGCCTCCCCAACGCAAATCGTTCAAAACATAGTCTTACTGGCTACCGAGAGCACCGCTCTGTGAGCCGCTTCATCAGCTCGTTAAAACAAAAACCGCGACAGAACAGTCACAGGCTCGCAGTTTTTGCAATAATAGTTCTGTTAAGATTAAGAATTTGTTGTCTCGTCTTTCCACCAAATAATAGAAAAGTATCCATAATGGTATCGATAAAGACTCGGACGGTTAAGCCGTCTTGAAAATGGTATCAATATCAATACACGATCCCCATCCCTACACATAACGTGCAGTCAGTTAACACTCGTTGTAGCAGAGCCTTTACGATTAATTAACCGTTACGTTTTAAAGCACGGTTAATAGTGAAATCTGTTGATCGCAGCATCCCCACACGTGTGTACAGTATTCCTTTATATGAGCTTCTTTTACCAGGTGGAGAATCCTCTGGAGGAGGCAGTGAAGTTCCTGATCCCTCTGAAGAACCTGGTGCGCAACAAGATCGAGACTCACCTCCTGGCCTTCGAGATCTACTTCAGGAAAGGTCAGGCCCATAACTGCCACGCTGCGTTTCATGACCTTTCACACGCCCCATTTCGATAGTCCCAACCGAAAGCATTGTCTTTTTTTTTTCAGGACCATTTTCGGCTCTAGAGTGTAACTGCGTCATAACTTCCTTGAACTAACTAGATCGGTTTCTTCGTTCCACCAGATAAGTACCTGCTGATGCTTCAGTCAATAAAGAGAGCTGTAACCATAGAGCCTTCCAACCCCTGGCTGCACCAGTGTCTAGTGCGCTTCTTCAAAGGAGGTGAGTATGACGCACACTGAGCTGACGTTTCATAGTGACGCTAGTGAGCTTCAGTTACACGAAGGGCAGGCGTTCTCCATGTGACTTTGAAACATCAGAAAGCTTCTACTTGTGTGATCTAAGCGTGCAACCGCTTTAAGTCAGGATGGTAGCAAAGGGTTAAAGGGATATGTGGCTGATTTTAATCCAGCTCTGTGTCATCTTTGTGTGGGCGGCGTGTGCGGAGGAGCGGTGTCTGTCTCCCCTCCGTGGCGCCAGCGCACAGAGCAGCCGTGATCCGCCGGACGACGCTAACCCAGACCTCCGCTGCTCTGCTCAGCTGGGACACTGAGGGAAGCCAAACACCGTTCATTTGCCCACACTGCCATGACACAGAGCTGGATTCAAATCTGAGGCCTGAAACCACAAACTGTCCCATCTAACTTGAATTTACTAATAAGTCTGTAGGCGCTTCTCAATAGATTGACATGACTTGAGCTAAGATTTTAAAGGTGTGTGTGTGTGTGTGTGTGTGTGTGTGTGTGTGTGTGTGTGTGTGTGTGTGTGTGTGTGTGTGTGTGTGTGTGTGTGTGTGTGTGTGTGTGTGTGTGTGTGTGTGTGTGTGTGTGTGTGTGTGTGTGTGTGTAGTGCGTGAGAGTGCAGACTTGGCGGAGGCAGTAAGGACGGTGTTGAAGCAGGAGATCTCCAGGCTGTTTGGGGAGAGCAACCCTCAGAGCTTCAACAAGAACTACTTGAGCAAACACTCCAACTCCATCCCACACCGGACTGGCTGGTACGCAGAACACAAACACACACACCCACACACACACACCACACACACACACACACACACACACACACACACACACACACACACACACACAACACATATATATATATATATGCATGAACCACTTATACAAACATATTCTTTCTTAAAGGGGAACTTCACCAATGTAACACATAGGGCTGTAGCGATACACTAATCTCACGATACGATACACGATATTCAGCTCACGATACGATATATATCACGATATTCAGCCAACGATACGATTCGATATATTTCGATACACTTACATCATTTTCTGAAAGATTTAAAGGGAACAGAGTGATTTTGGTGACATCTTGTGAGTGTTCCATTTACTTGGATTTAATTAATTGAAATGAAAACATCAATTACACAATATATGTCTCTGACTGGACAGAGAGTCTACAGCAGGGATCATCAACTACATTTTTTTCAGAATTTTTCTAAGCACTCTGGCAGCCGGACTTTCAAAAAAATAAAATAAAATGAATTTATACCTAATAGGCCTATTCTTGTTCGGAATTTTGACTTTCTTACTGAATTAATGCTACTTTTTTTTTTTATATATATGTATTAGTGTGAGCAAACTCCTAAAAAAACATGGAAACTCCATAATAACTGGCTCTTTAACTATAAAAAGATCTCAGACTAGGAGGCAGTTCACTGAGGAGTGATGGTTAAAGTCTGTGATTATGGAAAAATTATTGTAGTATGCAGCATCCTGATTGGTGGAAAATGCTTGCAGAAAGATATGGCTGTTGTTAGGTAAACATGTCACTGTCAAAGACGCTGAAGCGAAAATTTGACGTGCAAAAGCTATACAAAGATAAACAGTTAGACTACAAACCGACAGATTTTGTTTTAGCTTGTTTGTAAAAATTCGCTATTTGCAGAGTAGAGCTGTGTTTGCGTAAAACAGCGCGGTGGACTGAGCAGATTGAAATATCGCGTTCTACATGTTTATGCCGGTCTACACAGGTGAGTGCATTGATAAGTATTGACTTTCTACTCACGAAGGTTTAATTGTAGCCTACTTGTGAATTCATGATTATTCTGCGGGCCAGACTAAAAGCTTTGGCGGCAGGCTGCCAGTTGACGTTGGCTGCTTTACAGCGACACTAGCGGCTGGCTGACTAAATCGCTCTTCCTGCAACGTGAACGGGAGTAAACACGGGGGATTTGAATGGGACTTATGTATCGATACTCGCGGCTTAAAAATCAATACTTTCTTGGGGGGAAAAATATCGATTTATATCGCAGAATCGATAAACATGCTCAGCCTTAGTCACACATTGAAACCATTTTCTCAAATGAACTGTGGACAATGTCAGGAGAATTTGGTCGTCAACAGCCGAGGGCCTTGCCGTTCCTTGAATTTGTCTGACGATCTGACAGAAGTTCACGAATCACGTCGCCTCTCCGGTTGGACAGGTTTCGCGAGCCGCGTAATAGAAACTTCATCAACGTGCCCACTCGCTCGCCAGGAATACTCCGCACAATGAGCAGCTCTATTCACAAATGGGCTCAGTGTAGTAGCGAGCTGGCAGGGTAAACTCCGTTTGATGTCTGGTCCAACTGATTCGGACAACTGCGTTTTGGCGTTCAGCTCCGCCAGGTAATGTCTAGTTGAGTTGAGGTTTGCAGTGCATGTGTGACAGGGGCTGAAATGGGTAATCTAAAGCCTCAAGTGTCTCCAGAGGGAGCTGTGTGAAGTCTGATGATTGCCCTCAAAGGATTTCACTTGAGTCAGCGTTGTTTGGGTCTAAAGGCAAGTTTTGAAAATGAAAACAATCTGGAGGTATGGAGTTAGAAAGAAGTGATCTTACCCCTCCTCTGTAGCCCACTGCTCAGAGGCTCCAGGCTACATTAGCCGCTACTACACCTAAACCTCTGTCCCAACTGTCAGTGGACACGTTGCATTGTGGGTAATGTAGGCACCAGGTTTTGACGAAGGAAGAAGAAAGTATTGAATTAAAAGAAGACCATATCTCTGAGTCTGCTGCATCGTTTTTTTTAATTTTTTTTATTCGGGGTATCTGCAACGATACTTAATAAAGAACTTGCAGTATATTTTGAATTTTTAAATTGGTGCCTTCTAGGCCGAGAAAAGCCAGAAAATGTGTTTTGGTCTTATATGGATGAAAAACACCAAATCCCAGAATGCACCTGCTTCGTTGCTTTGAGTCCACTCCCAAGCCACGCCTACCGCTTCACAGACAGACCGAGGCATTCAACTCAACTCAAGCGTGTTTTATTTCAACCATATACGTGACTCAACGACATTATATAAAAACGACATACGAAACAGGCTACATTTAGTACACACACTTTATAGGCTCCGTAAAGTTCAGCTAACACATACTAGCATTAGCGGCTGGGTGGTTAAACACAGAGCATAAACACAGCCGTGAATTAAGCTGCGGTACTGTAGAGATGGTCGGCATTTAACAGTCACAAACTCCACCAGCAGTTAGCAGTTAAATGGATACAAATCACCACATTTCTGCGCCACTCGGTGTTAACACAGCCCACCTCTTTTACCTGGCGACAGAGCATCTCTAGCTCGGAGGGCTAGCAGGCTGGTTAGCTGGACAGTCCGGTACACTATTCAGTCAGGTTTCCACAACAACAAAAACACAGCAGTCTCTCAACTCACGTTGGGAGTTTCGTTGAAGTTGGATGTAGTCCAGTTTGTGGTCTAAATGAGCGGACACTCCACCAGCAGTTAGCAGTAGCTAATTGGATTTTATTTCTACACCAGTCCGTTTAACACAGCCCACCTCCACGGGCCGGCGAGAGCAGCCTGGTAGCTGGATAGTCCCGGTTCCGGTACACTGTTGTTCAGGCAACAACAAAAACACAGCAGTCACTGAAATCACGTTGGGATTTTCGTTGAAGGAGGATGTAGTCCAGCTTGTTGTTTAATGAGCAGACACTTGCAAGCAGGATGGCTGGGACAGGTGGACAGCTAGCGTTAGCTTTCCACCTAGCCGATGAGGATGTCCCCTAGCCGGCTAGCGGCATTGAGCGACACCGCTGGTCTCCGTGCAGGCGAAGCTCACGTAGTGTGTCGAGTATTGCGTCTGTAATAACGTTTCCTGCATATTCTCCGATCTGTACCGATGTATCCCGGTGGTACACACGTCGGGTAGTTTGAATGCAGATAATTGTTGTAAATGTTTTCTGCTGAAAACCGAGAGCCTGTTTAGCGAAGATTCAAGATGGCTGACAGTCGTTTTCATTCGGAATACCTCGGCCAGACTCGGCAGTCCAACCCCCTGTGGGCGTGTTGAAAACATACGGAAGTAGATCCTACTACTGGCTGTAGTCCTTGCCTCTGGCCCAAAAATCTTCCGATGACGCAAAAATCGTCATTTTACGTCATCGGAAGATTTTTTTCCAGGCCCCAAATGCAGAGATCTCTCGTCTCAGGGGGACATGAGGGAGGGAGGCACGGTCATTCAGAAATACTATCGGGTTTCTACTGATACAAAGTTGAATGCTAAATCGGTGAAGTATCCCTTTAATAAACAGTAGCCTGAGGGCACGTCTGGCGACGACGCTTAGGTGTGGCGGCGTACTTATCAACTACGATGTACACTGGCGACAGTGTAGTCAATCCACACGTTGGAGTCACGCGACAGTCTCCTTCGGTAGGTTATCCGTGGCACTATCCACTCGCGATACAGGCAAAGCACTATTTTGGAGAGTGCTACTCGCCGAAATCTTTAATTTTGACCATGGCCTTAACAATAAACAAGTTCCTGACTGTTGTTTAGTACCCTCCTCCTTTTTTTTTCTTCTTTTGTTTACAGTCAATAAATAATAAACTAATACAAATCTTAAAGTCAAGTTCATAAACTAACTTTCTTTGCATTCATTTGATTCCCAATCAAGATACACTGGTAAGAATTGCTTTCCATTGTTAATATGTACTTAAAACTGTTTTGAAATGCAAAATAATAGAATTTTAATCATGTGATAAAACATGCGATTAATAGCGATTAACTAGAGAAATTCAGCGATTAATCGCGATTAAAAAAAATATCGAATTCTTTTCTATTTCTTAAACATAATGTGTATTTTTTTTCTACTTAATGTGTATCTGTTATTCTGATGTGTGTAAAAATGTTCTTTTGAGCTGCTGTAGGAATTTCCCCAGTGTGGGATTAATAAAGTATCTTATTTTATCTAATTTACAACAGCAGTCTTATCCACCACTCTCTCGCCTGTACTACTGGAACTGACTCGGAAACCCAAGTTTCCCCAAACTTGCGATCTTAAAGAGGCCGGCGGGTCCTCTAACTTTTGTGGCTCGCCACCACTCGCCATACTCGTCCTTAGTGCTGCTCTCTGACTCATTGAAACTGCATACATAGGCGGAGCTCGGCTAGCTTCAGAGCTAACGCATTAGGTGTCCCTAAAGAACCCGCTTATCTAACAGCAGTTCCGCATTACATTAGTTGGGCAGTACGGTAATTCATTTGCATGCAAGTTTTATGTGTTTTTATACCGTGTATTCTCCGTGTAAACCCATGCACCAAACCGTGCCGCCCGTACCGTTTGGGTTCAGTACGAATACATGTACCGTTCCACCCCTGATACTGCATCTATAGGGGCTATAGTTTTGAATCAAGCGTCTCTCTTGTGTATTGCCAGCTGCTAAGATGATGGTGTACCTGGAGCCTTCCTCTGATAACATGGCCTGTGAGATCGCTACGGCCCTGGACGAGTCGCTGTCTGGAAGAGGCATCCAGGTCGGTGATAATTCCCCAACAACTACAGTACCAGATATCAAACACCTGCAGCCTTTGGTTTAGAACATGTCCACCATAATGCACATAAACTGTGTGTGTGTGTGTGTGTGTGTGTGTGTGTGTGTGTGTGTGTGTGTGTGTGTGTGTGTGTGTGTGTGTGTGTGTGTGTGTGTGTGTGTGTGTGTGTGTGTGTGTGTGTGTGTGTGTGTGTGTGTGTGTGTGTAGATCTGTACTGAGGTGCTGGAGGCTTTGCGTGACGGGCAGCTGGGCGAGGGCCAGCAGAAGGCTGCTGAGGCGTACCGATCCGCCTGCCAAAAGGTCTACCCCTACAGCCTGGCCTTCATGCCTCCCGGTTACCAAGACAACAACACTGCAGTCAGCGCCAACACGATCAGTGCCAACGGCGATCTGTCGGCAGGAGAGCACGACGACATGGCCAACGAAATGTGAGCTCGGACGAAAAGAGACGACGACGAGGAGGAAGAGGAGGTGCGAACCTGCTGCCAGATGCCTTAGTCCGCCAACACACCCATTTCCCCAAAACCCCTCCCCCCCCCTCCAGTCCCTGGGCTATGGCTGCTGTGTGTCGCCCCCCTACGTTGCACTGATCTGGATGGACTGAGCGCCGCAGGAGAGACAGGAAAGGGAGCTGGCACATGGAGGAAGGCGACGCCCATAGAACTTTTTTTTAAACATAAAAAATGGCCCTGTCCACAGTTGTTCTGTAAAAAAAAAAAAACAGATAAATATGGTATAGGGAGGCAAAAAAAAGAATCTGGGAAAAGTGGACATTGGATGGCTAAGATGACTCCTGTAAACACAGTCTAGGTTTTCTATAACCTGTGTTTTCACGCCATGTCCTTCTTGTAGGTGCATCTGCTTCTCACGTTTTTAAAAGTAATTTATATATTACAAACTGACAAATGGATTAATAAAACAATGTTTGCAAAACCAAACGGTACCATTGTTGCTAGTGCTGGTGATGTTGGAAGTGTTGTTGTTCAGAATGTGAGCTGCTGTTTGCCCAAAAAAACTAAACGGGACAGAAAAAAGGGCAAACGCTGATGATGAAGGGAAGTCGTTGTAACCAGCTGCTGGTTCCCCGCAGTTCTCTGCTCTGCCACACGAGGACGCCGCCTGCTTCCAACACGAAAAGAGGACGATGATGAGGGGATATGCAGGACAGGACTGTGAGCTGCAGACGGGGGTGTCTCACCAAGACTTCATACTGATCTCTCCAGTTTGATCCGGGAGAGAGCTCCGAGGTATCCCATTAAAACTAGAGTTGATATGCTTAATATACTTGATATGCTTAAAACGCTGGTATCCGAAAAGTACTGGAGTTTACGCACCGATCCGATACCACTTAATTTAGCCCTGAAGAAAATCTACTTTAAAGGTCCCATGACATGGTGCTCTTTGGATGCTTTTATATAGGCCTTAGTGGTCCCCTAATACTGTATCTGAAGTCTTTTATATAGACCTTAGTGGTCCCCTAATACTGTATCTGAAGTCTCTTTTATATAGACCTTAGTGGTCCCCTAATACTGTATCTGAAGTCTCTTTTATATAGACCTTAGTGGTCCCCTAATACTGTATCTGAAGTCTCCCAAAATTCAGCCTTGGTGCAGAATTACAGCCACTAGAGCCAGTCCTACAATGAGCTTTCCTTAGTATGTGCCATGTCTGTGTCTGTAGCTTTAAATGCTATGGAGGAGGAGAGACGGGGGCAAGGTGGAGGGTGGGGGTGTGGCCTTGACCAACTGCCACTTTGCTCGTTTGAAAGCCATGATGTCTCTCTCTCATGGGTGGGCCAAATTCTCTGGGCGGGCAAAGCAGAGAAAGGGGAGGTAACCTTGCTCCTTATGACCTCATAAGAAGATTCCAGATCGGCCCATCTGGGCTTTCATTTTCTCAAAGGCAGAGCAGGATACCCAGGGCTCAGTTTACACCTATCCCCATTTCAAGCCAATTGGGGACCATAGGCAGGCTCAGGGAACTCATTAATATTAAAAAACCTCAGTGAAATTTTCATGCCATGGGACCTTTAAATTAGTTTGTTCTTTTTCTGTACTGACTGACTTTGAAAGTCAGTCAGTCACTGGATGGTAAAAGAAAGTTTGGTAACACTTTACTTGAAAGTATCTACATAAGAGTGTCATGACACTGTCATGATACATGAACCCTACTCTAACCCTAACTTGTCATGACAAAAACCGAATGACGCTTACTAAAAGAAGAGTTATGTCATAAACGTTTGTAATGTTTATGACACGTTCATGACCGTGTCCTGTCACTCTTACGGAGATACCTTAAAGTAAAGTGTAACCGGAAGTTATGTGGCGTTCTAGTTTGTGTTTGTTCATGTTTCACGAAGAGTTTAACCCGAGCCAATTCAACTGTATTTATAGTGTCAAATCACAACACGAGTTATCTCAAGACACTTTACAGATAGAGTTGGTCTAGACCTCACTCTATAATTTACAAAGACCCAACAATGTTCCCACGAGCAAGCATTTAGGGCAACAGTGGCGAGGGAAAAACTTCCTTTTTAGGCAGAAACCTCGGACAGACCCAGGCATCAGTCACTGCAGGTTTGGACACAGACACTGATACAGATATAGAGAAATAGGATTCATAATAATTATAGCAGTTGGAATGATGAACAGTGGCAGTTGTAGTAACAATAAAGATCGTGGAATTATGACGAGAAATAATAGTTGAGGCAGTTCAGGGCGTAGCGGGGCAAATCCGAACAACAAAGATAGAAATCATATCCCATCCATACGGGGATAGTAGTTTACAACTGTTAAAATATATATATATGTATTTTTTATACAATGGTATCAGATCAGTACTCTGGTATCGGCCGACACGCAACGTTCAGGTATCGGGTAAATTAGCATCGGACTCTAGTCAGAATCCAAGTGTATGTAAGTCTGACCCAATCCAACCCACTGTCGGCCTGCTCCTATTTACCAGCCATCAAGGAGTTGGGAATAAAACTAGTTTTCTGAGAGGGAGTCTAATTGATTGCAGTTACATGTGGTAGGGCTGCACAATTAATCAAATTTTAATCACGATCACGATTTTGGCTTCCCACGATCAAATTTGCGTGATCGAGCGATATTTAAAATGCGTCACTCTTTTCATAGAACAGTTTTTGCAAAGCCAATCTAGCGCTCCATAAACCACTGTCTGATCACATGTCTCCATGAGCCAATCAGAGCTGTTCCCTGCCTGCACCGCGCAGCTTAGTTTCTAGATGTAGACAGTCACAGAGGACAGAGTAACGTGAGGAATATTCCACAACAGGTAGCAGTCGGTCATCATAAGCCGGTCACGATGTTTACCAGTTTACCAGTAAACGCAACATTTTGTCCCGGCTGTGTTGTTTTTCAGACAACAGCAGTGACCAGTGCTAGTTTGTGTCTTTTAGCTCATAGCTTTAGCAGCAGACTGTTGGACGTCCCGCTGTTGGAATCCTACAGTGAAATACAGACACACTACACTGTTTAGCAGTCGGCATTTTAGCTGCGTTTAATCCAGTTACTACTGTGGCTAACGGTAGGCTAACGTTAGCTGCTGTGTAACGTGTTACTAGTGTTTACTAGCGTGACATTCAGCGATGTTTATGTTGCCTCTAACGTGGGTTTCGGAGCATCAGAGCGCAACGCAGACATGTAAGTGGCAGTGTAATGAGCCACCGAAATCTGCGTAGCTATTTCGTCTGGTAGATACCAGGCACCACATGCGCCGTTAACGTGAACAGAAAATTGCGTTGCCTGTATCTTTCACGGCAAACATGCATGTGTGGAAAGCGGTCGCACAACAGCTGAAATGGCATACTCCTTCACAGTATCCTTCAATAAAGGAGGAATGTAGCACAATATGGATGTATTAGTAGGAATGTAGCACAATATGGATGTAAAAGCAGTTACAATTATGTGACAATAAAATTAGTTTTTGCTAAAATCAACAAATTATCGTGATAATTAATCGTGATCTTAATATTGATCAAAATAATCGTGATTATCATTTTGGCCATAATCGTGCAGCCCTAACATGTGGCGTAAGCTAGTTTTAATAAAATGTCATGGTGCTAAGAAAAGAATGTACACTAAACAACTAGGGCTGGACAATATGATGCTATGTGAATATCGTCAAAACGATACGCATTAATACACGTTTGCAAATTAGTCGGGCAATGCCAGCTAGATATACAGTATCTGTGAAGAGACTGGGAATTATTTTTTAACTCTACATATGGAACATACTGTGGGTCATCATGCACATATATCCCTAAAAAGTACGGGTTGTTGTCTTGCATTTCTGACAGCGGAGCAAAGTGTTTTAAAATGCTCGCTTAATAAATTGAAAGAGCAAGATTGCATCTACAAGTTCACTGAAGACTTACATTCAATATGAAATGGCAATTTCTATCATATGAAAATTCTCTATGAATCTCTAACTTAGAATTCAGTCCAAATCCAACCGTTCAACCGCTGTGAGGGAGGAAAGAAAACATTGAACAGACAGCATTCTTGTTCATGATTTATTGGAACATGTGCAGCGTTGACAAAAATAAAATGCAGTATGACATTCTAAATCAGTGTTAGGATACATGTTGGGGAGGGAGGGAGGAGAAGATACATGAATAAATACCAAACCTGCAGGCCTGACAGAGAGGTTGCATCAATTATATTTTTTGAATAATCCTTCCACGGTGACTTAGTGCTTTCAAACAAATAAACTTCCGTCGCATCTTAACATCAATCACTTTGGTAACTGAACTTAAAAAAAAGGAACACACCACTGAAAGTCTCTTCGGAGTAGCAAACACTCGCTCCCAGCTGACGACGGCTGCTTTCTTCCACAGAGATGCGAGCTCCAACCTCTCCCTGGCTACATTTTAGGGAAGCACCGAATCCAGGATTCGGCTTCGGATTCGTCCGAACATTGGGCTTTTTGACGGGGGTTCGGTTTCTGCCGAACCGTGGAATCTGTTTTCCACCGAACCGAACCCTGCACGCTACGCCGGGTCGACGTAATGACGCCGCCGGTGTTTACGCCGGTGGACCGTTCAGTGCAGTAGGCCGAGAGAAAGTGGAAATGGAACTTGCGAGCAGAAGAAATAAGTTGTCTGGCAATACTCTTAGTCAAAAGAAGGCCGTTCAAGTCGAGCTACAGGTTCAATGCCGATTTGTCTCGTGGTGGCGAGCACCCTAAACATTACACAACATCGCCGCTGTTCAAACATTTGCGTATGGAACGGCCGAAAGAATACGAGTTGTGCATGAACGCATCTACACACGGCAGCCAAAATGCAGCAACTTCAGGTACGGCAAAGGACAGTCACAGCTAAAAAAAAACTGGTGTTAACCATTTGTTTACTTCATTAATGTGTTTACTGTGTTACTGGACTGAGGATGGGAGCAGGATTCGGTATTCGGCAGAATCTTAACCAGTGGATTCAGTATTTGGCCGAACCCCCAAAAAAAAAATCTGGATTCGGTACATCCCTACTACTGGGACTACTGACTACTTGATAGTAACCAGACTAGAGTTTCAGTGGCCGGTTCCTTTAAGGGTTACCAGAAGAAATGAGCGCGGCGGCCTACGGGGCCTGGGTGGTTCCTAACCCCACGGCGTTTGCGTAAGCGGACAGCAGGCTGACCACCTGCTTGGTCTCCAGTGTGAGTCTGGCTTCCGTCAGCCAGTCCTCCGCCACCCTGCGGGCCTCTCCTCTCAGCTGGTTCATCAGTTTGGCTGCCAACTCCAGATCCCCGTGCTCTAGGCAGTAGCTCGCGTACGCCAGGAGCCTGAACGGGTCTAAATCCTCGCTGCTCAGCTGGGAGGGCGGGGCTTCCTGTTTGCTCTCAAACAGCAGCGCGGCCTGGAGGTAGGACAGGAAATACTGGTACAGGGAGTTGTGGGTTTCGTCGATGAGGGCGACGCGGCGAGCCAGCGACCGGAGGGAGTTGAAGCGGGCGCGCAGCGAGGCCTCGCTGTACACGCCGCGCTGCAGGGACTCCTCCGGCAGGGCCGACGCCAGGGCCATGGCAAAGTCATTGTCGCGGCAGCTGTCTCGCACGGCCTGAGCCGCCCCCTCCAGGGGCACGGTGGGGACCTCGGCGTCGGCCGTCTTCAACGTGTAGTTGAGCGCCTCCACGGAGAGCCAGAGCAGGTGAGCTTTACGGGCCTCCTCCTCCGCTACCACGTGGCCTGCAAGAGACACCGAGGGCTTCAGCAGAGCACGAGACGGCGGCCTCCAGTTCTCAAACGGTCCTACTCTGCCCCAAGTCCACACCTTCACATCCATCACAGAAATCTAAACTAGAACTAGTAGTTCCAACTGTCTCTGCCAATCAATGGTGGAATGTGACTAGGCACACTGCAGGTTGAGATTTTACACACGCACAAAATATGATGCATTGTTATAGATTAAACCAGTGTTTCTCAAATGGGGGCACGTGTCCCCCTAGGGGTACTTTGGGGGACTGCAGGGGGTACGTGACATTTTTTGCTAAATGTTTTTCAGTTGCAAGGCTGTAGTTACTTCTGTCTTCCCCCCCCCAAGTTTGTCGCTTTTTCCAAAGTTTTTGTTGCCGTTTTGACCTATTCTTGCCTTTCTTCCTTACTTGTTTCTACTGTCTCTTTTCTTTTACGTTTTTGTCTCTTTTTTCAAAGGTTTTTTTTCCTGCTTTTTTCAAAGTTTGTCCCTTATTTGAATTTTGTCACTTAAACCCAACAATCTAGTGTTGCCTTCCTTCTTTCTACCGTTTTTTTCTCTCCAACGTTTTTATTACTATTTTCAACCTATTCTTGCCTTACTTCCTTCTTTCTACTGTCTTTTTCCAATGTTTTGTCGTTTTTTTTGTTCAGTTTTTGTCGCCTTTTGTCATTAGCACTTAAATGTTTTCCAGGTTGTTTAGTAAATCTATCGCTGACATCGCTGTATTGTTCCTCTTTATATAGACTTTGTTTTCTACCAAAAATTATTCGTGCTGGTTAGGGGGTACATGGCTTTAAAAAAAACTGTTCAAAGGGGGTACATTATTGAAAAAAGCTTGAGAACTACTGGTTTA
Source organism: Perca fluviatilis (assembly GCF_010015445.1). Classification (NCBI taxonomy): domain Eukaryota; kingdom Metazoa; phylum Chordata; class Actinopteri; order Perciformes; family Percidae; genus Perca; species Perca fluviatilis. The sequence continues at coordinate 11,964,115 of NC_053121.1, read as the reverse complement.
AACTATGAATTACTTAAATTATTAGAAAGTTTAGGGACAGAGCATGTTGTCATCAGATGACACTGGCTGCAGTTACTAGTATTAGTTCAAATAAACACAGTACGGGTCTAACAATTCCAAATGCTGTGTGGGTGTGTGTGTGTGTGTGTGTGTGTGTCTTACTGTCTATGGCCTCCTCCACCCCCTTCAGCCTTGCGTAGGCAGTATTCACATCCAGAGTGAAGTTATCCAGCTGTTCCTGGCTCAGCTGGCGGTAGCGGGTCTCCTGTTCCAGCAGCTTACTGCTCAGCACCTGAACACAACACAACCCGCAGCAGAGCGTTGAAGGAATGACTGTCGGTTAGACAGGCTGTCAGAGACAAGCCAGAGTGGATGGGGTGGATGCTACCGGCACCAAGCACCTGTCCTGGCTTTAATAATTTAAATGAGGTAGTATGCGATCCTAGACTAACAAAGTACTGACGTTAAAACTAAAATCATTTACTCATCCGAGTGCTCTAATATCTGAACTGAATGTGTGTGAAGAATGCGGGGCAGTGCGGAGACCTGCTCAGCGTCAGCTCGCAGCTCCTGCTCCTGGACTTTGAGGACATCTTGGACGTGGTCTTGGTGAGCGGCGGCCTGGCGCCGGAGCTGAGTCCTCATCTCGGCCTCCATCACTTCCCTTAATTCAGACAGCTACACACACACACACACACGCAGACACACCTAATTATTGATATTGTCTAGTTACATTGATAGTAGTCTATATCATCAACGTTTCATTTCCGGGATGCTCCGGTGCTGCCAGAAGTTCCGCTGGATGTCCCTCTTTTTCGGCCATTGATATGTTATTATCATTGTAGTCTCGCATTGCCAGACCCTCCTCCACAGCGCTGTGGAGGAAGGTCTGGCAATGCGAGACTACATTGATAATAACAGAAGTTGGGGATTGGGTTCAGCTAGTCATCTCCTTGCCTCAGTAGCCAACACATGGCTGTGTGTGAGGAAGCAGGCCGTTAAAGATCCCATATTATTATTCTCATTTTCAGGTTAATTTAGTTTTGTTGGAATTCTGGGTAATTATGGAATAGGATAGGCAAACATAAGCTTTGGCTTCAGCCTATTCCTTTTTGGGTTAGCTACGGTGGCAAACTGTGGGAGCTAATCGTTTCTTTCATGCATGTTAACCGAAATAATTATTCATCATCAACATCATACTTGTATTTTGGGTTTCTACTAGAACATATTTACATGCTTTAATGTTCAAAAAGACATCATTTTTCTTATAGTGTCTGAATATTTTTGTATTCACCCTGTGTCTGAAATGCTCCGTTCTCATTAAGCCCCCCTCCCAAAAAAGCCCAGTCTGCTCTGATTGATCAACGTTTCCGGGTCTTCTGTTTCTCCGCTCTCGGACTCTCTGCACCCCCATTGCAGCCGGGGAATGACCGTAACGGCACGGTAGCAGCACTTCCCACCTATATATGGTACAGTTGGGACATCACAACAGTACAGAAGTCCTGGCGGCTCGTTTAAAAGGCCTGAACCACCGTCTGTCCCCTGCGTACCTTCCTCTCCTGCTCCAGACGGGCGTCCTCCTTGTAGTGCTGCAGGGCCGTGCCGACAGCTTTCTCCAGGGCCTTCTGGTCCTCCAGCCTCTGCTGCTCCAGCGACGCCTCGATGTGGATCTGCTCTCGGACTCTCTGCTCAGCCAGCTCGCGGTTCAGCTGGTCAATGCGACGGTGTGCGTGGGCAATCAGGGCGTTGAGGTCATCCGCTGACAGTTTACCAGCTAAAACACAAAAGACACGTTATTTTGCAAATATGTCCCACTTCAGGTGCTTCTCTTGATCACGGAGAGCACGAGTGTGTCCCAACTCCATCTCATACCGCAACAGTATATAGAGGATACACTATATACGGTCACGGCACACTCCAGCTGTTATTCTATTGGCCGCATGGGTGGGGTGGGTGTGACACACGTTGCGGTGGAACATCTCAGGGAGAGACTGCTGAAGAAGATTGTGTTGTCTGACTTGTTAGGATGTTTCCCCCCCACAGAGTTTGCGTTAATGTGATGTCCGCGTTTTGAATTTCAAACATCTGAACTGTCAACTGAGGGTCAATACTGGCCAGCGTCGAAGCTGAGGACATGCCGAGCCAACGGACTCCAGGCAGGCCTCTGACCCAGTCAGTCGGGCAGCTAAGCGCTTAGCTGTTCTAGTTTTCAAATGCATGAGTAAAACCAAGCTCTGAATTGCTTTTGTCAAGTCTGGGATTATAACAGTTTCCCCCAGGGTTGGTTATGCCGTGACAGTACTCATATTGACAGAGCATCATTTTGACATTAATGGCCCACCTGGGGTGGGGGGAAAAAATCGATACAGCATAGTATCGCAATATTTTCTGTGGCAATACTGTATCGATACACGGACGCCAAGTATCGATCTTTTATTATATATGTGTTGGTCTGCTTGACAATCCCATTTTGCAGCAATACAATTGAAATGAGATGAACAAACAGAGACATGTATCTTTTTAGACAAAACAGATATAATTTGAAATTTGGAAAAATTTGAAGTTGGAAAAAAGGTAGTAAATTGCAATATATCGCAGAATATTGCAATATCTTTAAAATCGCAATAATATTGTCTCGTGACATAAGTATCATGATGACATCGTATCGTGAGGCCTGTGGTGATTCCCACCCCTAGGGTGGGGTGGGTGGGATGCAGGAACTTTGTCCCCAGCCAGATGTGAACCAGGGACGTTGCAGTTCAGAGTCAGCGCCTTCACCCCAGCCCACCAGGGCGCCGCACAATAACTTTCATTTTACAGAAGAAAAAAAAATTACAGTCCATTTTGCGTAAGTTCTTCATGTGTCACAATCAACTATGCCCTTAACATGTAAACACTTCCAGTTTTGTACCTGTAAGTACTGTTTACAGCACGAGACATGCTGAGTTGAATCAAGACAATCTGGATGGTTCTTCCTGATACTGAATCATATCTGCTCAAATTAAAATATGGATTGTCCATAAATCCAACATCCAGGTGAGCTCACAGTCTAAGACACTCACTGTATAACTGCAGAGTCCCCAGTTCCATTTTGAACTGCAACATTTTGTCAAATATTATTTATTTCCCATCACTCTATTATCAACTATCTAATAAAGGTGTGTGTGTGTGTGTGTTCTTACTGAGGCTCTTCCAGTTGGCATGGATCTCTGGAGTTAGGCTGGTTACTTCCCTCTGGAACTGTTGTTTGGCTTCATTAACCAGTTCACTGTACTGGGAAACAACCTTAGCTTCTGACTCTGCAGACTGCACCTACAGACACGCACACACTAGGTTTAGTGGCCAAAAGAACTCACAATAACAATATTATCACGATAGCTTTAGAAAATCTGGGAAAACATTTTTTTGGTTCCGATTACTCAAATTCTTTAACTTTGGGCAGCAACTAAACTAATGTGAAGAATGTCCTTTGCTGAACAAACAGCCCAGATCTACTGATACTAGAATGTGTAAATGTCATGTTATCTCATTGGGCGTGGCCAGGGATTAGAACTGTTGTGCACACATGCCCAGTCAGAAACAAGGCCTCTGATCAGTCGACAGACTCAACTCAATGTATCATGGGAGAAATCTTGTCAGGCTTTATCCTAGGATTAACCTGTGCATCTGTTGAGCCAGACTAGTACCGGTAACTCCAAAAGATAGGGAACATTTTGGCGAGGAAAAAACTGGCATGGGCGTTTTCAAAGGTCCCCTGACCTCTCACCTTAAGATATATGAATGATTTGAATTAGTTCTATAGGCACCCACTCCCCTTTACAGACATGCCCACTGTATGATAATCATATGTAGTTTGGGTCAAAAACCATGCAGTTTTTCTCATGCAGTGCAAATTATTCTAAAATGGTGTATTTTAATATTTCTGCATACTGGGGTCCCTAAACAGTTTTGGCGTTGCATAAATTAGGTCTGACTGGAAAGCTGAGACTCTTGTGGATCCAATGAGCCTACTTCTATTTATTTGTGATGAGGTTAGTCCCCATAGGAGCCATTTCATTGTGGTGAGACCATTTTTTTTTTTTTTTAAACTTGACCTGAAATTTGGTTTACAATAAAGGGTAACTACCATTTTTTCAACCTTGATCCTATTTTCTGTTTTTGGGTCTAAGTGACTGATGGGAACAACAATCTTTGACAATGGTCCAGTATTAAGAAAGATCGCTGCAGTCGCCAGCAGCGAAACAAGCTACAATGTAAGTTAATAGGGCAATTGTCCAGCTTGCATTTACCTTCACAAAAGTGCTCGTTTTGCCACTGACAGGCTCAGATTAATATTCTAAGTGTCTGACAACATTATGAAAAGGATCCCTTCAGAGAAAGACCTTTAAAACCTCTTTGAGACCTTTCTGTTTAACCAGAAACAGCTCTGAAGTCACTAGCGCCAAACCCACCAGACTCCATTTAAAAAAAGCAATACTTTTAGCGTGTATAGAGCCAACATATGTTCACATGTAAATCTGTAAACTACTTTTATTTCAACCAAAACTGGAATTGTGATTGTTGAAAAAGTGGAAAGACAACCCAAAGCGGCTTTTCATAGTTTTATTTTGTTTCTGTCGACTTTGAATGAAGTGTATTTAACCAATGCTCAAATTACTGTTTATTTACATGGAGTCTGGTGGGTTTAGTGAACGCGATTTCACGGATGTTTTGATGTTTAAAAAAAGGATCTCACTCTTTAACAGAAAGGTCGACCTCCTTAGAAATCCTTTCCATAATGTTGTCAGACACTTAGAATATTAATCTGAGCCTGTCAGTGGCAAAACAAGCACTTTTTCTTTCTCTTGACACCGACGTGAGAGGACGCTGGCGCTGGTTATTCGCCGCTTCTCCGTCTGCTATTCATCTGCTATTCTCTTGTGTTTGTGTTCGCTGTACCCCCTACCTCTGGACAGCCTCTGTACCTCTGGACAGTCTCTCTGCTGGTTCCCCGCCCTGGGGCTTTTTGACCGGACTCTTGCCTCGTCGGTTAGCCGCGCTAGCTGCCCCGTTCACCAAACGCGTGGCGGCAAATCCTAGCTGCTTCCGAGCGTAACCCGATTTGCTGACCTCCTCCTCATAGGCAACCTCCACCAGATGCGAGCGACACCAAGACTAGACATTCCTCTCCTTCGGTCATGCTGTGGATCATTTTGGCATCACCCTCATTCATCCATTTCCACCTCCACCTCTGTGCTCCTAGCCCACGGCTAACCACTATCACGGAGCTCTCCGTCCCTCCGCTCGGCATCATGATCAAATATTCAACTCTGCAACTGGTCCACTCGTCAACTACTCCATTCCATCCTGCATCCCAGTCATCAAACAGCTTCGGACTTCTACGTCGACGCCGTTACATCCACAGAAGCTCGCGCGCAAGTTTGTTTTCTTCCACCACGGACAATCCATTCCATCCATCTGGTCACCTGCACGCTCTGTTGCACCTGTCCCACGTCATCTGAATGCTTCACCCACTGGTTCACATAGGGCTGAACGCATCATCAGGCTACACAGAAAACCCGGACCGGGACTACAGTGCTTTCCCCACTTCACATACACTCAATCATACTCTCCAATCATTTGCTAATCGGCTCACTGTCCCCCTCAACTGCAATACCCCCACACCCCAACGACCACACGCACTGCTAACCGGGACAACCTCAGATCTCTCCAGCCTGCCCCCATCCCACCACCCTCTCACCATGCCAACTTTGCCCTCCTCAACACCCGATCGGCTCAACAATAAAGCCCTGCCCTCCATGAACTAATCCTCGACAACACTCTTGACTTCCTTCTGCTCACCGAAACCTGGCAACAACCCAACGACTTCTTCTCCCTCAACCAAGCATCCCCCTGGCTACAACTACATCTGCAAACCCCGCCCCTCCCACCGTGGAGGTGGCCTCGCCGCATTTTCAATCAGAACTTCCGGATCACAGAACTCACCCTCCCCTCAGTATCATCGTTTGAATATCTCGCCTTCAAAACTCTTTCCTCCATGACAGTCATCCCCATTTACCGGCCACCTAAACCAAATCCCTCCTTCCTCTCTGATTTTACTGGAACTCCTCACACTAGCCTCATCTCTCTCTCACGTCTGCTGCTACTCGGTGACTTAAACATCCACATGGACTCCCCCACCTGCAAGCTCTCATCAGAATTCAAAATTTTACTGGATAACTTCTCTCTCACCCAACATGTCACATTCCCCACCCATGAAAAAGGTCACATCCTCGACCTGGTCTGCTCCACCAACCAACCAGTGCTCGACCTCCATCCATGCCTCTTTCCCCTCTCTGATCACAAACTGATACGGTTCACCATCCCTTCTCCAACCCCACGCGCCTCCTCAGAGAAATCACCTTCCGCAACCTCAAACATCTATCAATCCCCACCATCTCTCTGACCTGCTCTCCACCACTCTCCACCTGGACTCAACCCTCACCTCACCCGATGACCTCACAGACCACCTCAACTCCACCTTGTCTACCTCCCTCAACACCCTGGCCCCCTAAAAACAAAACCGTCACTTTTAACACCTCTTCACCCTGGTACACACCTGCACTCCGGAAAATGAAACAAACTGGCCGCCAACTTGAACGTCTGACAAAGAAATCATCCCTCACAGTCCATCATGAAGCCTATAAATCCCATCTCAACGCCTACAAAGATGCCCCTCATTGCTGCCAAATCTGCCTACCTCTCCACCATCCTCACCGACCCCTGCCAAAACCCCAGAACCCTCTTCTCCACATTGAACAACCTCATCAAGCCTCGGACCAACAGCCTCCTTACCTCTACTCCGGATCTCTGCAACTCATTCCTCCACTTTTTCACTGACAAAATCAATCTCATTTACAAATCCCTATCCCCTGTATCTGACCTTCCAGGATCTACCCAGCACCTACCTTGGACCCTCCTCTCTCCATCCCTCCAGACCTCCCGACCCCTCCTCCACACTTCCTCCTCTCCCAGTTTAACCCAGTCACTCCTCCTGAAATCTCCAAACTCATCAGCTCTTCCAAACCCACTACCTGCTCCCTTGACCCCCCCCCTACTCCACTTCTGAAGTCCTGCCTCCCGGTCCTATGCCCCTACATCACTAACCTCTTCAACTCCTCACTGTCCCTTGGAACTGTCCCCTCTGCTTTCAAAACTGCCGGCTGTCACCCCAATCCTTAAAAACCTGGTCTGGATCCCTCCTCTCTCAACAACTACCCCCCAATATCCAACCTCCCCTTTCTGTCTAAAACCCTGGAACGCATAGCGTCGCCTCACAACTACAAACCCATCTTCTTGCCAATAACCTATTCGAACCTCTCCAATCTGGTTTGCCGCCCTACACAGCACAGAAACCGCTCTCCTCAAAGTCCTCAACAACCTCCTCACCTTTGCTGACACCGGTTCCCTCAACATCCTCATCCTCCTCGACCTGAGTGCAGCCTTCGATACTGTGAGCCATAACATCCTGCTCACCAGACTCAAAGACCTCGGTATCGACGGTACTGCACTCAGCTGGCTCCACTCCTACCTTTCCAACAGATCCCATTTCATCTCTCTCCACAACCACACCTCTGCCACAGCCACAGTCACTCAAGGTGTTCCCCAAGGCTCCGTACTTGGCCCCCTCCTCTTCATCATCTACATCCTCCCTCTTGGTCAGATACTCCGCCACTTCAACCTGGACTTCCACTGCTATGCTGACGACACCCAGATCTACCTCAGCACCAAATCCCCCACAATCCTCCCTCTCCCACATCAACTCCTGTCTGTCAGCTATTAAAACCTGGATGCAACACAACTTCCTCAAACTCAACAGCGACAAAACAGAATTCCTTCTGATCGGCTCCAAATCCACACTCAGCAAAACCAATAACCCCACTCTCACCATCGACCGGCACCATTGTCTCCCCATCTCCCCAGGCCCGCAAACTTGGCGTTATCTTTGATTCCACCCTCTCCCTTGAGCCTCACATCCGTCAAGTCATTAAAACCTCCTTCTTTCACCTCCGCAACATCGCCAAAATCAGACCCTCTCTCACACCCCCGCTGCTGAAAGACTCATTCACGCCTTCATCTCCTCCCGACTGGACTACTGCAACTCACTTCTCCTCGCACGCGTGCTCTACCAACATCAACCGACTCCAACTGGTCCAGAACTCAGCCGCCCGCCTCATTACCTGCTCCAAATCCTGGCACCACATCACTCCAGTCCTAAAACAACTCCACTGGCTTTTTCTTTTTCCCCCGGTCACCTACAAAATCCTGGTCCTCACCTCTAAAGCCCTCCACCATCTGGCCCCCTCATACCTCACTGACCTCCTCTCCCCTTACCAACCCTCCCGGTCCCTCAGATCCACCTCAGCCGGTCTCCTCTCCATCCAAAAGTCCAACCTGCGCTGTTTTGGGGACAGAGCCTTCTCCAGAGCAGCTCCCAGGCTCTGGAACTCCCTCCCCCAAAGAGATCCGCACCTCTGAGTCCCTCACCATCTTCCAGTCCCGCCTCAAGACCCATCTCTTCACCTCAGCCTACCCATAGTCCACCTGCCCCCTCCCTTTTTCATCTGTATCTTGTTTTGTTCTACTTGTTTTGTTTGCTCGTTTTGTTTTGTTATGTTTTTATAATCTACCCTGCCCTGTAAAGCGACTTTGAGTCCATGAAAAGCGCTATATAAATTCAATTTATTATTATTATTATATTACTTTTGTGAAGGTAAATACAAGCTGGACAATCGCCCTATTAACTTACATTGTAGCTTGTTTCGCCGCTGCCGACTGCAGCGATCTCGCTTAATACTGGAACATTGTCAAAGACTGTTGTTCCCATCAGTCACATAGACACAAAAACATAGGTTGAAAATAACGGTAATTACCCTTTAACTAATAATTTTTGGAGATCCTGAGACTTTTCTTCTTATTAACCGTACAGACATAAGACTGGTATAGGTCTGAACATCAATTCCCCAGCAAGAAAGCTAATTAGCATATTTCCCAAAATGTAGAATTAGCCCTTTAAAAAGGTCTTTTCATATGGTTGTACATAATGTACAAAATAATGTCCTTACCTTAGTGACCACTTTGTCCAAGTCCACCACCATGTTATGGAGATTCTCCTCTGCTGCTAAAACCAGCGGGCGAACAGCGCTCACCTTAAGCCCTTTAGACTGGTCAATCACTGACTTGAGACTGTTCAAGGCTTCACTACAGGGAGAGACAGACGGGAGAGACGGGGTGAGGAGGAAAACTGCTGCAAGATCTGAAGGTGAATCAGGGTGATTTTGGAATAGAGGCTTAGCAACCCTTCCCTGGATGTACTGTATACATGTTCACGTGACATGTGACTGATCAATAGCAATATACTCAAGCTATATACTAGGGCTTTGACTCCGAACTTCGTTATTCGAATATCATTCGAATATTAAAAAAAATAATGATATTCGAACGAATATTAGCCAGCCCTTAATATTCGAACCTGTTATGGGCATTATTTTTTGTAAATGCGTTTGCCTGTAAACGTTGTTTTCAGTTCAGATTCCGAGGCTTTTTCACGCATTTCAAAATGTAACTACAGTCGGCCGGCGACACGTCTCGGCGGCCCGGTAGCGTTGCATTCCCCCTAATTCTCAAAGAAGGCAGGCTTGCCCAGGGCCAGGCCAGCTCAGCGGCGTCTTTCTCCCGTCGCGTTCCGCTGTCTCTCCTACCTACACCGGCGCCGCACCCTGTCCCTTCTCCCCTTCCTACCTGCCTGCTCAGTGCTGCTGCACATGAGGAGAGAGCACAGGGGGGAGGGCGGGGGGGCTGCTCCTCAGTCACTCAACAGAAGAGAGAGGTGAGTGTTTCGGCGGCCACAGGAGAGAAATACATTGCGTGCTCGCTGGACAATACTGGCGACTCTTTTTTCATTTTACAGAAAGTCGCTGTCTTTTCTACAGAAAGTCGCCAGATTTGTCGCTAGTCGCTTTTGTGAAAAAAAAGTCGCTAAGTTGGCAACACCGCCCACACACACCGGCTCCACGCACACACCAGCACACGAGTATAAACATCAGACCACTTACGTAGGCTACGGTGAAAACTCCGAACTTCCTGTCGAAAGCACACTGTTTGTGTTTAATCCAGGGTCTGACTTAATTTCCTTTTTTTAAACTGAAGGCATTTAATGGTCAAAATATTATTAATAAATATTCGAATATATTCAAATATTAATATTAATATACAAACGAACTTCGAATATGATTTTTGGGCAAAAGTCAAAGCCCTAACTCAAGTGTATCGGTTGTTTTCTTACACCCCTAGAAATTATTATTAGTTACTTTAATGAAATATAATGCTAGGTTTATCTATCTAAAGAGGGAGAAGATTGTTTAAATCCTGTAACTACAAGATGAGATGTGTAATGATCTCTGTCTGTGTGTGTGTGTGTGTGTGTGTGTGTGTGTGTGTGTGTGTGTGTTGTGTGTGTGTGTGTGTGTGTGTCTTAATATTCTTACTTGGCTTTCAACAGAGCAGTTTCAGCTTCAGTCACGGCGGAAGTTCTTTCAGCTATTGTAGCTTCTAGCTCCTTCCACTGGGCCGACTTCTCCTCAGGTGGGACCTGGATTTAATAACAACTGTAATCACTCTACTGCTAAACAATTATGTGAGCCATTAGAAGGGTCACTGCACAGGGACTACTGATCAAGTGTTTTGTAGTTAGGTCTAGGGGATGTAATTACCACTAACTCCTACGGCGATACCTGGGCATGAAAATCTTTTTTGGGAAAGCTATAAGACAGATTCCATATGGCCCTACATTAAGTCAGAGCTAAAAGCTAACTGGAGATCTTAACAGGATACATTGTATTGCCAAGCCTGGTGGCCTACCAGGCTTGGCAATACAAGGGGGAAACCCTGGAGATTTTTCAAGCCCCTGTGTTATGATGAGCCTTTTGATCCTCATCTCTGGTATCATGGTGGACAGTCAATGGTTACCTATTGTTATGTAACTGGAGCATTTTGAGTGCCAGCTCAGTACAGTGCCCCAACCAGTGGCTCAGGCCCAGACACACTGACCAGACGGCCGACTGTCGGCAGAAAAGGCAGTTGGACTGATCAGTCTCCCCGAGTTGGTCAAAAAAGTGCCTCGGAACACACCGAAGAGACGAGAAGTGATACGTCTCCATAACAGCAGGCGGCGCTAATCTGTATTATTGCCCAAAAATGTAAACCAGCAGCTGATTGAACGAATGTCTCATGTGGGTCTGGTTTCTCCAGAAATTCAAAGACAGACTGTCATGGCGGCTTGTTCAGAATACGATCTCATATTGTACTAAAATAGTTCACCGAAATGTGTTTCTGAAAACATTTTAAGCAAGAAATAGGCCATGCAGTTGCGAATCTGTCTTCATTTCAGATCGACAAAGTTCAGTTTAAAAGATTTGTCAGATTTTGAGAGACTCTAGTCACGCTCATCCCGCTCCCCGTTTCCGGGTTAGCACTCTACCAATCAGATGGGTCATTTGAGTCCAACTGCCGGCAGTGCCCGCCCCGCCAATTATACATGTCAAATCAGCCAAAATGAAGGAAGACGGCACGGAACACACCGAACAGACTTGAGTCACTGACCTCGCCAGACTGTCCAACGGCTGATTATCGGCTCAGTGTTTAGTAGGCTTTAAACGCACCAATTCACAGAATCTAATCCCATCTTCCACACCTATTACCAGTCTTGTTGTAATCACACCACAGCCTTGTGGTCAGTAGAAGTGTGTTCTGTACCTCTGCTTCCATGGCCTCCTTCAGTTTGTGTGTGTGCCGTGCTATAGCCTGCAGGGCTGCCTCCTGAGCTCCAATGGCCTGCAGCGTAGCTTTAGCCGAGCTGGCCAGTGAGTCTTCAAGACTGGCTGATACAGCTGGAAAACAGTGCGACACACAGGCAGACAGACAGGGAAACAGGAGAGGTTGACAGAGAGTGTAGAGTACGATGGAGAGTAGAGTTGGTGCAGTGGAATGTTCCTACCTCATTCTTCTGAAAGATAACAGAGCTAGCTAGACACTGCTAAAGGTTCTAAACTTAACCTAAATTCACCAGTTGGATTTTTTGTATCGTCACAAGGAGTTTGTTTTGCAGTATTTGGCAATAAAGAATTGTAAGTGAGTGAGTGAGTGAGTGCGAGCACTGTTTCATTCTCTGATACACAAGAGATGACAGCAGCAGTTCTCTGTAGGTTAACAGAAGAGTGTGTGTGTGTGTGTGTGTGTGTGTGTGTGTGTGTGTGTGTGTGTGTGTGTGTGTGTGTGTGTGTGTGTGTGTGTGTGTGTGTGAGTGTGCGCGCATGAGGAGATGGGGACAGGTGACAGCATCCTGTGTTAGTTTTTTTTATAATAATCAGTCAGTGTTTGGAGAATTAGGCTATAAGATGCTTATTAGCAGGTGAATTATTATCAGCAAAATGTATTGAAGTTCTAGGCTATACAGTGAAGTGAAAGGTTACCTTTCAGTAGTTTATCACAATATTTCTGGATTAATGTTAGCCTACTGTTACATTAATGTTTATCTTGCATCAACTGTACGCTTTTGTACGCCAGTGTCAATTTTCAAATCTACCTTGTGCCTGTAGTAGATTCTGTTTATAGTGAGGTAGGATGTTTAATGTTAAAGCATATTATCATTATAGAAGTAAATACATTTAAGTGTTTATTATATTGGGATATATATTAACATATTGAATTGTAACTGCTCTCCTGCCAGTCAGCCCTGCACTACATCAGGTTAGTCACATTGAGTCCCTTCCTAGCTGTCATCAAATGTTGCATCTTGCCATGCTAACACATAACACTTCTTTTATTTAATTTCCTCCTGATCTTCTGTTTCATGTCTATAGTTCCAAGTAGCATGTGAGTCCAGGCAGCCGTTTGCTCCTATGGTTGGGCTTTAGCCGGGCCACTCAGGACAGTATCTTCACCTCAGCAGCTCTGTGAGCAAACCACAAAGTCCAGTGTGCTTCTTTTTTTACACTCAAAACTGTTAAAAGTATATTGTGCTCATCTATATAGATCGTTTTTTCTAACTCTTACCACAGCCATCACTATTCATCCCTACCCTATACCATATGCCCCTTTTAACCTTGAGCACCTGCCCCTTCAGAGGTCTCTGCACGGCTCTGAGTGTGAGTGTGAGTGTGTGTCAACCTACATGCCAGGGTATCCTGTTCCTCCAGGTCTTGCTGAGCCAGTCTAGCTGTCACTTCTTCTACTGGTCGCTCTTTCAGTGGTTCTGTTAGGGCAGGGGACTCTGTGTCAGGGTGAACTACTGCAGTCGCTGGGGTAGCCTCGTGGCCGTGGCACTCTTTGCACTCCTCTGGGGGAAAAACACACAGTAACCTTACTTTCACTAAATACCTTATTGCAATAGCAGTGATGTGATGCAGACAAACAGTGTAACCGGTTTCTTCATAGCTGGCTGTATTTATTCTGTTATTTAGCGCACAGTGGGCCTCATGGAAGCGTGATGTGTTTGGTTTGGGTTTAGTGTGCATTTTCTGATTTACAGCCAATGATATAAAAAAATATAAGGTTATTCTCTTATTTTGAAAGTGCTTTAAATCCTGACCTACACATTTAGAATGTTTATTTTCTTGACAATACAAGTACGCTGCAAGTAACGATTATTTCTTATGGTCGATGAATCTTTTTTTCTCTCATTTAAAATCAATGAGTTAATTGGTCTGTGCAAGTGTTTCCCACAGTCCAAGGTGATGTCCTAAAATGTCTTGTTCTGTCCACAACTCAAAGATATTTAGTTTACTGTCACAGAGGAGTGAAGAAACTAGAACAAATATTCACATTTAACAAGCTGGAATCAGAGAATATTTCATAAAAATAAATACAAAAAATCCACAATTAATCCACAATCAAAATAGTTGCCGATTACTTTAATAGTTGACAACTAATCGATTAATCTTTGCAGCTCTAATTTTATATAATGTAATTCCATGTGACATCAACATTTATTTTTGGACCGGAGCCCTCCATCCAGATTCATTTGTGGCCCTTCATAGGATAAATTGAATTATGGCACTTGTGATCTATACATCGATTTAAATGTCCAAACAAAGTTTGAATTTCTGCTTTTACTTTAAGATATCAAAGTGTACAGTGGTGGAGCGGTGGAGCTTGATGGTTACCTTTGGCTGCTGTTCCCTCTGTGTCACATGGAGCAGGGACTGACTGGACCTCACCCATGGCTGAGATGATGTGAGTAGCCTCTGCTGAAGCCTCTGGGTGGGACACAGATACAGAAAGGCACAGAGAGTTAGTTTGCGTGTGTGTGTGTGTGTGTGTGTGTGTGTGTGTGTGTGTGTGTGTGTGTGTGTGTGTGTGTGTGTGTGTGTGTGTGTGTGTGTGTGTGAGAGACAACACCCACATGTGTACACCTTTCATTTGCCCTTGAACATATTCAAAGAAACAAAATGCTGGATGCTATGCGACAACTGTACAAAGTGAAATCTGAACACTGAATGTCAGTCTGAATTTAGAGTAACATTATTTGGCTTTAGGATTAGGACTGGGTACCAAATTCAATACTTTATTTTATTTATTTTTTTATTTTTTTTAGGCACCGACCGAATTGCCTCCTTAGTATCAAATATCGAAAAATAACTCATCATTCAATACCCAATTTCAATACCAAAGGAGTAAATCTCATCAGAATCAGTGAGCCAATAAGCATGCAGCATGCTTCTACCAAGATATAATAATGTGATTGGCTGTCTAACGTTACATGTCGTTGAGACACGCAGGAAAAACTCTACATTACAGAAAGAGTAGAAATAAGAGGAATAAAGAAGAAGAAATAAACAATGATTTGTGCCGTAACGTTGTGATTTCTTTTGTTTTATATTGTTTATTATTATTATTATTATTATTATTATTATTATTATTATGTATCTAAAAAGTATCTTTTAGGAACTAGTATCAAAGTCTATTCTAGTCTAGTCAGGTATCAAATATTTTTTACAATACCCAGCCCTATTTAGGATTTGGGATTGTGATTCAGAACAGTTTGGGATTGCTGAGTTCTCTTTAAACAGGAGGACTAAAAAAATGTCAATCGTAAAATAAAACACGGCCAAAGAATACTAATAAAAACATACCACTTTGTGGAATAGAACAAATGTTATGCCCACACATGATAGATTATTGTAAAAAAAAAAAAAAAAATCACCAGAGAAATAAGTGAATTTTTCAGTGAGTGATGGTTCAAGTCCATCTATCTGGTTTCATCACACAAATATAATAAAAAATATGATTAAAATATAAAATAAAACCAGATTCATTTTCTTTAGTAGTATTTATCACAGAGCTAGATGTACTGGACTACATTACAGTGTTCCTCCTCAAGCAGTAAAGGACGTATTGTTAGGCTACAAACTACATTCTAAACACCAAAGCGTGATTTATGCTTCTGCGTTAAATCTACACCGTGGCCACGTACGTAGGTAAGTGGAGACATGGCGATGCACACCGCTCGGCCGTGGCTGGGTAGCGTTGCATCTCCCCCCCCGCCCCCCCGACTCATTTCCTGGCTCTCCTTCTCCATAAACGACATGAAATCAAGGAGAGGGTTAACTTTTCCTCCTACAGATTTCCCACCGTGGTCAGAAAACACAGGGGAGACACTTTGTTTCGCTCACTAGGACTCTAGAGTCGCTACTCGCTCTGAAGTTAAACACACACACAACACACACACACACACACACACACACACACACACACACACACACACACACACACACACACACACACACACACACACACACACACACACACACACACACACACACCTCTGCGTGGAGCCTCCGCACAACCATAAATCACGCTTAATAGTGTCTAATAGGACTGCACCTAATGATTATTTTCAGGAGCAGTGAATTCTTCGGCAGACAAGCCAGACCCACATCAAGATGTTGGGTCTGGGAACTCTGGGGCTCTGGCCAATCACAACCGTCCTAGGTGGCGCTAGGCCCCGGTAGCGGAAATAGCGAGAGGGGATGTCAGGCTGTATCGCACGCAGCAATGTACACCCGTTGAGCCAGATTGTCGAGTTCTCTTTAAACAGAGGACTAAAAAATGTCAATCATAAAATAAAACACGGCCAAAGAATACTAATAAAAACATACCGCTTTGTGGAATAGAACAAATGTTATGCCCACACATGATAGATTATTGTAAAAATCACCAGAGAAATAAGGGAATTTAATTTAATTTCAGTTGCCACCATCTTGCTCCGGGACGCCTTTGTGTATTATCCTTAGTTGTTTTCACTCTTAAGTGTAGTGAAAGGCCGAGGAGCACAGCTTAAGAACAACAGAAGAAAGCTTACCCTGAGCGATCTCTTGGGGGGCATTGAAAACAACATAGTGCACAGAAAACACTCTTAATTCAGTAACACTTTTGTTTGCTTTTCTTTTTAAATGATACGATAGAAAAGGGACCCGAACCCCTAACCCTATGTCAGCCACTGCTCGTAGAAGAGAAATGTAACATGCAGGTTAAAACATTTTGCAAATATCAAGTCTCGAGTCAATGTCGATCTTTATCTCGATGCAAAACTAGGGTATGCAAATTCGAAATTTGAAAACTATTCAACAGCATGCAAAGTTATTGATTAATAGCGTGCTTTACCAAAAAAAAAGGGTGCGACCATATCATGTGCGACTAGAGGAAAAGTTAGTCTGAACTCTGCCTTCCAACACATAGTTGTGGCAATCATTAGGGCTTGTGTACACAATTCAATACTTTTTAGGCACCGACCGAATTGCCTCTAAAGTATCAAGTATTGAAAAATGCCTCGTCGTTCAATACCCAATTTTAATCCCTAAAGAGTAAATCTCATCAGCGTCAGTCAGCCAATAAGCACGCAGCATGCTTCTACCAAGATCTAGTAATGCCTGCGATTGGTTGTTTAACGTTACACGTCGCAGAGACACGCAGGAAAAACTCTACGATACACAGAGACGGGGCTGAAAAACATAAACAAAAAGATTATGCCGTAATGTGGCAATTTGTTTTGGTTTTGTAAAATTGGTGGAAAAAGTATCGTTCAGGAACCGGTATCAAAAGTCACGGTATTGATATCGGAATTGAATATTTTTGAACGATAGCCAGCCTTAGCAATCATGCTGCAACGTACAACGGTGGCTCACTGCAGCGAGGTGGCAGAATGAAAGGGTGACATAACGTCTGAGTCCGAACCAAATTAGAGCCTTACCCTCTATGCTCTGTGTAGGGATGGGACTTTCTGCCGCCTCCTTTGCCTTTTTCTCCGACTTAGCTTTGGACGCCTTCACCGGTTTGTCCATCATAGAGGGATGCTGGGCCGTCTCCACCTAAACAGCAGGAACAGTAGCCTGAGAGTCTCAAAATGTTTTTGTTTAGAGCCACACATCACAATCACTTCTGTACAAAGTCTAATCTATTAACGATGGGTTTTGATTAAATATGTATCGGACACAGCCTTCTTAATTTAGCCCACCTTATTTATTTAGTATTTTTTTTTACATGCTACTTGATCTAAATACTGAAGGCCCTGATTTAAAACTATTAAACTAATGAACATAAAATGACTGATCTGATATTTATTGGAAGAATACAACGCTAGAGCAGAGGTGCCCAAATTCTTTCATATGAAGGGCCAAAAATGTATCTGGATGAAAGGCCACAAGCCAAATCCTTACCCTAACGTTGATGACGATATGTGAAAATGTATTAGATTTGATAGAAAATGAACATTCTAATTAATCTCAAATAAAGTTGTGGCTGACTCAAAGCCAGCGATGTAAGCATGGCTCGCAGCACATGAGGGAGAGCGGGGAGAGAGAAAGAATACCGTCATCCTTGAAATTCTTCCTAGATAAAAACGTACGTACATAGTTTAATAAGGAAGTTTACCAGCACCAGCATACATTGCCGTAAAACTCAGATTAAGTACTTCTCAGCTGCACAAAATGTACATTTCATAGTCATTACAGTTAGGATTTTAGAGCACTTTTAAAAATGGGAGAATAAGCATGAGCGTGTCAAACGCCATGGAGGGCCAAAATAAAGGGAGCACGGGCCCCAACATGGCGTGGATCCATCCTGACCTGTTTCTTGACGGGGAGGCCGCCGTCTTGAGAAGCGGGTCCCAAAGCCAGACCCAGCAGCCAGTCCGAGTATGGAACGTTGTTCTCCACGGCTGCTCTGAACCTGTGGTCCCATTTGGCGTAGAGTACTGTCCCTCCGATGCCTCCGCCTACTGTCAACAAGCCAGCGGCAACCACTTTAGCAGCACCACCACCACTGTGGGGGAAGAGGACAGCAAAGGGTAGACATGAATCTGATGGCAACATAAGGCATGACAAAGTCTTGCTATCAGCTAGAGGGCTGAATGTAATGTTCAAGCATGTACATGTACGTGTCTTACTGTCTCTAGAATACCGGTCTATAAAACAGTATTTCACATATGCCCACTTACCCAGGTTGTGTGTGTGTGTGTGTGTGTGTGTGTGTGTGTGTGTGTGTGTGTGTGTGTGTGTGTGTGTGTGTGTGTGTGTGTGTGTGAGAGAGAGAGAGAGAGAGACCTGGACTCTCCTGCTGTGTAGTGCCGGCAGTGTTGCAGATTGGTTAGAGGGGTTCTCCCACAGTTCTTCTAGAGCGTGCCGGAGAGAGAGAATGACTATTAGACAGACAGTTTATGCAGCGTTTTTGCTTGATCTTCACCACCTAAAACATGCACAGGTCCAATGTTAACTATAATTTCATTTAAAAAAAAAAAAAATATGATTAAATCTGAACTATGAAATTATGAAGTTACATCTAACAAGGAAATATACACATTCAAATAACTGCATGCTAACAGGAATGGCCTTGGTGTTGCGGAGCAGTGACATTCACTTAAAAAGTATGGTTTGACAGATTTCTGCATGTGAGAATGCCTGTAAAACAGCTTATTAGAGGGAACTCATGCAGAGGCTAATATTTTCTCAGGTGGACAGCACAGCACTCGCAGTACGTGGTCAATTCTTGTTATTTGGAAAGCACATCACAGGAAAAGATGTTTCCTTAAATCTTTCCCCCGCATCTCTCTCGAACCTCTTAACTGGGAAGTGCAATAGACCTTGTTGACATGTCATAGTAGAAAAAGAAAACCATTAATAATGGCTGCATTCCACATAGGAGAGACCGTGGTATTGTGCATGCTGACTCACTGAAATAGCTTACTGGGACACTTGATGGAATGGAGCCATCGTTAAGGATATCAATTTCAGCTGGGCTTTTCCTACTATGACAAGTCAAAATATCTGCTGTGAAAAAGGTCCATGGCAGAGAGAAAAGACACCAGTTATTGTTTCCTTTTACCATATTTGTTTGTTATATTACATGTTCTGGTGCGGTTTCTGTTTTTTAGGTTTTGTTGGAATAAAAGTTTCACTTTGTTAAACAATAAATAAAAGTCCTATTTTATACATTTCAAACCCAGGTTTCAATGTAACCGTTAACAACATAATAGTGCTGTGCGCTGAACATGTTTCTCATATTACAGGAATGGCTATTACAAACATTTTCACTCTTTATTACATGTGTTTATACCCCCTAAGATACAGAAACTATTTGAGGGTTAAACTTTAGCGACTGCAAATAAAGCGAAGCAATAACTTTATTACAAGACGACCGTATTTACTTATCCGGGCTGCAGCCTACCGGTTAAGGTCAGACCGAGCCGTGTGATGTCATTACTGGGTAAGAAAAAGGGTGGGTACCGTCTAAGATCCGGTTCTAAACACATTTCACTCTGGATCTTTTACGTGCAGTTTAGAGTCCCAAATTCCCCATACAGTGTCTTTAATTAATTATGAACCTGCTAAACCACCTGCGCTATCCTAACCGTTCTCAAATAAGACCCTCATCATTTGGGACACTCAGTTTTTGGAAAAATAATTTGGGACACTAAACTGCACGTAAGCCCTTTCCAAAATGAAGCCGACATTTGTGCAAGAGGCTTTTAAATAACAATGCAGAATGTAGCTAAATAATCTTCCCGGCCTTAACTTGATTAACTAGCATACATACATGGACCAGACAGGGTTATTTTAATGATTATTTAAATATTGCAATTCAGCAAACATTATGGTTGAAATGTCATTAGCCATGTGTCACTGACGTTAGACTAGAAGCTAACCGGCTAGCACTGACGTAATGCGTTGTTTTCATTGGCTCTCTCTGAGGACATCTTTACGTTGAATGGACAACCGTGTTAATTCTAAAGCCGAACGTTATGTTAGTGTTAACCAGGTGTTAACAGCCCAGCCGTGTTTACAATAAAAAAAAAAAATCCAGTATGGCTCCTTGGGCCAGTCTGTGGGTCACAGTGAATGACAACATGGTAGCTCAATGGGTAACGTTAACGTTAGCTCGCGGTAGTAAAGGAGGGGTTAGTTGCGCGTCTTACCCGGGCTGTGGCATTAGCTCCTCTCAGACAAGCCCTCAGCATGGTCCACAATCACTCTTTTCCCCCAAATGCTAATTAATTTAACCTGCACAGTAGCAGCTATTTTCTCCTCAGTCCTCTCCTCTCGTCCTACTTTTCGTTTTCTTCCGCCCCTTCTTCTTCTTCTTCCTTCGTACGTTAGGTAGTTTAAACGCTTGTGTGCGCAATACTGCCTCCCTCAGTCAAAAGTAGAATTTAACGGAGGCTTTTCTCAATCTCTGGTAACATGGTTGCTTTTTGACCAAACAGATAAGATACTTCCATTAACTTAACCTCTGTCGTCTTCTTTTTCTTTCTTTTTTTCTGTGGCTTTAGCCAGAAGCAGGGGCGATTCTAGGATCAGACCTTTAGGGGGGCTCAGCCCCTAATGAGAATGTGACACGGATACAGAACCCCCCCCTGCTAAATCAGTAACTTCACTGGATAACAATGACTATATGTATTTATTATTATAACAGAGGATAAATGCAAAATATTGAAGATGTAAAAAAATCTACAATAGTTCCTTTATGGACTACCAGAATCAAACAAAATGATAATGAGTTGTAAACAATAAATAAATAAAAAATGTCCTTGACTGGGTTACAGGTGCATAGCATTGGCGGCAGCGACACAGGTTTCTTTGAACCTGTAATTGTTTGCCCTCTGTCACTAACAGACAAGTTTGCAAACTCGAACTTGAAGTACTAAAATTGATTTAAAAAAATATAAAAAAATAATTAGTTTTTATTATTATAATTTTTAGGGGGGCTGAGATGAAATTTAGGGGGGTTTTGAGCACCCCCTAAAAAGGGTCTAAAATTGCCACTGGCCAGAAGTACGGAAGTTGCCACGCCTGGAAAAAGAAATCAGTATCAGCTATTACGTCAGAAAAAGAAGAAGATCAGAAAAAGGTTTATTGCCACAATAAGTACACTTACGTGGATACGAGGTTTTGGTTCTGATGGACCACAGCCTCCTGCCAGAGGGGAGGGGTTCAAACAGTTTGTGTCCGGGGGGTGACAGCTTCCTGAAGGCGTACAGATCCTGGAGTCCTTCTCAGTGGAGCGCTGCATTTGTCCTTAGCAGAGGCAGCAGCGTACCAGATGGCGATGGAGCAGCTGTGGATGGACTCGATGATGGCAGCGTAGAAGTGCACCATCATAGTCTTTGACAGGTTGAACTTCTGCAGCTTGAGGATCAATAAAGTATCTATCTATCTATCTATCTATCTACAGTATATATCTATCTATAGTATCTATCTATCTATCTACAGTATCTATCTATCTATCTACAGTATCTATCTATCTACAGTATCTACAGTATATATCTATCTATCTATCTATCTACAGTATCTATATATCTACAGTATCTTTCTATCTATCTATCTATCTACAGTATCTATCTATCTATCTATCTATCTATATATCTATCTATCTACAGTATCTATCTATCTATAGTATCTATCTATCTATCTATGTATATATGGTATCTATCTACAGTATATATCTATAGTATCTATCTACAGTATCTATCTATAGTATCTATCTACAGTATCTATCTATCTATCTATCTATCTATCTACAGTATCTATCTATCTATGTATCTATCTACAGTATATATCTATCTACAGTATCTATCTATAGTACAGTATCTACAGTATCTATCTATAGTATCTATCTACAGTATCTATCTACAGTATCTATCTATCTATCTACAGTATCTATCTATAGTATCTATCTATCTACAGTATCTATCTATCTACAGTATCTATCTATAGTATCTATTTACAGTATCTATCTATCTATATATCTATCTACAGTATCTATCTACAGTATCTATCTATCTATCTATCTAGAAGTGTTGTGTTGCATCTGCACATCCATCAGTGAGCAACGTGACAGTTCAAGAGCTGCCTGCTTTAGATAATTTCTTATCTTCTGACACCACTCGCTCAGGCTTGAGGTTTATCATAGACAGCTCTTGCAGGGTGTTGCGATAGCTTTGTTCGGTATTGTGTGATGGCTACCTTTAACGTTACAACAAATATTTGACTAATAGAAAACCATCTTGTCAAAACAGCACACGTCAGGATTATGCATAAATGACGTCCCATTAATTATGTCAGGTAATTTGCCAGCTGGAGACATGATGTCACATCGAGCAGGGCGGTTGCTTGTGGGGCTGCAGCCATAGGATTGGGCATCGAGAACCGAATCCTATTTGGGATCGTTTAAAAAATTACGATTCCAGTAGAATCGTTTCTTTATTGGAATCGTTTCGAGGATTTGGTTTCAAATCAAATCCGATCATCGCTTCCCAATTTAACGTGCGCAAGTTTTCGTTTCCGAAGCGGCCAGGCGCTTGTTGTGTTGCAGCTTTGGAGACCAGTAAGCAGCGCTCTAGTCTGGCTTTATTTTACATTGAAAAAGCCATCATTGAATCCGTTCCTCTTATTTGTAAAAATAATGCATGTGACCCATTTCAACTCCACTCCTCAAAGAATCGGAATCCGAATTGTTAAAAATCCAAACGATGCCCAACCCTATCAGCCACAAATGTTTTCTCAAAAAGTCCCAAATCCTTTAGGGTTTTAAAATGACTTCAACGTTGTGCCATTCCCCCAGTCTCTCTGACTGGGGCCGGCAAATCAACGGAGCAAAAGTTATACTACTAGGGAAATATCCACATACAGCGTGTGAACTCTACCTCCAGCATAGTAGAACAAAAATAGGTTTCAACCTTAGCAATGCTGTTCATGCCCAAATTCTTACCCTGCCTATGTTATGTATCCTAACTTAAAAATAGTAACATCAGATAATTTTGTCCCTTCTTAGGCGGCAGGAGGGAAAAGCAGTCACCCTTAAAAATGTGTTGTGCTCTGGTTTCAGAATGATAAAAACAGTTGGAGAACGATTACAAAATAGGATGTAGGCTGGACAAGATGATTATTTTTCTATCATTTTTTCACCCAAATGATGGTCAGATTTTTGACATGTTATAATCTAAAATGGCTTGAAAAATAGTGCATATTAGGTTTGTGCTGAGCCCCATCTTAGTATAACACTTTACAGTTACGCTTTACTTGAAGGTACAGTTGTGTTCAAAATAATAGCAGTGTGATTTAAAAAAGTGAATAATGCTCAAAATCCTTAGAATAGTTTTTAATTCCATAATATCAATGCATTGGGAACACTGCACATTCAATTATAAATCAAAACATGACCAAGTTTGTGTTATACCTTTACAGAAAGTGAAGAAAAAGGAATATTATGCTGTTCAAAAAAATAGCAGTATTTGGATTTTTCTTTACAAACTCAAACATTTACTGTATAAACTGAAAAATGTCTCAAGGGTTTGCTTTACTTTGAGTCACTCCACTAATATTTAGTTGCATAACCATTAGTTCTGACAACTGCTTCACATCTGTGTTGCGTGGAGTCGACCAACTTCTGGCTCCTGTGAACAGGTATTCCAGCCCAGGACGATTGAACTACATTCCACAATTCCTCTGCATTACTGGGTTTTGCCTCAGAAACAGCATTTTCGATGTCACCTATGGGATTGTGGTCTGGGGATTGGGCTGGCCACTCCATAACATCAATCTTGTTCATCTGGAACCAAGACTTTGCTCGCTTACTGGTATTTTGGGTCATTGTCTTCTTGAAAGACCCATTTCAAAGGCATTTCCTCTTCAGCATAAGGCAACATGGCCTCTTCAAGTATTTTGATGTACTGAAACTAATCCATGATCCCTTGTATGCGATAAATAGGCCAAACACCACAGTATGAGAAACATCCCCATAACATGATTTTTGCACCACCATGCTTTACTGTCTTCACAGTACTGTGGCTTGAATTCAGTGCATGGGGGTCGTCAGACAAACTGTCTGCAGCCCCTAGACCAAAAAAGACCAATTTTGCTCTCATCAGTCCCCAGAATTCTCCTTTGGACAGTCAATGTGTCCTTTGGCAAATTTCAACCTATTCAGTACATGTCTTTTTTTCAGCAATGGGACTTTGCGGGGGCTTCTAGCTGATAGCTTTGCTTCACATAGCCTTCTTCTGAACGTAACAGTACTCACAGGTAACTTTAAGTCTTCTTTGATTTTCTTGGAGCTGATCATTGGTTGAGCCTTTGCCATTTTGGCTATTCTTCGATCCATTCGAATGGTAGTTGACCGTTTTTTTTCCCACGTCGTTCAGGCTTTGGATGCCATTTCAAGGCATTTTGGCTGAGCAGCCTATACTTTTCTGCATTTCTTTGTTTTCCCCTCTCCAATCAACTTTTTGATCAAAGTCTGCTGTTCCTCAGAGCAATGTCTGGAATGACCCATTTTGCTGAGTATTTCAGTGTGAAATGCACTACTTCCTTCCTTCCTTAAATATGGGCCATAGTTGACGCCTGTGTCTTCGCAGAATGAATCACCTCACTAAGTGAACACAACACTGCTATTATTTTGAACATGCCCCTTTCAATTACAGATTCAATTACACAGAATGAGCAGCATGCATGTCATGACTGTTGGTTTTCTATGACTCTACAACACTTACTAGTAAATTATTTGCCATGTAGAAATATCACTTCTACCTAGATTTATGAGGTTAGTGATGTTGGACTGCTATTATTTTGAACACAACTGTAGCTACATAAGAGCAACATGACACGGTCATGAATGTGTCATAAACATTTGAAACAAGTCAAACGTTTGACATAACTTTTAGTGTCATTCAGTTTTTGTCATGACAAGTTATGGTTAGAGTTAGGGTTCATGACCTTGTCATGTCACTCTTATGTAGATCCCTTCAAGTAAAGAGTTACCCACTCTACACTCCCTCACTTTAATAAAACTGAATCAGACACATGCAATGGAAGAAATGCAGTTGTTGTACTCTTGCAGCAAAATGTACAGTGCTGGTTATCATAAAGTTCTGGTAATAAAAGGCAATATGAGACATTCAAGTTTTTTTTTTATTATTTGAAAGTCTTCACCATGAAAGAAACAACAACAAACACAGTAACATTAGCATTTAAAAAAAAACAACCAATATAAAAAACAAATCACAGCCCAATATAACAGAAGTAATGTTCTTCAGTATTTAAAAATTGTACATACTTTGGGGGGGGAGGGGAGAAATCTTGTCAATCTGAATTATGAAAATACTTTGCCTTTGGTTTGCCTTTCCTTTAAACGATTTAGAAAAACACTTTGAGTTTGGTCAGTTTCTATCTATTCTTTCATTCCATTTAGCGAGTACAAGCATTTGCACATAATGGACGTCAACAAACCTGGACGTCTGCCCTACCAGGCCACGGATCGGCGCTACAAGTGGTTTGGCGAACACCATATCCTAAACCATTTCAACTGACCAAAGCGTGATTAAACATGCAACTGTAAAATCCTGCCATAAAAGAAACAACAACAAAAAACTCCCTGAGCAGATTAGTGATCTGGAAAAAAGAAGAAGGTCCCAACCATTGGATTAAGGAGCACTAGTATAAATGGAAACTAAAGATGCTACAGTGTTGAACTAGTAACTACCAGCTGAGACGCAGACACAGCACTGTGAAGCTGTGCAGGGCGCAGAGTTGCTTCCAGCAGCGTCAAGTAGCTGCAACCTGGAACAGAGTCCTTCTGGGAGACACGGTGGGCTGTGAGAAGTCAGAGTGCTGGGGGAGCGAAACCATTTTTTTCCCTTCATTTTCCATGACAAACTACGCCATGTCAGGCTCCACTGTGGTTTCTGTCTTCTGTACTTTGACTGGAGTACCCGAGCAGTCTTCGCCCTGAGCAGAATGAGAATAGGATTTATTGCAAGTATCCGAGAAAGTAACATTTACAAAGTAGTGGTGTAACGGAGCGTGGTTGCTCCGTGCCGATTAGTCTCGCTTTGCTCCTCCAAACGGCATTCGGGGATGGGAGGAAAACGTGCTCTGGTTTAATGGAATTTATTTAACCCTTGTGTTGTCTTTCCTGTCGACCTTTTTGTTGATTTCCTTCTGTGCGTTTGACGTTTCTGATCATTTTTTTTTCAAATGCTATAAAATTGAATAAAACACGCAAATTCAATGAAAGTAGTGAACCGATCATTTATATATATCATTTACTTGTGAAGAGTAATGGTTGCAGGGAACCAACCACTTTATTTATGCATTTATTTTTTGGGACAATTTCTTTGAAAGAAAGTCACATTTATGATATTAGAATTATTATTATTATTATTTTTTTAAATGGGTCAAAATTTGACCCGAGCACAACAGGAGGGTTAAACCAATCACAATCGTCTTGGGCGGTGCCACCGGAGAAAAGCTGCACCGCGGCTGCAAAATAGCCTCAGGAAGGAACTTGTTTTGGTGGAACGTGTACGTTCAAAAGGTTGGTTTAGTCGTGCAACAGAAAACTCAGATTGGACAGATAGTCTAGCTAGCTGTCTGGATTTACCCTGCAGAGATCTGAGGAGCAGTTAACCATAGTCCTCAGAAATCAAACAGAGTTTAAATTGCCAACACAAAGGAAGCCCAAGGCAACCAATATCCGGCCTAAATGAGTGAAATCGGAGCAATCCCGGAAGTGGAACATCAAGGATATAGACTAGTACGTATTGACATTCACGGTTCAGAATGCGTGTGAACCGTGGATCAGTTTAACCATAATAACAGTGTGAAATACCTTTTTTTACTGTCGCGGTTACTTAAAAGTAGGCTGATAAATCTCTATGGAGGGTTGCCGTGTAAAGATACAGGCAACGCAACTTTGTTCTCACGTGAACGGCGCATGTTAAAATCCCTAAAAAGACCGGTACCAGAATAGCAATGTGGATTTCGGTGCCACTTAAATGTCTGCGCTGCTTTCTGATGCTGGGATCCCCTGGGTCAGCGGGGATCCCGGGCCTTGTTAATAAAGCCGACTGCAGTTGGGAAGAAACGGTTTTTGTGGCTACAGGATTTGGTTCTGATGGACTGCAGCCTCCTCCCAGAGGGGAATGTTTTAAAAAGTTTGAGTCCAGGGTGGGAAGGACTTGCTACAATCTTTCCTGACCCTTCAGGGTCAAAACAAGAGAGCAAAAGCAACTAGTTCGATTAAAAAAATAAAAAGCTGCTTCATTAAGTTCTTTTTCGCCCCCTGCTTTAAATTAGGCTGCCCAACTCTTGTAGTTATTAGTACTGGATTCGAAGGGGAACTACTAGGGGTGGGGAACCACCAGAGGCCTCACGATACGATATTATTGCGACTTTAAACATATTGCAATATTCTGCGATATATTGCAATATAAACTATGACTTGAATATATTTCTTATGGCTTTAAAAATGATTCAGACGTAATAGGGGATTTGATAGAACTCGACTAAACAGATGATGACTCAATCAAACTCACCTCCAGTGAAAGGCTGCGTGCAGGGAGAGAGGCTGGGGCATTCTGGGAGTCTGGCAAGGTTGGGAAGTCCAGCTCAATGTCCATTACGTCACCGAGATCCAGCTCCTCACTGGAAGAACAAGAGGACAAAACGACTAATGAGCATGACCCAACAGCTGACTGAGACTGAGGTACATTCTCTATCGGCCTCGGGTGACTCGGATCTTTGTCGGAGGCCAAATATCTTCTTACATATCAAGGACTTTGTCCTGGCCATCCTCCGTTGGGGGGTCCCAGGCGTGCAGTTTGACCTTCCACAGTTTGATCTGCTGGTCCCAGGAGCGACGGCTGTACTTCCTGAACTTATTGGGAGTCTTTGGGTGAACACCCGGCTGACGCATGTGTCTGGAAACAAAAGGGGATAGAAAAAAAGAAAAAAGAAACAGAGATCAGAAATCAGAATCGGTTATTTTGCCAAGTGGGGCTGGGTTTGTTTTTATATATTCATTTGAATGATCAAATATCGATTCATAAAATCCAGAATGGATCTCCGTCTGTATCATATGAAACTAGAAGGCCTAAGGAATCCATTGGGGAAGGCGGTTAAATAACAAAACATAGGCTACATTTTGGCGAGAACAAAAAATAAAATGTCACGGCCATTTTAAAAAGGAGGTCCCGACTGCTCTCACCTCAAGATATCTGAATGAAAGGTCACTCAAAACTCAGACTGTAGAAATCATAGAATATCTTTCATATCCCAGCAAAAAATGGACTGAAATATACAGAATCGACACTGAATCGGAAATCGAACGAATGAATGTAATCGAATTGGGACCTTGTGAATCGGAATCTAACGATTTGGGGGAAATCCGTGGCGATACCCCGGCTCTATTGCCAAATATGTCTGCACATTCAAGGAATTAGTCTCGGCGCGTGACGAAAAATACAGTCCAAAGTCAAGGTTCTACTTATTTATTGTAAGACATTATTTATATTGTTCTATGTCGCACACACGTACTCATAATAGTTGCAGTGCTGTACTGCTTGTGTGTGTGTGTGAGTGTGTGTGTGGACCTACTTTGGAACTTCCTTGGTGTATCGGTCATAGGCCAGTGTGTTCTTGCCATAGTTGATCTGTTTCTGGCGCCGTAGCAACACGGCCTCATCGGTCTCCATGTTTTCTCCTTCTCTTGAGTCACAGCTGCAGACAGACAGGCGAGGTGTATTCATACATACAGACTCAAAGAATAAAAAAAAAAAATAAGGCACGACAGGCTCCTCGTTCATTGTGAATGGAAACTACAAACAGCGTGGCCCCGCCCCCCGCGATTCAGGACGCTTAGGTCACTTTATGAAAATGTCCTCTTTAAACAAATGTGGGAAGAGGCGATCCCGATCAACAGCTTTACCATTCAACGTGATGGAAGTGTCCCGAGGTACCGGGACTTGAACGCAACATGACGAAAGACATCGCTCAGGAAAACATACACCTACTTGGTTGTGCGGCAGTATAGTGGTAACGGGAGAAAAATAACAATGATCAGAGAGGAGTATGTAAATGATGTGCTCAACTAAACACACCTGCGAGCTTCAAGCTTGTGAGGGGGAAGAGAGAGAGCCTGCTACTTTGAATGTGTGTGTGTGTGTGTGTGTGTGTGTGTGTGTGTGTGTGTGTGTGTGTACACAGCTGGTTAGACTCAGCAATGATGGATGAATATTATGGCTGAACATTTAATTGTTTTCAATGAGAATGATAAAAAAAAATGGTCATTTAAAAAAACCTGCATCATCACAATATCATCTGGCGCAATAACCGTATCACGAAAGGCTGCGACATATGGCGATAGACACTCCGATTTTTTGTGATGGTTGAAAAGAAAACATCAGAAGAAAATTCCACTGTAAAATGTTAACTGTCACTCTCTATTTAGCCTTTCATTTTCAATTCAATGTTGAATTTGTTCAATAAAAGAATGTTGGAAATTATGTCCTCTCATTTGTTTTAAAGGTCCCATGACATGGTGCTCTTTTTGGATGCTTTTATATAGGCCTTAGTGATCCCCTAATACTGTATCTGAAGTCTCTTTTATATAGACCTTAGTGGTCCCCTAATACTGTATCTGAAGTCTCTTTTATATAGACCTTAGTGGTCCCCTAATACTGTATCTGAAGTCTCTTTTATATAGGCCTTAGTGGTCCCCTAATACTGTATCTGAAGTCTCTTTTATATAGACCTTAGTGGTCCCCTAATACTGTATCTGAAGTCTCTTTTATATAGACCTTAGTGGTCCCCTAATACTGTATCTGAAGTCTCTTTTATATAGACCTTAGTGGTCCCCTAATACTGTATCTGAAGTCTCTTTTATATAGACCTTAGTGGTCCCCTAATACTGTATCTGAAGTCTCTTCTCAGAATTACAGCCACTAGAGCCAGTAGGATGTGCCATTTCTGTCTGTAGCTATTGAGGAGGAGGAGGGGGGGCAAGGTGGAGGGTGGGGGTGTGGCCTTGACCAACTGCCACTTTGCTCGTTTGAAAGCCATGATGTCTCTCTCTCATAGGGGGGCTAAATTCTCTGGGCGGGCAAAGCAGAGAAAGGGGAGGTAACCTTGCTCCTTATGACCTCATAAGGAGAAGATTCCAGATCGGCCCATCTGGGCTTTCATTTTCTCAAAGGCAGAGCAGGATACCCAGGGCTCGGTTTACACCTATCACCATTTCTAGCCACTGGGGGACCATAGGCACGTTGGGGGAACTCATATTAATGTAAAAGAAAAATGTCATGGGACCTTTAAACAAGCAATTTGTTGAAAATGAAGAACTGAGTACACTTTAATATCTGGTTATGTATCGCAGGCGATATCTTTACTGCGACCTTCAACGACGATATCGCATATTTTCCTCATGTCGTGCAGCCCCAATTCGGTGTTCGGCGAGGCGGGATAACCGCGCAACAGTTCCACCCTGAACAGGCTGTGAAAGGGACCGACATGCAATAGGGTGACATACCTCTCAGAAGAGCCAGACGAGGTCTTTCTCTCTCTCTGGGTGACCTCTGCACCCAGTATCCTCCTCCTGTAACTGGACACAGTGCACACACAGTCAGTGAAGATTGGCACACAATAAAAAAGTGGACTTTGAATGAATCAAGAGACAATAAAAAATAAAATTTAAAAAAAACCAAGAAGCAGAGTTTGTTTACCGCTGCATGTCTCTGTGTACATCCCTCCTCATCTCATCGTCATCTACCTGGCTGCCCCAGTCAGCCGGTCTGCTGCAGCGAGACACCGGGCCTGTGCTCTCTGGAGTGGTGAAACTAGGGAGGAAGCACAAGAGGTACATACCCGCATTAACACATGGAGGGGGAATACAAGTTCACGTTGCCACGGTGACAGCAGATGTGGCCGCACACTGCCAACTTTGTTGACCGAGTACCGTTTCCAATACATTGTGTTGAGCGTCAAGCGAAGAATACCACGCGGCCAATCGGACAGTTTTGCAGCTAAACTATGTAAAAAGGTAGTCTCACATTGCCAGACCTTCCTCCACAGCGCTGCGGAGGAGGGTCTGGCTAGTCCACGCGGCATTCCGGGATGGAAGAAAAGCGTGCTCTGGTTTATTGGCATTTCTTTAACCAAAACTGAAAGTGAAATTATTTTTTCAACATTTTTTACATACACTACCATCAGTATATTGTACACACCACTCACACCAATGTATTACCACTAGTTTTACACTAATTGTTTGTCGAATTCATGGTCAAGAAACCTCATTTATATGAAATGATATTGATTTTTTTAGTGTTTTGTCAAAGTTTATTTTCATGATACGGTTTCGAAACCATTTTTTTGGGGTAGTGAACTGATCCTTCATTTAACTTGCAAGGAGCGTTGTATGGAACCATCCATGTAATTTTTGGACAGTTTGGATGAAAGAATCCCAAATTTCTGAAACTTTTAAAAAAAACGGGTCAAATTTGACCCACGGACAACAAGAGGGTTAAACCAATCACAATTTCTTGGGCGGCACTAAGCACCGGAGGCAGAAACGGCGCCGCTGCAACATAGCCTCGGGAAGGAACTTGTTTTGGTGGAACATTTGTATGTTCAAAGGCTGTTTTTTTAGTCGTGTAACAGAAAACTCAGATTGGACAGATAGTCTAGCTAGCTGTCTGGATTTACCCTGCAGAGATCTGAGGAGCAGTTAACCAGAGTCCTCAGAAATCCACCGGAGTTTAGATGGCCAACACAAAGAGAGCGATGGTGATTGTCATCCGGCCAAAATGAGGGACATCCGGCAGAACTTTCGGCAGCAACTGAACAATACCGGAAATGAAACGTCGTCAATATAGACTATGTAAAAGGATACGTTAGAAGGTAAGAGAGAGGAGAATAATTGGAAAATATTGCGATGTACACTAGAAAGGTATAAAACATAATTATGAGAACATTGCCAACTGATATCAAGTGATAATACAATAAAAAGGCAATATAATATGCTAATTTATTTAATATTATATTCCATCACATTGCTACTAATGTGAAACATTACATTAAAGCGAGGGGCATTCTGTAAATAACTTACAAAATAGATAAAAAAAGGAACACGCCGACTTATTGGGACTTTAGCTTATTCACACTAACCCCCCAGAGTTAGATAAGTCGATACATACCCTTCTCATCTCTGTGCGTGTCTTAACTCTGTCTGACGCCCCCAGCGCTAGCTAAGCCTAGCACAGATCCTGGAGGTAACCGGTTCCATCTAGCCTACTGCTCCCAATAAGTGACAAAATAACGCCAACATGTTCCCGTTTACATGTTGTGATTTGTATAGTCACAGGGTGTACAAATAACAAGGTCACATGAGACACAGCTGTCTTCTAACCGCATACAAACTGGGAACTATATTCTCAGAAGGCGAAGCACTGCTACTTCTGCTACTTGGGCGGAGTGATTAGCGCAACACCTGAAAAGCACCGTTCTTACTCTCTGCTCCTCACCACGGGGCTTCTCAGCAAATCACTCCGCCCAAGTAGCAGTGCTTCGCCTTTCTGAGAATATAGTTCCAGATTGTTTACACAATAACTGCGGTGTCTCATTACATCCTGTTAAAGACATGTTGAAGTTTTTCACTTATTAGGCAATAGTAGTTAGGACTGATTACCTCCAGGATCTGTGCTAAACGAGGCTAGCGGTCAGACAGAGTTACGACACGCACGGAGATGAGAAGGGTATGTATGGACTTGTCTAACTCTGGGGGATACGGTGAATAAGCTAAAGTCCCAATAAGTCGGCGTGTTCCTTTAATATCAATTAAGGCCTTCTTTTTTGACTAATAAATTCAATTTATTTTAGAACTTTTTAAGGATCCGCAGGAACCCTGTAACAGCAGGACAGGTGAAGTGAAGATAACGTTGATAGTCCAGCGTGAACAACAAAGTAACATACTGACCGACTCTGTTTTTAGCCGAGCTTGACAAAAAGAATATTCTGTTAAAACAGATGGCTGCCGTTTTGCCCTAATGTTTCTCTGTGAAGATTGTACACCAGTCATCATTTTGTTTCAATGGAAACTCAGCTCCTGGCATTCTTCGCCACAGTTTTGGAAGAAGGAAAAAAACTGGAGAAAACAGGCAACCCAGCTTTAAAAGGGACATATTTTCTTTTTAAATAAGTGCTGTGTGGTGGACCTAAGTCATGCTGATATGAAGAGTGGTTCATGAGGATTTTGAAAAGTATTCAAAGAAATTTCAAAGTATTAAATTTGGCCCCAGCCTATTTGCCAGGCCAAAGCAGTCAATTTAGACCAAAGGCAAACTCAAGGCCCGCGGGCCAAATCCGGGCCCTTGCAAGTTTTGATATATATGTATATATATATATATATATATATATATATATATATATATATATATATATATATATATATACGCTGAAACCAAAAAGACAGAAACTGTTTTCAAACTGTAATTATGCGACACTCAAAACAGAATTTGGCAGATTTGCCGACTCTGACAATCATAAATTCCCACAGAAGCAGTGAGTTTGCATTTTCAGGCCTACAAAACAGGTCGTTATAAAATATTTAATAATTGTTTTTAGCTCGATTTTCTAAACTCTATGAAGGAACTTTTTTTGCTGACTTTTGTCGACCAAACTTTAAGTGACAAAGCTGTATGAGACATGCAACAATAGTCAACATTTTTTTTACTTTCAATTAAATAAAAAGCATGTCAATAAACTAAACATGTCTGGCCCTTAATGTGATTCTCATTTTCTAGTGTGGCCCTTAGTGAAACTGAGTTTGACACCCCTGACTTAGAGGAAACACTGCTGTTCATCCGTTTGCACGTCTGGTGATATGCTAAACTGCACTTCGTTGTCTCAGTTACTGTGCTCTGACAATAAAGTTGAATCCAATCCAAAAGAAAGTCCACTTCTATTGTAAGTGTGTAGTCTTACCTAGCATGTCTTTTTTCAGAGTATCTGTAGCTGCCGTCGGTGTGGCCGCCGTTCTCCCTACCACTACCACCTGCCTCTCTGTTGGCCCGCAGGCTTCCGTCGACCCCTCGTTTCCTGCAGGGGGGAGAAATAAAGATTTGGATTAAAAACATACAAGCACAGGATTACTTCGTTACAACAAGCATGTCTGAAGTAACCTTCCCCCTAACGTTAACGTTTCTATCCGTCTCGAGTAAACCAATAAGAATAAAAAAGGCGATAAGCAAGCGCCTAAACCTACCTAGCTAACGTTAGCGCGGCAAACGCAGAACTAGCTTGCAGACCGTATGGGGCATAGTTTTGAAATGTGTAACGTTATTACAGCAAGATACAGCAACTTAACGTTAATGCTAAGGTTTCCAAAAATCAAAACAAAGATGGCAGCCCGCCGGAACTCCGGCCGCCGGGCTAGCTAGAAAAGACAGTCGCCACTTACGAAGAGGGTTAAACGCTTTGTTATAACGCAGCAAACGGATTTTGTTTTTTTAACATTAAACGTGTCATTGACGAATCTGAAAGTAACGTCAGAACCGCGGCAACGTCACCTGTTTTTAGAGAAGCTTCTGGGTTGTTATTTCGCCTTTAGAGAAACCGATAGTTAACTTATATTACCTCTGATACATCAGACGCACAGAACCAGGGCTAACGTAAGTTGCACCCCTAGCGTTACTTAAACCAGCTTTCCGGTGTCCAATAGAATAGAAATCCTTAGTTTAAAAGTTTCTCCCGCC
This sequence comes from Perca fluviatilis, assembly GCF_010015445.1. Lineage (NCBI taxonomy): Eukaryota > Metazoa > Chordata > Actinopteri > Perciformes > Percidae > Perca > Perca fluviatilis. The sequence goes on along the minus strand of NC_053121.1, from coordinate 11,929,005 downwards.
ATCTGCTTCCTATTTCCGATTGTTCTGGCCGTCTGTTCATCCATCCATTAACGCGATCTAGCTAGCTAGCTAAGTTACACACAATGGAAGCTCGTAATAACGGTGTTTTAAGTAAGTAACGTGAAAGGCACAGCATTCGAAACGTACCTATTTTCAGGTTTGCTGCTGTGAGGGTCACTTCGTCTGCCTCTGGTCCAGTCAGACATTTTCTTTGTAAGGAATAGCGTGATCAAGGAGTATCTGGAGCGGTAAAGTAGCTCTGTTGTCAGCCGGCAGGCTCTACAGCAGTGAATCTACTGATACCCGCCAACACCAAAAGACGCGCGGTTCCAAACAATCCCAGAAGTCACGTGGCCGGAAAGGGCGGTTATACATGTAAATTAAAGTTCCCAAAAGGTGAATCCTAAATCGGATCTGCTAGAATGATCGACGTAGTTAGCGTAAGGCACGGGGATTGGTTAGAGTAAGAATACCAGGGTGGGTAAGCCAATCAGAGGCAGAATAAGGCGGGCCACGAGCCACATCCTTTGACGTCGACACGTCTAGTGGATCCGATCTAGCATCTACCACTTCCTACATTCTGAAAAGAAAATGACACTACACATACAATCACAGTTGAAGGGAAAATGGTATCACCTACTTCGAATGTAAAGATAGGAACTTGTGTAATAGTGTAAATCTTTTTATTATATTAGGTAGGCTAAGTTCCATATTCACAAAGCTAAATCAAAAACTATTGTTAGTTGAAAATGATATGCACGTCTAGTCTCTTTGGTAATTACACAAATAAGAAAGGTATTTCAATAACTAATATCTACTCAGAACTATTTAATTAAAAACACTTGCTGTCATGACTTTAGTGAAGTCTGTAAGTCTGTCACCTTTTCATTTATTTATTATTATTATTTGTGTAAATTATTTATTTTGCTTTTATATTAGGTAATATATATTTGATTATGTATAATTTATGTTTACGAACTGAGATGACAGAATATTCGTAAATTAAATTAAAAAATAAATAAATAGCATTTACCATTTCTAAACTGTGCTTTGTGCCATGGGTGTATTATGCAGGAACACATGATGGCGACATAATCATTCAATTTCTAGTTTCCGAGTTTACTTCCGGGGTATGTTCGAGAGTGATAGCTATATATATATATATATATAAATATATATATATATATATAAATATCTTTTTTATTCTTTACTGTATAATAGTGATACAAACAATCAAGGCACAATGTGTTTGTACATTTGTCAAATAAGTGTTGACAGCTTTGAGGTAGAGACAATATCATTTTTATAGCTCCTCGACTCCTCAAAAAAAAAAAATCTAAAATGTGAAGTGTCTGTTACTTTTAGGGATAGTAGGAGAAAGAGTTCCTTATGAGATACAGTCTAAATAGGCGTTATAGAGCAGTTTTAAGTTATCACTCCCATAGAGAGATAGACGTTTCACGGTTATCCCATCTATTCCAGGTGATTTCCTCTTAGGCCTCTAGCTCCTCATTTCTTAAATTCTAAATTTCATACAAGTCAATGGAGAGCGGAGAGTTGTTATCCCCTCCGGCAACTCGATTGGTTGGGGTCAAGCTAGGCATTTCACCTCGAGTGGTTAAGGTTAGAGTTAGGGGATTGGTCAGGGGATAGAACCTGTCTATGTAAGCATGGACGCCTGGCCAATAGTAGTGTGTGATTGCTATTGAAGGGCGGGTCTTGGCGTGGCCATAGTGGGGGGAAAAAAATATTGCGGGCGGGACTTAATGCGCTCTGTTTTCCATAACAACCGTGCACGCTTCCTCCTGATTGGCTACTCCTTCATCCTGTGTTTTCAGGCTTTGCTGGCTAGCAGATGCTATTTTGAACCATACCTGCTTCGTGAGCAGCTGCAGCACTGGATTAACAAGTGCATCTTAGAAAAAGGAGTAAGTCAATAATAACATACTTGGCTTTTCGGCGGTCGTTTCAGTGAACGAATTTGATAAGTATAAATAGTAGACACGGATAAAAAAAGCCGTTAGTCGCTTCTAAACGGGCGAACGTCAAGTCTGCTGCTGCTAAGAAAACAGTTCGGTGGGAAAACTCACGTTAATGTCTGAATTCTCATTCATAATTGAGTGAGTTGTCAGAACAGTTCTAAAGTTGAGTCGTCAAGATGCACCGGGGATGGACGTTTGGACGCCATTGCTAATGCTGAGTAAGATAATGTCTTGATAATGTTAAAATCAGCACTTGAATCCACGCCTCTTCCTATCACCTGTTTTTATCTCAGTCCAAACGGTTTCATCCGTTTAGGAACAACCGACGTTTGCGACGTTACTTAAAGAAGTTTAGGATTTACGTCTTCTGGTGTTATGAATGTTGTGTGACACACCATCCCAGATGAAATCAGTGGCACTGGTTGAAGAGAAATATGTTAGCCTATCTCCCAACTCCTGAGAGGTTCAGTAATGGAAGAGGTATGTAGACGTAACATTGCAACAATGAATGTACAAATAGCCTACACCATAACAAATATTAGGCCTACCTTAAAGGTAAATAAATAGCCCACCAGAAAAATACCTTAAAGTAAATGGCCCCTGTGAGTGTTACTTTTTATGTTGTATTTTACCCATGTCGTAGACCTTTTGCACGGCATGTTGAGAGAGCCATCGTTAAGGTTATCAATTTCAGCTGTGCTTTTCCTACTATGACGAGTCAAAAAGTCTGCCATGAAAAAGGTCCATTAATGTGAGCATTTTGCTGTTGCTGGAGGTGAAGTTGATCTTAACAGTATACAGTTAGCTAGGTAGGTTAATCTATAACAATGCATTATATTTTATAATTTCAATATGTTTTGAATATTAAATCTGGATCTGTAAAGTAACTACTATACTGTATCTGATAAATGCAGTATAGTAAAGAAAAAAAACTATATTTCTCTTTGAACTTAAGTAAAGTACAAGTACCTCACATTCTTTCCTTAAATACATCTCTGGAAATTAGGTGGGAATTAGCCAAACTAACAGGGAACGATGTGGATCATCATACTGCTTAACTATTACGTTCATATGACATTTTCTGTCATTGTTTGAATGTCACATACAATTTTAAAAAACATGTAAAAACTAATCTTTTAGACAGAATGTCCAGCTGTGACATGTTGCCGTTGGAAACAAAGACAACCCTATCGCAGACAACACCTCACTCTCGAAAGCATTGCTTTCAGCAGCATGGAGCACTAAAAATCAGACCCAAATGGCATCCGCAGATTCTGTCTGGCCTGGCTAATAATGTCTATGCTGTCTGTTCACAGCATGGACCACAACAACCCAGAGATATTAGAAGAGCCTGGTGGAGAGACAGCAGGTGTGACACACACACACTCTCTCTCTCTCTCTCTCTCTCTCTCTCTCTCTCTCTCTCTCTCTCTCTCTCTCTCTCATCGTCTCACATACACTCTCTCGGCTCATCGAGACAGTGAAGGTGGGTAGGGAAGGGATGGGGGAGCAGGTTGTGGACCAGAAAGTATAGGACAGTGGCACATGTTTTCATTGTGTTGTCTCTGAAGTCCAGCACATTGGATTTAAACTGAAAAATTGACTCGGAGGTTGTTCTTTTCCTTCTTTAAAGGTCCAATATGTAATATTTGTACTGTAATAAATCCAAAAATGACACCAGATCTCATCAGATATTAAGGAAACATGTTAAACGGAAATACTATCTTTTCTGACAACAATGCTAATGTCAGTATTTTTTCTTTTTGAAATTTACATTCCGTGACGGAATTTATGTTTATGTTTTGATCTGTGTGTTGTTATCAACGGCCCAGTTTGACAGCCAGGCCGGGTTGCCAGATATACCTGTAAAAACGTAAACCCAGCGCGCTACAGCTGTAACGGTAGTACAGCCATGAAAGCAGCACACAAAACGAACAGGATCAACGGAGATAGATTCTACCCGACCTAAAAAAAGAACGGCATGTTTCTAACAGTTGCGTGACCAGAGACGTAACAACCCCCTGGTAAATATTGGAGATGTATTTGAAAGATGGAGACAGCTTAGATCCCAAAATGACGCAGAATTGGCTTATTTCCTCCTGAACAGGTAAGCATAGCTTCAGGCTAATTTATCACAGCCACCAGGGACGGGCATTTTATGTAATTTCAACATTTGTGTACTCACATTGAATTATATAGCTAGAGTACCCGAGTTGGTTACTCGCAAAAACAATTGAGACATAGCCAGTAAAGTGATCCCGACTGGTCCTGGCTAACGCCGCCATGCTAACCCTGTTAACTGCTAACGTTACCGGGAGGACCAGGCAAGCGGGCCATGGCTGTTTACACGTGTAGTTCAGGCGGCTGGAGCCGACAACGGTGAGTTATTTTAAGCCACGAGGGGGCTGTAAATCGGGAAGAGAGGACTGTGAGTTTGCAGTGTGTTTAGCGATTGTTGCCGTAATTCTAAGCCAATGAAGTGTGTTCCCTCCGGCAAGGTAGTGGTATTTTTAAGCGTTTCGTATTGTAATTCTAAGCCGAGGAAGTGTGCCTGACTGGCGTGTGGAGAGCGGTGAGGTTGTTGTGTTTTTAGCGGTTCATACTGTAATTTTAAGCCGAAAAGTGTGTCTGTCAGTTGGTTACAGAGCTCGGGAGCCACGGGCTTTTATGACTGTCAATATAGCCAGCATCTAACGTTAGCTACTCCGCTGTGCTGTGGAGTAATGTCTGGCTATGTGAGACTAGCATCTAACGTTAGCTACTCTGCTGTGCTGTGGAGTAATGTCTGGCTATGTGAGACTAGCATCTAACGTTAGCTACTCTGCTGTGCTGTGGAGTAATGTCTGGCTATGTGAGACTAGCATCTAACGTTAGCTACTCTGCTGTGCTGTGGAGTAATGTCTGGCTATGTGAGACTAGCATCTAACGTTAGCTACTCTGCTGTGCTGTGGAGTAATGTCTGGCTATGTGAGAAAAGCGTCTAGCAACATTGTTGTGAATGCTGCGGTCTCAGCCTGGTAACCTCCGTGAACTTCGAGTCTGGGCAGGAGGGGGCGGGGGAAACGACTCTCCAGTATTTTGAATTGGTAGTGCAGTAACTATTTTAACCGCTAGCTGCCAGTATTGCATACAATATTACATATTGCACCTTTAAACGCCATCGCCGACTTCTTTTTTGCAGCCTAGGGCGTCTCTTTGAAGTTGAAAAAATAAAAAAATAAAAAAAGGCCCTACGTCAAGGACTTTTTTGACCGCCAACCAGTGACAAGCGGAGTAGCCAGACCTGTCATTTCTCATAACAACAAGAAAATTGAGTTGGAGCACAGCGAGGTTATATGATATAACCGGGTGCTCCCTGTATTGGGAACTCACTTTGTTTTATCTAACGTTAACAGCGACGCTCTGCCAGCTTCTTCTTTTTTGTCACTACAGAAACGCCCTAGTCAACGTTTTCTTGTCAAAAAAAAGTATGAACATAGCCTAACATGGATTTTCTGCATATTCTGCTTTCGCTCTGTTTTGCTGGAAACGGATATGATGTACTCGTCATCAGTGGAAAATATTAAAGTGAATCATTGGTTTTTTAAAAAACAATCGCAAAAAAAAATCACGATACATTTCCCCCAACCCTACTTTTCTGCATGGAACCATTTCCCCCCAGCGGTGATACTGTCATGTTGATGCTTTCTCTGTTTGGTTTCAGATGTTGTCTGATGATTGTGGGTGTTGTTTGTCTTTCTCTTTCAGAACGGGAGAATTCTAAGTCCGAATGTCCAGAAAAGGAGCAGGTTAGAACTTTATATTTTAATGTGTATGATGTATTTATGTAAAAAAGGGGCTGCTTGTATTGAGGAAACCCATGGAGAATTAAAGCTGCAAGCAGCGTTGGACGGGCCGTCACTCCTCCGTGCGCGTCAGGGTTACTGGCGGACGCCGCCCCACGTGACCCTGCATTTGTGTATCGCGGCGGCGTGTGCGGCGTTGGAAATGGTCTATTGCAAAAGTTTTACAAAGTAGAGAGGGCGGGGCAACCGGTCACCAATGAAAAGGGAACTCTCTACTGAGTTCAGTGATACCTCACACAGTAGTCTACATCAAACGGGTCATTAGTTATAAAATAGGTGTACTTGCTACAGTGAGCAGCTGTCTATTGAGTTTTGTGCCGACTTAATCTGTATGTTGCTATATGTGTATATCTGCATGTTTCTGTGTTGTACTGGCTGTGAAAACAAATTGCCCTCTTAATCTAATATTTAAGATCATGGTCAATAATATTTTCCAGAATTTTCTCTTTGTGTCTTTCAGACGAGATGCAGTTCGTGCATGGTGGCCGAGGATCTGACCCCTATTGGTACTGTATACACATGTGTGACAGCAGCAGATAAAAGTCGTCATCGTGTACAACACTGCAGCCTGCTGCTGGGAGAACTGTGTCCACAAACACACGCTGTGTTTGAAACTGTTCCCTATCACAGAAATAGTTCCCTATATAGTGTGTTCGCCATTTTGTAGTGGTGTTCAAAATCTCACCGGGCATTTTCATACACTATATAGTCCAGCTAATCTGAGCGTACATACGATACTATATATATATATATATATATATATATAACCCCTTGTTTGTGAGTTGTCTCCTTTTTTAATCTACATTCACACTGCCTGCTTTTCTTTATTCATTGAAGCCTCTATGTTTACAGGCTTGTGGTGATGCCCAATGTGCTATAGGTGGCAAAAAAATTATCTATGTTTGGTACTGCCAGTTTGTTTTGTTTTGTCACGGTTCATGTGTGCAATAAACACAACACTTCGTGAGAAAGTTTTTTTTTTTTGGTCTGAATGCCGCCTTTAGTCTCTTCAATGTACTGAAACCCCCTTGTCTGCCCCTGCAGGTTCCTGGTCACAGAGTTCCATCTCCCGTTCCCTGCAGCGAGCTGAGACGATACTCCGAAGCACCTTTAATCCCAGTCTGAAGTGGCTGTTCCATGGCCGCAGTCAAGATGAGGAAGAGGAACATTTTGTAGCCGCTGCCAACCTGGTGTCCCGGTCCTCTGCACGTCTCCTGCGTCTGCAACAAGCTCTTCTGACTGTGAGCCCCCAGTGGCAGCTAGTCGGCGGGGCACAGCCGGGGTCTCACCGGGTGAGTTCCCGGGGAAACGGGATATATGTTGATGTGTGTGACGATAAGCCTTCAGTACTCACTTTACAAGGATTACCTTTGTAGCGGCAATTTGCATTTTAAGTTTCATAGAATGCCTGCACTCTACTTTGGGCTATCAGAAACCATCACTATGTATATCCAATTTCTTTATAAATGGAAGGTTTTATTTGGCTACTAAGGATATACACACTATTAATCAAAGCCCCCTCCAGACACGTTTTAAAACATGTAAAAAAATACTCTGTGTGGGCGCCCGGATAGCTCTGTTGGTAGAGCGAAAAAATAATCTTAAAAAAAAGAATACTCTGTGATTTGAGGTCCTGGGGAGAAAAAATAAATAAATAAATATATATATGTGTGTGTGTATGTGTATATATATATATATATATATATATATATATATATATATATATATATATATATATATATATATATATATATATATATATATATATATATATATATATATATATATATATAAAAAAGAAATGCCATATTGCACAGTAGGAGGTGACAGAGTAATAAATATGCATTTGTTAATATTGAGGAGGTGATGCATCGTGATATCGAATAGATTTGAATCGTTGACAGGATAATCGTAATTGAATCGTGAGACCGGTGAAGATTCGCACCCCTAGTCCCTACCCTCCTCTCTCTCTTCCTCCCCCATCAGGTGTGTGTTAAAGGCCTCCCAGCAGAGGGCGGTGTTCTCCTCCTGCCCTCCTCCCCCTCCCTGCAGGGCCACTATACAGCCCTGCGGAGGCTCCTGGAGCAGCGATGCCTGCTGCTCTTCGTACACGAGTACACCAGAAGGGCTCGCCTAACGGCAGCATACATATCCAGAGTGAGCCACCTGCTGGAGGGCAGGCTGAAGAAACCCCACCTGACACCTGACCAGGTTAGGCAGGACATTCTCAAACTGTTAAAAAGGTTTCTATAAGCAGACTTTGTGATATGAACATTTAATCAAAGTATTCAAAGGCAGGGTTGAGATATGAATGAATGACACATTCAGGCCACACGGCGGTGTGGAGGTCAGTTTAGAGTAGCTGCAGAACATATGCTTCTATGATATTATAGGATCAATTACACAGTGCTGGTATCGTGAATTACTGAATAATTTGAATTATTACAGTGACGTTACAAATTGCAGTCCATATAGGGATCCTGTTGGACTTCTTGTGCCAGAGAAAGATGAGGTAACCTTGCTCCTTATGACCTCATAAGGAGAAGATTCCAGATCGGCCCATCTGAGCTTTCATTTTCTCAAAGGCAGAGCAGGATACCCAGGGCTCGGTTTACACCTATCACCATTTCTAGCCACTGGGGGACCATAGGCAGGCTGGGGGAACCCAACAAAAACAACCTCAAAAGTGAAATTTTCATGCCATGGGACCTTTAAAAATGTCTAGCCATCGGATAAAAGAAATGTTTGTATTTCACAAAGTAAGGTACTGAAAAAAATTATAATTTTGGTATCTACTGTATCAGCACTTGTGTAGAAACATTTCAAATTATACCTCTGGGGCTTATTCACAAACGCAAACTTTCTCCTCCTCCTTTCCAGACCCCGTCCAGCTGGTCTTCAACCGGGGTTGGTCTTGGCTCACTGAGTCAGGAGCTCCGGGTCCATCTCAACCACTGGTCCTGTCTGTTGTCTAAAGTCCAGTCGGACCACTATCTGAGGCCCGCTCTGGTCCAGCAGACCAGGCTGCTGGCAGAAATCAAACAGACTGTGGACTTACTCGGTCTGCAGGCACTGGTTTTAATGGAACATTATGTTTATGTCATTCTGTCTGCTATAGCCCAGACTGAATTAGACTCTGTACCAAGAGAAGTCTTGGAGGATATTTTAACGGGTACAGCCCTGTATAACCAGGCAGTGGGGGAGCAGAGAGCGCAGCACAGCACCACCCAGCTGAGGACTGCGGTATTACAGCAGACACATTGTTCCACACTGGATTTTAGTCTTCCAAAAAGCTTCACAGCAGGGCATCACCCCGCGGCCTTCTCAGTCAAAGAGTTGATGATGGTTTTAGCAGTGCAAGAAGCAAACGCGGCAGCCAAGCAGCTGCTCTGCTGGGCCACTGAGCAGAGCTCCCACACGTGTCAGGTCCACACCAACCACGAGTCCTGCGCGTGCTCTGAAAACTCTGTTAGTCAGGGGGTCCGGCTCAGCTGTGGGGCCTCCGCACTGAGATCTGAGTGGACCTGGGAGCAGCTGCAGCATACCTACCTTATTTCCTCTCCTCTCTTCCCTAATTATCACCATCCCCCCTTACAGTCATCGTCTCGCCACACCTGCCATAAAACTGCCCCTGTTTACGTCCCTGACCTTCATTTGGACGGTACTATTTTTGAAAACCATTATCCTGTATTAGCCAAGCCCACATTTGTGCAGCACAGACCAGATGGCTCCGTCAAAGACCAAACCAGCCAGTGCCAAACAAACATATCCCAGACTTGTCTAGCCCAGACAAATGTGGAAGCGTTGGCCCAACCAAATCTAGAAACACAGACCAGTTTAGGAAACTGTAAACTACTGCGGACCGTTTCACCTCCTTCAACCACCTTCCGCCATCTCTTAGCCCGGCCTCTGTCAGGGGGTTGCCAACAGGACCATTCCTCGGTAGAGCTGCTTTTTCAGGTGCTGGTTTCCTCCAATGACCTGCTGGCTCCGCTTGTTTCACGTACATCTACACCAGAGGCACCGAGTGAACAACTCCTCCCAAATACAGGAACAGATGTGTTGTCACCAAATGGAAAGAATGACTTGATTATTTTAAATTGTCCGATCATAAATGCAGCAGGTTCAGTGGAATGCAATCGTCTGAGTACAGAAGTCAACAAGGAACAGAAGGTGGAAGGACCTCAGCAGGAATGGCATGAACTGGAAATAACAACCAGGAAAGACGCTACCGTCAGGTAATAAGATTAACCGGCCACTGACCGTCGTGGATCCACTATTGTTAAGCAATTTGTTCAAAGCATACTGATGCCTTGGATACCTTTTGGTACGGTGGCCGACGGGGGCAAACGCACTGCAATTTAGTGTATCGCTGTGTGTACAAAACGTCCCAGTTAGAAAGTAAATGCCGTAAACACATTCTTTGTAAATCTTTACAACCATTCCCCGAAAGAACCAAGCAGGCCTACCATGTTGCACGATCCAAATTTTCTTCAAAACGTTCCATTTTTCAGCGTGTAGCTTGCTAGCTCGAAGTGTTTTGTTGTTTCCCGTAGTGAAGGGATTTTGAGAACGGCAACACACAGAGAGCAGAAGGGGAGTTGCAAAGCCAAACCTCAGGCTTTATCCTAAAAAATGTACTTCTGTTGATCCAGACTAACGTCACTGTGACATCATAATGTTCAAATGTGCAAACGTTCAACGTTCATTACAACACAATTACTGTATTCAGGAACAGAATGGGAGATTAAGACCAAATATGACTTTTGGTCCAATACTGACTTGGAGACAGTTATCAAGGGTGCCCACCTTGAAACTGTGGTGATTGTTGAGATCGTGTGTGTGTGTGTGTGTGTGTGTGTGTGTGTGTGTGTGTGTGTGTGTGTGTGTGTGTGTGTGTGTGTGTGTGTGTGTGTGTGTGTGTGTGTGTGTGTGTGTGTGTGTGTGTGTGTGTGTGTGTGTGTGGCATCGGTTTCACCACAAAACGTATTACCGTATATTAAAGGGGGTGTATTCAGAACATTAATAGTGGTTGCAGCCCAGAAAATATGTTGTAGAGTTTTGTTGATCTTTAGGTGACCACACTCCCAGTTGCCCAGTCCCTGTGTGACAACTGAGCGTTTGTGTCCTTCAGCTCAGGTTTTGGAAGCCCAGAGAAGGAGGAGACTGGGGGAGCAGAGGGGACTACGGCGGAGCCAGATTGTCTCCGTTGGCCTCACTCGGTACAGTGGTTGGACCTCGGTCAGTCGCTGGTGTTTGCCGAGCTGTTTGGACAGTACCGCACGCTGCTGTGGACTCTGTGCAGCAAAGCCCTGTGGCTGCAGCTGCATGTGCCACAAGCAGGAAGCGCTGCAGGAAGCATCAACCTCCAAGACAAACACAGGGGCTTCCAAATCCTGCACAGGATCAGTCAAGCTTCAAAGGACGGTAAGAAGATAATGTCCAGTCAAATGAAACTGTGTGGAAGTGTCCATACAGCATGTGCTTTAACACGGTCACCAGTGACTGACACTAGGACTGGGTATCGAGAACCGGTTCCAACGTGGAATCGTTCAAAAAGCGACGATTCCAGTGGAATCGCTGTTCTATTGGAATCGTTTGTAAAATTTGGTTTTCAAATCTGATCATCGGTTTCAGTTTTAACATGCGCACGTTTTGGTTTCCGTAGCATCCGCCGTACTTCCAGGCAGTATGCTGCGCTCTAAATTGTGGCTTTATTTTACGTTGAAAAAGCCTGGTTAAACTGTAAACCAGCATTGAATCTAAATGAAATGTTCCTCTGAAAAATAAGCATGTGAGCCGTATCAACTCCAGCCCTCAAAGACTTGGAATCGAAAAGAAGCATCGGAATTAGAATCAGAATTGTTCAAATCAAAACGATGCCCAACCCTTTCTGCAGCAATCATTCTTTATTCATTCATTTGTTTATCCGTCTTTCATAATTATTTGTGCAATTGATGACTTCCTTTACACCATGTACAGCATTCTTTGTTCCAGTAATTGACTTTTATGTGTTTTAAATTCCATTCTGATATTCATCGATAATAAAGGTTTATTAACAGAAAATAAGGTCTTACTCCGAGAGTACTTACTCACTTAATAAGCTCTCTTTTTCTCACTCTCTCTCTGTCTCCTGATCTCTCTCTAGCTCTTTCTCCAAAAATAATCTCAAAAAATTGCTTGTTCCTTCAACATGGCACTTAATAGGTGGAACTGAGCGTTTGGGCCCTTAGTCTCGAAGGCTTCTCCTTAACTCTCCTGTTGTCCTCGGGTCAAATTTGACCCATTTTTAAAACGTTTCTATATTCGAAATTTGGGTTTCTTTCAACCAAATTGTCCAAAAAAATAACGTGGATGGTTCCATACAACGCTCTTCACAAGTAATTATAATTATGAATTTGGGTGTTTTATTCAATTCCATAGCATTTGAATGATGATGTCGTCACCCCAGCAAATATTAAGGGAATGGATAGAATTTGTATTTATTTCTTGTGATTGCAAGATTGTGTGCAAAGTTGTTGGACGGACTGCACACGGTGTCTACATTGGATCGGTTTCAAATCTTCCGTCTTAAAATTAGAGGTTTTTTTCACAGAGAGGAAGGAATGATTTCCCCCTTAGAAATCCAGTTTTACTTTACTGTGTACTAGGGCTACACGATAAAACGGGAAAATATGCGATATGCGATACCTGTTGAATATCCCGATAACGATGTTGCTTGCCATAAATAAATAGATATTAAAAGTGGGCTCAGTTCTGCATTTCTGCCGCTTTCAGTATTGTGCTTAAATACAACGAACTGCTTGTTGAATTTAAAACAAACCAAAGGAAATCATATCTAACATTTGTTATTGAACAAATGAATCATTAAATTGTATACAAAAGGCACCACTGAAAAAATATTTTACAGTTTCATTTCAAAGCGCAGGATTCCGCTGATATTTTCTTTCTACTAACAAAAAATCTCTTGAGTGTCTTTTGCGATATGTTGCAGCATTTTGCTATGTGTTTTATTGCGGCAGTTTTGCGATGACAATAAAAAATAAAACGGTATATTGTGCAGCCCTACTGTGTACGTGACACCTCTGGGTTTTGTGCTGTTTGTTGTAGATCTGGTTGCCAAGGAGTGCAGAACCATGCTGGAGGACTTCAGTCTCTATCTGTTAGTCATTACAGCACATGCTCAGTGGGACTACGGTTAGCGCACACACACACACAGAACGCTCTTCTTGCAAATGTTTTTCATTTAGAGGTGCAGTAGGTAAGACTTATAAAACTAACCTTCTGTCATATTTGCTGAAACTGACCCTATGTTCCAGTAGAACTACATGAAGCAGGTAATGAAAAACAATTCCAGCTCCTCTGGCACCACCTACAGCCTGTAGTGCGATTTGCAAAAATCCACAGCTCCCTGTTCAGATGCACCAATCAGGGCCAGGGGGTGTGTCTAACTGGGGGTGTCAATCACTGCTCATGCACACGCATTCATTCTCCCTTGTGGGGGGAGGGGCTTAGGAGACCGTTTTGGGCTTTAGCAGAAAGGTGCGGAGGGACTGAGAAGTTGTTGATGTTAAAATTTTTGGGCTAAGTCCTGGATCTTCGCAATCCTACCTACAGCACCTTTAAGATTTCATATAGGGCGCCCAGGTAGCTCAGTTGGTAGAGCGCGCACCCATATATAGTAAGGGTGAGGGGGAGGAGGGAAATCAGTACAGCACAGTATTGCGATATTTTCCGTGGCAGCACTGTATCGATACACAGACGCCAAGTATCAATCTATATATGTGTTGGTCAGTTTGTCTGCTTGACAATCCCATTTTGCAGCAATAAAATTGAAGTGTGATGAACAAACAGAGAAATTTGAAGTTGGAAAAAAGGCAATAAATTGCAATATATCGCAGAATATTGCCAGGCCACTGGTGATTCCCACCCCTGATATATAGAGGTGTACTCCTCGACGCCGCGGGTTCGACCCCGACTTAAGGCCCTTTGCTGCATGTCATTCCCCCTCTCTCTCCCCTTTCATGTCTTCAGCTCAGCTGTCCTGTCAAAATAAAGGCCTAAAATGCCCCAAAAATAATCTTAAAAAATAAAATGTAAAAGACTTCATATAAACCCTATACAAACCTTGAGGGTCATTTTTTTTCTTTTTAAACCTGGACCATATGTACTGACAATTGCCAAACCCCCCAGACTCCATTTAAATAAACACTACTTTTAGCGCGTATAGAGCCAGCATATTTCCACATGTAAATGCCTGATTTACGTGTTTTATTTCAACCAAACCAGAGTGGCGAAGAACCGTGATAAATAAAGCTTTTTCACTAAATCACAAATGTATAAAAAAATGTTTCTTCTTTTTTTTGGCTTTTCAGCCTTTAATTGAGAAGACAGCTAGGTGACAAAGTGGAGAGAGAGGGGGAAGACATGCAGGAAATCGTCACAGGTCGGATTCGAACCATGGACCTCTGCGTCGAGGCATAACCCTCTAAGTATATGTGCGCCTGCTCTACCCACTGATCCAACCCGGCCACACACTAAAGCACTAAATTGACTGAATTTTTCTGTTGCATTCACTTGTCACGTTGTCTCTGTGTTGTCACACAATGTCTGTCTTCCTTCAGTGGTGTGCAGAAGTTTAGGTTCCGCTCTGAAAGATAAGTGTCTCACAGATGTGAATCAGGGCAGCCACTCTGTGACCATGGGGCACTTCCTGCTGCTGTCCCCTCCCCTCCTGTCGTCTCTGTGCTGCCATCGCTCAAACAGCAGAGCCTCAGGTAAAAAAGTCATACACACACCGTTTTCTCCGTAGTAATTGACTCGCACCAACAGCGTACCTTTGTGCAATATTACCTGATTCACCAGTGTGTGCCAACATGGCACCGAAACAGCATCCTCACAGCCAAAGCTCCACTCCACATCGGCAGTGTTAAGGAAAAACTCAGGAGCAGCACAACTCATTTCACATACGGGAAGAAGGTTCGGGAGTCGGCAAAACATGCGGGCATTGATAAAAGTAGTTGATAAGCCCGGAGGCATAGGATTCTAATGGATTGGACACTTTGGAACCAATTCTGTTGCACGACTAAAACAACTTTTGAACGTACACATGTTCCACCAAAACAAGTTCCTTCCCAAGGCTATTTTGCAGAAGCCCAAGAGGATTGTGATTGGTTTAAAGAAATGCCAATAAACCAGAGCACGTTTTTCTCCCATCCAGGAATGCTTTGTGGACTAGCCAGACCCTCCTCCACAGTGCTGTGAAGGAAGGTCTAGCAATGCGAGACTTTTAATCCCCAGTACCTTACGATGCCAGTTCCAGCACATCTGGAACTTTGGTTTTCTCAGGCAGACTGACTATGCTCAAGTTAGAGTGCCTTTCTCTGTCCTCTTGGTCTTGGATTTTATTGTGTAATATCTCTATTGTTCCTTCCAGTTGTTAGTCAGAGGCAGTGTTGCCACAGTTACTTTGAAAAAGTAACTTAGTTACTTTACAGATTACTTGATTATAAAAGTAATTTAGTTACTTTACAGATTACTTGATTTTAAAAGTAACGAAGTTACATTACAAGTTACTTTATTAGTTACATTCAGCAACTGCCGACAACACCCCCACAGCCTCAACATAAAAATGACAACCGGTTTACTGTGAGGCAGCTCGGCATTGCCAGTAGTAGGATCTGGTTTATTATGGCACGAAAGAGAGCGAGTCAACCGTGTTTAAGGGCAGCATTTCCGCTAAAACATAGGCCTACTCCCCGACCAACTTCTTCAACTCTCCCCCACTTACTGGTTTTGCACCGATGTCCAGCTTTTGTTGTTTGGGTGGTGGGGGACCTCCTTCTCTCTGCTTCGCACCACCTGCTGGGACTTGCTCTGTAAGTTTGACTGCAGTGCTGCGACTCCAAATGTTTCTTCAAATTTGACGTAGTGTTTTCGTAGCTAGATAGCACTTTGTCACCACCAGCACAGAGTGTACAACCAACCTTAATATTGCCGTCTTTAGCTGACACAAACTCAAAATAGTGACTGTATTTCCAGCTAGAAAGCGCGCATCTCTCTCTTCCCTCCATTGTGGTTTACGTTTGTGTCGCTGCGTGGTACACATGAACTGTCCTCATGCTGAAAACGTGACTTGTTTGTTTGTCTTTTAATGCTAATAATTGCCTCCAACATATCAACTGATTGATTGACAAAATCTTCTCCCACTGAACAGACTGCACTAAGTATATCACTGTTTGTAGGTGCTGATAACACTCTCTCTCTCTCTCTCTCTCTCTCTCTCTCTCTCTCTCTCTCTCTCTCTCTCTCTCTCTCTCTCTCTCTCTCTCTCTCTCTCTCTCTCTCTCTCTCAGGTTCTACTAGCCTCTTCCCCTCCCGGCTCACTCTCCAGAGACAGACAGTTAGCTTGGCGTTAGCCACGGTGCAACTGTCTACGGTGTGGGTCATGTCCAAGGCTTACCAGTTCCTATCCTCATGGAGCCTCAACAAGTTCCTGCTTATCACGCAGGGAGACCTCAAAGTAGGTTCCTCATTATATTAAACACAAGACTTTTATATATTTTAGTCATTGGAGGATCAAATAATTACATCACAGAAAAAGCACGGTTGTCCTGATGCAGGCATGAATAGACATGTGCAGTACACTGAACTTGTGAGTATTCACAACACTTTTTTTGACCTGTTATGGTACACACTTTGATAATATTTTTACGATTCATTTCAGTGTCTTTTTGTTACTTGCCGCTTGGGCCGGGTAAAATCAGCTTGACACAAACCTCATGTGTCATATGCCATATCAGTTCTGACCCTTATCAAAACTAACCACAGACATTTCTAAAAGACCTACACTGATATCATAACATCCCAACATCCCTCATATAACAAAAAAAGATAGAAAATAAGTGACACTTTTTTCCCCCTCAATTTTCTCTAAGATATTCACAAAAATATACTTAATCTTATTTACCCATACTTATTCAGGTGTAGACTTATTTACACAATTTGATAACACTCAACACACAAAGATAGCAGAACTATCAAAATCTCTCATTTTCCTCTTGGGAAAGAAACACTTCATGGTACAAGCTGAAACTCCCATAGATAGATACACAGGGAGGCTCTGATAATGGCATGCGTTTCTTAAGGAGATCAGTCAATGATTATTCAGTTCGATTCAATTTTATTTATAGTATCAAATCATAACAAGAGTTATCTCAAGACACTTTACAGATCGAGTAGGTCTAGACCACACTCTATAATTTACAAAGACCCAACAATTCCAATAATTCCCACCATTTAGTGCGACAATGGCGAGGAAAAACTCCCTTTTAGGCAGAAACCGCGGGTGGTGAGGAAAACTTCCTTTCAAGGCTCTGACACGCCAACCCGACGGCCGACCTTCAGCAGAAAAGGCAGCCGGACTCGAGTTGGTCAAAAAAGTGCCTCGGAAAACACCGCAGCGACGCCGTACGTTCTGCGCGTACGCAAAACGTAATGCGTCTCCATAACAGCAGGCGACGCTTATCTGTGTTGTCGCCCAAAAAATGAAAACCTTGCTGATTGGACGAACGCGTCAAGAGGGTCTGGCGACCATAATGGCGGCTTGTTCGGAATACGATCTCATATATTTTACGAAAATAATTCACCGAAACGCGTTTCTGAAAACATTTTGAAGCGAGAAAAGGGCCGTGCAGTTGCTGAATCTGTCTTCATTTCAGGTCGACAAAGGTCAGTTTAAAAGACTTTCCTCAGATTTTGAGAGGCGTTCTTCAGGCTCATCCCGCTCGTCATTTCCGGGTTAGCCCTCCACCAATCAGATTGGTCATTGAGTCCGACCGCCCGCCTTCCGATTCAACATGTCAAATCGGCCCAAATGAAGGCCGACGGCTCCTCTGACTGACGACACACCGAACGGACTCGAGTCACCGACCTCGACAGACTGTCCGACGGCTGAAAATCGGGTTGGTGTGTCAGCGCCTTTAGGCAGAAGCCTCGGGTGGTGAGGAAAACTCTCTTTTTAGGGAGAAACCTCGAACAGACCCAGGCTCTTGGTGGTTGTCTGACGTGCCGGTTGGGGGTGTGACAAGGTGTGTTTGTGATGTGTTCTGTCTGTGTCTCTGCAGGTGCTGATGGAGTCATTAGAGATGACGGAGCATCAGACTGACGCCCTGGTGATGAATTCAGATATGAACCAACATTCCACTCTTCATATCCACAACCAGCTTCTGCTGAGGCAGCAACTCAACGCATTTGGCAGGGCTGTATCCGAGCTGCAGGTGACCTGCCGGGGGTTTAGTCTTACCACATCAGAAAGCTGACTCCTCCTGCATATTTTTTTTCTTTCAAATCAGTGGAAGCCATGCTGTTGTGAGATTGGTATCCCGATGTTTAGGATCGAGTGGTTTTAGAGAACAAGAACAGCAACACATCAGCTAGGTTTGACGGTTTACATAAAAACATTATCTTGATCTGTTTTTAAGGACAGGATTGAACATGTACTGTACATTCAGCAGCATTCATATCATTTATCATTTATGATGGAAAAATATCCGACTAGGAAGAGCGGTTCATGTTCAAGCTTCCTGGAATTATTATTCTAAGTAAGTAAGTAAGTAAAGTTTATGTAGCACTTTTCACAGATAAAAATCACAAAGTGCTTTACAATAAATTGAAATATGATAAATGGAAGACAAGAATACAAGGAAAACATAAAAAATACATAAAATCAGCCAGCCATAAAAGCCCTTGTCTAACTAAAAGCCTGTTTTAATAGCAAACTCTTCAACTGCTTTATGAAAGAATCAACAGAGTTTGAACAACGTAAAGAGAGCAGCAGTGCATTCCACAGCCTGGGTGCCACTGCCTGAAAGGTTGGAGAAATTGGTATTAAAGTGGGCTGGAACGATCTGGAACTGCGTTCCGGCACCTTCGAATAATAGGTCAATTCATCTGATTGGCTGTGTAATACATCAGTGTCTCTTTCTGCAGTGATCCACTGCTATGATTGCATGAACGAGGCACTTCGCATTTACATAACGTAAATGCAAAGTGCCTCGTAGCAGGACAGTAGAGTTTCTGTTAAACTGCCAAAGTCAGTGGAACCGGTTGAAGTTAAGATCACTTTGTCAGTAGCCTGCTGGTTACAAATGGGCTCGGTAGTGAACGACGCTATAGATTGATTCTGTGTTTTTAGCTGCGCTAGACCAGAGAATATTCGGTTAAAACAGATCAGTGATGCCGTTTTGCCCTCATTGTTCTCTGGGAAGACTGGCAGAAGTGATGTAATGCCCCAGTGTGTCTGATGTGGCAGCAACCGTTAATATGGTAAATTGCTGATTTGGCATGCAGTTACTCGAACAGTCATCAAAAGTCCTGGCAATTGCTCCTAGTGTTCTTTGCTACAGTTTTGGAAGAAGGAAGTCACAAGAATCCCAGGAGAACCAGATTTAAAATGTTTTTAAATAAGTGCTGTGTGGTGGATGGGAAGGTGGTCCATGTGATTCCCACAAGAACCTAATGAATATTTAAAGACACTTTTAAATTTGAGAACGAAATTTAGGTATGGTGGGAAAAGAATTGCAGAACAGCAAACCGAGAATGTTGATGTAATGTGATCCTGATGCCACTGCTCTCGCCACCAGACCTTCTCTTCGCTGGTGCTGAAGAACTTCTCCAGCGACTGCAAGAGGATGTCAGCGGAGATCTTTGAACAGACCATGCCTTCTGCTGTACACTGGAGACACAGTCTCAGGACAGGTATTGAAACCGGACTGCTAATAACGGTCAGGCTTTGTAATGAACTCCTACAACAGATTCTTGCTGATTTTTAAGACAGACTTAAGACCCCGCAGGAACCCTGTTATTGATGTTAGTGCATCGCTTTACACATAACGTTAGTTGCATTGATTACACACACTTTTTTTTTTTTTTTCCTCATCGGATCTGCATCGATCCCAGATATGGCATTTCTAAAACTTGAATCCCTGAGAGCAGCTTGACTGAGGCACGAGTAGAGGGAGGATATACTGTACAGTAGATGAATTATCAAGGGTCATTGATAGAGAAAAGGATGATGGAAAGTGGAAAACCCCCAACAGACTGAAATAATCTAAATGTTAAGGGAATACATTATTTGGGCCATTTAATGTTATTTTGGAAATGGCCCTTCCTCAACTTCACAGACAGCATTTTAATAAAGCCACTGGGAGCTTAAACATATTGATAATTGTGTATTTCTCTGTGTATTTCAGGTTTTCCCAGCAGTCCCAGTGAGTATGCATCTGTGGCAGCTCAGACTGTGATTGGTCAGGTTTTAGAGGGGGTGGCACCGTTGTCTGATGATGCCCGTGTCCAAGCTCTGAGTATAACCATGACAGCTTTCATGGAGGCATGGATGGAACACATCCTGAAACAGAAGATCAAATTTAGGTATGCTTTTCGTCATAGCACATAACCGCACATTTCTGGTTTGACTCCCGCAATGAAGTTCAAAAACATGAAGCATAATTTTAGTAGCTACAAAAAATATTGTTTTTGCCTATAAAATACTGTTTTGTCAAACTGCATACATGTTAAATGTATGTTTTGTGCAGTGGCGGAATGTAACTAAGTACATTTACTCAAGTACTGTTCTTAAAGGGTAACTACCTCTGTTGTTTTTTTTATGTCTAAGTGACTGATGGGAACAACAATCTTTGATATTGGTCCAGTATTAAAGGTCCCATGGCATGAAAAGTTCACTTTATGAGGTTTTTAAACATTAATATGCGTTCCCCCAGCCTGCCTATGGTCCCCAATTGGCTTGAAATGGGGATAGGTGTAAACTGAGCCCTGGGTATCCTGCTCTGCCTTTGAGAAAATGAAAGCTCAGATTGGCCGATCTGGAATCTTCTCCTTATGAGGTCATAAGGAGCAAGGTTACCTCCCCTTTCTCTGCTTTGCCCACCCAGAGAATTTGGCCCACCCATGAGAGAGAGATATCATGGCTTTCAAATGAGAAAAGTGGCAGTTGGTAAAGGCCACACCCCCACTCCCCACCTTGCCCCCCCTTCTCTCCTCCTCAATAGCTACAGACACAGAAATGGCACAACCCTAAGGAAAGCTCATTGTGGGACTGGTTCTAGTGGCTGTAATTGGCTGTGTAATTGGCTAGTGGCTGTAAATAAATAAATTGTAATTTCCCCACTGGGGATCAATAAACAGTATAAAAATTAAATTAAAATTAATTCTGCACCAAGGCTGAATTTCGGGAAAGAGACCTCAGATACAGTATTAGGGGACCACTAAGGTCTATATAAAAGCATCCAAAGAGCACCATGTCATCGGACCTTTAAGCGAGATCGCTGCAGTCATCAGCGGCGAAACAAGCTACAATGTAAGTTAACAGGGCAATTGTCCAGCTTGTATTTACCTTCACAAAAGTGCTTGTTTTGCCGCTGACAGGCTCAGATATTCTAAGTGTCTGACAAGGTAAATACAAGCCGGACAATTGCCCTGTTAACTTACATTGTAGCTTGTTTCGCCTCTGCCGGCTGCAGCGATTTCGCTTAATACTGGACCATTGTCAAAGATTGTTGTTCCCATCAGTCACTCTGACACAAAAACATAGGAAAATAGGGTCCAGGTTCAAAAAAACGTTAGTTACCCTTTAAGTCCAAATGTTGAGGTACTTGTACTTTTACTTGAGTCTTTTCTTTTCATGCCACTTTCTACTTCTACTCCGCTACATTTCAGAGAGAAATATTGTACTTTTTACCTCCCTACATTTAACTTACCGCTTTAGTTACTTTACAGATTAAGAATTTTGCACACAAAACGCATGTAGTTTATAAAATCTGATGTTTTATTATAAACTGAACTAGCTAACAATATATAGTCCTACAAGTCTAGCTGAAATGATTAGACCATAAAACACACAACTGTTTGGCTCTGTTACAGTTTCTTAAAGGTGCAATATGTAATACTGACAGCTAGTGTTTAAAATACTTATGCAGTAAAAATTCAAAATCCTGGAGAGAGTCGTTTGTGTGCTGCTTTCATGGCTGTGCTAACGTTACAGCTGTAGCGCACTGGGTTTATGTTTTTGCAGTTATATCTGGCAACCCGGCCTGTCTGTCAAACCGGGCCGTTGATAACAACACACAGGCCAAAACACAAACAGAAATTCCGTCACGGAACATAAATTTCAAAAGGAGAAAATATTGGCATTAGCATTGTTGTCAGAAAAGATAGTATTTCAACTTAGCATGTTTCCTTAATATCTGATGACGCATTGGGCTCATTTTGGGATTTATTACAGTAAATATATTACATGTAGGACCTTTTTTAAATGGGAGGAATTTTTTGCATTGACTACTTTAACTTTTAATACTTGAAGTATTATGTTACATTTTACTGATGATACTTACATACCTTTTACTTAAGTAACATTTTCAATGCAGGGGTTTTACTTGTAACAGTGTGGTGTTAGTACTTTTACTTAAGTAAAGGATCTGAATACTTCTTTCACAGCTGGTTTTATGATTGTGTGCATGAAACAGCAGTCCCTCTCTCCTTCAGTGTGTCTAACTGGGTCAGCAGGCTGCTGATATATTGTGGACAAAGTTTTCAGATCCTTTACTTCAGATAATACCACACTATAAAAATACTCTGTTACAAGTAAAAGTCGTGCATTGAAAATATTGTTTCAGGAAAACGTATTAAAACTACAAAATGCATAACACCCCTCACATTTTAGAAACTGGAAACGATCCAAACTAATCAACTAAGTGGTTAATCGGCCAATTTATAAAAACATCCGATTTTATAACCTACGTGTGTTTTGTGTGCAAAATTCTTAATTTGTAAAGTAACTGTCAGATGAACGTAGTGGAGTAAAAAGTACAATATTTCTCTCTGAAATGTAGCGAAGTAGAAAGTGGCATGAAAAGAAAAGACTCAAGCAAAGTACATGTACCTCAACATTTGTACTTAAGTCAAGCACTTGGGTAAATGTACTTAGTTACCTCCCGCCACTGGTACAGGGAGACCTCTGACCTCTGATCCGGGATGTTTTCGTTGTTCCCCTCTCAGCGTGCAGGGAGCTCTCCAGCTGAAGCACGACTTTGATTCTATCAGAGAGCTGATCCAGTCAGACGCAGCCGGTCTGTCAGCTGAACTCCACCAACGACTGCTCAGCCTCCGGTATCTCAGTCTGTGTTATATCCTGCCCTTTAACCCACCATTCATGACAACAATTCTCTCGGTGTAATGCAGTTTCACTTTCTCGACACCAGACCAGGCTAATATATACAGTATTAAAGAGTAATTATATTAACAATATTAAAGCAAACATTGCTTTACAGCTGACTGCCAGCTCTTTTGCATTGGCGGTTCAAAGTGGGGGTGGCCAGTCCCCCCTTAATATTAAGCCATAACCCCCCTCCCCTCTGGCCACACCTAACTGTGGCAACATTTTCATACATTTTTAACCCTAGCTTTATCCCCAAAGTGGGAATATTATTCATGTGCAGTGATAAATAAAATGTAGGCCAACACTGAATGAGTAATCTTGTGTTTATTGTTCTGTGTGTATCGTTAGTCTTTTGTAGAACCAAACCTATGGAGGGTTGGTGGTATGTTACACTTGTGCTTAGTGTATTTGGTACCCCTAAAATCAAATGTGGCCCCAGCCGGGCCCCTCCATTTGAAATGGTCTGGAACCGCCACTGCTCTTTTGGGTCCCTGTCCAAATATCAAACCGAAAGCACCAGAAAATATATATATATATTTTTTTATTTGAATCAGTTTTATTGGACTGTTGACTTGCTGAAACTTTGAAAGAGCTTAGACATACTCACATCATCCAATATAGATTTCTTAGAAATTGTAGTCTAAGAGCCATGTTCCTAATATTTAAACGCCACGGTGAAGAGAACCTCCACCCGTGCTGATCCTTCTCCAGACCTTGGTCAGCAGGTTTGGGTAATCCTTGTCTCTGTCTGCAGGGTGTTTCAGCAAGTGGACTCAGCAGTGGTGTGTCTGCTCCAGCAGCCGCCGGCCAAACCGTACCTGCAGCCCAGAGCCTGGGAGCCCTTCACACGCTGCTGTGAGTATTCATTCATTCATTCAGTCAACCTTTTTGTTGTTGTTGGCGGCATTTTAGGCCTTTTATTTGACAGGACAGCTTAGAAATGAAAGGGGAGAGAGAGGGGGGAATGACATGCAGCAAAGGGGTCGCAGGTCGGAATTGAACCCCAATCGCTGCGGCGAGGACCGAGCCTCTGTACATGGGGCGCACGCTCGACCAGGTGAGCTACCCAGGCGCCCCTCAACCTTGGTATTTAAACCCGAGAGATCATCGAGGGGTCGGCCCTAAGTAATTACAAAGACAACAACAAAACGATAGCACAGAAAATAATACGCCATCATCAGAAAGGTAAAAAGACAATACAGCTTTCAAACTTTCTGAATTGAAAGTTTGATACTTAAAATGTGATAAATAAATTAGGATAATATGGATATGGGTATAAGAGTGTTTTATGGAACCATCCACGTTATTTATTTTGACAATTTGGTTGAAAGAAACCCACGTTTCTGGTATAAAAACTTTTTGAAAATGGGTCAAATTTGACCCGAGGACAACAGGAGGGTTAAGAAAAAAAATACGTTTATGATGATAGACGCGTGGTTAACTTCATAGGCTGTGAACCTGTATTAATACATTATCCTGGTCACACGACAGTGATATGTTACCAAATGATGTATTCTGGGATTCATTCAAAACTTTAATCTGTTTGAAAAAGTAATACATGAATAAATATTTTTTTTAGAGATGACTGAAAGAGACAATTATATTGGTAATCACAATTGTTTCTGAGACAATTAAAGGGTAACTACTGTTTTTTTCCAACCTGGACCCTGTTATCCTATGTTTTTGTGTGTAAGTGACTGACCAATCTCTGAAATTGGTCGAGTATTAAGAGTGAACGCTGTAACCAACAGCCGCAGACCAAGCTGCTATGTGACCCTATGGTGCAAATGTGCATCATCAATTTGGTCCACTAAAAGTGCTGTTTTTGCCGCTGACAGGCTCAGATTAATATTCTAAGTGTCTGACAACATTATGGAAAGGATCTCTTCAGAGACAGACCTTTAAATCCTCTTTGAGACCTTTCTGTTTAACCAGAAACAGCTCTGAAGTCCCTTAGCACTAAACCCACCAGACTCCATTTAAAAAAGCAATACTTTTAGCGATTATAGAGCCAACATATTTTGACATGTAAATCAGTAAACTATGTGTTTATTTCAACCAAACCTAGAGTTGTGATGGTTGGAAAAGCATCACAGGACTTCCCAAAACGGCTTTTCATAGTTTTATTTGGTTTCTGTCGACTTTGAATGAAGTGTATTTTACGATGCTAAAATGACATATTTACATGGAGTCTGGTGGGTTTAGCGAACGTAATTTCATGAATGTGTTTATGTTTAAAAAAAAGGATCTTATTCTTTAACAGACAGGTTGCGACATATCGCGAAAGACACTCAGAGGTTTTTTTGTGTTCATTGAAAGAAAATATCAGTAGAAAACGGCTCTTTAAAATGTAAATGTCATTCCTTTTTAGTGGTGCCTTTTTATATTCAACTCAATGTTTGTACAATAAAAGAATGTTGGTTTCATTTGTTTTAAATTCAACAAGCAGTTTGTTTTATTTTAGCAGAATACTGAAAGCAGCAGAACGGAGTACACTTTAATATGTGTTGATTTATCGCAAGTAATATTGTTATTGTGATATTCTAGCATATCGCATATTTTCCTCATATCATGCAATTATGATCACGTAAAGTAGAAGATGGCAATCAGGGCTATTGATTCTGCAGAAAGTAGTTCTGTGAAAACCACTGACAGTGTGTTCTGTGGATGGACACTGCTCCTGGAAAGTTGCTTTTAAGATTTTCAAATGTCATTTTGTATGCCTGTTGCACAGGTTAGGACTTCAACATTCTCCGCTCACCTGAGGTTTGGATTCTCCAATCTTGACCACTCCAGCTTGTTTTCGAAGCCATTCCAATCCACTGTCCTTTTGGCTTTGCAGCTTTGCTGGAAATAAGTCTTGATTCTAACTTCAAGACTTCCAGCTCCCTCCCGATGTGCTGCTATTTGTGTTAGCAGCACACTTAAACCAGCGTAGAATCTGTAGAAGTAATGCATTTACACTTCACAGCAACTTAATACGACCTAGTGTCTGGCTTTTGTTTGATATCTAGTGTCGGCCAAATGCTCTGAGTGAATTGGAAACTGGGCTTCTATTGTGCAAGGGAGACACGGAAGAGCCAGCGTTATAACAGGGTTTTTCTTCCTCAACCTTTACTTTCACAGTTTATTAACATCCAATATCCAACGCTGTACAAACTGCTCCAAAAGCCAAACCCCAAGTTCATTGGCTACCCAGGAAGCCAAGTGTGACGTAATTCAGATGAACGTTTCTCGAGATATTTGAAAGACGCATATGCACGCAGGCACACACACGCATGGTGGTGGAGTCGTGTTCTGGCTATAATTTGCCAGAGCTACTTGGATCTCTCAAACGTAAAATTCACTTTTGAATGGCTACAAATTCCTGTATCTAATGACAATTGACTCACAATATGTATTGATGCATTTCATTTGTTACTGACTGTGTTACAGCTTTTATGTACTCCAAGCAAATAGTCTTTCTTGTTTGTATTGAAATTATTTTAACAGAAATCCACTTGGTGATAGACAACTGTAATGGATGCAGGGAAGGCATCCGTCACAGAGCTGATATGTAAATGCTTAAGCACTTTCGATTGTGTTCCATCACACACGGGTACCATATATTGCACATGTGCAGTACATCACAACAGCACCTTTTCCTCTGTACCAAACTCTACTTTTTTAATGGTTTTACTATTTAATGCTGCTCCTTTTTATGACCTTTTAATGTCTTTGTCCATTAAGTGCCATATCTGTTTTTTACGTGTAACATACCATGATCTCTGGAGAACAATATTTCGCTTCCATGTATGCCGAGTGTGTATTATGGCAGTGACAATTAAACTGATTCTAAATGTCTAAATTCATTGGTTTGAAAAGAGAAAATAGAACGTGTGTGCGACTCTTCAGGTCCGACCAACGGCAGCAGAGACAGCGTTGATACGGCGGTGGGGAGCAGTATAACCAACCTGAGGTGTATGGAGGGGGAGGACCTGACTCAGGCTGATGCCTCAGATGTGACCACTGACCTCCCGCCAGTGGACCCATCAACCCCCGGAGAACCCTACCTTGCTCCAAGGTACAAATTTGTACAACTGGGACCGCTCAGTGAAATGGTTTGGAATAGGACGTATTGGACTTGATGCCTGTCCCCCCCCCCCCCTTAAAGTACCTCACACGCAGGGCCACACAGAATCTGCAGAGTTCTACATAATTTTCTGCAGACTTTAAACGGATTAAAAAAATTAAAAATAATAAAAACCTCTGAATGTTAACACCGCTTCACTCCAAGCAGAAAAACAGTCTGCACAGATTTTCATTCTGAACCACCGCTTTATGACTATTATGAATTCAGTTTAAGACCTACTGTATCACAACATCAACAAATCAAATGGAAATGGAATCGTATGTTTGAATGGAATCCCCGATAACCTTGAATTATAATTTTTGGGTTTCTAGTCACCGTGTTTTGTCTTTTTTTTTTTGGGGTTCTAAACTCCGGTGGATTTCTGAGGACTATGGTTAACTGCTCCTCAGATCTCTGCAGGGTAAATCCAGACAGATAGCTAGACTATCTGTCCTATCGGAGTTTTCTGTTGCACGACTAAAACAACCGTTTAACGTACACCGTTTAACATGTTCCACCAAAACAAGTTCCTTCCCGTTCCCGAGGCTATTTTGCAGAGGCACCCTGGCTCTGTCCGGTGCGTTGAAGACCACTGATTTAAGACCTAGAACACAATCACAATATTGCGAATTTGAGACTTTTTAAGGCTTTAAATTTTTATTTTGAAATGTTACTTTTGTTTTAGAATTTCTTTTTAACACCCTGCGGAACCCCTAAAAAATATCTGCAATATTCCGTTTGGGTCTGGCTCAGAAGGCTCTGTGTTATGAGTGAGTTTTGGGGCAAACACATTTGTGCTGTTGTGATGATTACTATACTGTCTTTATTTTGTGCTCCCAGTCTAGCTCTGGGTGTTACTCAGCGGGAATGGTTGGACCTGAGGATCCACAGCAGCGTTCGGCGCTGGAGGCTGCCGGGACTGCCGTGTCTCTCAAAGTCTGAACCCTGAAAACACACACACACACACACACACACACACACACACACACACACACACACACACACACACACTATATATCTAGTAAAAACATCAAAAACATTTTATTGTTGTTGTTTGGATAGTGTCTATTTTTGCAATTAATAATGTAATACCTCTGGAGATTACTTTTTAAATCATGTAAAATGAATGTACAAATGAACCTCAAAATATTTTCTATTAAAAGAATATTTGTTTTACCTCTTGTCGGCAAACATTTTTATATTCAGTCCAGTTTTGTAGAGTAGATGTGGTCACGTTAACCGAATATTTTCCATCATTGAATGAAATTGTACTCTCCAGGACTGTGTGTGTGTGCGTGCGTGTGTGTGTGTGTGTGTGTGTGTGTGTGTGTGTGTGTGTGTGTGTGTGTGTGTGTGTGTGTGTGTGTGTGTGTGTGTGTGGGGGGGGGGGGGGTGGGTGAAAAAAAAAAGGAGGATAGGTGTGAGGAAGGACTTATCCCGGAGTATCGTGAATGCACACCTTAATCAATGAATGGAATGGACTTGTTTAGCAGGTAAGTAATGGAAGGATATATGGAATGCACCGGACTAACGCTAACTAATGGCACGCTGGCAATATGTGCGCAAGAGAGTTATTAATGTGTTGAAATGCTGAAGCACTCTCTCATCCGCACGCCAAATTACAACGTTCACAGTTGCGCGACCTGTTATTTACGGTAGTTTGATTGACTCATATCTCTGACTGGGAACAATACAAAGAGGATTACCAATGGCAGCTGGGGCAGATGAACTAACGCTAGTCTTGTTACTGTAAGTAGACTACATTAAAACCTTCGTGAGTTAAAAGCCAATACTTATCAATGCACTCACCTGTGTAGACCGGCATAAACATGTAGAAAGCGATATTTCAATCTTTGTCTGCTCAGTACACTCTTGTCCGCTGCGCTGTTTTACGCAAACACAGCTCTACTCTGCAAAGAACAAATTTTTATAAAATAAGCTAAAGCAAAATCTATCGTTTTGTAGTCTGTTTATCTTAGTTTGCAGGGAATCTTGAAATTTTGACAAATTCTTATAAACTTAAGCTGGCTGAAGAAACCATCCTCTCCGCTGGAGCGGTAAATATGGATGCATTATAAGACCAAAACAAATACATGTTGTTTACTTAATATGCACGTGAATGACACGTGAATGATGCAATCGTTATGTTCGTGTTCTTAATAATGATGTTATGAAAATGATGCTGGTTGTGTTATTATTATTTTGCCACAGCATCGTTTCATTGAAAATGAGGCATACAGGACCTGCTTATGAGTCCATTAAAGCTGGGCTTTTCCACGTCAACTTTTCGCTTCAGGCTCTTTGACTGTGATATTTTTGTCAGCCCATTTTCCACCAATCAGGACGCTGTATACTAACACCATGTTTCCATAATCATAATAATAATATACAATAATAATAATTACAAGGTCCTGATTATGAGAAATAAATGTCATCAAATGTTGCTATGGAATAAAATTACAGATTCCCTGGATATTACATTTTGATGTGATGTCATAATTAAACTTAATGTTGACATGGCACTCTAATAAACAAGAAATTTTGAAAAGGGCACTTCATATCAAAAAGGTTGCCGACCCCTGATCTAGAGTTTGACTCGTTATTGGTCACCTGGTATACACCTGGCTGCATCATATACCTCCATCATCAGGCATCAATCATTTTCATTTTGGCAGACACAGACACAATGTCAGCGAGCACTTTGTACTATGAATTCTTCAGGACAAATAAGTTTAATAATGGGAACGTTTCCACTTTATACTTAAGTAAATAATCTGGCGTGATTTGATCCTATGGTGTGTTACTCTGTACTTTTTAATTATTAAGCAAAATGATCATCTTAAAATAAAAGATTGATGTCTCTCACATTACAAACATAAACAGGTAAGTGATCTTAAAGAGGATTCTTTTGTTTGTATCTCGGTCTTGACGGTCTCTCATTTGGACTCAGTCTTGACTTGGACTTGACCCTCTTTGGACTTGGTTTTGACTCTGTCTCAACTAGTCCTGGTCTTGGACTCGACAAAGGTGGACTTGACTACAGCCCTGATAGAAAGGGAGAGGACACTCTTACGTTTTGTCTCTGGCTGTAAAACTAGCTAACAAAGTTAGCTAATGCGCTAAAAGAGTTAAGAGAGAAATCACCTATTCCTCCTAGTTCCCCAATTTCTGAGGTGGGCATGGTCACCCTGACCTAAAACAGACTATACTTTATTAAACCTTAGCTTATATAAAGTGTGCACTACAAGCATGAGTGTTTTTGATGAACGTCTCAGTCCAATAGAGCTCAATGCTCAATCATTGTGGTTGCGTGAAGTAAAAAAAATCCCTTTATTTTCTCCATAAGGATTTAGATTATCAGCCATAATGTCTAAACCATCCGAGGTAGACTGACCACGAGCTCTGAGGTTGTGAAACGAAAGCTTCTGCTCCTGTAAAAGCTAGAGGTCCGTATGAAATAAAAAAAAAAAACACGTTTTACACACTACTACCCACAATCCTAAGCGTAACAGCGACGTCTGATGGGTGGAAGTGAGCTGCTACCATTGAAGCCTATGATAGTTTCTGTACACGGTCTTGTACCTTTGCCTTTTTTGCCGTTTTAAAAAAATGTTTTTTTTGCGCCAAATCAAATGTTTTATGGTCACAATTCATCTCGTAGCTGGTTGGCTTGGTTCCAGGCCTAAAACTCTTTATATAAGCAATTTAATGAAATGTCAGTGGAGATACTGAATGAGGAAAACCACTTCTGGAAACCAGAGCCTTTAACAAAGTGGGAGGTCACTGCTGAGCTCTTTAGTGGAAGCATGTGTGTTGCAGCATTCGCTCCGCAAAACGGTCGGTTGTATGGCCAGAGACAAAACATCCTTTCTACATTTGTGCATCACATGATATTTCTTTTTCCTTTTGTAGGAAAAACTTTTGTATTTGCAAAACAAAATGCATTAGTTTGGTAATGGCATTTTGTGTTTGCAAGCCACACCGTTTGTCAGTGAATTGTAGGGGATTTTGTAAAACACTTTTTGTTTAAGTTTTGGCAGGAAATTAGCTCCATACATTATTCCATACAGGATTGCAAATGGAATGAAGTTGTAGCCAGATCAAAATAAGCATCTGTTATAATCATCCAGCATAAAGAGTGAGAGCCCAAGCATAGAAAAGAAGGAAAAGTGTCGGGTTTCGAAACATACATGTATTTGTGCTTTGCCAATAAAAAAAGTATAGCTTACACCATTCCAACCTGTTACATGTATCAAAAGAAGGCAACATCAGCATTATTTACTGTATGATCAGTTTAAAAGTGCACTTCTGTGATATTTAAAATGATTGATTCTGATCTGGAAATGCAGGGGTTAAAGGTCCCATGGCATGAAAGGTTTTTTAACATTAATAGGAGTTCCCCCAGCCTGCCTATGGTCCCCCAGTGGCTAGAAATGGTGATAGGTGTAAACCGAGCCTTGGGTATCCTGCTCTGCCTTTGAGAAAATGAAAGCTCAGATGGGCTGATCTGGAATCTTCCCTTTATGAGGTCATAAGGAGCAAGGTTACCTCCCCTTTCTCTGCTTTGCCCGCCCAGAGAATTTGGCCAAACCCATGAGATAGAGACACATCATGGCTTGCAAACAAGCGAAGCATGGCAGTTGGTCAAGGCCACACCCCCCCCCTACACCTTGCCCCCCCCCCCCGTCTCTCCTCCTCCATAGTATTTAAAGCTACAGACACAGAATTGGCACATCCTAAGGAAAACTCATTGTGGGACTAGCTCTAGTGGCTGTAATTCTGAGAAGAGACTTCAGATACAGTATTAGGGGACCACTAAGGTCTATATAAAAGAGACTTCAGATACAGTATTAGGGGACCACTAAGGCCTATATAAAAGAGACTTCAGATACAGTATTAGGGGACCACTAAGGTCTATATAAAAGCATCCAAAAAGCACCATGTCATAGGACCTTTAAAATTGTACACAATCGAAAATTAGATCTTGGAACAAAAATGGCAAGAGAAGAGGTTTACATTCAACAGTTCAAGGTTACAAAACACAGAAATCAGTAATGCTTTATTTTATGGGGGTCTGTATCATTTATCTGTACCATTTCCTAGGAAGTTTCCCGGAAAGAACCATGTAGTTTGGAAATACTTAAATTGTTCACTGTAAGAGCCAATTAGTGTCCTTGGTATAAATAGGAACCAATCTTTGGTTCCTCGGGTGCAACCCAGAAGCACATACAGGTTTTGACCACACGCACACCAACACCACAACACTACACAGGCATACATACAAGCAGTAATTTGTGTGGAAACCTATGAAGATATCATGGAAATAAATGGAACCAAAGGTTTTAACTGCAAATATGATTTGGACTTTCGTTGATCAAAAAGGTAAAAAGTGCGTCAATTACTCTACCCGTGGAACAGCACCTCAGGGGCTTAAAGCTTGGGCTCAGCCTCTACATTCACTACCAATTAATTGATTGTGTAACCTAAACAGTTTAGTCTGAGAACAGCAGGTCAGCTGGACATAAATGTGAAATGTGTCTAAAGGCAAGCATACAGTGTAACATACTGTATATAGAGAACAATGTTTCCAATGATCTATTAATAATGAATAGGTTGAGTTTAAATGGAGCAGTTCTTTTCAAGAACATTCCTATTTTCCCTGTAGTTAGTTTCAAATGAGCTAGTTCTTTCCAGGAAACTTTGTAGAAACGTATTAGAAAATGATTAGGATTGTGCCCTTTAACCCAGAAATCAGTACCAGCCTTATTGGCCAAATATGTGAACACATACAAGAAATTTGACCCTGGTATATATCGGTGATATACCATGTGATAAACGGTAAAGCACCAGAAACCCTGAATACTTGCATCACTGAATACAACTCCTGCTGACATGTTATAGCTCTAACTTTTCATCTTTCACCATGATTGACAACAAATGAAAATTGAGAGAAATTGCAGAAGAAAACAAAACCACAGGCAAAACTGAAAATGCTCAGACATCGGTCTGCCTAGTGCCATAGTGCAAGCAGTACTCCTATCGCACTCATACAGCAGAGGGTTGTGGGCAGAGATGGATCATCAGAACTATTCAGTAAGTACTCCACCCGAGACCAGGACCCATTATTGGGCAAAGGTTTCACTCCCAACGTCCAGCACATGAGGTTATAGATGTCCACCGATCGAATTGGAGCAGCCTGAACATTCCGCTTGAAGTCTGGATGAAATGAAATAAACGTAATTATGAATATCCTGACCACACCGCAAACTAGAGACCATACTGACAGAGCAGCAGCACGTGTCATTTCTCCTGCACAGTTCACACAAAACAAACAACTAAGACCCAGGCTCACTTGGGTTCTGGGCATGGAGGGCATAGACTGTAAAAAAATAATGGACGGAGCTTCCGGGTCTGAAAAGCGAAGCCAATGCCGAAGTGCCATGGAGCTGCATTCTATCCAATTTCCAGCAGGGGGGCAACTCCACTGGTTGCCAAAAAAAAAATGAGTTTATGGTCTCAATCGCTAGTTTCAAGTCTTTTTCTTCTTCAGTATGATGCTCATTTTTTAAATGATGGTCCTGTTTTGTTTAAAATAGACGATAAAGCAGGGGATGCTTTGGGACCTGTAAATCAGCAAAGAGGCTTAGCAATGCTAACCATGCTAACAATGTGTACATTAAAATAGCCCTGAACTGGTTTTTGGGTGTTTTCATCTTAACCTTTGTCCCTCTCATTGTGTGTTTTCACTTCATCAAAGTTAACTGGAACACTTTGGTTTGCCTAAAAATGACTACGTTTACATGCAGCCAATAACCCGTTCAAAACCGGAATATTAGCAATAACCCGGTCGCGCACGGCCATGTAAACACCGGCAAAAACCCGAATATGCTACCTGGGTTACCCCTTTTCTAACCCGAAATTTTGGTCATGTAAACGCGTATCGACATATCCCCATCAAAAGGAATTTTTTGAGCATTGACAGCTTGTAAACGTAGTCAATGTGTTGTTCAGTGTTCGGTAACACCCTGCCAACCATGCTAGCTAGCTAGCTAGCGCTATTGTTAGCTGGTAACTTAAGGTAAAGTCTGCTGATGTTCTGTTCTGCCGTACACGCAGATGAACCGCAGCTTTACTCAGTGGTCCGCGTTTACCCGCCAGTAAAACTCCAGTGGAAGACTCGCTTCAGAAGGGTCGAAAACAACTTTCACTCTTTAGCGTTTAGCTTAGCGCCATTGCAACCATAATTAACACACTTGCTTGTCTGCGTTGTCCTCCCCGGCCCCGCTATGTCCATTATTTTTACTGTCTATGGTTCTGGGTCACATTTAACCCTTGGATTGTCCTAC
Source organism: Perca fluviatilis (assembly GCF_010015445.1). NCBI lineage: Eukaryota > Metazoa > Chordata > Actinopteri > Perciformes > Percidae > Perca > Perca fluviatilis. The sequence continues at coordinate 11,894,488 of NC_053121.1, read as the reverse complement.
GTGTCATGGGGACTTGGTTATTTCATTCACATGTTGTATTAGCCTGTGCAAACGCGTTCGATCGCAGCACGGGTCTCTTCACGTGAAATGACATCACATAGTACGCAAGGGTCACCGGGGGGACCTGAAGCTCAATGCCCGGGGACCCGAAGGACAACACAAGGGCTAGACACAGGAGCCCACTGTAGCGTCTTTACACTGGCATGGTACAGCCTGCTTTAGACACACAGTGGACAACAGGAGGAGGTGGTGGTAGCTTTAGGACAGATACAGTAGCATTGTGAAGCAGGGTGCTGTTTGCTCGAAAGATCACAGGTATAAAATAATGCCCAGATTCTACTATTAAAATATGACTTTGTTACCCGGTCCTGACGCCAAGAAAAAGCCTCTCATGTCGAGGAACTCGTTGTCGTAACCATGCCAACCATTTTGCCAGGCTGAGGGTTCCCCAGAGTCGTTTTTCCAGTATGGGAGATGTTCCTTGTTCTGGACACGCGCACACACACACACACACACACACACACACACACACACACACACACACAAATATCTTAACAAAAGATAGAGCAAAGTATGCAGTAATGTTTCTGATGTTGCAGTCTTCATTTTTGATAGCTGCAACACTACCAATCCACGTGATTCAGAATAGCTACTAAATGGTAACCTTCCACGGCAGCTAGATTCTTGCCATATCATAAGATCACGCATATATATCATATTGTTTTCTATCTATATATATATATGTTTGCATTCACTTCGAATGCAGTTGCTCATATAAAAAAAAAAAAAATTGCAGGTGAAGAGAAGAAGACTTTGTCCTAGTGAATGTGAAAGTGAAATTTGTATCCGTTACCTCGATGATGAACCAGCCTGGCTCAGCCACCAGCGTCAGGGGGGAAACAAACCTCCCTCCTTTGAAATGGAAACGTTCAGGGATCTCCTGTCTGGCATAGACACGCATGTTAGGGACCTGGGACAACGCGGCATACACCTGGCATAACACACAGATACACACAGTGTTAATTTAACACCAAACCTTTCTACAAAATATAGCTTTACTAACTAGTGCTAGTTGGTCAGACAGCTGCATAGAGAAATGTGTGATCTGCTATATATGCTAAAGAAAAATCTATACTGTAATTTGTTCGTACAATCAGTCTGTCCTTTCAGGCTCAGGTTGATGTTATAATAATGAAAAGAATGTAATGTCCGCAACACTGCTTTAAACTCCCATATTTAATATAAAATGCAACGTTTCGACCCTACTGGGTCTTCTTCAGGCAAATGGTGAACACATTTGATGAAGGGATATATGTAGGGCTCACGTTCAGCTGACACACCATCTGGCTTCAATTAGTCTGATTAGGTGTGAGCGGCCCATAATAATACCTGTATAAGGAAACATATTTGAAGAGGTCATCTCATTTTCCCTGAGCCAAGATGCACTTAAAAAGGAAGACGAGGAAGGAATAAAAAAACAATAGAAGCCTTTTGGCCAGTAGAGCTAATATCACGATATTGTTGACCGAATACCTCGATATCGATATTGCGGCAATATTGTAGGGTTGACAATTAGCGCTTACAAAAAAATATTTTGGATAAATAATCATTAATGTGTAATAACTAAGTGGGTTAAGGCAAATAATAGAAAAGCTAAAACCGGTAAATTCAAACAATTACATCACTCTATTGTAATCCAGCCATTAAAACCAGGAAAAGACAACACTTATGTCATATCACGACACCAAAATCTAAGACGATATCCAGTCTCATATAACAATATCAATATAATATCAATATATTGGCCAGCTACTAACAACGTACACTACCTGACTGCCTTGCTTTCCAGTCAACAAAGAAAAAGATGCAGATTTGAGCTGAAACCCTATCACAAAGACTGCTCTGCTCCCCACACAGGTTAAAGAGGTTCAACATGGCCTTCAGGATACTCCGCAACTTCTACAGGTGCACCATGGAGAGCATCCTGTATCTTTACTGTCACTGAAGCATATCCCTGAGCTAGGGGTGCATGATATATGGACTCAATATCGTTATCGCGATATCACGTTGCGCAATATTATATCAAAAGTGTGCGATATTTTGTTTATTTTGTGGAGCGCAGCGTCCCGTCCGTTGGCTGTGTGGCTTAGTTGCGTTTGATTTAGAGACCGTTTGAAACGCTTTAATGATCATGTCTCATTGGCCAGTCACCGTGCCACTTGCACATGTTAGTGCACGTCAGCGCACGGGTCCACTACGCGACAAACCCTATGGAGCGTACCACGTGACGTGTGTGCCCCAGACTGACAGGGTAAGTGAAGAAAATGATAGAGACAAAAAAAAAAAAAAAACGCAACAAATCAGAGAAGCGAAAGAAAAGAAAGGACCTAAAGAGAGAGTGAAGGGAGTCAGTGGAGCAAAACAAAGAACACAAAAGTAAGAAGATGAGTGTTGCTCAGGGAGAAGACGAAATAACAGATTGAAGAGAGAAACTTTAGTGGCCAAAAGTAACCCAAGAGAAATCTCAATCATTCCCAATCTTGCAGAGACGGAGAGCTTGAGTAGGAGCCGTCCATGAGCGTAGGAGCAGGAGCAAAACGTTGCTGAAATATTTTGTTCCGATGCTTTCATGGACTCTCTATGGGCTTCTCCCTTGACCGTACGCCTCAACGTCCCCCCTGATTGCCTGCGAGCTTCTCCTGACTATACGGTAATTTCTCTACTGTGCGACAGAAAGTCGCGTAGCTATGACACAATCGTTAGCCTATTTTTACAAAAACGTCTGCTACGGAGCCATTAAGTGAGATACAAGGTAATGGAGCCTTTTATACGTTGTTGTGTTTCTTTAGAAATAAACAATGGACAAATAGAGTCTTTAAACGCTTCAGATGTAAAGTTATTCGCTGTCAAAGTGACGCCAAAATGAATGGGAGTCAATGGAATGCTAGCTGAAGGTGATTGCTTGATAGCCTCAGAATTTCCTCATAGGAGGTATGCTTTCTGGATTCTTGCTTACCCCCTTGGTTAATACACTAGAATGCAAAACCGATTTTAACCTGTCATAGTTGAATAACGACAGTTCGGTGGGTAAATAGGACATACATAGAAGCTCAAAGTCCCACTGACACCCCTTTGCTATGAAAATCTCATATTTTGAAACTGCCGCTGAAAACGGGCGAATCCCAACAAAGCTGAGTTGCTTACGCAAGCGTCTCAAAATCCGGAACCTTAAGAACAGTCACGCCCCAATATTTACATAGGCTACACAACTGACCTGAGATCAGGTAGTCTTCTGAATCTATCTAGGTCACGCAGATCTCCGCTATTCCATTACAAAATTCACTTCTGAAACTTTTTTTAGAAATCAACCATATAAAGCTCAAATATGGGCCGCTTTACGAAAAAGGATGGCTAATTGCAAATTTTCTTTAGTGCCGGTGTTGGTGCTGCCTGGGTTGCTACATCGCCGCCCTGACCGCAGTGTCAGCGAGCTTGTTACGCCCGCAATCTTTTACCGCAGCCCGCAGGTTCCAGTAAATCTTATAATGGGTATGTGTGTTGAGTTATTTAAACAAACAATCGGGGAAATAAACGCCTCGTCCGCGAGTCTCATTGTTAGAGCCGCGGTGAGATGGAGTCCATCAATGAGAGCTAGCTAGCCTCCTCCTAACTCTGACATTCATAAAAATACATTCAATTGAAGTGTTAGCTAAGCTTTGTAAGACCTTGAGGAACCTGTAATATTCATGCCGTGACGAAATTCAAACTGTAAATATACTTTAGTTATGCAAAAGTGAGCAAGCTGCGATATTTCCCCATTGTAATGAATGGGACATATAGCAAGCAGCTGCTCGTCCTACAAAGACGCCTTGCGTTCATAAAAATGCCTTAAAATCAAATCGGACACAACGGTTAGCTTTATAAGACATTGGGGAATGATGTTATATAAGTGGCGTGACGAAATTCAAACTGTAAATATAATTTAGTTATGGCGACAGTGTAGCTAGCTAGCTGCGGTATTTCCCCATTGTAATGAATGGGACATATTGCAAGCAGCTGCTCGTCCTACAAAGACGCCTCACGTTCATAAAAATGCCTTAAAATCAAAGTGGCGTGACGAAATTCAAACAGTAAATATATTATAGTAATGCCGGCAGCTGGCCGCGGAGCCCCGTAGTGCAGTATCCACAAAGGGGATACTGGAGATGTAGCCCAGCAGGCTGCCGCTTTCTCGTCAGACTGTGTGGAGCTCCTAAAGTCCGACACGTCTTACCAAATTTGCAATTAGCCATCAAATTTTGTAAAACGGCCCATATTTCAGCTTTATATAGTTGATTTCTCGCTTAAAAAAGTCTCAGAAGTGAATTTGGTAATGAAACATTGCAGTGTCTGGAATATGAGATTCTGTCGCTTCTCTAATGTATGTGTATTGGGGATTCGCTCAACCAATCAGCGCGCGTCTCTAATATGTGCATATGGCAAGTCGCTCAACCAATCAGCGCGCAGCTCATCTAAATATTCATGACCATACCATATTTGGAAGAAAAGCTCTTGTTACAAATAGGGCCAAAACACAAGGATGCATAAGGGCCAATAAAATATCAACCAGGCCATTTTCAGCCCAACCAATGTTACATACCCCATTAGGAGACCATAAGGAACAGTGTGAAATACCCTATATAATCATTCTATCACCCCTTTAAAATGACAAAATATGGAGATAAGAGGTTTCTGCCTGACAGCGATATCGTCCGGATATCACTGGATGACTCGCTTCAGAAGGGTTGAAAACAACTTTCACTCTTTAGTGTTTAGCTTAGCTTAGCGCCATTGCAACCATAATCAACACTGGCTTGGCTGCGTCGTCCTCCCCAGCTCCACTCTTTCGTCAAGAAAATCCTCCCGACACAAGATGGCCAAGGCCAAATTGACAATGGGTGATGTCACTGCTTCTACGTCCATTAGCTTTACCGTCTATGGTTCTGGGTCACATCTAGACTAGTAGGAGCACATTGTAGCATCTTTACACTGGCATGGTACAGCCTGCTTTAGACACACAGTGGACAACAGGAGAAGGTGGTGGTTGAAAAGGCTAATTTGAACACATTTTATTGGCCTCACCTCTTGGTACTTGTTATCTTTGGGCCACAGACTGACCACTGGTCCCCTGTCCATCATCTTGACAATGGCTGTCATGTTGATATACTTGTCCAGCTCTATCACCTTCTCCATCCACTGGATCTTTGTCATACCGTGGTCTGAAAACAGCATAATGTTCAGCTGGTTCACCATCTTCTTCTCCTGCAGAAACATCACAAGCAACAGAAGCAGTTGAAAAATTAAACTGCATGACAGGAGAAGCAGTAGTAGCTGTATATTTTATTAACAATAGTCCTGTTTCCATCAACGTATTTTTAGGCGCATTTTGAAGTATTGCATTAGGAAATGTTGATGGAAACGACAAAATTTGAAGAAAAAAAAATGTCCTCAAATTGAGGTAGTTTTTGCTTTTTTCGAAAAAGAGTTAATGCGCAAAATGGGAGATGGAAACAGCTTTGCCGAATAAGTTGTGACGTAGCGAACTATAGTCCCGGTATCCATCAGTTAGGGGAAGGATCGGGAAATGGGTCCCATCCAGTACGCCGTACACTTGTGGCACAAGTTGCGTGGTGGAGTTGTGGTGCGCTATAGCCACGTCGGGTAAATTGACGAATTGGTTCAACAGCTTGAATCGTATGGCCCTGCACACCGCGTATACACATCGGTATACAAATCTCCCTCTCAAGTCTCTGCCACAACCCTGTATTCCGCGCAGGTGGCCAACTTGTCCTATGCTACCTCTCTCCATTTAGCAAAAGAACTTAGCTTCTAAACTCTTTGATTTAGCAAGCCGGTTTGCAATCTACAACCACGCGTGTCAGCTTGTGACGAAACTACGCTTTGTGTAGTCTAGTTTATTCGCTCTAAACCAGTTGATGGAAACGCATCTAATTCGCATTTTCTTTTCTTTTTTGCGACATTTTAAAAGTTTGCTTAAAATTCGCTTGACAATTAGATGGAAACATGACTACAGGTAGGGATATTACTAACTTTGATTTTTCTGTTGAGAGTCTGCATAGCGAGATCCAGTTGTCGCACAGCTGTCCTGACCTGTTCAGATTCTGGGCCGAAGTGATGGCCCTCCACATCTATCTTCTCATAATATACTGCTGCCATGCCTGCTTGGCCCGACCTACACACACACACACACACACACACACACATTAATCTCTCTGGCTCGGTGTGTAAAAAAAAAATCAAATCTCAAGTTGACAGCTCTTTTCCATGTATGGGCAAAGAGTAAGCCATGGGTCACATGATGTCATTGGGTTGTTACCTCAGGACATTGAGAGCATCCTCTATCGCATCTGTGAGGTTTTTCTCTGATGGGTTGGTGACGTATTCCTCACAGAATGACGGACGGACACTCAGAATCTCCACTTCGCAGCCTGAAGACACACGCGTGATATCACTGCATTATTTACAGACACTTCTTAGGATGGTTAACATCGCAAATAGTAGCACACAGGCCTTGAAGTGAGTTCTTACCCCAACTTTAAACTTCATCATTGGGCATTTGTGCTCAGGACGCTGACTTGGTGGTTCAATACTAATAACTCTTCCTCTTAGAAATAAATAGAAGGAGGTCTTTCTGCTTACTGGTGTTCCTACTTACATTATATCATGGTCCTATAACTGCTTACATGCTCACATTTTTAGGGTGTAGAAAAACACTTAAATGTCAAAGACGTGGTGTAAACATCTGCAATTCGGAACTACAACAATATTTTCTCAAGGCAGGGACATTATATTCACAAAAAAATGGTACTACTACTGTAAATGAATATACATATATAAGAAATGCACTTTATTTACTTCCAAAATATCTCACAGTATAATACTGAAGGTCTGCCTATAAAGTTCCATGGGGATATAACGCTGAATGTACACATGATCCCAGTAGCAGCCTGCTGCTTCAGGAGACCCCTGGGCCAACCAAGCCCCAATGGCCTCCAACTTCAGCTGGACAGCCTCCTTCATTGCTGGTGTCCACCAGCAGGTTCTTAGGCTGCCGCACCCCCCATGCACCAACAACCTTCTGACACAGGGCCAACTGGGATTCCATGTCTCCAACAGGGGCGGGGCTAGGAGGGGGGCCCAATCCATTGGGCTAAAGTTCTGTCAATCTGACTGTTGTGATTTCCAATGGATCACAGTACTGTTCACAGGCTGCCTGTTCTGCCAATTTTCCCAGCCCTTGTCACATGACCAATTTATGTTTCCATGACGACTATCCAAATTTCTGATGCCATGGAACTAGCACTGGATCTGTTTTTTTTAAGTGGCAGACTGAAACCTATAGAATTACATTGTGCTTTATCCTATCCAATGTTTCCTATATTTCTAAGCAGATTTTCTATGATGTATTCTGAAAAATGCCTAAAATTTTGAATATGAATTTGAATATGTATTAAAAGTACACAAGTAAAAGCAAAATAAGTGTCTTGAAACGCTTTCTGTGTAGACAAGCCTTAGCCTTCAGTTGAGTGTTCAGGTTAACATTGTGTGTGCTCACCCGGCCAGTAGTACATGAAAACCTTCTTTCCCAGGTTTTGCAGGGTGACCCATAAAGGCTCTGATCCATCCCACCAAAGAGGCAACCGACTGTCAGGATTGACACCAATCAGGAACTCCTTCTTGGAGGCTTCATCCCACATGAAGTTTCCGGTCATCTGATGAACGTCACAGTGACGGCCTGACAAAAATCAACATAACAAAAACAAAATAGCTTAGTCTGAGCATCCAAAGCCTAGCTAGAGTTCCATTGTTGTCCAAAAACTATTAAAACCTGTGGGGAGAATTGTACGATTACACAATCGACGCTGCATAATGTTTTGAACATATTTACTGCATGTGTAATCAAGTATTATTTCCCCAGTGGTTGATCATTCTGAATGTGTACCATGTAGCCCCACCCGAGTGAACGGTTCTAATAAAGTAACAAGTCAAGAAGAGGGCTTGTGGAATGTGTATCTGACAAAGTCATTTCTTTGTTTAGTAAATTAGAACCGAACAGTTGCCTCCAAGGGACGTAACGAAAGGGTCAAAGTCTAATACTGGGAAGAGACAGCTAATGTTTTGTTAGTAATTAATATTCTGAGAATGGATAAGAAATCCTTTTGGCTTAAAGGGGGAAAAAAAACAAAAAAGGGTACAAGAGATGGAAAACTTCTCTTGGGAATGCACGTTTTGTTCTGAGAATTAATAAAGTGTGACAAAACTGTGAGAGATTTTTGTCTTGTTCCTCTTTTGTTATCAGAAATTAAACTATATGCACGTTTTTGATGAAGGGAGGTGTCAATGAACTGGATGCGTGCATGTGTGTGTCTCCAGCCAGTGATTCTATCAACAGAATGTGCTCTATCAAAACACACACATCAGCACATCATCAGGGGGCAGGCTCCAAAACTCACATCCCGTTGGCCAGGATGGGCTGTTGTTTATAGGGCTTAGTAAGATAGGGAGGTACAACACAAAGGCATGCCTCTCACACACACACACACACACACACACACACACTCACACTCACACCCAATATCCATTTCACCGAGTCATCATCATCGTCAGTTATGGGTTATGTTCCTTCCCACCTTCTGACACACATTAGGCTAATCTTAAGTATGCACATGCTTCTATCCACTCAGTTACATATTTTGATAATAAATACATCCCAGGAGAAATATTCTCCATAATTTGGGATTTTCAAGAAATTGCAAACTTCCACCGATTATCAAGGTTAGATTATGTTATTACCCTGTTCGCATTTTGGTGATTAATCAGAGCAACACATGACATTGTCACAGTGGCGGTTCTATGGGGGGGGCCAAGGGTGGCCTTTGCCCCCTTAATATTAAGCCTCGACCCCCCCCTCTTGCCCCCCTAACTGTGGCAAATATTTACATACATTTTTAACCCCAGCTTTATCCCCAAGGAGGGGATATATATTTATTTATGTGCAGTGAGTCCTGACCCACATGATTAATGAGCCTCACTAATACGCCATCTCCTACATAAATGGGCAGAATACCAGGTTATAACCGACAGGTCTGATATGTGTAGCTTTTTTAGCAGCCTGATGTCATTTGAATGTGATTCAGGGCTCAACGCTAACTTTTTTAAGTGGTAGCCAGCTTGGCAACCAGGCATTAGCTTATGGTTGCCGAAATTGACAATACGGTTGCCATGTTATAAACTGCCTATATTTGGAGCAATTCATTTCTTATGTAACTATACCACAAATGAATAATGAAACAATGAGATAATGGCTTGTAATATAATTTCCCATCCCTCTCAAATAGGGGTGCAACGGATAACTGAACTCACGGATCGGACCGTGGTTTTGAGCCACGGATCAGATAAATTTTTGGATCAGTGTTTCTGAAAAAGTTTCCAAGACGCATTAATTCCTGGAATGCACTAATATTTTGTTGGTAGTACCAGTTTGCAACACTTAAAGTTGTAAACACTTTGGAAAAAATAATTAAAAACTTTGGATATACCAAAAAACTTTTTCAGCACCAGTGCCAGATCCCGCTCAGAGCACGACATCTATTGCCGGAAGATACTACCAGTAAAGTAGTGAAGAAGGACCAAGAAGCGAGGGAACAGAGGAAGAGATCAACGAAATGGCAGAGTTTGAAGTTAGCATCGAACGCGACAAAGAGTGGCTCAATTTTAGAAGGTGGAGGAGCTACAACTAATGGAGGAGAATTGGAGAGCCAGCTAGCTAGCAGCGGTAGCAGCAGAGAGTAGAAGCCATCAGGCAAGTGTTATTTAAATAAACTCCTGGTGTACTTACAAACTTTCCAATGCCTAGTTTTATGAGTACAGAACCTATTTGTACTACTATAGAAGTTTGGTACCATTCCGGGCATTATTAGTGGGGTAATTTACGAGATACACCTTTGGGTCCATTCGGCTGATAGCGCTAACTCGACCAATGTTAGACCAAGGGAAAAAGCTCGGGGTGTTTGGCTCGAGGTCATGGTGCAAAGGACCCTAGGCTGAAATTACTCCGAACCATCCCTTTAACGCACATGTGTCAAACTCAAGGCCGCAGATTTTGATCCGGCCCGCATATCAATTTAGGTCCACAATAAATTTCGGGCCTTTTTTGTGTGATGGCTAAGGAGATTTTTTGCGGACTTTTTTTAGGGCTTTATGTCAACCAAACTGTAAGGAAGAAGGCTTTAGAAGACATGCAATAATACAGTCAAAGATATTTGACTTTTTCAAAATGAAAGCATGTCAATAAACTCTAAATGTCTGGCCCTTGATGTGATTCTTATTTTCCAATATGGCCCGTAGTGAAACTGAGTTTGACACTACTGCTTTAATGTGAACAGAAAATTGCGTTGCCTGTATCTTTTTTCACGTGTGTTGAAAGCGGTCTCACAACAGCTGAAATGTTGTGTTGCGCGCGGACGTAGTGTTTCAACTTTACGGAGAAATATTAAAATATTGACTTCTTTCGAAATAAGACCTTCCAGTTTTGTAAGTTTTGATTAGTTTTTATATATTAAGAAAAACACAAATATTGAACAGGTGGTTGCGAAAGAGGGCGACCAGAGGCCACGAAATGGTTGCCAATTGACTCAATCTGGTTGCCATGGGCAACCGGGGCAACCGTTACTGTCGAGCCCTGGATTTAATCAAAGTGAACACAGTTGATGCATAATGGCATTGTTTCTAGGCTTTATCTAATCAAATATCTGACCTGCTGCAAACAAAGGGCTGCAGGGATTCAATGAATAAAGGAGGTTTTCATACAGGATAGAGCAGACGTGGACACCAGATTCTATAATGTTCCCAATATAAGATGCAGACTGACAGAAAGTTCAAATGTTATTTTACACGCCAGGCCGGACCATGTTTTTGAGTCTTAGGCATTTGGCACCTTTCAAGAGGGCAAAGCACACTCATTGATTGTGCTGTTAAACCGTGGAATTAGAGCAATTAATGCCTCATTTCTTTTCCCATATATCTGATAGTGGCCACACTTTAAAATAAAACAACAAACAAACAACAATCTACCAACACAAACAGTAAGTCTCAAATATACAAAGAGAAATTTTGTCAGTGACACACTCAGAGTGCATGGCGGTGGCTATTTGCAGATCTGAAGTGTGTCTCAATTCGGATACTTCCGTGAGTGCACTTACAGGTAGTACACTGTGCACACTTGTGCAGTGCATATACCTTTTGAGTAGTGTTGTCTCAAATCACGCACGGCAGTTATGCACTGACCTGGAAAATTGCAGCTGGGCGGAGCATTACCGCCAACTGCTGTCGCCCGGCTTGTTTTCTCACTAACTGACAGCAGTATAGTGGGACTTGTTGGAAAAAACGCATGTATATGTTACATTTGTATAGTTTGTGTTCAGCCGTTTTAATAGTAACCGCTGCAGCTTCCTCGCACGCCACTTTTACAGGTTTAAAAATACATTGGTGGTCATGTAGCTTCCGCTCCGTAATAAAATGTCGGCAGTTAAGTGCGAGTCATAGTACTGTATGAATGGTGCAAGTAGTGTTCAGCGATCTACGCACAAAATTTTAACCGCTTCGAGTGCAGAATCCGGGTACTCATAGTGCACTGCATGTGGCCATACTTCATCAGTTTGAACGCACTCTACACAAAACAGCAAGTGTACAGAAGTGCGCGAGAACGTTTGGCCCCTCAATAGGTACTTTTGGTACTAATCGGTCTTTGTGTTGATTTAGTATTGAAGCTTAACAAGAGGAATGTTAAAGAGCGTGTAACTCCTTATAAATTATAGGGTTTCTTCCAATATTTTTGTCATGCTAGTGTGATAAAAACTCGTGAAGCTATTAATCTAAATACATGACAAATGCCTTCTAATTCTGCTGAGCTCTCAAACCCAGAGAGTTAAGGAAAGAATGTGGAAATGTGAACTCACAGGACGGCAGGACATCTTCTTAGCAACCTATAAGATAGGAAAAAAGCAATGTGTGTGTAAAGTAAAAAAAAACACAACTTAGTCAGAACAAGAAAGGTAAACCAAAATGTGGCTTAAAGAGGCTAATTCCCCCCCTGCTAGCTTGAGTTATGTGCCATGGGAATACACACGCCCAAGCCCATGGACCATGGATAGCGTTAGCTTTCTGGATTCTATGAGCTGAGCGGGCTAAAAATATGTCCCTCTCGATGCTCTCATGAGCACCCCGATAAACTCAAGCTGTTGTTTTAAAGTACCCTTCTGTCATCTAGTGGTTCTACTTTTTGTTGCTTCACAGCCATTGACTGGTGAAATAAGTTATTGTTATTACAATTTGTATAAATTATTTAAATTTGGCCATATGACCTTAGCAATAAACCATGGAAACGGTTCAGGCAGCGTTTAGGCACCGGCACCACTTTAAAGGATTGTTTTAGCACCGGTATTGGAAAAAACCTGAACGATACCTAACCCTAACCTACAATCTGTATCAGTGTTTTACAAAAAGCTTCAGCATAATCTCTTTATGACCTTTATAATAAAGAGCACTTCCCTTAAAGTATGCTCTGTGTGGGAAGCCCACTGCCCTATACACATCAAATATGATGAGAACAGCTGATTTCAGGCAAGTGCAATGGTCACACTACAGCAGTCTGATGGCAGAAAGCACTTTCAAAGTTCTGCTTCTCCAGGTGGGTAGGCAAAACATTGCAACTGGTTACCACATATGAGGCTTCGGGGCGTTACAAGGCCCTATCACGGCCAAGCCGTCAATTTTAGATAGCTACTACTGTAGATGACATAAATCAATGATGTGTCCTGGCTTACATTTTAGATTTTTTTATTTTAATTGTAGAACTACGATTTAGCAGACCTTCAACACACAATCTAAAACTGATATAATAAAGACAAAGACTTTATTATATCCATCTCACAGACTGAGAGATTCACATGACTCATTCAGAGTTGCTGTTATCACTGTGTGATAACAGCAGTTATCACTGTGTGATAACAGCAGCTTCAAAAGCAACGACTGCTGTTACTGATGATATAATTCCCCTAAAAGTGACTGCAATAGAACAACAACTAAGTGAGACTGGATCTGCATTATGACAACAACTAAAAGGTTGGCTCCGTGTTTTACCTATGAATGATGCTTTATTACATCATCATGTTGAACTTTTCAATCAAACTATCAAGGCCAGATGCATTCACCCACACTAGATTATGGTAAGAAATCTCAACCCTTACACGTCTGTTATCCATTCTCTAGCATACAAAAATGTATACTGTTTTGTAAAGCACTCAGAGTACAACTCAGTAGTGAATAAAAACAAAAAACATGCAAAATGACTTATACACTTACAGTATCTTTATACTTGGCATATATACACAGAAACAAACTACAAGCCCGCAGTAATCCGTATCTTGTGTAGTTACTCATTAACACTCATAACTCATTGTACAGCCCAGCTTAGATCCCAGCAACTAATGGACCATCTGTACAAACATTCAAAGCACAGAGACAGCAATAAATGCTGAATTGGTACTGGGAACAGTCCCTGTAGACCAGGGGTCAGCAACCTTAGGCACGCGTGCCACCATGGGCACGCGGGACCTTAACCAACTCCTTCAGGAAGACAGGAACTTCAGAGAGTTGGGACTGCACGACAACATAACACATCGTGGTTAAACTGTACTGCCTGCCTGGGCGGCCTCTAGCTCACTCGGTTGAGTGTGCGCCCCATGTAGGCTAAGTCCTTTGCAGTGGCACAGGTTTGGATCTAGTCCAGGGGTCAGCAACCTTAGGCACGCGTGCCACCATGGGCACGCGGGACGTTAACCAATGGCACGCTGGCAATATGTGCGCAAGAGAGTTATTGATGTGTTGAAATGCTGAAGCACTCTCTCAACCGCACGCCAAATTACAACGTTCACAGTTGCGCGACCTGTTATTTACGGTAGTTTGATTGACTCATATCTCTGACTGGGAACAATACAAAGAGGATTACCAATGGCCGCTGGGGCAGATGAACTAACGCTAGTCTTGTTACTGTAAGTAGACTACATTAAAACCTTCGTGAGTTAAAAGCCAATACTTATCAATGCACTCACCTGTGTAGACCAGCATAAACATGTAGAAAGCGATATTTCAATCTTTGTCTGCTCAGTACACTCTTGTCCGCTGCGCTGTTTTACGCAAACACAGCTCTACTCTGCAAAGAACAAATTTTTATAAAACAAGCTAAAGCAAAATCTATCATTTTGTAGTCCGTTTATCTTAGTTTGCAGGGAATCTTGAAATTTTGACAAATTCTTATATACTTAAGCTGGCTGAAGAAACCATCCTCTCCGCTGGAGCGGTAAATATGGATGCATTATAAGACCAAAACAAATACATGTTGTTTACTTAATATGCACGTGAATGACACGTGAATGACGCAATCGTTATGTTCGTGTTCTTCATTCTTGATAATGATGCTGGTTGTGTTATTATTATTTTGCCACAGCATCGTTTCATTGAAAATGAGGCATACAGGACCTGCTTATGAGTCCATTAAAGCTGGGCTTTTCCACGTCAACTTTTCGCTTCAGGCTCTGTGACAGTGATATTTTTGTCAACCCATTTTCCACCAATCAGGACGCTGTATACTAAAACCATGTTTCCATAATCATAATAATAATATACAATAATAATAATTACAAACACAAGGTCCTGATTATGAGAAATAATCAGCCCTTTGCTGCATGTCATTCCCCTTCTTTCTCCCCTTTCAAGTCTAAGCTGTCCCATCCAAATAAAGACCTAAAAATGCCCCCAAAAAATTATCTTTAAAATATTGACTTCAATGTGCTATAGGTGCCAAAAAATAAATAAATCGATGTTTGGTACTGCCAATTTGTTTTGTTTTGTCATGGTTCATGTGTGCAATAAACACAACACTTCGTGAGAAAGAAATCGTGGCAGAGAATCGTGCTATCAATTCTAAGCTAAAAAAAATTGTGATTCAAATTTTTCCCCGAATCGTGCAGGCCTACTGTTAAACAGTGGTATTAGAGCAATTAATGCCTCATTTCTCTGATATCGAAATCACGATCAGAATTCGATTAACTGCACAGCCCTAGTGAAGTACAAAATTTTAATTCCATTACCTCATCCAGAGGACAAAAAGGAGTTAAATCCTCACATGGCAGGACATGTAAGCACCAGAAACGCCACCAGAAAGCAAAGATAGAGAAACAACAGACATAAGCTAAGTTTCTATCCACTTGTCAATCGAATTATCTGAAGTTCGGTAAAAAAACTCATGTGAATAAAGCTGGTAAAAGTGTTTCCATCAAACGGCTTTAAAGCGAATAAAAACCTGTGCGTAATGACGTCACATGCTGTTTTGTGATTAAATTGGTATATCGAATTGATTTGAGACATTTTAAGGTGTTTCCATTCATTTTCGCACTGAATCGCACAACATTCAAGCAAAACAAGCGAGCAAAGTTTTGCTAGACAAAAGTAGTTGTTAATATTAGAAGCCAAGGAAGCTACGATGGGCCTTTGATCTGATCCAGCTCATCAAAAAGGTGGAACTTGCCTTTTATTTTCCCTTCGGCACCGCTACGAGACAATTCTCTTTTTTGAGATGTGTATCGGTGTTTGATTTACTCCGGAGGACGTCCCACGGCTTGTCCTAACCTTTGTTGGTCATTTCCTTCGCGAGTTCCTGATAAATTAGGGCATTTCTTAGATTTTTGCTATCTAAAATAGCCGTTATATTTTGCTCGTAAATTAAATTCAAAAAGTCTTGTCTCCTCGTTCGTCCACTTACATCTGTCTTTGTTGACACCTGTCATGTGTGCAAACAGAGCGGAAATACTGGGCGGAAATGAACTAAAACTTCTTCTTCTTCGTTTTGTGGCGGGTTACAACTATAAAATGACCTAAAACTTAATCGCAATTCAGCAAATAACGTTTCCATCAGCGTTTATCGTATAAGCCGTATATCGATCAAGATAAAATCCGATGAGACCAAACGTATTTCCTCAATTCATATTTTGAATTTTACCTCTGGATTTTACTGTTATATATACATACACATAAGGCATTTTTCATTCGATAAAAACGTGTGGATGGAAACATAGCTATAGACAGACCAACACAGTCTCACTCCCATTGCGTAAAATACGGATGCTTGGTCAGGTGCCTTTGGCTAAAAGCGTCATATCTAAACACGCTTTATCTAAACGTGCTGGGTCGGGACTATTGGCGTCACTTTTGAAACAGGTTAAGGAAAAGGTCGTGGGTGGACTTACGTTTCCATGACACGCAGGACAAGGACAACAATAACGGGACGGTTGGGTTTAGATAATCCTCGTAAAACAGGATTATCATCTGCGCATGCGCGAACATCTTGCGCATGCACATGACCAGAGGTGTCAAAAGTATTCACATTCATTATTCAAGTAGAAGTATAGATACTAGGGTTTGAAAATACTTCTGTAGAAGTTGAAGTATCAACTCAAGCTTTTTACTCAAGTAAAAGTGTAAAAGTACAAAGTAATGTAAGGGGGGGGTTTCAAAGTAATGTAAGGGGGAAAAAATGCCATTAAGGACAAAAGCTTAGCCCCCACAGAGGCCTATAGTGCACTCCCCCACCTCCACAAAAAAAGGAAGCACCTTGTTCAATTGTATTGTTCTGTATGTTCAAAAATATAAAACAATAAAAAGTTCATCTTAAAAAAAACACAAAGGAGCACAAGGTGACATTAAAGAATGGCTTGTGTATTGCTAAATTAAATGATTTATTAAAAATGTAATAACAATAACTTACAACAATAACTTATTTCAGGTGTTTTTCAGACAATGGCAGCTACAGTCTGGTGTTACAATCCTCTCCAGTGAAATACAGACACACTTTTACACCGTTTAGCTGTCAGCATTTTAACCGTGTTTAATCCAGCTAATAGCTAACGGTAGGCTAACGTTACCTGCTGCCAACTGTAGTGTTAACTAGTGTCCCGTGCGGCGATGTTTCAGTTCCCTCAAACGTCCATTTTCGGAGCATCAAAGAGAAGCGCAGGCATTTAAGTGGCACCTAATTAGGAACCGAAATCTGCGTTGCTATTCGGTCCGACCGGCTATTCGGTCATTGGCACCGGTGCCGTATTAGCACCAGGTCTGTGCAGGTGCAATGGATCGCGTACAAACCAATAGACCCTTTGCACGTGACGTCACACTCTACTCCCGCGAATTATGAACGTCATGACGGACGGCGGAAGAGCTATTCTGTAGACGGACGGCAAGTCAAACGAGAACGTGTTCGCCCTTGTCCCCCGTGTTCGTTTTAGTGTATTCCCCCCTAAAAAAAAAAAACTGAATAACCGTGGGTTGTTGCGTTCTTTTTGTCACACAATACTATGAGTCGGAGAAAAGATGGATTTTTGTAACATTTTTAGTAACATTTAGGATTCTATTCACCCAGTTATTGACATATTACACAAATATATTTCACAGTTTGATACATGAAAATTACGTTTTGGTTAAAGTTAACGTTAGGCTACTGCTCTGCTTTCTGCTCAAGACTCGGCTTAAAGCCGTTGTTGTCATATAGCAACCGAGCGTCTTTAGCCAATTTCAGCTGCACAAGCTACAAAATAACTAATTAGGCGGTATTTAACTCATAATAAGACTGTAGCGACATGCCTATAGGTAGCAGTATACAGTGCTATGTGTACGACTTCTTCATTTGGTTACAACAACGACAAAAGTGCTTAAAATTGTAGAAAACCACAATGTTTACTATGTGTGATGCACGACGTAGCCATCTTTGAAAGTGAACTCGGGGTCCTCTGAGTTCAGACGACTTGACGAGTTGTATATACGACCTCGGTGGCGTTCTTTTTGCAATTTCCGGTTCGTAACTCCGCAAAACGACTCGTAAATCGACTTCGGTGGACAAAAAGAACGCACCATAATTCCTCTACTATGCGACAGTAAGTCGCTTGGTTATGACACAATCGTTAGCCTATTTTTACAAAAACGTCTGCTACGGAGCCATAACGTGAGGTACAAGGCTACGCCCGGGCGTAGACGTTATGGAACGGTGCATTGTGGGTAGCGGCGGCCATTTTAGAGGTAACGCAAACGCCGGTTGGGAATAAGATAATAGCGTAGCCGGCCGGTCTCCACCTCCACCGGCACGGAGAAGAGTTATGGACCGTGACAAAAAAAAAGTTGGCTATACCGTATACTGACAAACTTAATAGTGAAGCCAAACAATGCTACTTAAAAAAAATGAGGACATATTTATGTATGTATGTCATAAAAATATCAGTTAGCGTTAGCCGCGATGCTAACGGAGTTGACCACAAAGCAAAGCAAAAAGAACCCAGCTTTGATAATAATACATTAACTTTGTGAAAGTGCTGTGAGCTTGTCAGTGTCAGTCTGTGTGGTAGCTAGTTCCCTTAGCCAGGCAAGCAGCCTTCATCCCCCTCCCGCAGTCGACAAAAATCTCCAGAGCGCCCGGTGGTCTGGTGGATGTCCTGCATAGGACAGATCATGCCTTCACAGCGAAAAGTTTAGTTTATTTCCCCCTCAAAATTGGTAAATGAGCACTGTAGTGGTTATGACCATATACATGACTATGTAACTACATGGAAACGGGATAAATGATGTCTGTGGCTTGCACAGTAATAGCGTTACTGAAGCTTAGCTAGCTGAAAAAATATATAGGCAACTGCCGTTTTAGCTCAGGGGACGCTTCCACACGTAGCTGCAGCTTCTCCGTGTTACCTGCACTGATTCGGGTCTGGTTTTTTTCTATCGAAAGTACTAGCGTAGCTATAGCGATCAAGATTAACATAAAAATTGGCCGGAATTCTCCTTTTAAAATAACCTAAATAAAAACCTAATATTCTCAAATGACCAACGTTACAATTTCAATTACCTACTGCCTACTATCAGCCTACTATACAGCTATGCTATATACAGTCAGTATACAGTACATCTACTTCCGTACAGTGATTCCCACAATGCATTGCGACGTGACGAAACGATCCCGAACTCTATACATTGTCGTGTTTTTTTTTTTAAATAAACAATGGACAAATAGAGTCTTTAAACGCTTCAGATGTAAAGTTATTCGCTGTCAAAGTGACGTCAAAATGAATGGCAGTCAATGGAATACTAACGGGAGGTGATCGCTTTGTAGCATCAAAATGGCGCCATAGGAGGTTCGAGTTCTGAAGCGAAGCTTACCCCCTTGGTTGAGCTCTATTCACTCTATGCGATTTCTGCATATATTTTTTTTTTTTGTGTGTTTTTTTGAACGATGACAAGCCGGAATGAAACAAGCCGAACTGAAATAGGAGTAACGAGGCTATTTTTTTAAAATGTAAGGAGTAGAAAGTACAGATAATTGCGTAAAAATGTAAGGAGTAAAAGTAAAAAGCATGCTGTAAAATAATTACTCCAGTAAAGTATAGATACCAGGCAGGCAGCACAGATCGGGTACCGACACCCTCCCCACTCCCCAGGAGTGGTTTTTGAAGTGGAAAGAATCCGTCAGTGCTGTGAGTCATAGTCGTTGCTATGATACCATACAACAAAACAGCATTGCCCAAATAAGCAGCGGGCCACCGGCAGCAAAGAGCCTGTGGTCCGTCTGTTTTACTCCCCACGGAGGCAGCAGCAGCAGCAGCAGAGATGGCTAAACAGGTTGTCCATCTCCAGGGCTGTCAACATTGTCTCTGCAAAAAAAGTGGAGGGACCGAACAGCCCCAGCTGCGGCCGCTGGCTAACGTTAGTTAGCTAATGCTAACGAAGTTAGCTTGCTAATTCCACCGGACACTGGTTAGATATAATGAGCCAAACAAGTTGTCAGTCATCTGGCGAGAGCACTGTGCTTTCCTACGCTGTGACAATTGTGTGTTAATGAAACATTAAGTTGTTACATTTTACTAATTTACTGGCCCGTCAGTGTAATTTTGACATAGGTCAATCGGAAGAAAGAAAGGAAGCCACTTGTTTCTTACTTCTGTCATTCTTCCCATTCTTCCCTACTCATGTATACGGGGAGAACTGGCAGAATCCCGTTACTGCTGTTACTGAGCTTCAAGCGCTCCCGTCCTGCCAAGGTAAGGGGAGGACTTTAACACATGCTTACATTCATACTCATTAAAATAATATGCTTACAGATATCAACTTGCGCAATAAACACATCGGGATAGACAAGTTTGTTTGTTTTTTTAGTTGAAAGAAAATATCAGTAGATGACGGCACTTTAGAATGTAATTATCATTTTTTAATATATATTATGCATTTTATATTCAATTCAATGTTTAATTTGTTCAATAAAAGAATGTTGAAAATAATTTCCTTTCATTTGTTTTAAATTCAAGAAGCAATTTGAGAAAACATCAAAAATGTAGAACTGAATACATTGTAATATCTGTTTATTTATCGCAAGTAATATCATTAACGATATTCAACAACGTTATCGTATATCACATATTTTCCTCATATCGTGTTATCCCTAATATGCACACACCTAAGGATAGTCTCTACTGCAGTTTGGTCTAGCTGTTTTGTTCTAGCTTTTTACATTAACAGACCTGCCAACCTTGAAACACTTTTTTGAGTAGCAACTTACTGATTTATTGTCGAAGTTCTGGTTCATGAACACGGTTGCATTACATGCCAGTATGTAACAAAGTGGGAATCATCTTATCACAACCTTAAAGCTGGCGATGGTAATATGGAGCCAGGACAGTGACAGTAACCTGTGGTATTGAAAATAAAAATTGGCATTGAAACAACAAATATTGGAACTGAAAAATTTTGAACTGAAATATAAAACACAAACATCAAAAAGTAATAATCTCACAATGCTATTATTTTATTTCACTTTGACATATTTTTGCATTATGATAGGTTTTTCAATGCCAATCTACATTTTTTCTTGATGTCTGACTTTTTTCAGTGACAGTTTTTTTTTTTACACTGTCAGGATTTTTACAATGTCACTGTTTTCAGTTTCAACTGTCTGTCACTGTTTTGGCGTAGGGAGGAGGGGCCTGAGGGGAGGGACAAAGGGGCGTGGTGTACAGGTAATTTGCATAGGCTACTGGGAGAGACCGCAGCTCCACAGGCATCCTCACAGATTACCCATATCTGCAATGGCTTCCACAAGTTCACCTGGAACCTCCAAATCTCAAGTAAGTCTGTTTATTTCTGCCATTTCTTTTCACGTAGAAGCAGGCTGGTTTAGTGTTAACTTTAAATGTAGGCCTAAGCTGTGGCAGAGGTTAGAACTGTTCTCTTAATACATCCATGCTTAGCACACGTCAGCTAACTTGTGGCTAATTGTAGCTAAGTCTCCCGCCAGGGATGTCAATCTATCTTCTATAATCTAGTATTTATAATAACAGTAATTCCTGTCCTTTAGGAGTCCTAAGGCCAGTGTTACTGCTGGTGCACCGAGGCTTGACTCGCTTGCATCTCCAGCTCCGTCATGGATGTCTTAAGAGAAGCAAGCTCCGCTCTCTCTACCTGCCGCCTGCGCACGGGACGCCCTCCCCCATAACTATCCTCCAATCACAAGTATAGCTGCTGACTGACAGGTTTCTAGGCAAATCACACAGGCAGAACGCGTTACGCATACAACTGAGAAGAAAAGCACGGGAACAGTTAGTGAAAAACTGCCTTAGCTGAACATAAGTTAACATTATCATGTAAACAGTCCAGTACAATATTTTATAACTGTTAAACTGATATTATCGGTTAAAGGTTTCCTTGGACATACATGTTTAAACTTGCCTGTAAACAAAAACTAGTATGTCTGTGGTATTTCTGGCTTAAAGGCATAACCTTTACATTTCTCATCTGATTTCACTAAGTTGTGTATAATTACAGGCACCTTCGACTGGGAGGCAGCTTACGGAGAGACTGCTGAGAAGGCTTCAGGAAGTTCTGCAACGTCAGCCTGTGGATTTTGACTATTTACACTTACACTGTTTTTAGTCATGAAATGGGACTTGTACCCTTTGCACAGGCCAGTACACATTAACCCTCATATGCATTATCATTGCATTTACTGTAATTTGTTAAGAAATATAGAGTCAAATTCTTACTTGAATATATTTATTTGTTATTCACTGAAAAGGTACAGATTTAACTGTTTTGCTGGAGCCCATACTGTAAATGCATGTCATTTCAAAAATTGTTAAGGATTAAAATCAGTACTACATATAAAGTAGTAGTGGTATTTGTCATTTTAAAATAACAAACAAAATGTTTTTCCTGTGTTGTCCTGCCATGTTTATGTGTAAAGAATCACATAGTTCTGCCACAGTCTGCGGCCTCAGAGGGCACTGGATGGGTGGTAAAAGTACTCCACTGGCAGACTCTTCTGTCACGGTCCCCCTCCAAGAAAAGATCTTGTATATCCTGTAATTGACAAGTAATGTTAAAAGACTGCAGTTGCTTTTAGAATACTTCACAAAACAATTACACTTTTTTTGTAAATAAAATGCACACTTTAGGTGTGCATTTAATTTGTTATGCACATATGGCCATAATAAGCATCCAAAACAAAATTGAAAAAAAAGGTTTAATTGAACATTTTGAAGCTGCACAGGGTCCTGGACAAGTCTGGTAGTGTCAAGGTCCCTCTGGAAGGCGTGGTACAAACAGACTGTTATACAGTCTATCGGTACAAATATATAGTGGGTACAAAATAAATGCAGACTGTTGGAGGGATTTGGCAGGCGACCCTCTTAAAGACTGACACATCAGTGCACTATTAATATCACTTTAAACCCCCAAGTGGGCTAGCTGATGTGGTATTAGCTAGCGTTAGCGCTTGTTCAACGGGAGACTTAGCTACAATTAGCCACAAGTTAGCTGACGTGTGCTAAGCATGGATGTATTAAGAGAACAGTTCTAACCTCTGCCACAGCTTAGGCCTACATTTAAAGTTAACACTAAACCAGCCTGCTTCTACGTGAAAAGAAATGGCAGAAATAAACAGACTTACTTGAGATTTGGAGGTTCCAGGTGAACTTGTGGAAGCCATTGCAGATATGGGTAATCTGTGAGGATGCCTGTGGAGCTGCGGTCTCTCCCAGTAGCCTATGCAAATTACCTGTACACCACGCCCCTTTGTCCCTCCCCTCAGGCCCCCTCCTCCCTACGCCAAAACAGTGACAGACAGTTGAAACTGAAAACAGTGACATTGTAAAAATCCTGACAGCGTAAAAAAAAAAACTGTCACTGAAAAAAGTCAGACATCAAGAAAAAATGTAGATTGGCATTGAAAAACCTATCATAATGCAAAAATATGTCAAAGTGAAATAAAATAATAGCATTGTGAGATTATTACTTTTTGATGTTTGTGTTTTATATTTCAGTTCAAAATTTTTCAGTTCCAATATTTGTTGTTTCAATGCCAATTTTTATTTTCAATACTACAGGTTACTGTCACTGTCCTGGCTCCATAATGTGTCTCTTTTTTATTTTTTAGAGTAACTGTTGGGAATAATGTTACATTCCACATTCCATTCTGTGAGAACTCAGAAGAAAGTTGTTCTCATTAGTTTTATTTGTATCCTAAATTGCAACACTGTTTTTCTATCCGTGTGAGTGAACCAACCTTGGACTTACTACACGTCATCTAAATCAGTGGTTCCCAACCTGGGGTCCGGGCACCCCCAGGGGGGAAAGATCCCAGGGGGGGCGCGAGTCTTTATCTGGTTTGAGTTTGAGGTAAAAAAACTTTTGCACATGTTAAACAAATTATGATAATACACGAGAATATATAATGTATACAAAAGTCTGTATGAAAACTATATATTTTGTTGTTTCCTCGTTTTTCCTGCCGCCACGGCATCAATATTTGATGAATGAAACATGGCGGAGAAACGTCAAAGTGCTGACAACTCCTCTGTATCAAAAAAGAAAGTAAGGCTCTATCTCGAGAGTTACCTCAACTTTGGGTTCCGGGGTGGGGGGGAGGGGGGCTCAGCTTTAGACATGAGTAGGGGGGGCGCCAAGGAAAAAAGGTTGGGAACCACTGATCTAAATTAATGTAGTGATTGTTAGAGAATATGTATATCCTTGTGTGTCTCATTAAACCTTTAGAACATTGTGAACTGAACCCTGCTTCGTTCCGCTTTGATCTCTGAGATCTCGCCACTGCTTTCAGAATCTACTCACAGAGATCAAGCCAGTAGATGATAGGATTCAAACCAAAAAGCAATCCTGATTGGATTTTTCACAACAGTAACTAACTTGAGTACTCTTTATAATTAAATGCAAACACATAAATGTTGAAATGACTGAAAATGCCCATCCCTACTACGTTAGCAGTGACATAAACTAATGAAGCGCAACGCTTACCTGTTTAGATGGAAATTAGCCAAGTCGGCGTCCTTTAGGGCTCTAAGCCTCTTAGCTGTGTTTTACCACATATCTGGTCATAAAACTGTTTAGAGATGCTGAGGTTATTTTAGTTTGGGTAAAATTAATCTATCTCTGTTAATCCAGTTCGTTTGTTTGCTGCTTTAGCAAATACTGGCTTTAGCATTCTTGTCAGAGAAGATAGTATTTCAACTTAGAATGTTTCCTTAATATCTGATCTCATTTTTTGATTAAATACAGTAAATATATTATATTTGGCCTTTAACACCTCCAGCATGAGTTTAAACACACCTACAGGAAGACAGGAACTCCAGAAGTTGGGAGAGCACTACACGATAACTCAATTGTACTGTTTTCCTAAATTCTCCTTGATTCAAGATTTTTTTTTCTTCACGTATGTGAATATCAGTTGAGTTTTTCCAAAACAACATAAGTTCTGGTGAACGTCACAAATTTTGAACTTCTATTTGCTATTTATGGCCTGTAGGCCTCATTGATCTGAGCTCATACAACTCGTTTTTGAGTTAAAAAAAAAAGCATAGTGTATGGATTATTTTGTCTAGAAAGAAATACTCATATAAAACATATTGTGGTACATATCACAGACTACTTTGTGTCAAAGCTGAACAAGGAAATTTGTTTTTAAACTGTTTTAAATTTGTTATCTGTTGTGTTCCTGGTCGAAACTGACCGGTATGATTTAATTAGTAAAGAAAGGACATAGGCCCAAAACTACACATTACAAACATTACCATTACAAAATGAATGAAGAAAAAAAAAACAGCAACAAAAACAGTAACCAAAAACATTAAAATGTCAATCAATGGTGGTTGTGTGTGCTCATGCACATGTTGGACAATTTGTGATGGTGGTTGCACGTGCCTTGCTTGGGAGCCGGGGCTACAGCCCAGATTTCTTTTTATGAATAGCCCCAGTTCTCAACTTTTACAAACATACGTATATAAACCTTGTGTCGCATAATGTGGTGGAATTTCCAGCTTACGAACTCATGCTATGTTTGTTGAGACCGTTGTACCCCAGGTCTCATTCAGGTCAGTGTCCAACATAACCTCATAACCTGCCTCGGGCGGAGGAGTAGTTCAATTCTGTCTCCATAGAGACGTAACAGCTGTATGATAATACAGCGCTGCCTTATCCTGCCAAGGTCAGGGAGGAAGTTAACACAAAACACATGCCTGATGAATTTGGGTTAAGCATCTTCTTTTTAAGGCACCGGCAATATCTTTGTTTCCATTGAAGATTCAGCTAAAGTTAACGCCTCCAGCATCAGATTAAAAGAACACGCCGACTTATTGGGACTTTAGCTCATTCACAGTATCCCCCAGATTAAGATAAATCGATACATACCCTTCTCATCTCGGTGTGTGTTGTAACTCTGTCTGATGCCCCCAGCGCTAGCTAAGCCTAGCACAGATCCTGGAGGTAACCGGTTCCATCTAGCCTACTGCTCTGAATAAGTGACAAAATAACGCCAACATGTTCCTGTTTACTTGCTTGTTTTGTATAGTCACAGGGTGTACAAATAACAAGGTCACTATGCTTTTACTATCTAGTAATTGTTGGCTCTATTACTCCAACTCTGAGCAAACTCCAGGTGAACTCTCTGCTCCTCACCACAGGGCTTCAGGTGCTGCTAGCAAATCACTCCGCCCAAGTAGCAGAAGTAGCAGTGCTTCGCCTTTCTGAGAATATAGTTCCCAGTTTGTATGCGGTTAGAAGACGGCTGTGTCTCATGTGACCTTGTTATTTGTACACCCTGTGACTGTACAAATCACAACATGTAAACAGGAACATGTTGGCGTTATTTTGTCACTTATTGGGAGCAGTAGGCTAGTTGGAACCGGTTACCTCCAGGATCTGTGCTAGGCTTAGCTAGCGCTGGGGGCGTCAGAGAGTTACAACACGCACGGAGATGAGAAGGGTATGTATCGACTTGTCTAACTCTGGGGGGTTAGTGTGAATAAGCTAGGTAATAAGTCCGGATAAGTCGGCGTGTTCCTTTAAATACTCCTTCAGGATAACAGGAACTTCAGAGAGTTGGGACTGCACGACACCATAACACATCGTGGTTAAACTGTACTGCCTGCCTGGGCGGCCTCTAGCTCACTCGGTTGAGTGTGCGCCCCATGTAGGCTAAGTCCTTTGCAGTGGCACAGGTTTGGATCTAGTCCAGGGGTCAGCAACCTTAGGCACGCGTGCCACCATGGGCACGCGGGACGTTAACCAATGGCACGCTGGCAATATGTGCGCAAGAGAGTTATTAATGTGTTGAAATGCTGAAGCACTCTCTCATCCGCACGCCAAATTACAACGTTCACAGTTGCGCGACCTGTTATTTACGGTAGTTTGATTGACTCATATCTCTGACTGGGAACAATACAAAGAGGATTACCAATGGCCGCTGGGGCAGATGAACTAACGCTAGTCTTGTTACTGTAAGTAGACTACATTAAAACCTTCGTGAGTTAAAAGCCAATACTTATCAATGCACTCACCTGTGTAGACCGGCATAAACATGTAGAAAGCGATATTTCAATCTTTGTCTGCTCAGTACACTCTTGTCCGCTGCGCTGTTTTACGCAAACACAGCTCTACTCTGCAAAGAACAAATTTTTATAAAACAAGCTAAAGCAAAATCTATCGTTTTGTAGTCTGTTTATCTTAGTTTGCAGGGAATCTTGACATTTTGACAAATTCTTATAAACTTAAGCTGGCTGAAGAAACCATCCTCTCCGCTGGAGCGGTAAATATGGATGCATTATAAGACCAAAACAAATACATGTTGTTTACTTAATATGCACGTGAATGACACGTGAATGACGCAATCGTTATGTTTGTGTTCTTCATTCTTGATAATGATGCTGGTTGTGTTATTATTATTTTGCCACAGCATCGTTTCATTGAAAATGAGGCATACAGGACCTGCTTATCAGTCCATTAAAGCTGGGCTTTTCCACGTCAACTTTTCGCTTCAGGCTCTTTGACGGTGATATTTTGACAGTTCCTTCCCGAGGCTATTTTGCAGAGGCACCGTAGCTCCATGTCGTCCCCCCTCTCTCTCCCTTTCCTGTCTTTAAGCTATCCATATCAATTAAAGGCCATAAAAGCCCCAAAAATGAATAAATAAACTTTACTGCCTACATTTTCTCCTCAAGCTTTGTGCGCAAACAGACTTTCTTAAATGGAGAGATGAATGGTGCACACACTACACTGACGCTCCCATAAGTCGTTCAAGTTCAAGCAGCAATAAGAACCAATATTTACGTTTAGAATGGTGGCGTCCTCTAGTGGCCAGAGATAAAACAGGAGCAGAGCAAAAAGTAAAGTGACAAAGTATAAGAGCGGCAAGTTCCACCCTGCATGTTGGGCTGGTTTATGGCTCAAACAAACACAGGACTTCCACCAAGGAGACAGGGGTTCGGGCCCCGTTTTTAAATAAAAGTAAACGGCATGTTTACGGAACAAACGGAGCTAGGTCATGTTCGTCGTCACATGCGTAACTGGAAGTGAAGTAATGTCAGATTTTTACCCAAAACCACAATGTTTTACTAAACTTAACCAAAGTAGTTTTTTGTGCCTTAACATAACCAAACTGTGCCTGTTTCACAACATTAACGGTGTGTTTAAAGCCGATGTCACTGCCCGATGTGAGTCGAGCGCAGATTTGAGTCGCGCATGAGTCGCGCATGCGTCACTTTGCGACGAGTAGCCTACAAGATGCTAACGGCTTTTTGAGCTAACGTTAGCAATCAAACAATCATAGATAGCTAAAACGTTTTTGAAATGACTGCTGCTGCTGAGCTAACGTTAGCTATCAAACAATCATAGATAGCTAAAACGTTTTTGAAATGACTGCTGCTGCTGGCTACAAGTTAGCAATCAAACACAACAAAGGCTGTCACTCGAATGGCGTTTTGAGCTAACGTTAGCAATCTAACAATCATAGATAGCTAAAATGTTTTTGAAATTATTTCCATCTTCTGTTATTGAATGTAAAGAGAAAAGTTTATTATTTTATGGATTTCACAAATTTTAGTAAGACACGTTATGCAGTAAACCGTTTAAATCTGAGCATGCGCAATTCACATCTGCACTCGACCAGAGCCGGTCTGACTCGGCTAACATCGGGTATGACACGTTATGCCGTAAACCGTTTAAATCTGAGCATGCGCGACTCACATCTGCCCTCGACTCACATCGGGCAGTGACAGCCGAAACCATTGCATTCTCTGGTTTTAGATATAAGGACGGAAAATGCTTCTAGAGTAACTTACTCTATACTCTTACTCTGAGTAACCCTTTAAACCAAACACTCCTAAATATCATCTCAGAGCTGGTTACAGGTGCAGACTACTTGTTTTCATATTTGGCAGCTGAGGACCCACCTTCACAGGTTGAATGAGGTGGGCTTCAAGAACTTGGTATGGTCAAAAAGGGGGCTTAACGGCTTGCAAAATATTGTGCTGTCCCTGCTATCATTGGCTGATATATGGCTGATACGCTGCTTCTTATATCCCTGAGAACTGAGTAGGCCTACTGTTTTCTATTTTGACTTGCTATCACTGGTCTGTGAATTTATGAATGTACTCTGACACCTTTAATATTTGTGTCCTCGTACAGATTATTTTCTATGTGGACATAAATAAATGTGTTAAAGTGTGTGTGTGTGTGTGTGTGTGTGTGTGTGTAGAGAAGGAGGAGCGCTTAGTTTAGCCAGCTATGCAAGAAAGATGAAGTTGAGACAGAGCTATAGCCTACTTCCTAACAGAATGCACAAAACTCCAGCCAGTCTAAACTGCACCATTCTGAATTGGACCACAACACAAAAACTAAACGCCAAACACACACACACACACACACACACACACACATACACACACACACACACACACACACACACACACACACACACACACAAAACACATGATATATTTCCACATATTGACACACGCGCACACACACACACACACACACACACACACACACACACACACGCACAAACATACACACACAAAGCACATGATATAGGCTATTTCCACATATTGACACACACCACACACACCACACACACACACACACACACACACACACACAGCAAACCGTTACAAAGCACATCATATAGTTCCACACACTGACTCACAACGCACAGAAAGCGAGCGCGGGTGTGCACATTGTCTACTTTGTTTATTATTAGCCTACTGATATATTATTATTTTCATATTGTGGCTGATACGCATGGGCTAGGTTCTAGGTGTTATTTAATATTGTTGACATGGTTGTTCCGTTTCCACAATTGTTTAACTGACATGATAACATGTTTGATCGTTCGCATCTTAAAAACTGTGCTTTTCACTCTTGTACTTGCTAAAGTCATGCTGATAAAGCCTCTTTAAATGAAAGTGAGATAGCCTACCTGTCATCAGTGAGTAGTAATTAGGGTACGATAAACTCGGGAAGTCTGGTGTCATGTAGTCCACCTTCACCCCGTTGGCCACGAGCTCGCGAAATCCGGGTAGAGCGTGCAGGTCATCCATGTAGTCATAGCGGAACCCATCGATCAGAAACACGAGCAACGGACGGGCTGCGAGACACTGGTGCCCCGCTCCGAACAGCAGTAGCAGGGAGAGCGCGGCTGTGTGTGTCGGGGACATGCTGTGCTGGGGTTCTGGAAATGATCCGGCAGCTGTGTGGGAATTATGTCCAAGTCCTACGCAGTTAGTGACTGCGGCCAAGCCAGCCTCCACAAAAACACAGTGGGAAGCAAGCCAGCCCCCCCCACTTGTTTTGAGGTTCGTGTATATCCTGGGCATTACGGTAAGAGTGACTTCAAAATAAAATCAATTTCACATTCATTTAATAGTCAACAGTTTAACAGTAACAGTTAGTCAATTAATAAATAATTCAATTCCATTTTCAATTCAATTCTATTTATAGTGTCAAATCATAACAGGCGTTATCTCAGGACACTTTACAGATAGAGTAGGTCTATATCACACACATATATAATTTACAAAGACCCAACAATTACCCCCAAGAGCAAGCATTTGGTTCGAAAAAAAAAACAATAAATGAATGCATAGCCTACATACTTCAATAAAAATGCATAAACAAATAAAAAAAAGGAATAAATAATAAATACAATTTCTGATAAAACTACCACGTTCATATGGAGAAAATGAGACTTAGAAAACTGACGCTTGGTCATTTCAATTACGTGAGTAATTAGTCCAACTTTCTAATAAAGAATACATTTTCAAAGACCAATCTGACTTTAAAATGACAACTTCACTTCAAAATTGTTGCAGGCCACCTGAGTGTCACTCAGTCAGTATCAGGCATATCAGGACAGGCAACAGTATCAGGACATTCTGATGTGGATTTTCAAAATAAAAGCCCACTCAAACGTCATATACAAGCTATGTTCCCTCTGAATTCCTCTGAGTTCAAGAATTGATTGACTGATGATGAAAATAGGACTGGGCGTATACAATAGATATATACATATATATATATGTCTCAATATTTATATATTTCTTCTAAAATAACTGTTTTAGGCCTTTGATGTAGACATCCTATGATCATACGAGTATGATCATTCTAGTAAATCAGGGGTCAACAACCTTTTAGTGTGTCATATCAGCATTAAGCCTGCCATCATCTACCGAGCTGTTCGGATCAGTTTACTTAGTAAACTAATCTGAATTTAGATGGAACACAGTTTGTAGGGCATTTTAGAGGGCTTTTACATTTTTAAATTTTCCACATCATTATCATGATATTGTCTAAGTGGCACTCTGAGGTGCTCTGTTATATTTTTGATTATAAGTAGAACTGGTCTGTGGAAATAGGAAGGTTCTCAATGAGACTCTGGGGGTAGATGCTAGATCGCACTCGATACACGTGTCGCCGTCAACACGAGCATACTGCGCAGCCAGGTGTCAACACTTGCGCTTCCTGTCCGTCGCAGCTGAAGACTGACCGTAGCGGAGTATAGCAGCACTTTCTACCGTGAGAAATCACCAATAAAGGCTTTGAAACTAGAGCTGAGCGATATGGAAAACAAAATCTAATATCACGATATTGTTGACCAAATACCTCAATATCGATATTGCGACGATATTGTAGGGTTGACAATTGGTGCTTACAAAAAGATATTTACACAATGAGATTTTTGGTAAAAAAAAATCATCATTAATGTGTTTATAATAACTAAGTGGGTAAAGGCAAATAATAGAAAAGCTAGAACAGTCTGGGGAAGTTTAAAAAATGACATCACTTTACTGTAATCCAGCCATTAAAACCAGGGACAGATAACACTTGTCATATCACGATATTACGATATCCCAAATCTAAGACGATGACCAGTCTCATATCACGATATCGATATAATATCGATATATTACGCAGCCCTATTTGAAACCAAAAAAACTACACAACCGGACACGTTCCAGAAGCAATGTGATCCGAAATTGGGGAGAAATTATTAACAACATCGGTAACCAAGAATGAATGCAAAGTATAAAAACTGCAGTAACGGAAGGAACGGTGTTGAAGCCCAAGTGTTGACGCCCGAACAGTGTGCCCGTGTTGACGTCGACACGTGTGTCACGTGCAATAGCATCTACCCACTCTGAGGTGATGTACTGTCAGATTGGTCTTTGGAAATGTATTCTTTTTACTCTTTCTATTATACATTTTTAATCCATAGACTTTTATATTTGTAAAACTTTACAAGAAAAGCGATTGAAAAACCTGTCACGCCTTTGTAATGTAAAGTCTAGCCTGTGGGCAGAGTATCTGAAAGTCAGTGGGCCGCATATCACGGAAGTAAACACGGAAGCTTAGAATTTGTTTGCCGAAACGTGTCAGGCGAGCAAACACATTGAACTAAATAGAAACAAAAAATGACGAAGGAGCGCCATGCTTGAGAGTGACGTAACAGGCATTCTCCGCAGCGCACAAGGCTTACAAAACTCAGATCCAACTGTCAAGCTAGGCAGTGCTGATCAAATAGGAATGGCGATTCTGTTACTTGTTACTATGGCCTATTTCTCGCCTGAAAATGTTTCAGAAAGACATTTCAGTGTATTGTTTATCTACGAGAAAGTGTGTGACCAGGCTGCCGTGTTTGGTTTTTTTCTGCTTCAAAACCGACCTTGCACGGCACCGCCCCAACTTGCATGTGTCTCTCCGCGCTATCCATTGTTCTGATTGGTTGAAGGTCTATTCAATTGCGTCCAGAGGCAGTTTGGTCTGCCACGTTGATAATGCCCCTTAGAAATCGAAAAATTAACCAAGAGGTTCTAGACAAAAGGCCCTGACACAATATGGGTTTTGTGTTGTGAATATGTTACATTCCATTCTGTGAAAACCTGAAGAAATCCTCTCTCATCTGGTTTAACTGTAACACTGTTTCCTTCCCTGAAGACTTATCTGTGTGAACCAACGTTGAGACGATCCTTCTGTCCATCCTGAGTATCGTTCTTATCTTACTACACGTCATCTAAATGAGCGATTGTTAAAATGTTAAAACAAATCCTTGTGTGTCTCACTAAACCTTTAGAACGCTGTGAACTGAACCCCGCTTCGTGTCGCTTTGTTCTCCGAAATCTCGCCACTGCTTTCAGAATCTGGTCACAGAGGTCAAGCCAGTAGACGATAGGATTCGAACCACAAAACAGTCGTGATCGGATTGTTTCACAACAGGTGTAACAAATAAATGACACGAAAATGTGAAATAAACGACTCTGAATGTTTTGCATCAAAACTATTCATACCGGTAGCGAAGCAAATTTGCGAAAGTTGTTAAATAAAAGATGAAATATGTGCAGGGGCGATTCCAGGATTCTTTAAGTGGGGTGGTACAGGGATTTATCAGAATACAGCATAGAAATATTGCTTAGAAATGTAGGAAATATTGAATAGGATAGAGCAACACAATGTAATTCTGCTAAATAAACAACACGGTCTCACGGCAGTTTGTGAAATGATTAATCTATTGATTCGTGTACACGGACACGTTTACCTCGTTTTTTTTCGTGGTGGTCAGCACGTAACGGGTTTCGTGGTAGTCAGCACGTAATGGGTTTCGTGGTAGTCAGCACGTAATGGGAAGCACAGAGGTTGGGTTTAGGAACAGAAGAACGGGGAAAGGAAAGGTCACACGCTTCCCATTGAAATACATTAGTTTAAAAAAAACCTGCTGACCACCACGAAAAAAAAACCGACAAACGTGTCCGTGTGCACGAATCAATAGATTAAATAACGTGACCGTTTCACGAACTGCCGTGAGACTGGGTTGAAATAAATCATTATTAATTTCACGTTCTCATTTTAAACAAATTGTATATCAGAATACTGTGGGGGAGGGTCTCTATCTCCCTGCGGACACTTGAACTGAAGGATCCCTGTGTAATTGAGGACTGATGACTCTCACCTGTGTTAGTGGGGGAGAGGATTGAGGAGGGATAAAGGTGTGCTATGAACAGGCCGCAATATCTTTTTTCACATTATGGACACGCCAAGACCCGCCCTTCAATAGCTACTATTGGCTAGGCGTCCATGCTTACGCAAGGTAACGTAACCTGATTTGTTCAGATCCTATCACCTGAGCAATGGGCTATCCTAACCTTAACCACTCGAGGTCAAAGTCCTAACCCCAACCCTATTAGAGGCTCTTTATCATAGGCAACCCTGCTGACTGAAGGGGCCCTCTGCCTCCCCCTAGTGATAGAAGTGGTTCTGACCTGCCTACAGTTTGGAGTGCTCTTTATTGAGTGCGGTGCATTTTTATATGGTGTTTTCATTAGTGTGCAGTGTACGGATTGCTGTGGATTTGATTCTGTGTGCAGTGGTTCTCTCGGGGTGTGTGCAATACACATTGCTGTGTTGTAGGGTTGTAGGGGGCTCTGTTGCCAGATAGGGGTTGACCTTTTATAGGGGGCTTTCTGTTGTGGTGTCCCTATTTTAAGGAATTTGTATTTCTAATAAAGGCTGTGTTTTGTACTAGCCTACATGCCTGTACATGTGGTGATATTCTTTTGCCGCTGACACCGGACCCGACAGGGTCAACGAAGGTAGTGGCAGTATTACACTGTCTTTAAAATCTTTAATAAGTAAAGTTTATTACAATACAATACACATTTTCTATATCTATATATCTGTCTGCCACTTTTATTAAAAAACAATTCCGGTGCTGGTGCCATGGTATCAGAACAGAAAGATTGTCTCTGGTAAACTCTGAATTTGTCAAGGTTGAAAGGAGTAATACAGTTTGACTATACATACTTGTTCCAAAAAAAAAAAAGTTGACGTTGATTTATCTCTGCGTAATATTCGCCTTCTGTGTGAAAATACTAATGCCAAAAATAACAGTTTGATAAATATATTGACAAATGAATCAGACGACAAAAAAGTCCCCCGTGTGTAAAGGCCTTCATACAAATTTGCTAATTAGTCTGGCTATGCCAGGCTAAGAAAGTTTGACCAATTAATCACATAATTGAAATGACAAAGCCTCGATTTTCAAGGTCTCAATTTTTTCTATCAAATACATTTTGCATGCTGTAGTGTTTTTTAGTATCATTTTGTTAATTAAATATTTATTCATTTTGATTTATTTATTGAATCAATGTGAAATTGCATATCATGTGCACCTGAACGTTGCTTTTATTTTGAAGTTCAGTTCTTACACGCTCTTGCCGTAATGCTTAGGATAGACACGAACCGCAAAACAAGCGGGGGCTGGCTCATACAACCGGCTAGGACATGTTTTTCGAGGTGGAGGCTGGCTTGGCCGTAGTCGGCGACAGCTGGGGTTATATAAAATAGGTCTATATGCATTGATGATGTGAAACTTGCTTTGTGCCCTCATGTTTGAAAAACAACAAAAAAAAATCTAGCAGAAATCTTGGATGCAAGGCAGAAATGTTGATCACATTAAAACACGCAACAGTGGCGTAACCAAACATTGTTATTTTATTATCTTAAAAAGTAACACAATCCCAATAGGGTATCACATACACTACAACAATGGTAACACCAGTACTACACATCAAAGGGACTTTCAGATATTATAGACATTTAAAAAAATCCCTCTTTTTATTGTTTAAATTATTTGACTAGGCATGACAGATAAACATCATTTACAGGTATGACATACCGTCACCGTTAGAAACAATGTTATTGTTGAACCTCCATTTTTATAAACCACCACCGATGTTAAGGGAAGACATTTCATGGACTGTCAGTGTAGAAAAGGGATGGAAGGTTGCAGGACTGTGGCTGGGGGGGGACCAGGGGCTGATAAGAGGGCCACTGGGCCAGACAGTAGCTGAGTAGGGGGCAGTGCAATCATCATCAGACACGAAGGATGGAACCCATGACCTCCACCAGGCAGGGGACTACATCCCGAATTTACTGGTGGAACAGGGACAAGAACCCCACTGTGGCTGTGGAACAGGAGCTAAAAGCCCTGAAATGTGGTACAATAAAGATTAAAGTCCACTGTTAAGGACAGGAACTCAACTGTAGTTGTAAACCCAAGATTAGTGGTACAACAGGGACTGAAACGGCTGTATTTGTAGGAACGGGGCACCCTCTGAAAGGTAAAGGTGGAACAGAGACTAGAACTTGACTCCCAGAATCGGGATATATCCTTCACTGTCTATGCGTCTTTCCGTAGTCACAGATTAGGGCACAGGTTCCCAATCTTTTTTCAACCAAGGACTCTTTACACGATAGAGAATACACCGGGCACCCCCCCCCCTCATGTATGTCCCTTGGAATAATTGGACGTAGCCTATTCTTTACACTTCTATAGTCTTGGTTATGTGAAAGAACGCAAGAGAAATGTATTGCAAAGATATTAGACATGCATTAAACATATTTGCAGTTTCTAAGCGTTATAGATTTGTTAGATTAGATTATTAGAACGTAATCTATGAAATATTATAGATTTAAAAAAAAGAAAGAAATATTTAACTATGAATCCTTTTGTAAAAATAAATAAATACGTTTTATATCATAATGCGACTTAAATGAATGAATGTGAAAACTGAGAATCAGTGGAAGAGGGGATAAGGCCCAACGACAAGGGTACAACTGGCACTACAGACCCTTCCGTAGAGGTTTTGGGGACTAGAATCCTACTACAATTACGTAGTGATGACTAAAGCCCTACTGTTGTGGGCTTTATAATGGATTGGAAGCCTACTGTTGGGCTAGCGCAGGGACAGGAACCCTATTACAGTTACTATACACTCCTAGAATATATTGACAGAAAAGGAACTAAAACCCTTAAGTGGTATTACAACCCTGCTGGCGTTGTAGACTACATGCTATTGTCCTAGAATACTTAAAGAACTGAGACATAAATCTGAATTATTGGTAGCTTTAGTCTCTCTTGGATTTTAATCTTAGTCCATACGTCCCGGGGACTAAAACCCAAGAACAGCAGTGGAACAGACTGTAAATAGTGACCAAATTCATAGAACAGAAGGAGTCCGTTGGGGAAGGAATATAAACCGGTCCCCTGGTACTGAGGGAGAAGAGGGTAAAAGCCCTAGCATTAGCAGTTTGAAGTGTAGCATACTGAACATTTTCTAAAACTTTTTATTTAAGATATGAGGTTGTACCCTTGTGTAGTTGCACCGTAGAGAGTAAGAACGAATGCGGTGGTAGAAGGAGAACGAAAAACCCAACAGTATGTCAGGGAGTAGAGTCCTACTCCAGCGGCAGGGATAATACCTTCCTACGTCACACACCGAGCCGTTCGAGTAGTTCTTAAATGAAGTTCTCACGGCCGAAGCGTTTGGTTACATTTGTTCAGAGCACGTGAAGGTAGCGATGGCCAAAATGAACACGGCGGGGAAGAGTTAAAGTTCCAGTCTACCACTTCAGGAGTTTGATTCCCACAAACACAACGTGTTCGCGGGCGGGGAGCCAGTGAGGGTTCTTGTCCTTGTCGCTACGCTAATGGCTCCTACTGGTCGGTCGTGGCGCCTACACAGTTGCCCAGACCGACAGTAGGAGTTAGCTGCAGCGAGGACTGTAGGGCGGAGGGAACGGAGCACCGCACGTTGAGCGAACACTGGGGTGGGGAATCTATGAAAATAAATAGGATTGTTATAAAAACCATTTGGTCCTACCATACAGCAAACAAGTTAACTCAAGGTGAGAGCGACAAGTATCCTGATGCCCAGCGCCCTTGGCGACCAAAAGCCGCTAACACTTGCATCTTTCACTGAGGGCCAGTAAGCTTCGAATGAAGCGCTCGCCGGATCGTGTAACATCACACTTTTCCGATGCTGTTCAGGCCTTCCAGGGTGGAAATTAAAGAGCACACTTAACCCTTGTGTTGTCCTCGGTCTGTTTTGCCTGTTCTTAAAGCATAACGTATAAATGATCCCCCAATTCTGTGTTACATCTTCTTAGCCAACTACATTCCAAATAATGACCGCTAGTTTAACACTTCTTTAAGGAATTCATAGTCAATAAACCTCATTCATAACCCCCCCCCGCAGAAATTATGAATTCTTTTGACTAATGGTTAAGAGCAGAGAAACCTACGTTGATTGATAATTACAGCCGATGGAACCGTCGATGGAACCATCCAAGTTATTTTTGGGCAATTTGGTTGAATTTTTGATGTAGAAACTTTGAAAACGGGTCAAATTTGACCCAAGGACAACATGAGGGTTAAAGGCGGGTGTTGCAATTCCGAACAGGTCGATAGACCGACTGTAGACCTGGTCAGACAGCACGTTGTATCAACTGGTTTGTTTCAAGCGTACTGAACCCCTCAAGGCTAATTTTGAAATCTTAACACGTGAGCTGTGAGGGTCCACGTGACGTAAACTCCATCTGCAGCTCATGTCGGACATGCAGACAGCCAAAATGTATGCCCGTGAGGAACTGGCTTTGGAGTATATCGGACGTCTTACGTACATCCTCACCGAATCCGGTATTGACTTCGTTGGGCCTCGTCACGGCGGGCTAGCTTGTACAGCTGTATGTCAGGACATTGTGTTACACGTCTTACTGGTGAGAAGGCCAACACTGTTTTGGGTTGAAGTCCCTTTTCTGGGACCCTGCAGAGGAAGTTATGTACCACTAATGGTCGTAATAAGGAGGATGAGAAGGACTGTGTGTGTGTGTGTGTGTGTTTGGGGTGTGGGGTTGGCAGCTGAACCACAATGTTATCATGTACCATTAGAAGAAGCCTTGTTGGTGAAGAAAGGGAAACAATAGGGAGTCCAGCACTTTGATGTGTAGTGTGTTAGTGTGTATGTATGTGTATGTGTGTGTGTGTGTGTGTGTGTGTGTGTGTGTGTGTAGACATTCACAGGCTAGAGGCTGATGACAGTGTGATAGTAGAAAGGATGGGCTGTGTTTTTGCTGCTGTGGAGGTAGTTGTAGAGGAGCCTGTAGGACGACAACACTGGGGTGACTGACAGCTCCCTGAGCCTATAGGAGGATGGGAAATGATTGACCTATAGGACTGCAGGATTTTTTTTTCTCCGTCTTTTCGAGTTAGGTAAATCCAGCTCAGCTCCGGTCTAGTTACAGTGAGACCCACACATGTTTTAATGTACTGTAGGTCTTATTTCACATCTCCCTGTGCCGTAGTCAGCTGTCGCCCTGTACGCCTCTTCCGTCACTGTGTAATCCCAGTTCACCCACATGCTTCACAGAAGGGACTAAATGGCCATTGCCAAACGTATGCAGGTGAAGCCTATTATACAAGTGTAAGCAACCATTTACTATATTCCAACTCTCTCATCACCCTTTTTATTATGACTATTATCATGGCCGTCTCTGGCCACAATACATCTTAGCACCAGGAGTGAGAGTGGCTCAGGGATTCAAACAGTTTGACGAAAAAAACTCAAGTAGTCATGAACTGGATAGAAATGTAAAATTGACAATAAAGTTGTGTATAACTAAAGAAACACTGAAAGAAAAAAAAAAAAAGAAAAAAAAAAGGAAAGAACAACAAAGTCACATCCCTGCTTGTTGTGTATATAACACTGGTCTGGTTTAGTTCTCTGAATCCCCTCCATGTCTCATATTCTCTGTTGGACGCTCAGCCACCTCGAGTGCCAGCACAGCTGCTCCTCGTGAACGTACATTTGGACAACCATGGGCGCGGGCCTTTAAACCTGCAGCAGCGTCTACGCTTTCTGATGCCAGGACTTATACATTTCATTTCAAATTCACTACCCAATCTACTGGAAAGGGCCAGCGATATTTGCTAGTTTCAAAATCCCACTTTTAGCTCGACGGGGACATGACCGTAACCCCTTATGTCCCCTGGATGCTGCACCCAGGGGACATAAGGGGTTAGGGTAGTCTGCTTCAAGTGCTTACTGAAACGAAGATGCTTTGTTTCACATGCCGTGTAGCCAAAATTTGCTGCGTTTTTATGTTGTTTTTTTTTTCTCGTTTCTTTCTCTCCACCCTCCTCTCACTTCAACTGAATATGTATACAAGCATTACATGGTGAAAACTGTCCCTATAAAAAAACTAAACCAATGGATTTTCTCTGTCCGTGTGCTTTCTGTGTCATAAATGGTTTTTTTTTGAGGTCCTGCTGTGACGTTGCCACATAGCGCCGCGTGCCAAACTGAAATGCAGAAGCAAGGGGACGGCTCCGAAAGCCACAATGGCTAGTTCAGTTTCTTCATGGATGGAGCCATTAAATACTGGGTTATCCCTTGTGTTGTCCTTCGGGTCACCGGGACCCGTCCAGTTTATTTGACGTTTTGTATTGGCCTGGCGTTGAGCTGGACCCCCAAGTTCAACGCCAGGCCAATACAAAACGTCAAATCATTTTCGTCAAATAAATTTCATGAACGTGATTACCGTAATCCTACTTGAATGAGGAACAGTCCGACTGAGTTCCTTTGACACCAAAGTAACTTCATGAGTAGCCTACGTCTACCGACTAAAGCTTGATTTATACTTCTGCGTAAAATCTACGCCGTTGCTACGTACGTT
The DNA here is from genome assembly GCF_010015445.1 of Perca fluviatilis. Classification (NCBI taxonomy): domain Eukaryota; kingdom Metazoa; phylum Chordata; class Actinopteri; order Perciformes; family Percidae; genus Perca; species Perca fluviatilis. The sequence goes on along the minus strand of NC_053121.1, from coordinate 11,853,997 downwards.
GGTACGTGGAGACACGAATCTACGCCGTGGCCTGACGTGCACTTCTCGATAAATGTAACTACGCGGCGACGTTACTAAGACGGTTGCTCCCCCCGACTCGTTTCCTGGTTCTCCTTCTCCATAAACAACATGAAGTCAAGGAGAGGGCTAACCTTTCCTGCTACAGATTTCCCACCGTGGTCAGAAAGCTCTAGGACTCTAGAGTCGCTACTCGCGCCAAAGATATTCGCCGTCACTCTCCCACTTCCCACACATGCCGGCTCGACGCACACACCAACGCACAAGTATACACATCAGGGCCCTTACGTAGGCTACGGAGAAAGCTCTGCGTGGAGTGTCCGCAGGACCATAAATCACGCTTTACTGTGCTACAACTTCTGTAGCAAATCCAAATGCTGTAACTGATTTGTGAGGACTATGGTTAACTGCTCCTCAGATCTCCGCAGGGTAAATCCAGACAGCTAGCTAGACTATCTGTCCGATCGGAGTTTTCTGTTGCACGACTAAAACAACTTTTGAACGTACACATGTTCCACCAAAACAAGTTCCTTCCCGAGGCTATGTTGCAGAGGCGCCGTTGCGCCACCAAAGACGACTGTGATTGGTTTAAAGAAATGCCAATAAACCAGAGCACGTTTTCTTTCCCATCCCGGAATGCTGTGTGGACTAGCCAGACCCTCCTCCGCAGCGCTGTGGAGGAAGGTCTGGCAAAGCGAGACTACACTGCTATTAATCCCAGAAAATCCAAATCTCCGCGATGTTTACTGAAAGGAATGTGACAAAGTGTTTAGTGACTGATTTTGTCATGTGAAATTAGCGACCTCAGCCGTCAGTATGAATACTATTTACACGCTAGCAGGACAGAGAAAAACATGCTTTCTGCGGGTGTGGCGGCTGTGACATCGTCTGCAGGACCTCAATAGCTTATATCCGAGCACCACGGAGAAGTGACTCTACAAACAAACAAGAAAGACTGCTTTTGCTATATGTACATAAAGACAAAGTCAGTACAAAATGCAGCATGTCATTAAATATTAATTTCATGTCAACTGTCAATACATATAGGCATTTATACACAGTATATATAAACTCACTTATATTGTGTAAGGTATGTATATACTGGATATTCCTCTTTTAATGTCGCTTCTAATTTCATCATTATCACAACGCTGAAGTTAGCTTCCGATTGGGCAGGTAAGGGGAAAGCTAAGGGAAACGTAACAGTGCTTCCGCACCTCCTACTCTTGTGAAAGTGATTTTAGGTAAAGCATTTAAAGTTGTCTGAGACTTTTTGAGACTTTGTGAGCAAGACCACAATAAAAGACTTCACAAATCCGAAACTATCTTGGATAATCTTTTTAAGCTTTTCTGGGATGGTGTATTCCAGATTTGACAAGTCTAGGTTTAGTGGTCTTGGTCTGGCACTGGTCCACTGTGGTTCTAATGCGAGACAAGCAGTGAAATCCCCCTTTTTTGTGTGCATTTTCACGAAAAAATAAAAAATAAATAAAAGCTTTCACAAATCTGAAACTGCGTTTTAAAGAATCTCTAGCCTCTCTGGGATAATATAGTCCTGATTTGACCAGTTTAAGTAAAGTGCTTCTTTTCTTCTTCTTTTTTTTGCATTTTAGGCCTTTATTTATAGGACAGCTGAAGACATAAAAAAGGAGAGAGAGAATGACATGCAGCAAAGGGCCGCAGAGTCAACCCCCCGGCCGCTGCGTCGAGGAGTAAACCGCAGTGTTTCCTCTAGGATTTTTTTTAGCAGTGGGGGCAGATCTGTCGGAACCCCCCCCCCTCCACCAGTCCTGCACCCCACCGCCAAATGTTTTACGTATTAAACGGATCTGACACTTCGCTGCAACACAAACAAATATATTTATTCACCTCTATTCAAACACAGTGAGGCATATTTTGATTTCGTTTTGATTGAACTGTATTTTGGAGGAACTGTAGGTCTACAAAATTAATTTTACAAGAAATTCTTCATAGGGAAACCAAAACCCAAAGTAGGCTATAGTATGAAACCATTCATAATGAAACTAATTGCATATTTGCCTCAGTGGCGAAGTTGGCAGCCTTGCTGTGTGCATCAGATTTTTCTTGGCTTTTGGAAAAATAACTCCAAGGCTCGGTTATAGGGGAATTCAGAAAGAGGTGGCCCATTAATGCTGAGTAGCATAAATGCTGCTAGATGGTCCCCCTGTGGCCTGGACGGTCATTTTGACCGTTTGAAAATTTATATTTGTAATAACGTTGCTAAATAAAAAAATACAATCCTGCTGGTACCTGACTTTTCCTAAAATAGTCTGTATTTTCATTTAAAATTGCTTTTATATATATTACACAAAAGGCATGAAAATACAATCACTTTTACCTGTTTTGGCCATACACGATATTGACTGCTCAGATTTTTGCGGTTTTGTTTTTAATCTTTTGCGTGGTTGAAGATGCATATCTTGGTTGCTTAGTGATAATCATAGTCTCTGTCAGAGAAACGTAACTAGCGGTCTCGAGTAACAAGTGTGGGCATCACCGATGGGCCGAAGGCAAAGCCAGAGTCGGTAACGCAGGCTGCGGCGTGGATGGACTCGATCCTGAATCAGAAGAACTTCACGCGGTACACGTAGATGGTCGGTAGCGGTCTACGTGTTCATATAACTTTATACATCCTCGAACTGGCTGGAATCATTACACACATCCTCTCCAAGGAGTGCACCAGCTGTAAAATGTCCCGGAGGAAGTTCATGCAGCAACTGGCAGAGGAGCTGAGAGCGGCGTTTATGGAGGAAAAAAGTAAAGTGGGTTTTTGATCTGGACCTGGTCCAATGTGGTCTACATGTGAAAATCTCCCTATTTATTTTTACACATAGAAAAAGCTTTCACAAATCTCAAAGTAGGTTTCAGACAGCTTTAATGCTTTACCTAAAATCACTAACGTGCTTTCACAACAGTAAGAGGAGCAACAAACGGGGGATCTGTCGCTAAGCAATGCCAAGTTTCCCTTAACTTTCCCCTTAACTGCCGAATTCGAAATCGTATTCATATTTTTTTTTATTTATTTAAATAGTTCTCTATTTGTTTTCTTACCTCTCAGTCGGTCTCTGTGCTGCTGTAACGCTGATTCCCCCTCAGGGATCAATAAAGTCTTATTTACGGTGGCCCTGACAGCTAGCCAGTGTTTTCTTATTGTTTTGTGTCTTTTTGTACTTATCTCATCCGTTACAGCCTGTTGCGATAGTGGAGTGGAGAAGAGAGCATGTGTCCAGTGGACAATGGCACACTGGCCGGAAATGGCAGAGGATTGTTTGCAGCAGCCACGACAAAGTGGAAGAAGATCTGTAATCAAAAATCTCATCCCTGGAGCTACACCTCAGGCTGTCCATATAATCTGACAACAGCGGAGGAGACCACAGCGTTCAGGCAGTTTGAAATGGGCATCATGGCATCCAACAGATACAAGAACGGCTCAGCTTCATTCTACAGAATGTTAGAGTAAAAAACAGCCCAGGTTACTCATTTGACTGTCTAACCCCCCCCCCTCCCTCACATCGTTGATGCACTTTGGAGTGATGGTCAAGGGTATACGTTGCCTTTTTTTTTTTTTTTGTGGCACTGCACCTTACAAGGTGCCCGCCAGTGGTGAATTTAGAGAAGAGCCTAACGGAGACAAGTGAGTAGCTGGATCAGTGAGAATGTGTGTACCATCAGTAACAGTAGTCAGCAGAGCTGCATCTCTTCAGTGTGTAATACCAGGAGACACCACTAGAGGGAGATGCGCTTATCTGGAGCAGCTGGAATGAGAGTGGAAATAACATGACCTGAGATTACAGATTATACAAACATAGCCCACCCACACACACACACACACACACACACACACACACACACACACACACACACACACACACACACACACACACCCACCCACCCACCCACACACACACACACTAGAACCCACGTGAAAGTGAAACAACACAACAGCAGTGTGTAAACTAGAGGCTGTAGAATGACATGGTCAGAGTCTGCCCAGTGGCCTGGTGTGTATTATGTCGGTGTGTGTGAGAGAGAGAGAGAGAGAGAAAGCAGTTTTGTGGTGGTCTAAATTTCTCTGTTTTTATCTGTCCGTGTGTGTGTGTGTGTGTGTGTGTGTGTGTGTGTGTGTGTGTGTGTGTGTGTGTGTGTGTGTGTGTGTGTGTGCGCGTTAATAGCTATAGTTCCACAGTGGGCCTGTGGCAGCTCCACTGATTCAGTCAGTCTAAAGATGTAACAGTCCTCAGGAGGGGTGGGGGTGGGGGGGGGGGGGCTTTTTACTTTTCTGGCCCCTCTCCATGGGCTCCGCCCAGCCCTTAGTTCTGCCCCTAGACGCTGGTGATTGACGCAAGGCAAGCGCTGGGCTTCTGGAGTTTCTCTGGTTGGGTGCCGGAAGGTTCTGGGATGGCGCGGAAGGAGAAGGGGGGCCCCGTGCCGGTAGTGATGCCGAGATGCCCGGGACTCAGCGCCAGGTTCTGTCGACGGTTACTCTCCACGATGGACGAGGTGTTGGACGCTAGGCTCTCCCTTGTTCTGCGGAGAGACAGTGACACATGATGAGAAACGATGGAACCACAACACCAAACCAGAGAATGCAATTTGCGAGGAAATTGCGGCGTGAACGCTGTATGGTGAAAGGCGGACGCTGCACTGGATTGCGGGCTTGAATGTGGAAGTATAAGGGGAAGTAGTAGGAAGAGTTGAAAAAGTGGGAATGGGTTTAATGAAACCCCACACCAAATGAAGTGGCTAAGCTTCCACTTCTGCTGGGACAAACAGGAGGAAACCTGTGTGTGCTTTTGCTGCCCTTGCCTGGGTTTCCCACTTGTTGACGTGCTGCTACTGACATGTTGGTTGACTGAGTGATTGCGATGGTTTATTCTTGTCGGTCTGTTTTTTATCTGTGACTGGTTGACAGCAAAATTTAATTGCCCTTTAGGGATAAATAAAATTGAAATGAATTGAATTCCCTGTGTGACAGACATTCCGATTTTTGTTCATCGTCACAACACAGAGGACTATGCATTAAATCAATCCTTACAACACAAACCCAGTAAGTAAGGCTCTGGGGCATTCTGTACGGCTTTCAAATATTTATTCTCCTGTAAATCAACTTTTCTCATTTAATGTTATGTCTGCTGAGTCAACAACACACGTAGGCATGATTTACTCTTCCTCCTCTTGTTTGGGGAAGTAACCCTTAATGTCAGGTCCAGACTACACAATGAAAGTGCGTAACAATCGATCGGTTTATCCCTTGTAGGGTGTCTTAAGGTGTAGACACATTTAGCCGACGGCCGACCGTTGACAGAAAACCCCGTTGATATGATCAGTCGTCCCCGAGGTCCAAAAAACTGCCACAGAACAGACCAAAAAGATGAGAGGAGACGAGACGTAATACATCTCTATAACAGCAGGCGGCGCTAATCTGTATTGTTGCCCAAAAATGAAAACCGGCAGCTGATTGGACGAACGCGTCACATGGGTTTGTTTTCTCCGGAAATTCAAAGCCAGACTGTCTCATATTGTACTAAAATAGTTCACTGAAACGTGTTTCTGAAAACATTTAGAGCGAGAAATAGGCCGTGCAGTTGCTGAATCTGTCTTCATTTCAGCTCAACAAAGGTCAGTTTAAAAGATTTTCGTCAGACTTTGAGAGACTCTAGTCACCTCATCCCGCTCGTCAGTGAGTCCCGACTGCCCTGCCGCCGACCGAACATGTCAGGTCGGCAGCCCCTCAGATTGACGACAGCACGGGACACACCGAACAGATTTGAGTCACTGACCTCGCCAGACTGTCCCACGGCCGATAATCCGCCTGGTGTGTCAGCGCCCTTAGTGGACAACGACAAACTCTGCATTTGTTAGATTTATTTATTTTTGCCTTCCACGACGTCTTCCCTTATGTCCGTCACTTTCACCAATGAGAGCACTCCATGCAGGGCTGTAGTGAAGTCCACCTTTGTCGAGTCCAAGACCAGGACTAGCTGAGACCGAGTCAAGACCACGACTAAAAAAAGGTTCAAGTCCAGGTCAAGACCAAGTCCAAATGAGAGACGGTCAAGATTGTAGAAAGAAAAGGGTCAAATTAGGCCACCTTATTTACTTAAAATATAAAATGGAAATGTTCCCATTCTTGAACTTATTACTTACTTATTACTAAGAATCCATAGTACAAAGTGCGCGCTGACATGGTGTCTGTGGCCAAAATGAAAATGCTTGATGATGGAGATATATGATGCAGCCAGTTGTATACCAGGCGACCAATCACGATGCCTGTTCTAGATGGATTTTGAAATAAACTAATACCGGTTTTCTGAATGATTGCGCTTCATCAAAGGAGGAAGTTACTTTAGAACAAAAGCATATAGTGCTGGACTCGGTCAAGACCAACTAGAATATTTGGCGAGTCCAATAGACCGTTTTCACGGCAGACACGTTGACATGTCATAGTAGGAAAAGCACAGGTGTATTCCCAACTATTGATGATGGCTGCATTCCAATTAGGAGAAGCCCTGGTATTGTGCAATGCTGACTCACTGAAATAGCTCACTGGGACACTTGATGGAATGGAGCCATCGTTAAGGTTATTAATTTCAGCTGGGCATTTCCTACTATGACAAGTCAAAATGTCTGCTGTGAAAAAGGTCCATGGCCGAGTCCAAATTCCAGCGAGACCAAGACGAGTGCGAGACAACAGAAAGGCATCTCGAGTCAGAGTCCTGACTCAAGTACTACAGCCCTGGGTCCGTGCACAACTGTAAATTTTGTGACGCTGTGACGTGGAACTGTGAAACAGAGGACAGGTCACAATTGTTTTTTCTTTTTTTTTCCCAAAAACCCAACACAGCCAGCATCATCAGTCAAATCACGTCAAGAATTTCTGACTCTATGATTGCAAATCTGACACAGGGACCATCAAAGCAAACAAAACCACTGTGTAGTCTGAACCCGGGCACAGATGTGCTAGTGGCACCTACTCACGTCAATGAGAAATGATTTCATTTATAAACCTGGACCTATGGGTTTCAGCAAGATTTCTATGTTAAAAACTTTCTTCACATTCAACACACATGCCACATATCCATTCTCTGAGATTAAAAGAATAAAGTCGTAAGTGAATTAGGCTAAAGTTGTAATATGACAAGAATAAAGTCGTAATTTTATGAATAAAGTCAAAATATTACAAGGATACCAGTTGGATTAGAACAGTAACTCCTACTTTAATAGAATAATGGATGCACACCGATTCAAACTATGATTTTCTTTAATTTAATGTGATTGCTATTTCACTGCATATTATTTTTCTTTCTTACCCAAGTACGCCAGAATGGAAGGCTTCCAAAAGGCCGATTTCTATATATCCTTGTAATGCTGTCTAACTTTGGGGAGGAGAAGAGACTGGATCAGGCAAAGACAGACTGTGTAATAATTGGTCATATTAAAGTGAGTAAAGAAATGAAATGAAAAGACAAAACAATGAAAAGTTGGTTCCAAAGACAGCGAGCTCAGCAGGAAAATACTGCCCGATTGTTTCCTGATTGTTTCAGTGTGTTTTGGGTTAGACTGAGCTTTACAAAAGGAGGATTTAAGCCTCGCCAGCGAGGCTCGGGACAGTGTGGTAGGAAAGTCAAGAAGGACTTTCTGGGGGTCGCTTTTGAATCATTTACAACAGCGTAATTGTCTCCGTCTGTTGAAAGCCTGAGCGAGATTGACTCGGTTTCGCCCGTTGTCTTTCACTTTCCCTTTTAGCTTTTATTCTTCGTTTAATTTCCTTCTTCCCTGTGATGGTCCTGCCCCAGTATCAGCCATAACTACAGCAGATAACTTCTACAGTAACATTAAAATACAATTAGACCTACATAAAGAAATCTCATGCTACCTTTTTCCTGGCTGCAAAGGCTTTTCCGGTGTTACAGCGAAATCTGTGACCCGTCAGAACGTGTTACTGTAGCGCCGTCTACCTGCCGTAAATCATTCTGTGACTCGGGCAGAGGCATTAATAAAAACAATATAAAAATAGCGTTCTTTACACTGTTAGTCTCGTCTGCTGTTACAGGTCATTTATGATCATCAGATGGAAAATTACACAGTTTCAGAAACATCTAAAAGTTACATATAGTCAATTTAAATCATTGTGATTTCGATTTCGGGATTATGAGTCTTTCCATAATCGAGCAGCCCTATGAGAAACATAATGTTCAGTCCTCCGCACAGTTACAGGACAGTCCAGCGCACCTGCAGACAAGCCGCCCTGCACTAAACTCCTATAACAGCTACCTGAGTCTCATGGAAGACTCTGTGATGTGAAAATATCAGATTTCCACACAATTAAGAGGAATAACAGGTGTGCGTCCAGGTCATAGTTCAGTTATAAAATCCTAGCCTACCGTGGAGCGCCCCTCCTGATCCCACTGGACAGCGGTAGTGGAGGTTGTACCAGTGTCTGATTCAAAAATAGGCTAATTTGGCTGACTTCACTAACATTCAGCACCGAAGCAGCAAACAGAAACGAGCAATCTTTACTCTAGGGATGGTAAAGCTCTCTAAACATTAACATAACGTGTCAATCCAAAAATATATATATCTGATGTCCTTTTCACGTTTTTGCATTTGTAAGATTAATATTTGTGGTTTTTGTATCTGGTATCTAGCCTCGTGACACCGTCCTGATCTCGCGAGCTCCAGTTTACTACTCGCAGATCAGTCTGGCATCTAGAGATAGAGAAAGTTTGGAGCCGTTCGCCAAACGACCGACCAATCAGCGTTGGTTTTGAGGCGGGTTTAGGTGTGACGCAACGAGAAGCGACTGTTAGTCTAAACAACATGGCAGCTTCCACGGATGAGATGAGCGTAGCTATCGCGCAAGTTTTATCCGAATTAGAAAGTATTCCTTCATTGAAAGAAGAGCAAAAAAACGGCACTGGAGGCTTTTCTCGGAGGAAAAGATACTTTTGCTCCTCTCCCGACTGGTTTCGGCAAGAGTTTGATCTGATTGGTTGAGTTGGCCCATCTATCACCAACATAGGTGGTGACAGACAGATGGTTTATCCAATCGGCTAACCAGTATTTTCGTCCCTTCCCAAAAGCTCTCCAAGGGAAAGTTCCCAGATGGATATGGCGAGCAAATGTGAAGCAATCCATCTGGCGGAGTCAGGTTATCTGGTACCAGCCACAACAAACTAAATGGAATTTCAGGGCTGACAGCAATAACCGATAATCTGCTTTTTACCACAGTGTCAGCAGCTGCAGCCAAATCCCTGGCAATGATATTGAGATAACTTTAATTTGTAAACTACTTGGAATTCAGAGACCAAATATCATATTACTGATATGGTTTGTTAAAGAAAATAGGCCTGTGTTGAGATAGTGGATTCCATTTTGGACCCTAAAACACCTACCAGACCCATCATATCTTTATTAGCAACATTAGCATGCTACTTTTTGCTAACGACTCCATAAATTGCAAGTCATACATTGTATCTGATAGATGCACAATGACAGTCGTCTGACACTGTTGACTATTGAGTGTGTCTCGTATGAGAATAGTGAGCGAATGAGTGAATGATCGGTCGGTGTCCCTCCTTCTTTCCCTGCGTTTTCTGCTGTTTACCCTGCCCTAGTGTTTCTTGTTGGTCTGTTTGTCACTCTCTCTATGTAGCTGTGTTCCAAACCGTTACCTATCACAAAAATAGTGCACTTTATAGTGTGTTCGCCATTTTGCAGTGATGTTCGAATTCTCCGCGGTTCATGTCTGTATACCACAATGCAACGCGGCCCGGAGGAGGAGAAGAAGAAGCAGAAGGACCCGCGAGAACCGAAAAGGACAAAAATGGAGCGGGCTTTCGTTTCTAAACAGTGGAAATGTAACATGCAACGTATATACAACCTTTTACTATCCTCCCATTTGTTTACATGTTGCTTGGCGCGCCTGCTTCCGTCACACAAATAACCAGCGCACGTACCGGTGCATCTACTGACGCAATGATGTTTGACAAATTCACTATTTCACCATTTAATAAACACTACTGTATAGGAAATAGTTAGTGAGTGAATGGTTTCGAACACAGCTTCTGTGTGTGTGTGTGTGTTTTGTCTGGGCGTGGCGCTCCGACTCACACCTGCTGCCAATCCACCTGTGCACCTGCCACTTCATCCACTCATCAACCTCCAGCAGTACAACTGCCCCAGCACTACAGTCTAGACTTCGGTCAGTTCGTTCAGTTCGCCACTAACGCCTCTCTAGCTCTAGCTCCGTGTTTCTGGATCCTGCCTCACCTTGTGTTTACCTGTGCCTCAGGTCCATTTACCTGCCTGTTATCCCTGTCTGCCTGCCTCGTCCAGCGTCTCCTCAGTCGGTTTCCCAGCCGCCAGGCCCGCTCTCTCTGCCTGCCCGGCTCCACCGTGACACTCCAAGCTCAACAAACTCCAACCTCTCTGACCTTCTGAATACATCTACTTGAACTGTTGCTTGTCTTTGCCCGAGTGCTGCTTTTTGGGTTCAAGAAAAGTAACAGAGCATAACAGTTTCATTAAAAAATAAGTTATTTACAAATGTTGAAAGCGAAACCAAATTAGATTTAATAGGGAATTTTTGAAAGGATTCAGATTCAATACAATGACGTGGAATGCTAACTGTGTTTAATGCTGTGACAGGGTTGTTTCAGATGGACTGACCCAGATTCTGTCTGCTGTAAAAACTACTGATAATACTTTACAACTGCACAAAGTAGGACATGATTTATTCTTGCAAATGTCACCTGCAGTCTTCTCTATTCTTGTGTGCCAAAATAAATAATCAGCTTACCTTAAAACCAAAAAGAAAGGAATGAAAACATTTTGCTAACAATCCCACAATGCAATCCACTGCATTTGATAAATGGAAAATGAGAGTGGTAAATGTGCCTATATTGTATCGGGAACAATTCAATTTTAGTATCAAATCATAACAAGATTTACCTCAAGACACTTTACAGATAGAGTAGGTCTAGACCACACTCTATAATTTGCAAAGACCCAACAATTCCAGTAATTCACTACATTAGCTTTAGCCAGGCGGGGCGCAGCTTTCTGCGGAGAAAAATGGCCGGGAGACGTCGTGATAACGTTGCGTTAATCAGGTGATTTAGTTCGTCTTTGCAGAGAACAGAGATGCTGTATTTTCAGTTTTATAGCTGACTGTCTTATTTTGTTTACAAGTTCCAGATGGAGTCTGGAGATGATGTGGGGTACTTACTGTTTACATCTTACTTTACACACTTCAGGCTGTGGCAGCTAGCTCAGGGGAGAGACTGGATGACACTAGGTGGTACAGCCTGAGACAGGCACAATAAAAAAAAATTTGCCTTCTGCATTTTTGTTTTGCTTTTTGTACCAAACTCGTACCGAACCGCGATGTCTGAACCGAGGTATGAACCGAACCGTGACTTCTGTGTACCGTTCCACCCCTATAGGAAAATAGTGAGTGAGTGAATGAGGGAACGGTTTCGAACACAGCTTCTGTGTGTGTGTGTGTGTGTGTGTGTGTGTTTTGTCACACCTGCCGCCAATCCACCTACAGAAACGGTTTGGGTATGTATGTACGTATGTATGCAGTATATACACGTTCTCACCGTGGGGAGTTGAATCCACTGTCGACAGTGACGGAGCTGGAGTCCATACTGTCGAGTCGAGCGGAGTGGGCTGACTGCTGGTTCTGACCGGGCTCTGGAAGGTTCTCTTTAGCACCAGGGAAGGTGAGGGTTCTTTCAAACCTCCTCTGTAGGTCCCTTTCCTTCTCTCGCTCCAACAGCCACTGCATGGTCCCTGCTCCGCCTCCTCCCATCCCGACAACGCCTCCTCCGGCCTTCTCGTCCTCCCCTCGACTTTTAGTCCCCCCCTCCTCGAGTTCGTCGTCGTCTGAGACATTGTAGTAGTCAAAGGAAGCCTCTGCAGCACCGGTCGAGGGTTCAATCCCCTGCGGGGGAGCGGACGGCGTAGCCACCAGAGGTTTGGGAGCGTCAAAGGCCTCCTGGGAATCAAGTGCATCGCAGGACGAGGACAGAGTAGAGGAGGCGAGGGCTGGGGGTTTTCTCAGGGAGCTGTAGCCGGGCAAAGGGAGGCTAGGAGGAGGTTTGAAGAGTGTGTCTTTACTAAAGATCTCCTTACGTTTCTCCTGACCAGAGGAGGCACTGTGGGGAGGGCGTCCATTAGGAAGTGGCGGGTCAGGGATAGAGAGGGGTATCGGAGGCAGGCTGCCACCCTTAGGTCCCACCTTTGACAAGTCCTCCTTATTTTCTAGAGGATGGGGTGTCTGTCTGTCCGTTTGCCTGTCAGCGCTGCCTAGTTTTAATCCGTCATGGCTACTTTTGCCTAGGGTTCCCATTGGGTTGGCTGCTGTGAGAGCAGCCTCGGAGGAACCTGCGCATTGGAAGTAATCATCAGGAGGGACGGCGCTGAGCAGTGGTTTGGGCGAGTATGCCGGCAGGCTGTCCCTGCTCTTACTCTTCTCTAAACTCCTGCCACCATCCAACCCCAGAGAATCCACGGGCAGTTTAGCTGAGGGTGGGGTGGCCCGAGAGTAGTGAGAAGAGCTCTGATTGGCTCGCAGGGTGCCATCGTCCGTGTAGTAACGGCTCCGGTCGTCGTAATAGTCGGGTGGTCCAATCAACCCGGCTCCAAGTGGTCCTTTGGAATTGTCCATGGATCTGGAGCGTTCCTTGGCCTTGTCGCTGCGTTCGTTCCTGGACTTCCTCTCCTGGGTGTGGGAGTGCGAGCGGTGGACTTTGGAGTGGTGGGCTGACGGGCCGTGGCTCGGCTCGGGGAAAGGCATTTCGGTGCGCCGCTTGGCGAGCTCTCCGGACACGTCCCACTCTGGCGTGACGGGCAGGTGGGAGGAGTCGAGGATGTTGGGGTTGCTGTGTGCCAGGTGAAGGCGGGCCCGTTGCCGCTCCATGGCCAGGGCGTGTTCCCTCGGTGACCGAGCCAGGGAGGACGAGTAGGCTCTGTAGTCCCTGTCGGCAAGCTCCAGGTGGGAACCGTCGCTTGGCTCGCCGCGGGACGCCCTCGTCTTACTGTGCGAGCGGCTGAGTTTGGTCTGAGACTGTTTCCGGTGTCTCCCCCCACTTCGCCTGCTCCTGGAGCTCTGATTGGCAGACGACGCTTTGCTCCTCTGGGCCCGCTCCTCTTCGAGGCGCTTCATGACCGCTGTGTGCCGGGCCAGGTTCTCCACGGTGAGATCAGGGTTGATTCTGCGGATGATCTCCATCTCTACGTGGCGGGGCAGCTGGCTGGGCGCCTCCTCGTCGCGGAGCGGCCACTCCTCAGGGGGGAACTGTGCGGAGAAGGTGGCCAGCTGCTTGGCCTTGTCCTTCTTAAAGCTCAGACGAAACAGCTTTAAACCAAATTTCCGACTTCCTGTACCACTTCCCCCACCTGCTTGTTTCTCTGTCTCTCCTGTTCCTCCTCCTCCTCCTCCCCCTCCCCCTCCTCCTCCTCCTACTCCCCCACTTCGGTGCTTGGTGAGCGTATCCGTCTTGAAGGGGAACCCAAGGGTGCTGCGACTCTTTTCCGTGTTGCCTCCTGCTTGCTGAGGAGGTGTTTGAGGGGAGTGCGGGGACGAGTACGCCTCCCGGTGGTCCTTGGGAGATCGACGCTGCAGGGTGGTGTGGTGGCTGGGAGGGTCGTCCCCGCGGTAACTGTTGTTGTAAAAAGAATCCCCACCCCCACCTCCTCCTCCTCCTCCTCCTCCTCCTCCTCCTCCTCCTCCTCCCTCCTCCTCCTCCTCCTCCCCTCCTCCTCCTCCTCCTCCGCCTCCCGCACTGTGGTTCTGGCTGGACTTTGGGTGCGCTCGATCTCGCGCGGCTCCAGACGTGGACGGGGTGATGGTGCCAGAGAGAGGGGAGGTGCACTGCGTCTGCTGATGCTGCTGCTGTTGGTTCTGATGCTGCTGCTGTTGGTGTCGGTCAGCGGCTCGCTCGTCTAAGTGGTACCACTTGGAGCTGGTTCGGATTAGGCTCGGAGTGATGAAGTAAGTCTGAGGGGTCACAATGAAATATCCGTCGGGTGTCGGGTAGATCTTCCGCTCACGGACCAGCATGCCGAGCGTGTGGTGCAGAACCTCCTCCGTTGGTGTGGGAACACCTGGGCAAAACCAGAGACAAAAAGCAGTTAGAGCAGAGCCATTTCACACAGGTCCACATCATTCTTACAAACGAAGCAAGATACAACTACGCGAGTATTTCACGCCATGGTTTTGGCGTTTCATCTACTGTAGACAGAGAACTCGAACATTATCTAAAGAAGTGCAGGTTTAATATTGTGCTCATTGCAAATGTAAAAGTGAGTACATGTAAACACTGTAGTGGCAGAAAACTGAGGTCCGTTCATCGAAACATTCAATTACATAAAAAAGTTGAACTTTATGATGTTTATCCTCAGCATTTGAATAAAAGATGTACTTGTAATGTATATATGACCTTTTATATATTTGTTTCAAAATGTCAAATGAAATATGATTGAATCAAAATCCACAGAAATTGATTATGTAAAGGCCGCAACAAAGTGTGTGTCAAGCTTGTCCGAGTTATCCGAAAGAAATAATCCGGTCCACTTCATGCAGCGATTGACCAGCTGTGGGGACGTGTGAGAGCAGGCAGGATTTGAACTTCAGTCTTTCTCAGCTCTTGTTTTCATTCTCCGCAAAACTACTTGTGTCACTTTAGACGTGTACAACCGAGTGTAGCAAGACGAACGCCTTCGAGGAGAGACCGAGTCTGACCGTGTGAACCATAGGACTGGGCGATATGGAGAAAATCAAATATCACGATAATTTTGACCAAATTCCTCGATATCGATACCGCAACGACATTGTAGTGTTGACTATTGGTGCTTTCACAAAATATTTACACAATGAGATTTTTGATAAATAATCACCAGTAATGTGGATATAATGACTAAGTGGGTAAAGGCAAATAATAGAACAGTTACAACAGTCTGGTAAGGTCAGAAAATGACAACACTTTACTGTAATGCAGCCTTTAAAACACTTGTGCCATATTACGATATCCAAAATCTAAGACGATATCTAGTCACGATATCGATATAATATCGATATATTGCCTAGCTCTAGTGCACCATTACGATGCATCATGTCTTGACACAGTGTTCCCCTTACCTCTGTGCTTGTGGCTTCTGCTTTTTCTTATATGTATAAAGTTTTTTCTTTTTTTTTCTTTTTAAATCAACTTTTTATTATTTTTATATTTTTTTTGAACATACAGAAAAGACAAATACAACTGAACAATAACAGTTTTTTCTTTTATAAATACACAACTTTGTTAGTTATGCTTCCTCTTTCCAATACACCTTATCTATGACTAGTTCATCTCCTGGGCACTATCCAGGTGCACCGAACCCCCAAACTGCTCCACCACTCTGTGTGTGTGTGTGTGTCAAAAATGTATTATTATTTTTTTCCTAAATATGGCAGAGAGGGAAAGAAGCCATCTTAGCGATGATGGCTTTAAAAGAGAGGAGAAGAATAGAAAAAAAACACCTAATATTCTTACAGAGATGTTGCAGGCACTTCGTCACAATTAAGTAAGATTTGTGTTTTTTTCTGTTTGGAAGCAGTTTTTTTTAACCAGTTCCCTGGTATGCATACGATATAAAACATTTAGCCATGTAGTAAGTAGTTAAAGAACACAACAGGACGTCACACAAATGGACTTTTTTGGTCTGTTTGGGCCCTTAGAGTGTTATCGTATCCCCAGTGCAGTTCACGAACACCACAGGAGAGACGTTACGGAGTTCCAGTAGAAAGGCCAACTAAGCCCAAAACACACACACACACACACACACACACACACACACACACACACACACACACACACACACACACACACACACACTCTGTCTTCTGGATTATTTGTGATCACCAGCCCCTTCAGTGGTGGGTGGTGATTTTTGGGAGAAGCCACGGTCAGCCATCCTCTTTCCTTTACAGTGTGTGCATTCATTTCAGTTTAGAAGTGGCCAGACAGCCGCTCTGCCTCAACCCTCCTCCCAATTTTTTTCCTCTCTTCCTTGTTCATACTCTTTGCTTCTTCTCTATTCTTCTTTTCTGCTCCTCCTTTCTCTTCCCTCCATTAACCTATCCCCCTCTCTCTCTCTCTTCTCAGTAGCTCCTGCTCTCTCTCTGTCAGTCTCGAGGTATTACTGCCAGTTACATCATAGCAGCCTTATAGCCCAGCCAGAATGATGCAACTCCATGCAGACAGACAGACGCGCACACGCACGCACACACACACACACACACACACACACACACACACACACACACACACACACACACACACACACACACACACACACACACACACACACACACACACACACACACACACACACACACTTGTTTGTCCATCCCCTTTCCTCTCTATCTTGTTGATAAGAAGGCCGAGCACAGGGAAGGAGGTGGGGAGAGAAGTGCACTGTGACTGAAAGCTTCTGTTCCGGATTCAGGACGGGCTAATCTTGACATCAACACACTCACACTGCCACAATATAATACATATTCAAATGTATCATATTACATTGATCAGTCTCTGCACTCAATCTACTGGCATCAGGGGGGAACTTGTACCAGTCGTCTTCTATTAATGATGAGATTAGTGTGAAAGACAGTTTGTGAGAGTTCCAGGGTCCAGACTGGTTGCTAATGATGCTCTCTCATCTCAACTACAATGGGTCAAAGTGGGAAACAGGAAGTGCGTGTGTAAACTGCAAGGGGGTAAGCCAGCTTCCGCTGGAGCATGGAGCCATTTTGATGCTAACAAGCCATCACCCGCCGTTAGCATCCCATTGACTGCCATTCATTTGTGCGCCACTTTGACAGTGAATAACTTTACATCTGAAGCGTTTAAAGACTCTACTTGTCCGTTGTTTATTTCTAAAGAAACACAACAATATATAAAAAGCTCCATTACCTTGTACCTCACGTTATGGCTCCATAGCAGACGTTTTTGTAAAAATAGGCTAACGATTGTGTCATAACCAAGCGACTTTCTGTCGCACAGTAGAATTACCGTACAGTACAGGAGAAGCTCGCAGGCAGTTTCAACATCCATTAGCTGTTTAAGTTTAATTACTAATGTTAACTAGCATTTTAGTTAGCAATAATTAGCCTGTGCCTATGTTATCTCCTTACATATACCTACGCTCTCCGTCTCTGTAAGATTGGGAATGA
Organism: Perca fluviatilis; assembly: GCF_010015445.1. NCBI lineage: Eukaryota > Metazoa > Chordata > Actinopteri > Perciformes > Percidae > Perca > Perca fluviatilis. The sequence goes on along the minus strand of NC_053121.1, from coordinate 11,836,737 downwards.
TTGAGATTTCTCTTGGCACAGCTACCAGCAGACTTACAACTTTCAGACACGTTGCTCACGTCATATCTACGTCTTCAAGCTCAGTTGGAGGCTGCGCACTTGTGTTCAGATTTTGCCGACGTCAGCGCCACTACGTAGAAGGTCAAAGGACCCCGTGCCCAGTTATTACATCAGTCTGTCTCCAGACAAGTGCCAGATTTGTTTCTCACGGGGTAGCTAAGAAAACAAAATTGTTTTAAGAACTAATACACATCTACGGGCTATTCCAACTGTTGACATTGGCATGACAAAGTCGTTTGTGACTTGCAAAAGAGCGCAGGTTAACCCTTGTATTGTCCTTTGTGTCATGGGGACTTGGTTAGTTTATTTATATTTTGTATTAGCCTGTCCAAACGCGTTCGATTGCAGCACGGGTCTCTGGGACCCCCCCCTCCCCGTGACCGTTCACGTGAAATGACATCACATAATACGCAAGGGTCACCGGGGGACGGGAAGCTCAACGCCAGGTCAATGCAAAAACATCAAATAAACTGAACGGGTCCCGGGGACCCGAAGGACAACACAAGGCATAAGAGGAAAAAGGAAGAACTAGCCACAAGACCCGAACCCGACCCCTTTATACCAGCAGATGGCGATAATCTGAATTTGTCATTCAAAAAGGTAAACCGGATATACAGCCGCACTTTTTGCATTTCATCTTTGTAATTTGAAGAGATATCGGTGTTCTTTTGTTTCTGATGTGACTGTATGTCACTGTAGACATAGTGAGTTCATAGCAACCCCGCCTCTTCTCTAAGCTTAGGAGTTCTTTAATAAAAGTGTCTCTCAGCAAGTGCGTGGAAACCCTTAGCTGGAACTTTAAGTGTTCATTTGGAGGACTCCTAGCGGTAAGATAAGCTCCTTTGTAAATACGGAACCCAGTCTCTGTACAGGCACTAGTACCAAACCTAGCAACCTCACCATGACAACAAAAACTTCAGGCTGCTCACAGTCACTGCACCGCTGTTAAGAAATTGTCACGGGCCCCGTAGGACAGCTCAGTGTTCCCGCCAGACGACTGACAACTTGTTCGGCTCATTAGAACATAATCTGTAACCAGTGTCGGGTGGAATTAGCAAGCTTTCGTTAGCTAGCTAACTAACATTAACGTTAGCCAGCGGTTGCAGCTCGGTCCCTCCACTGTTTTTTGCCGAGACACAGCGGTGACAGCCCCGGAGATGGACAGTAGGTTTAAGCCATCTCACGATGTCCGTTGCGGCCTCGGCGGGGAGTAAAACAGACGGACCGCAGGCTCTTTGCTGTCGATGTTCCTCTAATTCGGGTAACGGTGTGTAAAAATGGTGCGCAGACGCTTAAAACGATAATAGCCCGGTTAATGTGTATACATGCAAGGATACCCCGGTTAGTGAAGGAGTTCTCTACCTCTGTTAACCGTGGTGAGGTGTTTACATGGCATTTGAGAAATCGGGTTATTGCATTAACCTGAATATAATTGTTTTTTTAAACTGCATGCAAACGTACTGATTGATTTTGATGAAATTGTCCCATTTGGGTGAAATAACCCTTCAAAATCAGTCTGAAAAGATGACTGAACAACAGATTGACACATTAAATACTCATTGATAGACTGAATAGCAGCTGGGCAGACAGCTGTGTGTGTGTGTGTGTACGTGTGTGTTGCCTGTCATTACATCATACAAGTGCGGTTGCTTTGGTGACATGACGCAAGCTCTCTAAAGAGGGAAACCCATGCAATGTAAAAAGACAGATTAGGTCCACCATGGAACATGACATCAACCATTTACTGCCTGATCAAAAATGAGAACAATTACAGCTGAAAAATTATAATTGGAATAATACATTTAATGAATGAATCAATCAGTAGATTAACAATGAATTAGCGATGTGGTCGATTAACGATTTTGATGATTCATTTATTGTTTAACTTATTCTTAGCCTTCTCTGATTATGGCTTCACCAATGTGAGGATATGCTGCTTTCTTCAATTTCAATTTAATTTAATTTATAGTATCAATTCATAACAAGAGTTATCTCATGACACTTTACAGATAGAGTAGGTCTAGACCACAGTCTATAATTTACAAAGACCCAACAATTCCAGTAATTCCCCAAGAGCAGGCATTCTTCTGTTTTATATCATTGTAAACTGAATATTTTTGGGTTTTGGACAGTTTGTCAGACCAAACAAGATTTAAAAACATCACTTGAGCACTGAGAAACTGTAGTGGGCATTTGTTTTGCAAAAAGAAAATATAAAAATAAACTTTTCTTGGCCCATCCTCCAAATTTCACTCTACGCCACAGTGTTCCCATAGCAGATTTGGAAATTATATCAGCCAGTCAATACTCTAACAGATCAGCCTAATTTTATTGGTAGGAGGGATAGTTCAACATTTTGGGAAATTCTGTTCAGATGGACATCAGTCTCATGGCTCTGTGTTCACTACAGAGATGTCAGGACATGATTATCCTAGCTTCGCATAAAGACTGGAAGCAGGAGAAACAGCTAGCCTGGCTCTGTCTTAAGTTAAAAAATACCAAGACCTCATAAGCTCACCAATTAACAAAATGTATCTCTTTTGTTTACTCCAGTGGTTTCCAAACAGGGGGTTGCCCTCTTTGGGGGCTGGAACTACTTCTTCAACTTTAGTTGGGTCAGTCCACTTAAATATCTGGGTAAATAATCAAAGATTTAAGTCTAGGGCTCCCATATATAGAGGTTACCTCCTCGACGCATCGAGTGCCAAAAAAAAAAAAAAAAAAAGATTTAAGTCTACACATTCACTAGCTCTCCTATGAACATTTCCATTGGTACACTCCACAGGTTTCTGCCCCTTCTGTCCAACTGGCTACAACAATTCTGACAGGGTCAATCTTCAGCTGCAGAAAAAGGGTAAATGTGTCATAATTTACACAGAAGACAACTGTATAGCCCCTCCTCTGTGTTGGTGCTGGCTCAGAAGCAAAGCTACCAGCAGGGTCTGACTGTGTTAAGACTGAAAACGTCTAAAGCCCGGGACACACAGGGCCGCAAATTGGCCGTTGGGACAGTCTGGCGAGTCAGTGACTCGAATCTGTTCGGTGTGTCCCGTGCCGTCGTCAGTCTGGGGGGCTGTCGGCGTTCATTTTGGCCGACCTGACATGTTCAGTCAGCAGCAGGGCGGTCGGGACTCACCCGGAAATGGCGAGCGGAATGAGCGTGACTAGAGTCTAGAGACTAGAAAACAAACCCATGTGACACGTTCGTCCAATTAGCTGCCGGTTTTCATTTCTTGGGCAACAATACAGAGTAGCGCCGCCTGCTGCTATGTAGACGTATTACGTTTCTGAAGTCGGTGTCGCCTCAGTGTGTTCCGAGGCAGTTTTTTGGACCTCGGGGACCCGACTGATCATTTCGACTGGCTTTTCTGCCGAGGGTCGGCCGTCTGGTTGGTGTGTACCGGCTATAACTTTCTAACTGCTGCCAAAAAAATAAATAAAATGAAACTAAAACCGTATAAATTTCCAATGTTAGGAAAATTTTACATTAGGGTTACATCCTGCAGCCATCCATTAACACTGGGTGAGAGGCAGGGTACATCCTAGCTTTGTGGAAGACTTAGGTGCATGAAGAAAGAAAGAAAATCTCAAGTTTTTCAATTTACCATCATTTTGGACCATTATTATTACAACATCTGTGTCTAAAATGTTGGCAAAGCTAGCGCAGATAATAAACAACTATAATCATTAAATCTGAGAAAAGTCATTTAGTTACATTCATACGGCTTAGGTGGTGCAAGCCTTATAATAGTAGGGAAAACTCTGACTTCTAGTTGGTCATCAGTGATGATTGAGAGGGATTACTTTTGTATTAGTCTATACATAGTTTTAAATGGTTTTATATTCGATGTACCCCAGGCAGTAGAATTTGCCTCTGTAAACCTAAATAAAGGCCCATGCAAAAGAAAAACAATATGATGATATACTGTGAAACCTCCAGTATCTTATAAAAATACCGTGGTACACATTTTTGGTCATATCGCCCAGCACTATGTCACACTAAATAAATGACAAAATAAATGCTCAAAATGTATTAAATTCATTAATATGCATCGCCAACAAAATCATCAAGAGTAAAATGGAGCACTGAATTGGTTGGCATCAGTTGCTTCATTCATGCTTCATCACTGGCTCATGGCGCAGTCAGACCAAAATCTGCTTCCCCTTTATTTCCACCAGGGGAAGACAAATTTCTTCAGGTTATAAAGTAACCCCACCTCCTTTGCTTCAGGGGTGGAATTGACCTCTTCTCTCCTTTTCTCCTTGATTTCTTTGAGAGCTCCCTTAAAAGAGCCAAATATAACCGTAGAACCATTTGTTATAAATGGTTAATTCCATGACACAAGCTTCTCAGGCAGCAGCAGCGTTGGATACCAAAACGCCTAAATGACCGGTATCTAACAGAACGAATAGCAATACGGATTTTGGTCAATTTTTTCAGTTTGTTTTTGCTTTTTCCAACGTTTTCAATTGTTACATTTTTCTTCGACACATTTTCAGCGCTTATTTGTACGTCCCATATTTTCTGATATAAAACAAAAATTTTAAACAGGTCAATCTGACCCGAAGTCAACACAAGGGTTAAATGCCTGTGCTGCTCTCTGGTACTCTCTGGTAGTAAAAGTATTGTTTTAGCATCGGTATCGAAAAACAAAACAAAAAAACCCAATCCTAAATGTAACTAGTAACTACAGCGGTCACACAGCTGTGTGGTGTAGTATAAGGTGCAATATTTCTTTCTGAAATGTAGTCAAGTAGTCTCACAAAATAAAAATACAACCAAACAGAAAAGATACAGTAGGTAATCGAAATGTACAGCACTGTGAGCCCTTGTATCCTATATTAAAATATTAATAGGCAATATATATAATTTGATTACAATATTTATCAAAAATGAACCTATAACTGTGCAGCAGTAGACCGAGCCTGATGGATGGTGTGAGCTGTTGACTGATGTTGGTGTGGAGCTGGTATTACCTGGAAAACATGTCTGCAGGTGTTCAGTTAGGGCCTCCTGAGTGACAGGCTTGTGGGCGGAGTTCATAGCAGAGATAGCCAATAGCAATACCTCTCCCAAAGGGATGAACTGGGATTGGCTGATGGGGGACATACTGATTGGCGACACATCACCTGTGAAAAGACAGAAATCGGTCTCTTTGAGTGATACTGGTTAAAGATCTGCTGTAACCTGTAAGACATACGTATGAAACCATGACAATAAAATCCCTGGCTGTCGGGCTGGGGACCTTATTGCATGTCATTCTTCATCTCTCTCTTCCTTCATTCCCTGCCATCTCTCTACTGTTGGCTATCCAATAAATGCATTCAATGACTAAAACCAAAATGCATGCTATCTTTTTTACTGCCAAGACATTTGAACATAAATATGAAAATTTTTAAACCCTGCCTGAAGTTATGTAATGAGAAAGACATGTATGAAGCCAAAATAGGATTTGACCTTAAATGTCTGCTGTTTTTCTATAGCTTTCATGAAAAGACCAAAAAGGCACTAAGGCCAAAATACGCCACCGCCGCATGGCAGCCACCCCAGCAATGCATTAAACCTGCATTCTTTGTAATGGCCAGCAGGGCAGTGGTTGCAAACTAGAGTCCGGATCGGGCCAAATTTTTCTGCCCGAGGCCAGCCCGCATCCGACAGAGCCGTGACCGAACCCGGCCCGAGCCCAACAGGCATTAAGAAATTTGTGTCCGAGCCCAACCAGAGCCCTAATCTAAATCTTATTTGTTCTCATACTAATGACACATATAGGCTACGTTTTTGTGTGGAAAGCCCGCTTTTATTAAGCAACTGTAGGAAGGCATTCGGAAATGTCAACAGATGAGCGCATCAGCTCACACGGGGCAACAAGCGCACGTTAATAAGCTGTTAAAATGTTCAATGTGTTAACCTTTCCTGCTTACTTTGCTTCTGACCGTGGTCAGAAAACCAGGGGAGACTCGTTACCTCCAGGGCCGACGTTATAACATGAATAACGTCAGGGTTAAAATCCTGTTTTTGGTGAGCAAATGAATGAACTTGGCTTTCAGTCTGGGATTTATTTTGGACACCGCACACACTGTGTAGCTACAAAACTTAAACTTATTGCACCAACTCTGCTCTGGTTGCATAGCCTACAACACGTCTGATTCCTCTTTCTCTATCTCTCTTCGGCCCACTTTCCACACACACACACACACACACACACACATACACACACACGCGCACACACGCGCACTGAGCTCTCTTAAAGGAGCCGCAGCACCATTTTACAACAAATGCCTTATCACGCTGATGGGATCGAGCCCGACCCGATCCCGACCACAATTTTTTAATATCCGTCCGAACCCGGCCCGGCCCGGCCCGTCGGGACCTGTCGGGCTCAGTTCGGGTATCCATGCCTTATTGCAAAATAAAGTCAGATTGTATAAAAGTTAATGACAAAATAATCAGTCAGTGAAAAGTAGGGCTGGGCGATAAAACGATAACGATATGTATCGCACACGTAATCAATATCAATAGAAAATGCGTTCGATAAAACGTTCAATAACTTGTTTTTCTTCTTCGGAAGAAACCAGAAGTTGCGAAGCAAGTTTGGTTGCATGAACAAAGGCACTCACTCTCTGGTAACCTAGCAACGTAGGGAGTGACACTCTAACAGCCAATCATGTAACAGTATCAAGTTTGGTTGCGCCACATCGCTCTCGCGTGTTGGATTGGATTGGATAAGTGGAAAGTGAGTGCCGCAGCGAGCGAGGAAATTGTTGATAAAACAGGAAAAGTCAGTATGGCAGTTTTGGGGATTTTATAAGTCTGACCGTCGTCCCCACCAACACTACCGCAAACTTGTTTTACCACCTTAGCCGCGCTCACACTTTGGAGCAAAGCCATATTCGCCAGCAACGTCCAACAACATCTGCAGCTGCTACACCGCACAAGCAGCAGACCGCCATGGAGAGGTACTCTGCATCAGCCTTACTAAACGCTACAAAGAAATAACGGAGGCAGACGTGCTGAGCACTGTCCAGAAGCCAGGTTACCAACCCAGCACTAAACCTGCAGAAAATAGTTCTTCTCAGGTTTCAGGTTTCTCTATGTTTATATTTAACACTTTGCACCATTTTATTACACCTTATTAAGCAATTCTTACTTATTCTTTCTTCACTGTGATTTTAGACTTATGTTTACATTTTAATTATTTGAGTGATTTCCATGGTTGTGTTGACATTTCTGCTTTTATAACTGAGGGGATTATAATCAGAGGAAGGTTAAGTTTAAAATAAAAATGTTTAAATTTAACATATTTTTCTCCTGGTCCTTATTTTAAATAGGTCATAAAAAATATCAATAATTATCGATATCGACCGATATGAAACACTTATATCGTGATACAGTTTTCAGCCATATCGCCCAGCCCTAGTGAAAAGGACGATGTTTGTGATGATTCTGACAATGTCCTCCATGCAGCTTAATTGTAAAGTTTTAAAGTGCACTAAACAACTGCCACACAGGCCGATCCAGCTCTACAACATCTGAAGTTTATCCAAGAGGAAAAAAACTGTTGCTTCAAGCTGGTAAAATATCTGAAGATTGGTTTAGATCTACAAAGATAACTAGGGATGCAGCGATCTGCCTTTTCCAAGCCCTGATACCGATACCAATACCTGAGCTTTGGATACAGAGTACCAATCCGATACCAGTGTTTAATTAAAAAGCTGTATGCCTCACTGTTTGGAAGTGACTGGGATTATTCTTTTATGTTTAAAGCAACAACAGGCTTGATTTAAACATTGCTTTCTTAAATCACCAAAAAATGTAAAAGGGAATCCCCAAATTAAAGAATAGCAATACACATCAGATCTTGGTTAATATTGCCTATTTTTGTGGAATAAACAAACCAAAGATTAAAACTGGGTGCATTTGAAAGACCCAGAGATTGGTGGTTATGCCATGGTGACTTCTACATTCTTGTTCACAGAACCTGATACGAGGTTTTGGTTCACATGCCAAGGTCTACAAAACTACCAAAAGATTTGGTAGCAAAACATTTTTTTTTACAGCAAAAATGATGAATATACAGAGACAGATATAAGAGACAGACGACAAACCAGACTGAAGAAAGATGAGGTCAAAGCACAGCTGCAGAGGCTCTGCTAGGAACACTGACTACCACCCTGCCACCTCCATACACTGACTGCACACAGCTGCAGGCCTCAACATGGAAAGTAATCATAGGACAAACCCAAAACACACAGGGAGGGGGATGGGGGTGAGAAGCATGTGTGTTCTAAAGAACAGCTGAGTGAGAGGCCATTTCCTGTTGGCTCTCATGGTGTTTCTACACTAAAGGCTGATTTATGCTTCTGCGTCGAATCGACGCCGTACCCCGCAGAGCCCTCTGCGTCGCCCGCTCCGAGTCCTCCGCCGCGCACCTCCAAAAATGTCTAACTTTGCGTCGAGGCGACGCAGAACGCAAGGACTGTGATTGGTCAACTCGTCCTGTGTGTTGACAGTCGGTGTTTCAAGCAGCCTACTGTGGGGACTAGCAACATGCTAGTTCACTGACATAAGCTTTGCAAATGATCTCAGACATGTTTTGGTTACAATGATGGGGTTATCCGTTTGTAAAGTGTCTATATGTCAGTAACTTTTTGAAATTAGCACTTCGCCAGCAAGCAGTACTTCGTGGGCAGTTGTGTAACCGAAGACTTATCACCCCCTAGGCGTTATGGCGGTGAAATGCACCGCGATGCAAAGCAACCCCGACGCAGATCTCCTAACGGGTCACGACGGCGTAGGAGCGACGGCGTAGCTACGGTGTGGAGTTGACGCAGAAGCATAAAACTGCCTTACAAAGGGGCCAGTATGCTCCATCAGAACGGATTGTCGGATGGTTAAATACCGTAGCTTCGGTACCTCCCTCCCTCGCAACCAACGATCCGACATTCACGACTACGTCACGCCTTGGTTGGTCAGCTGGGTGGAGGTGAGAAAGAAACTTTGGGTTTGAACTCCTCTCTTTAGATCTCTTTTTCATTCTTGACACAACAATTTCTGTCACTTTTCAAATGACCACTGATTGCAACACTAGGATTGTCTTCCAGGAGAGAGCTGTCTTCCATGAGAGATTGTCTGAAAATGTATGCTGTTATCCCCGCATTAAAAAACCACATAACGTCTCCCCCTTCTCTATGACGGCCGGCTTTTCACCCCACCTTCCAGTGTGGCCGTTCAGGACAGCTAAAAACACTTGATTTCTAACGTGATCGGACAACACATTGTACCAACGAGTTCTAATCGAGTATGCCCCAGGCCCTAATGCTGCCCTCTGTGATAGGTTTTCTGTCCCATGAGCTCCCTCCATCTGAAAATGTTTGAAGGTAGTCAAATGAGGTTTAACTGAAATGAAGAACAGCTTGTTGACAAATCTTTTGGTCAAATGTACTGATGGCTCGCTCCTTATGATCTGCACCTGCTTTAACAAGCATAATCAATATTAAATGCCTTTCATGACATGAGGCACACAATTTTCCCACAAAAGTGTGTGGTTATATAAGGGCATTAACTGGGAATATTTTGCATCAAAACTATTCATACTGGCAGTAACGCAAATTTGCGACATTTGTTTGAATGAAGGTTTGAATATTCGCGCCAGCTCATCTACTATGCCGGTGGGACAGTTTGAGGTCCTTCTGGGGACGCTGCTGAAGCGACGGGAGATGCGGTGTGAGCAGACAAGAAAGAGCGATTGGAGCAGCAAAGGAGAGTTAACGATTAGCGGCAAAGAGATATGAAGTGAATAGTAGCTAGAGCTACAGCTCCTCAAGATCAACGGAGGTGTAGGGCTGGGTACCGAATTCAATACTTTTCAGGCAACGACCAAATTGCCTCTAAAGTAATGAGTATCGAAAAATGCCTCGTCATTCAATACCCAATTTCAATACCAAAGGAGTAAATCTTAAGAGTCAGTGAGCCAATAAGCAGGCAGCATGCTTCTACCAAGATCTAATAATGCTGGTGATATGCTTGTCTAATGTTGAGACACGCAGGAAAACTCTACATTACGGACTCGTTATGGGGCTCACGTCACAGGAGCAGAAAAATAGATAAAAAGATTTGTGCCTTATTGTGTTATGTTGTAATTTATTTTTGTTTTATAAAATTGGTATCGAAAAAAGTATCGTTTAGGAACCGGTATCGAAGTTACGGTATTCGTATCGGTACCGATATCGAACATTTTTGAACGATACCCAGCCCTTCGGTGGTGTCCTGTCTTGATTCCCCGGCTGCTGAGTGAAGTGACGGGCGTTAGCTCCGGTGTCCCCCTGTGCTGTCCGACCACGCTCGGGAAGCCGAAGCAGGAAAAGCTTACACTAAGCTATTTTATTGAGTTTCCTTTTAGCGAAAAACTCAGAGTGAATTTAATTCCCTCTGGTAAACCGTTACACGGTGTACCATACTGTATGTCTAGGGCTTTTTTTTATTGTAAAAGGTAACAACGGAAGGAGTGTCTCTGGTAAACGCGGTCTTTTTAAGGTTGAAAGTAATAAAGTTTGCCATCTATACAGTCTCCTGTTGTTGTATTATGGTCCTCATAAGTAAACAACACACGTAATTGGTTGATGTCTTTCTTCCAGTCCGAAAGCTCCGAAAAATCGGCCTCGTTACGAAAAACAAATTACGTCGCTTTGTCGCCGCGCAATATTCACATTATGTGTAAAAGCACCCGTGACAAGAGTTAAAGGTCTGTCACAAACGACAATGTTCCGTTTGCATCATGTCTTCTCTGTCTCTGTCTACTACAATCATTATCATTATCACTACTACTACTACTACTACTACTACTACTACTACTACTACTACTACTACTACTACTACTACTACTGACATTGCTGCGGTTACTGCTACTACAATTGATTGTATTACAATTGCTGTTGCAATTATTGATATTACCCCTACTGCTATTATTACTAATTATGCTACTATTACTATTACTGCTAGAGTTATTACAACTACACCTGCAGTGCCGGTACCACTGCTGTTATTATTGCGTTATTATGGATCCCACGTAACTTCTGGGCAAGTCCCGCCCTACAAAGCAGCTTGACTGGTTAAGGTTAGGATATCCGATTGGTCAGGGGATAGAACCTGAACAATTCGGGTTACGCTACCTTGATTAAGCATGGACACCTGGCTAATAGTAGCGTGTGAATGCTATTGAAGAGCGGGTCTTGCCTAGAAGTTGCGTGGGTTCCATAATAACGCGTTATTACTACATTAGCTTCTAATATTAGTATTACTGCTGCATCCTCTACTGACATTTGTACAACTGCTATCACTGCTACTACCCTGCTACAAACAAGACTACTCCCGCCTACTACTTCTTCCACTAGCATACTAGCCGATCAAACATAGCTGGTACTACTAATAATACTACAAATAGTATTGCTACATCTGCTACTGCTATCCTAAATACTACTGCTGCTGTTTAAGGATAATTCTGCTTTATTCCAACTTGGGTATTTACAACTAAGGTTTTATTTGTAGTGATGTCTTTTACTTGTATCAGCAAAAACAACAACAGTCCTCACCAAGTTGATTACTGAGATCTGGGAACACGGTGACTAAAAAGATTTCAGGCAGGTCAAGAAATTATCAGGTCAGGGTGCCTGGGTAGCTCACCTGGTAGAGTAGGCGCCCATATAGATGTACTCCTCGACGCACGGGGCCACAGGTTCGACCCTTTGCTGCATGTCATTCCCCCTCTCTCTCCCCTTTCATGTCTTCAGTTGTCCTATATAAATAAATGCCTAAAATGCCCAAAAGATAATCTTAAAAACAAAATAATCAGTCAGACAAGTAGATCTAAACTTAGCTATTAAAGGGGTACTTCAGCGATTAAGGACTGTGCCTCTGTAAAATATGTTGACCTCCGAGAGACCACTTTAAAAAAGAATGCACCATGTTGAGGCAGCAGAGATAGCCTGACATTCAGTCCCTCATATGCTCAAATGCTGGAGGACAATTATGCCCAGTCATCAATCACTTATTAGTAGTGAGTGATCCCATTATACTAGGGGTGTAACGATACACAGAAGTCACGGTTCGGTTCATACCCTTGTTTAGGAGTTATGCTTCGGTGTGAGTTTGGCACAGCGAAAAAAAACAACATTAGGATAGGTTTCTTTTCATTTATTCAGAAAAGACAGTAGCAAGTATCAAAGACAGACAAAATCCTTTTGCTGGGGACTGAGATTATATAAAAATAAGGAACATTTCTGTATTACACTGTACGAACACTGAACACTTTCCCAAACGGCAATATGTCACAATAGCCTATACATCCAAACGGCATCTCTTATGCTATGAAACTGAAAATACTAAATAAAACACAAAATAAACTTGTACCTTAGGAGGACGGTTTCAATTAGTTTCACCCCGTCTATATTTAAATATTTAAAGCCTCCAAACATGTATCTATTGCACTGTAGCAGGCTGTAAAATGTAAACTATGAACAAACACTCTCCTGTCTTATACACAACTCTCTCTCCATTGCTGGTATAGTGGACCAGGAACCCGAACATCATGTCTAACTTTTAATTTGTCCAAAACTTTATGAACAAATACCTGCAAAACTAACGACATTCCCATCAGCCTCAGCTTTACTTCAGGTTTCGGTGTTAATTTTGCCCGAATATCAATTTAGCCTAGGTGTGCACCAAACCAAAAAAGACTGTAAACTGTTTTTCCAACTGTTCTTACGCGACACTCAAAGCAGAATTTGGCAGATTTTGTCGACTTTGAGACTCAGAACTTTCCCCAGAAGCAGAGAGTTTTCATGTTTAGGCTGTGAAACAGGTTGCTGAGAGTCGGCTGTGTGGTGGCTGCTTTTAAAAATGTAAGCTTGGTTTGGGTTGATTTGCTAAAATCTATAAGAAACTTTTTTTGCTGACTTTTGTAGGACTCGGTCGACAAAAATGCTCCGAAAGTCGCAAAAAAGCGACAAAAACGTTGAAAAAAGCAACAATGTCAGAAAAAGCAACTGATTTTTTTTAAAAGCGACAAAAAACGTTGGAGAAAGACACAAAAAAGTTGAAAGAGGCAACCAAAAATGTCGAAATGCAGAAATGTAAAAAAAATAAATAATAATACAGTCAAAGATATTCGACTTTTTCTATGAAATAAAAGCATGTTAATAAACTATACATGTCTGGCCATTAAAGGACAATTCTGGCGTAAAACAAACCTAAGGGATAATAACAGATGTGTACCCACTCGATCGCTCTCAGGGACATGTTTTCATGCTAATCGAATGTGTTTGTAGCTTGAAACAAGCTAGCGTGGACCGCTGATTAGCTTACAACGCTAGTATTTGGGGCACAGGAAAAGAAACGCAATCGCTATGTATACCACTAAAAAGGCTCAAAATATCCCCACACTTCAACGGTAGCATAATGAGGGTCCCTAAATGTTAACCAAAGCATTGAGAACTTTTTAAGTGTACAGACAGTTAATTAAAAAGATAGATTATAAAGACAGTCACGTTCTCGTATACAGGCGGCCGCCGTCTTGGGAGCTACTGTCTTTCTAAACTATCTTTTATAAACTGTCGTACGCTACAAAGTTATCAATGCTTCGGTACTATTAGAACCCTCATTATGCACCGTTGAATTCAGCTTTTAGTGGTATAAATAGCTATTTTTGTTTTCTTTTCCTGTGCCCCAAATACTAGCGTTAATAGCTCAGCGGTCCACGCTAAAACAAATGTTACAAGAAAACGACGGTGAATTTTACATCTGTTATTAACTAGGTTCGTTTTGCGCCGAATTGTCCTTTAATGTGATTCTCATGTTCCAGTAGCAACATGTCGACAGGTAGAAGTTGGACAGTACTGCGTGTACGACTGGTTTATTTAAGACACAAATAAGAGAACAGAACCTGTATATTACAGCTTTCACAACTGTTGATGCACGGAGCAGCCATGTTGGATATCAAGGGCGGCTTTGCTCTGGGTACTGTGAGGTTGTCCCGACTTTCCAAGTCAGCAATCCGACTTCCGAATTCGGAAATTCCGACTTCAGACTACAAATGGAACGCACCATGTACAGAGTAAACTGGAGGTGAGTGAACCTTTGTCAAACAAAGCTAACTTCAGCTAAGGCTGTTACAGGTATGTCTACGTCGGGTGTCACACAAGTGACGTCATCGGTAGCGGACGTCAGTTGCAAAAATCAAATATGTTTTAAAAAGTCGATCTGCAGTGACTGGATATAAAGACTTAAGATTAGGATCTACATGTCACTCGCTTTATTATTTTATCTGCCGACTGTCAACGCCATCTGAGCCAGACTGGAACAGACCTGCGTGGAGTAAAAAGAAGTACTGAAAATGAGACAGACGTGTACGGGTACTTTTTTTTTTTTTTTTTTTTATGGATGTGCCTATTAATGATCCATGGCTGAGCTGAGATAGCACTGATCATATCATCAGGGTTAAGGGTCTCAGATATGACAGTTCCTCCAGAACTAGTCAGGATGTTGCCATACCTTTTATTTAAGTCTGCAAATTCATCCCAATCTTTTATTCAGCATGTTTTGTTAATATTAAGTATTATGCATCACACATGTGGGATTACTTAAGCTTTGCAGCACTCTTCAGTTAATAGAGCAGCTCACATGGTAGTTCCTCCCAAGGGAGGAATCAGGACATTATAATACTGTTTTCACTGGGTGAGTACTCCTTACTAAGAAAACTGAATGTATCTTGTTGAGTAAAATCTGTGGAGTGTCCCCTCAACTTAACGAAATAAGACCCAAGTAATGTAAAAAAGAATAAAAGATACCCTAAAACCTATTGAACAACCACCACAACTACCACCACAGATAACAGTACTGCCATAATTGCTTGCTGTAGTTGGGGCTTAAGACATTCTATTGCTTTTTACCATCACTACTAATTCAATTCTGCTCTTACTGCTGGTGAAGAATGCCCAGACCGACCAAAGTCACATAGCAGGCAGCTAACTCACACACATAGAGACAGAACATAGTACGTCATTGCAAACACATGGCATCAGTATGGAGTGAAAGCATCAACTGTTTTGAGTTTTACTGTCGGTTTTCCGAATCTGCACCGGCAAGTAGTATTTCTGATCAAGTCCTGGCAATGAAATCACAGAGTTTGAGGTAAAGAAGAGCCATTTTGTAGCAGCAGCCGCTATAGCTTACAGCCCTGCTCACTCCATTACTACTACACTGTCCACAAACCAGAGAGAGAGAGAGAGAGAGAGTCAGGAGAGGAGGAAGAGAAAATGATACGTAGAGGAGAGAGAGATTAGGAGAGAAAAAACTGTGATGCAGAGGGAAGGATGAAAGAGGGGAGCAGCTGTGTGAAGCAGAGTGGTGAGAGAATAAAAAGAGAGAGCGAGTATGTGTGATAGATAATAGAGGGAGCATGAAGGAACATTGATCGTCCATGTCTCTCTCACTGCAGTGGTAGTAAACAATCAGCCAGCCTCCTTTGTCCACAGCACTAAACCACACCCCCTCCTTTTGTCATGCACTCCCTCCCTCACTCTCTCACCCTCCAGTCTGCTCTCCCTCCATTTCTTTTGCCTTCTATAAACCTCCATTATCTCCCTCTACTACAGTATGTCGCATCTATGTCTCTATCACTCATCTCCTTCTCTGTCTCTCTGTCTCTCTCTCTCTCTCTGTAGAGCTGTGACGCTATGCTGCTAATGCTAACTAGCAGCAGCTGCTAACAGGCTAGCTAATGAAACAGTGAGACAGACAGACAGACAGACAGACACACACACAGATAGTGTGACAGGCAGATTCAAACCTTGGCTGATAGTAATCCACTCCTTTAGTAAAAAAAAAAAGAATCCAGTTAAAAAGCCTAGAATAGCTTCTGATGGTAGCGCAGCTCTCTCTCTCTCTCTCTCTCTCTTGCTCTCTTTTCCTCTCTCCCTCACACACACTAGCTCATCCTCCTCTCTCACACACACATATTCTGCTCCTCCCCCTCCCCTCTCTCTCTCACACACACACACACACACACACACACACACACACACACACACACACACACACACACACACACACACACACACACAGGCGTCGTCCTCTGTTCTCACGCGCACACACACACACACACACACACACACACACACACACACACACACACACACACACACACACACACACACACACACACACACACACACTCTCTCAGCCCCCCCTTCACTCTTTTCCCACTCACACACACAAATGAGCATTCAGTCAAGGGCTTCCCACAATCCCTTGCGCCACACAAAGACAAGGGGGTGTGACCAATCACACACTGCCTCACTCTGCACCCGTGCTCCCCCTCCCTCCCTCCCTCCCTCACTGTGTGATGCCTGATGCCCACCGACATACAAGCTTGTGGGCGGGCTGCCAAGAGGGTTTCCATGACAACGCATCCCAAGTTGCTCTTTGTTGCTATCATTCGTACTTTCTCACACACACACACACACACACACACACACACACACACGCACACACACACACACACGCACACACACACACACACACGCACACACACACACACACACACACACACACACACACACACACACACACACACACACACACACACACACACACACACACACACACACAGTCCTTTCCCTTTTAAGATCTCTGTAGCAGGTCTCTGCTCTGCTACATACATCTCTGCTACAATGTGTGTGCACACATGCTCTCTTAGCTGGTGTTGCAGTACTGCAGCTGGGTTCTGGTGTGACCCAGTTAGAACACTAAAGCTGGATGTAGGACACACACACACAGAGAAACATAAACGCGCACAAACAGCCAACAGAACATTCCAGAACTAGCGAATGATAGCTTATATAAATATAGCATTGGAGTTACAGTATAACAGTTTATTATCATTGTAAAGAGGTTTCTTATATATATATATATGCTGTTTCCCACAGGATTTTGTGAGACTGTGGGGTCCAGGTCATGCTAACCCGGAAGAAAATGTACTACATTTTAAAGTTAAATGCATCAATCTGGTTCACTTTAACCCCGTTTTCACCTGATATTAAAATCTGTCCTAAGTGATCCGATCACAAGTGGACAGCTTTAAGTCAGGGTTTTCCCTGACATTATACGGCTTAGGTGCCTTAGCGTTTTGCACACCGCCTAAGCGCATGAACGTAAAAACAATGTGGAGAGTACCTGGACAACAAGCCGACGCACGGGACGGCAACCACTAAGCTTTATGCAAATAATTGCGTGAGGACACCACCTACTGTATATGCTCAGGACGTCATTTGCACCTAATAGTGCGTTCAATTGACCTCGGAACTCGGAAGCCGAAGCTGGGAATGATGTCACACCCGAGGTGAAAGAGTTTACAAGTCAGATTGTCATTGTTTTCATCACCTCTAGCCAGGTTAGCAATTGTTAGCAATGCCAGTCGATAACAACGCATTACGCTGTTTTTCTGCATACAAACAGCGTAACAACACTGTCCACAGATAGAATATTGACAGCGCTGCGTGTACGACTGATTTAGTAAGACACGATTAACACAGAAGTGCTAATAACTGTACTTTACTACAGCTTTCACAACTGTTGATGATGATTGAGCAGCCATGTTGGATTTTTAGCTCGGGGTACTCGGTGGTTGCCCGAGTTCCGAGCTCGGAAATCCGAGGTCAGGGGGGCGCGTTTCCGACTTTGACCTCGAAAAATCTGAGTTATGAGTACAAATGGAACGCACTATAAGCGCTCTAAAAACCCAGGGTGTGCAAAACGCTAAAAACCCAGGGAAAACCCTGTAAACTTGCCCCATTTAAAATCTCAGACTATTGACTGATATTGCACTATTCCTTCCCTTCTCTTTTGTATATTTTTTGGAAAATTGTAAATTCTAATGTATTGTTATACTGTACACTAACAGTATTTTTTATATTCTTACCATCATTTCTTAATATGTTAAGTGAGTGTTATACTTTGAGAACAAAGATTACCGGAGTCAAATTCCTTGTTTGTTTACGCAAACCTGGCCAATAAAGCGGATTCTGATTCTGAGTTTATCGGGGCAAGTAAATCGCCACGTCGGGCAAGTAAATATAACAACCCACTTGCCCGTTCGGGCGTTATCATATCATAATCATTTGATTTGAATGTGCCGGTGGCCAATCAAAAATTGAGTTGGCGCTTGATGAACACTTTTTTGTTCTTTGAAGTTTAACATTTTTTTCCGATAGTTTTAGACGTTGTTTTACAAGGCTTTTTTTTCTCGTTCTTTTCAAACTTTTTTTCCTCAAAGAAAAAAAAAAAAAATTGTATAGGTGCCAGTAAAAATTTACTTTGGGTAAGTAGAATTTCTTTTTTTCTTCTGCTGATCTGATCCCAAGTGGACAGTTCTAAATACAGGTGTGAATGCACGCCCTGAGGCATTGGGGATGCATTGAAATCCGATCACTCAAGACCACATTGGGAGGCGGTTTAGGCCACATGTGACCACATTCTTATAGCACTGTGTACGGGCATGTATTCTGAGCCATTAAGGACCGCCTACTCAACTGTGAGCGGAACTGCGTACTCATTCAAAGTATTTCTCAAGTCACAGAACCCACTGAGAGTGAATCCTGTGTTTTGGACGTTATTACCATACTGACGGTGCTGTGTCAGTGTGCCTACTCTTATATCCCCGCCATACAATAACTTTATTTTTGGTTTCATAAAACGTCCCAGAATTTACCAATAAGTAGGATATTACTTACAAACATTCCTCTGCTCTTACATCAACGTCTGCTGCTATTTAAAACCCTGCGAGCCTGGGGGGGGGGGTTAAAGAAGCAGCTGTAAAACAGTGGAGCGGTTTAATTTCCTATAAATTCTTCACAATAAAAGTCCCCCATTATTTTGTCATGTTTGTAAAATTATGAAGCGGCAAAATAAGGAAATGTTGGGTCTTCATCAGCAGTAACTTAGCAAGACTCACAGAAGCGAACATGAAATGGCAAAATAAAGCAGACATTGTAACTATACTTCCTGGAAGATCAGATAGAAGCTACAAAACATACTGAGAGCTGAACACACAGACTTTTAAAAATGTCTCTCTCTCCCTATAGGTCCCTATCTGCATATAGAGTGGGGAAATGAGATCCGATCACATGTGGTCACTCAGGACATATTTGGAGACACATTATACTGCCAGGTGGGAACACAAGGACCTAGAGCTGTCCACTTGATTCTACAGGTGGAAACAGGGTTACTGAGAGCAAAATTAAGATCTATGAGGAAACTGCATATAAAATAACCCCGATAATCGGCTCTGCTTTCACACTGCCCATAGAGCAGTCTCGCACTAGAGACCTCTGCCGGCCAAGTCGGCTACGGTTTAGTGCTCCAAAAAGTCTTTTTGGCCAGAGGGCATCACGTGATGGTCTTGGAGTTGTAATTCCACTGTTTGGCCACTATGTTCAATTTGCTTCAAAGCCCGGCGCACTTCCTGAGGGCCTGGGTCAAACCAGCCGGCACTAAAGTGGGAGACAATGTAATGTAACGTCGCTCGCGAAGCAATGTCTGGAAAATTATTTAAATGAAATGATTGTTTTGACTTTTTCGAGCACTGGCACAATAGAGCGACTGGCTGATTGTATTTACCGTCCCGACAGAACGTTTTACACCGGGCAATACCTTTTGCTAGACCCTGCATGTGTTGATGACACAGCAAAGAATTCACACCCACAAAGCATGGGGCTGACTGATCACCTGGGAATTACCTAGACTGTGGTGAGACACACACACACACACACACACACACACACACACACACACACACACACACACACACACACACACACACACACACACACACACACACACACACACACACACATATATATATAAAACTTTGGCCAGAGCCAGGCTAGCAATTTCCCCCTGCATGGTCTTTCTGCTAAGCTAGGCTAACATCTTGACTCCAGCTCTGTATCTAACACACAAACATGAGGAGCTGAACATCTCACTCAACATTAGTGGTGTATAGAGTGTTATTAGAAGGCAGACAGACAGACAGACATGTCTGTGGTAATGTGAGAGTGATTAGCATGTGAAAAGACAGCTCTGCAAATCAGGCTGGTTGGGGCTTGTTGAACCGGGTGGACTGCAGGGGTTAAAGAGTTGAAAAGAAAGAAAGAAAGAAAGAAAGGTCAAATGAGGGTAGGAGGGACTCCCCCTTTCTTTTTCAGGGGCCCCTGATTGGCACCTCCCACAACTCCCATATCATGCTACAACAAGCAGCCAGCACAAGCGTTCTAATCCACTAACATGTACAAAACAGTACAGCAAGGGAGCATGTCAGCACTGTCCATGGGTAATTGATGCTGCCTTGCCATGGGAATGTTGAAAATGCAACTTGTGAATTTATTTTGGTCGGATTAAGAGATGCCGCCTCTCCCATGACAGGGTTTTTCCTGCATAGAGGAATTTTTGGTGCCCCCCAAAGAGGTTTTAGCCAGCCCCAAAGGAAAATCACCAGCACCAGAATGATAAGAATTGAGAATAAAAATACCGATTAAAAAACCTCTCTAAATGTGTTTAAGAGCAATATACCAAACATGAGAGCTAATCTCAGTTTTATCTCCAGAGTCAGACTGTGTCCTGGTGATTTATTTAAATATAAATATTTTTTTTTTGAACCAGTTTTGTTAATTGGGGTTTTATTTACTCAAACATAATAAACATTTTGTGTATCAAATTGTCAGAAATAAAATGCATGCAAAAAAAAAATGCATCGATTTCTATCAAATAATGTAACACAGACTCTATCATGCGTCGTTGTCGTCCCCCCCCGCCCAAGGCCCATTCTGAGCCAGGAAAAACCCTTTCATAAGGACAGCACACTGGTGATTCAGCATAGAAATTGGTATTTACAAGAGCTCTGACAAGACTTGAAGGCCACTTAAACATTGTATTCAAAAGACGGCGAGGCAATTCTACAAACTCAAATATTTATTTCATTTAGAGAGGTTTTCAATAAGACAGTAAGGTGTTAATGAGGTCCTGAGAGTTGTATTTACCTCTTGAGCACAACAAACCACCGTTTCCTGCCTTATACAACACTAAACTTCCATCATTAGCATGTAGCTTCCTAGCTAACTAGCTGTTGTTAAAAATGGAGATGGGAAGGTTGGGCTGGGAATCACAGTAGTTTACAAGGACAGATTATATTTGGAAGAGAGTTAAAAAAAATATTCTACAGCCAAGCTAGGGGCTCTGCTGGGCTGCAGGCCTACTGCTTTTCTCGTATTTTCGGTACCCTTTTCCCACCCAAATTAGTGTGTATATGCATGGTTTTTTTAAACTCAAGTAAACCCATGGAAATAGGCGATAGACTCCTTTCCCACTGCCAGTAGACGAGTATGGCTCTGTTTTTCTTCTTCTGGTGTGTCATCAGGGTCCAGAGTTAACTTTTTGGTAGATTGTGCTAATTTTGAACCCTGTGTGTCACGTTCAACTTCAGGAACGCGCCGGAAAACAGGTGGCAACTTTTCCTGCTACAGCTTTCCAATAGAGTGCACAAAACTGCAAACTCTGCTGTACGTCAACTTGATATCTTTGCTAATAAACTTAAACTCTCCTCCGCTCAGACCGACGGCTCTGCATTCCCTGTCACTCTCTCACTCCATCATACACTCCCCAGACACCGCTACGCACGCACGCAAACTACGTACTGGCTCTGCTATTCTCCAAAAGAGATACGCTACTCTTAAGCCCCTGACACACCAACCAGACGGCCGACCGTCGGCAGAAAAGGCAGTTGGACTGATCAGTCTCCCCGAGTTGGTCAAAAAAAGTGCCTCGGAACACACCGAAGCGACGAGACATAATATGTCTCCATAACAGCAGGCGGCGCTAATCTGTATTGTTGCCCAAAAATGAAAACCGGCAGCTGATTGGACAAACGCGTCACGTGGGTCTGGTTTCTCCGGAAATTCAAAGACAGACTGTCATGGCGGCATGTTCAGAATACCATCTTGTATTTTACTAAAATAGTTCACCGAAATGTGTTTCTGAAAACATTTTAAGCGAGAAATAGGCCGTGCAGCTGCTGAATCGGTCTTCATTTCAGATCAACAAAGGTCAGTTGAAAAGATTTTCGTCCGATTTTGAGAGACTCTAGTCACGCTCATCCCGCTCCCCGTTTCTGGGTTAGCACTCTACCAATCAGATTGGTCATTTGAGTCCGACTGCCGGCAGTGCCCGCCTTCCGATTCAACATGTCGAATCGGCCAAAATGAAGGCCAATGACCCCTCCGACGGACGCCGGCACGGAACACACCGAACAACTTGAGTCACTGACCTCGCCAGACAGTCCGATGCCCGATTATCGGGTTAGTGTGTCTCGGGGCTTTACAACACAAGGTTAGTAAACAGAAAGCAATGTTGGGGGCAGTGAAAATGTTACTTTGGTTACTTTTATATCTGTTACATAGTATTTTTTTTTAAACTCAGTGCCGACAAATTTGATGTTCAAGCGCTGCTTGGGCACAGACAGACAGCATTTGTGGCCTAGATGACAGAAGTTACTGACGGAGGCGACGCGCATCATAGCACTATGCCAGAAAAGGGACGAAACTTAGCGTGTCCACCCCGGGTGTCTTATTTCAATCACTGCCAATCGAAGCTGGAGCCAATAAATTCCCTGTACGTACTGCAGAGTCATTTGTACCGGGAGTGAATGCCAATTGTGACCTTTCCCACTGCAGACAAAAGCTAGATGCAAGTGGGTGTAAGGGAGTTTTTTGGCCGTTGGGAAAAGGGTATATGTGCGTCGGTATTTGTCAAACAAACGGCTGATCGGAAGGTGGAACAGGCATTCAGACTGAAAACTATGGAAGACTAGAAAGGTCATAATTATATTAATACAATAGACAATCAACCAATTTAATCAAGTTAATCTTTTTAGAAAGGCCTGACCAGGGACTGGGGTTGGAAATTAGCCTATTGGCTAGAAACCTTTTATGCAACACATCTACATGTATTGTTATGGCTTTGACTGTGATAATTATGTATGTAATAATGTGCGCTGCATTGTCCCTGACTAATAAACTAATAAAATAAAAATAAAAACTGACAATTAAATAAATACATAAGTGATTAAATATATGAAGACAGTACATAAAATAAAAGAGTAAATGCCTCTGCCTAAATTATATTTAAAAGTAGGCCATGAATTAAATGAATAAGCAATCAAATATATATCTAAATAAATCAGTACCCACTGCAATATATAAAGGTTTACAATTGTAAAACTAATTCAACTCGACATTGTGCAGCATGCCTCTTGAACAATTTTTTGTTTCAAAAAAGGTACAGTGCCTTGCGAAAGTATTCAGCCCCCTTGAACTTTTCGACCTTTTGCCACATTTCAGGCTTCAAACATAAAGATATAAAACTGTAATTTTTTGTGAAGAATCAACAACAAGTGGGACACAATCATGAAGTGGAACGAAATTTATTGGATATTTCAAACTTTAACAAATAAAAAACTGAAAAATTGGGGCGTGCAAAATTATTCAGCCCCCTTAAGTTAATACTTTGCAGCGCCACCTTTTGCTGCGATTACAGCTGTAAGTCACTTGGGGTATGTCTCTATCAGTTTTGCACATCGAGAGACTGAAATATTTGCCCATTCCTCCTTGCAAAACAGCTCGAGCTCAGTGAGGTTGGATGGAGAGCGTTTGTGAACAGCAGTTTTCAGTTCTTTCCACAGATTCTCGATTGGATTCAGGTCTGGACTTTGACTTGGCCATTCTAACACCTGGATAGGTTTATTTGTGAACCATTCCGTTGTAGATTTTGCTTTGTTTTGGATCATTGTCTTGTTGGAAGACAAATCTCCGTCCCAGTCTCAGGTCTTTTGCAGACTCCATCAGGTTTTCTTCCAGAATGGTCCTGTATTTGGCTCCATCCATCTTCCCATCAATTTTAACCATCTTCCCTGTCCCTGCTGAAGAAAAGCAGGCCCAAACCATTTTTTATGGATATCTTTAAGAAATGGATTTCTTCTTGCCACTCTTCCATAAAGGCCAGATTTGTGCAGTATACGACTGATTGTTGTCCTATGGACAGAGTCTCCCACCTCAGCTGTAGATCTCTGCAGTTCATCCAGAGTGATCATGGGCCTCTTGGCTGCATCTCTTATCAGTCTTCTCCTTGTATGAGCTGAAAGTTTAGAGGGACGGCCGGGTCTTCGTAGATTTGCAGTGGTCTGATACTCCTTCCATTTCGATATTATCGCTTGCACAGTGCTCCTTGGGATGTTTAAAGCTTGGGAAATCTTTTTGTATCCAAATCCGGCTTTAAACTTCTCCACAATAGTATCTCGGACCTGCCTGGTGTGTTCCTTATTCTTTATGATGCTCTCTGCGCTTTAAACGGACCTCTGAGACTATCACAGAGCAGGTGCAATTATACGGAGACTTGATTACACACAGGTGGATTCTATTTATCATCATTAGTCATTTAGGTCAACATTGGATCATTCAGAGATCCTCACTGAACTTCTGGAGAGAGTTTGCTGCATTGAAAGTAAAGGGGCTGAATAATTTTGCACGCCCAATTTTTCAGTTTTTTATTTGTTAAAAAAGTTTGAAATATCCAATAAATTTCGTTCCACTTCATGATTGTGTCCCACTTGTTGTTGATTCTTCACAAAAAATTACAGTTTTATATCTTTATGTTTGAAGCCTGAAATGTGGCAAAAGGACGAAAAGTTCAAGGGGGCCGAATACTTTCGCAAGGCACTGTACATGCCTGGTCCGCGTGCCAGCTGCAATAACACAAATTGTAGAGGTTTAAAGCTATCGTGTGTAGTTTCTGTCTCCCCCATGAGGAATTCTAAGTATTGACAACAAAACTGTCGGCGTGTCCACATGATACAAGCCTTCCGTGATCGTCCCCAGCCCCCCCCCCCCCAGTTACTAGTAGCCAAGGAGGACACAGAGGATAAAAAAAAAAACATGGACTCTTCAGAAGAGGTAATTATCTTCACTTGAGTTTCTGCGTGCGAAAGTCGCCTGACGACACAATCTTCTGACCATAGCCATACTGAGAAATACAGAGAGAGTTGTTTGGAGCTGATAGTCTTCATTAGCTTTGTAGCAACTCATTTGGCAATGGCTTGAATGTAACGGACGTTCATTGATATCAAAAAGTTACGCACTAATGTGGTGGTGGTACAGTGGATATGACACATGCCTTTGGTGTGGGAAATCTGGGTTTGATTCCCACTGCGATACATCAACCAATGTGACCCTGAGCAAGACACTTCACCTCTAGTTGCTCCAGAGGGGTGCGACCTCTGACATACAGTATATAGCAACTGTAAGTCGCTTTGGATAAAAGCGTAAGCTAAATGTAATGTAAAGCTTTAAAAAGGTACGTGTGATTGCAGAGTCCCGTGTGAAAAGCATGCAACTGGCCTTACGATTCATCATCTGGGGGCCATGGAATCTGAAAATAATTTCATAGCAACCCATCCAGTATTTGCAGAGGTATCACGGTCTTGACCAAAGTGGTGAACCAACGGGTTGACCATCCCTAAAGCCATGCTGCTAGCAGCGACACATCACATGACCCAGTTCCTTTGAAGCGTACCGAGGCCTTTTCGAGCTTCCTCTTATGCACCAGAGATCAAATATAACGCAAACAGTCCTTCATGTTTCAACACAGTCAACATGGAACATTTCTGAAACTGATGCATACCGTTTGTTTGGATGTCAAAAAAAAAACATTACTACCAGATGAAGGCAGCCAAGTTACAGATTCATATCAGAAAGAGGCTTTTCTCTCAGCAGTCCACATCTGTTGTGTCAGACTGAGATCTGATTGGTCAACACGAATAAGTCTCAATCTAATCCACAGACAAGAGACCCAATGCTACCGCTGGAACAGCGCTGGACATGTACATGTACGTATTAAGGGCACAAGGTGCTGTAGTGCAACAGTTTGTGTGTGTGTGTGTGTGTGTGTGTGTGTGTGTGTGTGTGTGTGTGTGTGTGTGTGTGTAGAGAAAGAAAGAGAGCATTGGGGACAGGCTCTAATCTGGAGGTCAGCTCAACAGCTGGGTGTGTACATGAACTCTCTATCCCTCACTCTGTAATTGAGCCATCTCTCCATCATACACAACAAGGCACCATTCTACCGAAAAGAAGGAAGTGGGACTTTCCAGCACATATAAGAGCAGAAGGCGTTTAAAAAATAAATACTACTTGAAAAACAGTAAATATTTTACTATACTATAACTTTTTTTTTTTTAGATTATTTTTTGGCCATTTTGGGCTTTATTTTGATAGGACAGCTGAAGACATGAAAGCAGAGAGAGAAGGGGAATGATATGCAGCACAGGGCCGCAGGTCGGAGTTGAACCCGGTCCCGCTGCGTTGAGGAGTAAACCTCTATATATGGGAACGCTCTCTACCAACTGAGCTATCTGGGCACCCAACAAACTTCTTTTTTACCGATTTAGTCTAATCAGGGTTTCCCCCAGGCCCCATTGGTCAGCAGAGGTAGTAAGTGCCCCTGCTCCTCTTGGTAACTTTACTGTCAGCACATACGTCGCCCTGTTAAATGTTTTATAGTTTTTCTATTAGTTTTTTTATTCGATTCTTATTTTTATATACCTCTTATTATTTATTATTTTACATCTCTATTTGTACTTTTTCTGTCTTTTTGCTGCTGTTACAACTGAATTTCCCCTCTTAGGATCAATAAAGGTTTAACTAGGAATGCACAGATGCATGGGCTCGACAGCGGAATCGGCCGGAAATAAGGTGACATGCGCCGATGGCAGTACCGTTAGCCGATGTTTTGCTATTTTGCGCTGCCTTGATGTTTTGTTAATTGGTCCGACTCATACAACAGTAGCCTACCCAGCTTCAAAAGAATAATGTTGCTGTGACATTTCAAGTGTACAACGATGACCTAAAGGTTAGAAATAGCCGAGAGATGACCTGGAGAGCCAAGAGAGCACAGACCGACAGAACAACTTATTCGAGAAGGTGAAATCCCTGCGGACAGCCTAGCTGGTAGCACGCAGCTAACAGGGTAACATTAGCTTACCGGTGTCGTAAATACCTTCCCAGATCTACTGCGGCGACACTACATCACAACCACATACAAAAAAGATATTTGGGTACTCACCGATACCCAGTCAGGCACTGGGTATCGGTGAGTACCCAAATGTAAGTACTTATACTTGGTCTTAAAAGAAGTGGTATCGGTGCATCCCTAGTGTGTGTGTGTGTGTGTGTGTGTGTGTGTGTGTGTATATATATATATATATATATATATATATATACACACACACACACAAAAAACCCCCCCCCCCCCCACACCGAAATGGTTTTCCAACAGTCTTGAAGGAGTTCCCAGAGATGCTTAGCACTTGTTGGGGCCTTTGCCTTCACTCTGCGGTCCAGCTCACCCCAAACCATCTCAATTGGGTTCAGGTCCGGTGACTGTGGAGGCCAGGTCATCTGGCGCAGCACTCCATCACTCTCCTTCTTGGTCAAATAGCCCCTACACAGCCTGGAAGTGTATTTGGGGTCATTGTCCTGTTGAAAAATAAATGATGGTCCAACTAAACGCAAACCGGATGGGATGGCATGTCGCTGCAGGATGCTGTGGTAGCCATGCTGGTTCAGTATGCCTTCAATTTGGAATAAATCTCCAACAGTGTCACCAGCAAAGCACCCCCACACCATCACACCTTCTCCTCCATGCTTCACGGTGGGAACCAGGCATGTAGAATCCATCCGTTCACCTTTTCTGCGTCGCACAAAGACACGGCGGTTGGAACCAAAGATCTCAAATTTGGACTCATCAGACCCACAAAGAGAACATTTTTTCGGGGGTTTTTTTCTTTTTTTTTTTTTTTTGGGCCCAAAAAATTTTTTTTTTTTTTTTGCCTCTCTTTTTTTTTTTTTTTTTTTTTCTTAGCAGTGGTTTCCTAGCAGCTACTTGACCATGAAGGCTTGATTCGCGCAGTCTCCTCTTAACAGTTGTTATAGAGATGTGTCTGCTGCTAGAACTCTGTGTGGCATTCATCTGGTCTCTAATCTGAGCTGCTGTTAATTTGCGATTTCTAAGGCTGGTGACTCGGATGAACTTATCCTCAGCAGCAGAGGTGACTCTTGGTCTTCCTTTCCTGGGGCGGTCCTCATGTGAGCCAGTTTCGTTGTAGCGCTTGATGCTTTTTGCGACTGCACTTGAGGACACATTCAAAATTTTCCAAATTTTCCGGACTGACTGACCTTCATTTGTTAAAGTAATGATGGCCACTCGTTTCTCTTTACTTAGCTGATTGGTTCTTGCCATAATATGAATTCTAACAGTTGTCCAATAGGGCTGTCGGCTGTGTATCAACCTGACTTCTGCACAACACAACTGATGGTCCCAACCCCATTAATAAGGGAAAACATTCCACTAATTAACCCTGACAAGGCACACCTGTGAAGTGAAAACCATTTCAGGTGACTACCTCATGAAGCTCATTGAGAGAACACCAAGGGTTTGCAGCGCTATCAAAAAAGCAAAGGGTGGCTACTTTGAGGAATCTAAAATAT
The DNA here is from genome assembly GCF_010015445.1 of Perca fluviatilis. NCBI lineage: Eukaryota > Metazoa > Chordata > Actinopteri > Perciformes > Percidae > Perca > Perca fluviatilis. Next base: position 11,808,039 of record NC_053121.1, on the reverse strand, counting down.
AAGACATGTTTTCAGTTATAAAGTAATCAATGCACATTATGCGTTAATATTGACCAAGAATTGCAACAAGTACAGTCGCTGCTGTCTGTTTCACTTGAAACCATTCAAAGCGCAGATTTGTATGGAACTATAGAGAGCTACATTAACCACGCTACGTGACGGCATGGTGGCGAGATCAAGAAGTGTCGCAACTCTCTCTTTCAAATATGGCTGGTATCCGACATGCTGCTCTGGTCAATTCATCCAGATGGTTTATTGATCAGCTGCTGAGCTGAAACAGACACATACGTCAGTTACTAGATGACGGTTTAAACAGTCACCCTACTTATTAAAAGGCATGGCCTGTGCTGTGTGATTAAGCACTACTACTTGTTTTCCGTGAAGCTTCCTAAGCTGTAAATATTAAATTTCATTAAAACGTCATTATTTATTTTGACGTTAACGGGGTAGTCTTTATTTTAAGCACTTTAAAATGCTGCAGGAAACCCTAATAGGTCAACAGAGAATGCAAGAGATTAGCAGCACCCTGCTGAAAGTCAACCTATTACTATGTTGACATGTGGACCTTTTAAATCAAAATTTGTCATTAAAATGTTTCTGCAATCACAGTCAGACCTATATTTCTTCTTATGTTATATGTATTCTGTTACTACTCTGTGTGTGTGTGTGTGTGTGTGTGTGTGTGTGTGTGTGTGTGTGTGTGTGTGTGTGTGTGTGTGTGTGTGTGTGTGTGTGTGTGTATATATATAACAGACAGAGACAGAGAGAGTGGACAGAAATAGCCCCAGCCGCTGCAGGCCCAGGACTGGAGGGGCCCGGCCCTTCTAAACCAGGCCATGGCTTTGGACGATCTGATTGGTCAAAATGCCATAAGAGGAGTGTGTGTGAAAAGAGAGAGGATGTCAATTGTGAAAATGGAGTGTGTGAGAGAGAAAAAAATAGCAAGATGGTGAGGGAAAAAGACATTTGGTGTGTGTGTCTGTGTGTGTGTGTAGCCGCCCTAAGCATAACTCAGCAGACATAGAAAAGGAGGAGCTACGATCGCATTACAGGAGAGGAGCACCCATTACATCAGCTTGTGTGTGTGTGTGTGTGTGTGTGTGTTGTGTGTGTGTGTGTGTGTGTGTGTGTGTGTGTGTGTGTGTGTGTGTGAGATACGTCCGGCTGCCAGCAGCTGCCAGGGGCTGCAGCTCAGCGAGGGTTAATGAGTTCACAATTTCAGCATGCATAAGTGCAGGTTTACATGCTTCCAGAGCATTGGAGGGAGGTAAAAAAAACAGTTGCCTTTTCATATGGCTCTTTGTAGTTTGGCTCTTTGTAGTTTAGCTTATTTAAAGCTAATGTACTTGCACTTACAGTACTTCTTGCTGTCCGGAGTTTGTACTTTCAAGGTTAAAAGCACTTAATTGGAAGTCGTTTTGGATAAAAGCCTCAGCTAAATAACATGTAATGTAATGTGAAGAAGAGAGAGAGGAGAGGAAAACAGAGGACAGGAACTGTCTTTGAAAGTTAAACATTAGTAAAACACAGCCAAATGTGTGAGCATGATTAATTAGAATTATTGATAACATACAGATTGCCCTAGTTTTTTTACATACATGTAGTTTACACAAAGCTTAAACTGTACAACATGGAGAATGACAATGATCCTAAGAATAATTATATCTCAACATCCATAATAATTGTGAATACTACACTGAAGAACAGTTTAACAGAAATGTGAATATAGAGGGAATGATATCAATAAATTATTAGAAAGTAGGAGGCCTCAATATAAATTTCTCAGAGCGCCAACATTATTTGACACAATATGGTACTGTAAGAAATCTAGTGTAATAGCAGTCTCTGAGACCATGGCTTCATGATAAACAAGCTACTGGGGTTGAAATAGAGGGATATGATATGTTTTTATTAACAGGATTTAAGAGACATTTTGCTGATTTAAATCCAGCTCTGTGTCAAGGCAGTGTGGGCAGTGTGTCTAGATGAACGGTGTTTGGCTTCTCTCCGTGGCGCCAGTTCACAGAGCTCCCCACGGAGCAGAGCAGCGGGAGTCTGCCGAGATCCTTTATCTGGAATCTCTTGAATCCACCGGATGATGCGAAACACGTTGCTGCCCCACTCCTCTGTGCACCGGCGCAAAGGGAAGCCAATCACCGTTCATCTAAACACACTGGCCACACAAATATGACACAGAGCTGGATTAAAATCAGCAAAGCATCCCTATAACAAAAAGGGCAGAGGAGTTGCTCGTATCCCTGTTCACAATTGTTTTCGTTTTTCAGATTTTTATCAATGTAAACTTGCCATCATTATAAATTAGGGCCTGCCCTTAATGATCTATCCGAGATATAAATAAAGGTTGAATGAAACTGAGAAAAGTTGTACAGTTGAACAATGGAATGACAAGCGCAGAATGGTATATAATACTACTACTAATAATAATAATAATAATATTACTTTCTAGCCACTCCCATTCAGAGCGCCTTTTAACTCCAAGATTAGCATGGCTTCCAGTACGAGTATCAGTGCTATCGTTATTCCGTATATTGTATGAGATTAATAGTGTAAGGCAATGTTTACAGCGTAGGGTACATATTTTTCTCCGTGAGCAGAGTCAGATATAATTGAACGGTTAGCGAGGGGAAAGCTAAAGGAAGAGGGATATGTAAAGAAAAACCAAAAGACAGAACCGGTGGCAGTGGATCGGTCAGACCTCCTAGGCAACAGACTGATCTCATTAAGTGGCGTATGTATGACACGCCAATTCGTATGCCATTTTGGCGTGTTATCAAGACGCACAATCACTTTGTTGCGTGTTTATCAACGCCGTTACTTACATTACCTTGCGAATGTGTGTCAATTTACGCCGTAAATAGTAGTATGAAAGGCCGAAAATCTGCGTAGGGAGGTTGGTTGGGGCGGTGGATGGTTCAAACAAAGGACTTTCCCCCAGGAGACCGGGGATCCTGTCCCGTGTGTCACGTTTCCTTCGTGTCCCGCGTGTCACGTTTCCTAAATCCAACCGTCCCGTTGTTCTTTTCCTAAACCCAACTCGTCCGCTGTACACGCGGATAGCTCCAAATGCAACGTCCCATTCTTCGACGTAAACATACACGCGGATAGCTCAAAATGCGTACAGATAACACTAGGGCTGCAACTAACTATTATTTTCATAGTCGATTAATCTGTTGATTATTTTCTCGGTTATTCGATTAGTTGTTTGGTCTATAAAATGTCAGAAAATGGTGAAAAATGTGGATCGGTGTTTCTCAAAAGCCCAAGATGACGTCCTCAAATGTCTTGTTTTGTCCACAACTCAAAGATACTCCGTTTACTGTCACAGAGGAGAGAAGAAACTAGAAAATATTCACATTTAAGAAGCTGGAATCAAAGAATATTTACTTTTGTCTTAAAAAAATTACTCAAACCGACTAATCGATGATCAAAATAATTGTGTATGTTTACGCGAAGTCATGATATCACGTTGTAGGCAAAGAAAAACTAAAGTGACACTCTCCAAAAATGACGAGAAGAGAGTGGAAGCCCTTCAAAGACAAAGGAGAGAAGCAACAGAGGTTTGTGTTTTAAATATATTTCTCGGAGCAGTATGAACAATGTCAATGAAACCGAAATTAGCTCTTAGTATCTCCATCGTTTACACGCAGCTGTTCTAGCTGTAGCCTAGTCTGTGTTACAACTGCATGACGTGAGTTGTCTGCCAGGGAAATCCCAACGTTATGCACAACCATGCTATAGTTAGCCAAGCAACTATAAAACTTTGAATTTACACAAATAGGCTGAATTACCTGTCGAGAAGAAAGCAGGCAACTTTGGCGTCCCTTCTAAAATCCTTGCTCCTCATGAGCTCTATCCACCTTGGAAAAGCCACTCCAATATTAACTTTGGTCTTGTTGCTTTGCCTGTCACGTTGTCGCTTCCCTGGCGACTCCCGTTACATATCCTCGAGAATAGGTGTGATCCTCCATCGTCAACAGGCTTTCAAATCTGCCGGCAGTCGCGAATAAACCCCCCCCTGTATGTATTCTGAACGGCAGATTCTACGCGTACCAGAATACTTTGATTAGTTGGTGGAAGTAATTACACATGAATCAGCACATATTTGTGAAAGAACAAAAGGTTTTTTTGCTAAGAATCAACTCAAAACATTACACAACGTACCTTTAACACCTGCTTGCAGATCTACTAACAACAGAGATAAAACCAGAAGACCAAGCAGGTTATTTAACCATACCTGCAAACTCAGTAGTAAAAGAAGTAAATTCCTGTTAACGACAAAAAAACAAACAAACAAAAAAACACTGGATGGGAATGCACCACGAGGCTGGCGAGGCGAGGCTGAGTCTGTGTTGTTTTTCAGACAACGGCAGCTACAGTCTGGTGTTAGAATCCTCTCCAGTGAAATACAGACACACTTTTACACCGTTTAGCTGTCAGCATTTTAACCGTGTTTACTCCAGCTGCTAGCTAACGCTAGGCTAACGTTACCTGCTGCCAACTGTAGTGTTAACTAGTGTCCCGTGCGGCGACGTTTCAGTTCCCTCTAACGTCCGTTTTCAGAGCATCAGAGAGAAGCGCAGGCACCTAAATAAGGCACCGAAATCCGCGTTGCTGTTCGGTCCGGTAGATAACGGTCGTTAAGGCACCGGTGCCGTATTAGCACCGGCTCTCGGACCCCCCCAAATAAAAACTCTTCGGATCTACACGATTCACGTGGATGACATTTTCCCATTCAAAACGGCAACTAGTTTGCAGGAATGTTTAACTCTCCCTGTCCAAACAGAGGTTAACGTTATGTTGAGTGTGCATGAATATAAGACCAGCAACTGCAGGATGCACAGAGTTCTCTCCTGCTGAGAGTTGGTGGTTCTATTCCAACTAGCCTTCGTGTGGTTACTATGAGACCAGAGGAAGCTCTGGGAGTATGTTACTCAGCTCTGCTCCATTTGTGGAAGCAATCTGACACAACGGAAATATCCCTTTCAAAAAAAGGCAACCCCCGACCCAATCTTTTCAGCCCACTGTCTCCCTCTCAACCAAAAACAAACTACATATCTGGATTTGAAGTTTCAACAGTTAAGCCAGACTTACTGCCATGAAAAGAAAAGAAAAAAAAACGCAACCAAACTTATTATGGCTCGTTTGACATACGTATATACACTCCGTGGGCTGTCAGTTTTTATTTGAAATTTAAACTTTAGTTTGAAGCTTTAACCAGCTTTAACCAACTGCATGTCTTTGTCGTAGTTGAGACCAGTTTTGTACTTGAATTTGTCATTGTACAGTAGACAGAGAGACATACAGCTTATTTTACTATTGTTTCACATCGATTACGTTCTAAAGCACAAATAAATTACCATCAAACACTCAACAGATGATGTTTGTGAAGACAGATGCTCTTTTCTCCTCTTCATTTTATTAATTGCAGCACTAAACAAGGAAGTAGGCTCTCTTTATGACCATTATAGGATAAACGGAGAACATTTCTCTTTGTTTAATATTAGTTAGGTTTTGCTTTCTGCTTCCGACTCATTTTAAAAGAGAAAGAGAGTGGTCTGCGCGAGACAGCGCCACAGTGAACTGCAGGCTGCGGTGCGTTTTGCGTGTCTCGGCCGAGAGAGAGAGAGAGAGAGAGAGAGAGAGAGAGAGAGAGAGAGAGAGAGAGGCGGTACTAACAACGGGTTTAACAGGCAGCTTTTTTCTTACGCTATCACTCTGCAAAAGTAAACTCAGAGTCAACTTTGGAGAACAGGCGGGGGATCTTTTATGCTAATTTCAAGGCTGCTTTTCTTGCGTACTGATATCACGAGACACTTTTTACCTCGACGAGAAATCTCGTCACACCTCTACAAATAAGAAAAAGAAAAGAAGGGTTAGGGGGTGTTGCTGTTGGCACAGCTGTTCACAAAATAGCCTGTTTCCACACGTTTTTACTATTTATAGCCTAACTTGCCATTACTCTTCAACCACAACAAAAATCTGAGGCCTCAGCTGCTAGTTGCAACCCAAGTGAGGCAGCAGCAACCAGTGGAGCAATGTCAACTGTGCAACCCAGATAGGGTAGGTCCTGACCCCCCCGCCCCCCCCCCGTGCTTTCCACCTATGGTCACCATAGTCACAAACGACGTTCAAATCATAATCTGAGAGTCTCCATCATATACGTTAAGTCCCGACTCCTTGACAATTGGAAACCATCCGATTACAACCTATGATGTGAAATTATCTACATTAATAAGTAACTATTGGCTGAATATGCTGGTTAAAGTTATCATTTTAGAAATTGAGTTTAGCTTTAGACACTAAGGTGAGTTAAAGGCTTAGAGGGTACAAACATGGCTCTTGCGATGTGAAAATATAATTCTGTCAAATCACAATTTCACAATAAAAACAATAATAGTTACACCCTATGCTAGGTCTTGAAACGTCATTGGTTAGGCTAATCAATATCAAATGAATATCAGTGAGTTATCCTCCGATAATCTCTGGGGGGGGCGGGGGGGGGGGCAAACTAGTAGGTGTTCTTTGCTCTGCAGTGCTGCAGTGATAAACAAGGACACAGGGTCAATGATGATGAACATCAATATCACCAAAGTTTAGAGCCAACGCAGCAGCGGTTTGACAACTGTAGTTCTGGCTTCCTCCACATATCTGTAGGAAATATCCAAGTGCTGCAGCAGTTGTTATAATAAATGTTGAGTTGGTATGCCAACCAGCTTCAAACTTTAGCCGTTCTTTTGCAGAAAAGTGACCATATTTGCCTTATTATAATATTTGCATATTTTTCTCTGGCAATATACTACACCTCTCCTGACTTATGGCATGTCCTGCACAGGAGAAAACTCTCTCAGGTGGTGTCCAAGAGGCCTGTACACACCCAGGTATGAGTTTGAAAGGGCAGACAATTTGGGGAGGCTGTCCCGCTTCCCCCACCACCAGGCTACAGGCTCTTGTCCTGAACGATAGACTAGCAGAGTAAGTGTAATATGTTTACTAGCGATCACGTGCAGTCAGTGAATGGTTAATATGGTGGTTAAATGGTGCTTTCACGTCCGTTTTGGTGAGCCCAGAGGGAAAATATGCCATTTTAAAAGTAGCCTACATTTATGATAGCTAGCTAACGGTAGACTACAGAGAAAGTGGGATATTTTTACGTCCGTTTCAGAGCGTGTACAAAAAGGCGTCTATCAGCAGGGATTGTAGAGTGCATGTCGGGGGAATAGCGCGGACACGCGCTTCACACCGCAAGCGGGCACGTGCGCCACTCGGCAGAAAAGGGAGAAAGAAAAAAAAAAGAGTCTGCCGCTGTCCAGAGCGACAGAGGGAAAATATTTCAGTCGGAACCAAAATGAGGAACCGAAATTCGCGTTCTAATCCGGTCCGAATGCTACCGTTTGCGTAGGAACCGGTACCATAGTGGAACCGGGTTTCGGTACCCAACCCTAGGTGTCACTGACATGTTTGAATGTACTTCTCTACAGGAGGGGCAGGGTTGGCCATGTGTAGAACTGCTCTGACCATGAGTCGACAGCCCCATGCCCTCTGGAGAATCTGCATCCTGTTTAACATGACTGAGGGAGTTTGTGAGTCAGTTAAAATCCACTTCCTTGAGCCGTTTTGCATATAGCAAAACAATGACCTCCAGTCACTCATCATCGTTGAATTCCATGTTTGTTTGCGCAAACCTGTCACCGGCCAATAAAGCTGATTCTGATTCTGATCTCAAAGCAGAAAACCCAAAAAAAGAGTTGGGTCGATTTCTGATTTTGCCAGTCCAGTCCGATGTACAAGCTTTAACCGGTGTGATTTTATGCAAACTGGCTGAACCGGCATTTGTCATTATGACACGTTCTGGTATATTAAAAAGTAGCCGACATCACCAACTTGTGCCAACGGAGGCAGTAATCCGACATTTAAAAACCAATCCTCGACATTAAGATCACCTGTAACAATTTTGACGTGACCATTCGGCTAAACCAATTGGATGATGAAACGTAATGAATGTAATCATGTGTGTTGAAAAAGTGAATCCGGTCTAGAAAACTAGAAAGGCACTTGGAGAGCACATATCACAATGCTAATGCTTTCCCAGTCGTCATTTTTCCGATTATTCCGACACCACGTGAATGCAGCACTTCTGTAGTTTTGTAGCTTTTGTAGTAGCGCCATCACCAACAGAGTGCTGCGTCCTCCCTCTAGCTGATCACCTCATGTCAATTACAGGAGTCGCATTCTCCAGTTTAACTTTTATTCACATGATCAATAATTGAAGCATATAAACTTAACATGTTTGAACCAAGACCTTCAGTGTTTGGATCAAGTTGCTCGGGAAGAACAAGTTTCAGATTTATAAGTCTGCAGCTGTTACGTATGTGTCACATACATGTTTAATCAACTTTTAGGCAAAAACTGATCAGATCTGACTCGGCAGATACCCATGATAAATGACTTTGATTGGGGCCCAATAAAAACTTCATTGAGACAGTTATGTATGTTTCTAATTTCTGTGCGCATCGTGCAGCAATATTGTTTTTCCCACTATGGCTACGCCAAGACCCGCCCTTCAATAGCTACTATTGGCCAGGCGTCCATGCTTACGCAAGGCAACGTAACCTGATTTGTACAGGTCCTATCCCCGGATCAATCGGCTATCCTAACCTTAACCACTCGAGGTGAAATGCCTAACCCCAACCAATCACGCTGCTTCGTAGGGCGGGTCTTGGGGTGGCCATAGTGGGATTCGTAATTTTGCATGCAGGTCCCTATGATCCAGGAGCCACAAAATGTACAACACGGAGGAATGCAGAACTAGCCACCGTTAGCTAATGCAAAAGGTACTCACTTGCTCCTAATTTCCACTAAACAGCAAACATGAAGAAATGCCACAGACCAGGGCAGCACGATATTTTGGTTCATCGCCTGCATTGCGACACATCGCAGAACGTAGCGATGTTGACGCTAAAACTTTTTTTGCTGCTTGATAGAAAAGCAAACTTTCACCGTTCTCCTTTTACACGATTGTTACCGATCTACTGTACCGGAGGCGGAGTTACTCATTCTCCCCATTCTTCCCCGCTCATGTATACGGGAAGAACTGGCATAACCCGGCTATTCCCTTTACCGGGGTATGGTCGCTCTCTGCAGTGATTTGGAGACTACACATTTGTAACCGAAAGCCTCCATTACAAACTGGAGATGTTGAGTTGGAGTCAGACATGCATGGGTCATATTATGAGAAGTGTTGGATTCAGGGTTCTGGGAAGTTCACTCATACTAGTATTTTTCACATACTACACTGACACTTTCAGTGCTAAACACTTTAACAAAGAGGCATTTACAGTATAGTGTATTCATATGTAAATATTGAATATGTAATGGAAAAGGGACCTCTCTAGTCAGACAAACTTGAAAACAATCCTGTTTTGCAGCCAGTGTCAGAGCACCCAAGCAGCACATGAACAGCTTCCCACCGCACGTCTCACAGTCAAACCACTCTAAACCCATTCTCAAACTGGGGTAAAACCCTGGCTAGTGCTTCCATCTGTGCAGCTGTACAGTACCTGTGTGTATGTAGGCAGGCGGGCTCTGACACAGATAGAGTGGTGGGTAGTGGTTCCTCTTGCTGTGTTTGTGGATTCTGTAGTCCTTCTCGCTGCGAGAGCGTCGGCTCCTGTGAGGCTCAACAGAGGCTGCTGGTGGCAAAAGGCGCTCTAACAGTTCAGAGCTGGGCCATGGCCGCCCGACCGTGCGGCTGCTGGTCTTCTTCATCCTCACCACGCTGGGTGGCAGACAGATAGTAAATCTATCCACGTAAGACTAAGTCAAAAATTGTTTTTTTTCATCCACAAGCAAACCCACTGAATCTTTGAGCCAAATGGTTGACCCAGGGCTGCAAGGTCCCAGTTCCTCACGTAAATTCCATTCTGAAATCGCCAAATGAAAATCAAAAGAAATCACCATGTTGTGAAATAAAGAATTCCTGTCCTGGGTTGGCCAGACTTTCTCATGGTCATGTCACTGTCACCTCCAACTGCATACACACCTCTCTTTCCTTCTCGGGCTACACCAAATCCACAATGGAATGACTGGTCATCTGTAAGCTAATGCTTCTGCTGTAATGTATGAATTCACACTCACACACACACACACACACACACACACACACACACACACACACACACACAACACACACACACACACACAACACACACAACACACACAACACACTTAGCAGTGACAAGCTGGGGTGTCTACACTACTCCAGTGGCTAGCAGTTAGCCTAGCCTGGTGCCTTTGCTCGGTGTCAGACTCGTTTAGGCTAAGCTTAAGCAGAAGCCTGAGGAATGAGTTGACGGTACTTTTTGAGTCGGTCAAAGGGGGTAGGCTAGGGAGAGCGGTAAAAAGACAAGCCTGGATCCCTGTCAGCTAGACAAAAGCCCATGCAGCAAAGGGAGGGAAGAAGAAGGGAGGGAGTGAGGGAGGGGGCGCTAATACAAAAGACAGCGAGAGGAAAGAGGCTGCTCAGCCAGCAGAAGGAGGAGAGAGAACGACACAATCTCCATGGGAAAAGCAGACACACTCCTCCCTTCTACCTCCATCCATCCATGATTATTCCTCCAGGACCCCGTTCACACACACCAGCGGTTGATCCTCTGGAGAAAAAAAAAACTGTGGGCGTGTGTGTGTGTGAGAGAGAGAGCGAGAGCGAGAGAGACAGTGTACCATGGCTGAGCAAAGGGATGATGGAAGATGTTTAAAAAAAGAGGAATCCACAAAAAGCAACATTTATGAGGAGAAAGGGTTAATCCAGAGCAGAGCGAGCGTTGCCTCCGCTTCTCCTTTGTCTTCTCGTTCGTCTGTTCGCCTCGCTTTCTGCCTGCTGCTTGCCTGTCTGCACTCACTCTGTCGCTTACCGTGTTGTTGTTGGAGAGAAAGGGGAGAGAGAAGAGGGAGGAGGCAGAGGGAGTAGAGGGCAAGGATTGTGTCACACACACACGTTCCCCCTGTTGTTAAAGCCGAACGGTGCTACCCATTCATACAAAGCACACTTCTACACATTGACATCCGTTAGCTTGTGGCTGTTTCACAAAAGCTGAATGTATAAATCCAGGATAACTGATAAAGCGAGGCTTGACCTAGTCTAATCTGTGCAGCCTGGCTTGGTGCGTTTCACGACGGCCGAGCCAGGCTGAAGTCACTCGGATAGATGCGCGCTCACGGCTTTCTTTAAGAGACCGCGAGGTCGGTAACCGATTTACTGATGCTAAATTGCAGAAAACGCAATGTACATCCTTTATAGAGAGTGCGCAGCCGCTTCTTGTGGAAGTATGATAACGTGAAACACATTATTTGTTAAAAAAAAGAAACACGGCGAGAGAAAGAGTGGCAAGACGATCTCAAACCGACTGAATACGTAAGTAGCCTAATATATACAGTGCCTTGCGAAAGTATTCGGCCCCCTTGAACGTTTCGACCTTTTGCCACATTTCAGGCCTCAAACATAAAGATATAAAACTGTAATTTTTTGTGAAGAATCAACAACAAGTGGGTCCCAATTATGAAGTGGAACGAAATTCATTGGCTATTTCAAACTTTTTTAACAAATAAAAAACTGAAAAAGTGGGCGTGCAAAATTATTCAGCCCCTTTACTTTCAGTGCAGCAAACTCCTCCAGAAGTTCAGTGAGGATCTCTGAATGATCCAATGTTGACCTAAATGACTAATGATGATAAATAGAATCCAGCTGTGTGTAATCAAGTCTCCATATAAATGCACCTGCTCTGTGATAGTCTCAGAGGTCCGTGTAAAGCGCAGAGAGCATCATGAAGAACAAGGAACACACCAGGCAGGTCCGAGATACTGTTGTGGAGAAGTTTAAAGCCGGATTTGGATACAAAAAGATTTCCCAAGCTTTAAACATCCCAAGGAGCACTGTGCAAGCGATAATATTGAAATGGAAGGAGTATCAGACCACTACAAATCTACGAAGACCCGGCCGTCCCTCTAAACTTTCAGCTCATACAATGAGAAGACTGATCAGAGATGCAGCCAAGAGGCCCATGATCACTCTGGATGAACTGCAGAGATCTACAGCTGAGGTGGGAGACTCTGTCCATAGGGACAACAATCAGTCGTATACTGCACAAATCTGGCCTTTATGGAAGAGTGGCAAGAAGAAAGCCATTTCTTAAAGATATCCATAAAAAGTGTTGTTTAAAGTTTGCCAAAAGCCACCTGGGAGACACACCAAACATGTGGAAGAAGGTGCTGTGGTCAGATGAAACCAAAATCAAACTTTTTGGCAACAATGCAAAACGTTATGTTTGGCGTAAAAGCAACACAGCTCATCACCCTGAACACACCATCCCCACTGTCAAACATGGTGGTGGCAGCATCATGGTTTGGGCCTGCTTTTCTTCAGCAGGGACAGGGAAGATGGTTAAAATTGATGGGAAGATGGATGGAGCCAAATACAGGACCATTCTGGAAGAAAACCTGATGGAGTCTGCAAAAGACCTGAGACTGGGACGGAGATTTGTCTTCCAACAAGACAATGATCCAAAACATAAAGCAAAATCTACAATGGAATGGTTCACAAATAAACATATCCAGGTGTTAGAATGGCCAAGTCAAAGTCCAGACCTGAATCCAATCGAGAATCTGTGGAAAGAACTGAAAACTGCTGTTCACAAACGCTCTCCATCCAACCTCACTGAGCTCGAGCTGTTTTGCAAGGAGGAATGGGCAAAAATGTCAGTCTCTCGATGTGCAAAACTGATAGAGACATACCCCGCGCACTTTTACAGCTGTAATCGCAGCAAAGGTGGCGCTACAAAGTATTAACTTAAGGGGGCTGAATAATTTTGCACGCCCAATATTTCAGTTTTTTATTTGTTTAAAAGGTTTGAAATATCCAATAAATTTCGTTCCACTTCATGATTGTGTCCCACTTGTTGTTGATTCTTCACAAAAAATTACAGTTTTATATCTTTATGTTTGAGGCCTGAAATGTGGCAAAAGGTCGAAACGTTCAAGGGGGCCGAATACTTTCGCAAGGCACTGTATAGCCTACATTAACAGACCACTATATTTAAACTATTTGAAAATGGCGGGTTTGTTCAGGACACCCCCGTCTGTCGCTAGCAATGATTCTCTCCGACCAATCAGTAGTCCGCAGTGTTTTCACGCCACCTTTTGGTATCGCCTCAGCTCGCTTGGAACCTCGACAGAGGTGATAGTTAAAAAAAAAAAAAGTACCTGTTAGTACCAGGTACTTTTTTTCATAATGGAAAAAACTACGAGTAAAAGACGAGTAAAGTCGAGGCGAGTCGAGCAGGTACCATGTAATGGAAAAACGCCACTTGAATTACACAATCATGAAAAAGGAAATCCTGGCAAGGTCCGGCTGAAGTTTAGCAGCAAGAGCACAGTGCGGTTCCGTGACTGGAAATTCAAGCCAGAGTTGACATCGAACACAGAGAACTTTGACCCACCATCGTTTTCTCTCCATTTGTGATGGATCAAAGTAGCCGGGCATTCTTTATTCATCAAGCGCCAAAATAGCGTTCAACATTGATCTATGACAAAACGGCAGAACAGTGTTTCCTCAATGTTGATTTGGAAATGGCGGCCCGCCACGGGACAAAAATATCTGCCACCAAATCCTGCCTATTGGAAAGCCTGTCCACGACCCCCCCCCCCCACCCACACACGGCACACTCGTTAAGAGTCTACTTAGCTAATCATCGCCGTTAATATGTGACAACGCCGGTTTATATCACACTCTGTGTGTGCTCTGAGTGTTTATATGTTAAACTTATTATAATATAGTGTAGGAGGTTATTGTGAAGTGAATCTCAGTTGCTGTGCTCTGTAGGATATGTGCATTTAACCACGCTCCATGTCTGTAGCCTACTTGTAACACTGCTAACAGCTCCAGCTAACATCACTGTGCACTGTAAGTTTATAGCTGCTGCTTTTAGTTCACTTAGGTCAAACCCCTCCGTTTCACTGCCGACATAATACACTCCGGACAGACCTGCCCTCACTGCTAATAAAAATCCTAAAGGAAACACTGCAGAAAACCCCCCGATGCAAGGTATTTCTGCAGGTTGTTGTCAAAGTAACCTGTGATCCTGTGTCTGTCCGTCAAACGTGACACAAATCTGCCATAGACGACAGATTAAGCTAACGGTAAATATCTGAAATTAGAGACACTGGAGTATAACTTGTATGATGCTGTGCATAATAACATAGACCCAACTAATCACTGAGTATGTTTACATGCACACCAATATTCCACTATTATTCCAAATATGATAATATTCCGAATTTGATACAGGTCATGTAAACCGCACATTCCGGTTGGATATCCCGAATAAGGCCTTTTTCTGAATATAGCATTTTCCGATTAAGACGTGTGGGATATTCCGGTATTATTCGGGTTTTAGAGACATTCTTTGGACATGTATACAGCGCATTCGGAATCTGCGTCTCAATCAGGGTTTTAACGTCCAGTATACGGCCTCTTGTCGGTTTACGGCTTATGGTCAACTCTGAGCATTGCTATGGTTGCTGTACAAAAAGCAGCCAGCCAACAGTTTGCAAGTCTGCAGACCCGATAAGGAGAAACACAGCTACTTTTAAACATTATCAAAGACTTGGATATCAACAGGTTTTTGGATATGCGCGCACATTGCTACGGCGACCTTTTTAAGAAGCTGGTTGAAGGAATGAAAGAGGTTACGCTGTGTTTGCACTGTCCAACGAGTCCGCCACCGCTGGTAAACTTTCAAAAAAGATCCTATTTTGCACGGCTACACGTAAACGGGAATATTAGTGGAATATTCACTCTCATTATTCCACTTAGTGGGAATATCGTCTTTTTCGGAATAAGGGCCGGAATATTATGTGATCGTAAACGTAGTCAATGATGGAATACGTTGGCAAGTATTTGTCAGAATGTGACTTTAGGCAGCTTTTCATTTGGATTCCAACTTTGTATGTTTTGGTGGATTTCCCGGTTTGAGTTTTAGCAGTATGTGTGTATTTTGCATTTGGTTTTATTAGTAGAGGTGTTGCATGTTTTAACAATTATTATTTGCTGGGAATCAAGGTGATGAATTAAATCAATTATTGATGAATCATCATGTGGAACTTGAGTTTCTTTTAACAGTGGAAACGCTTTTTTGTTGCTGATAAAACAGGACCTCACACAACCGTGTGACATATTTGTATAATCAATTTTAACCAATGTAATCAATTAGTAGTTGCGGCCGTAGAGGGCTGTGAAGCAAATGTTAGTGAATGCAAGCCATGCTATTACACCGATCGACAGCTGGTGGCAGCAACCCTACCTTTTCAATGTGCCTGCAAAAGGCAGGGACGAATTCTTGAAGAATTTGAAAACCAAGGATGCATCTCATGTTGCTTATTTGACAGCTCCTCGACTCCTCGGCTGAACCGGAAGTTGTTCCGTCCCTCCTCGGTGAAGGCCGTCTCAAAGCTCTAATTTCTGCCCCGAGGACCGAGGAGCGAAGAGGAATCATCGAGGAACTATAGGCAAGGAAACACGAGAGCAGCCTTCCCGGAATCCGTGCAACTGAAGGAGTTGCTAACTCCGCCCATACAGCGGATGAATTCATTTGACGCTTCAGAGGAAAGGACGTCTCATCGCTCTAAAACATATTTGCTCGTTTCCTCTCTCCTCCCGTGGCGTCCTCACGTCTCTCCGATGCCTCCTCGTTGGGAGGCACTAAGACATGAGGAAGGGACGCAAGTGGAGGCCACGAGGAGAACTGCCACTGGACTCGAGGAGAACATGTCACGGACTCCACGACATTGTGAGCAAATAAACGGGCAGACACTAACAGATGTGCAACACTCAACCGCTGGATTTGGATTTCTTTCCAACATTTCTTCTTTTGTGGGTATTTACAGTATAAATAACTTTCATGTAATGCTATTTGATAATTTGACCAGTGTTGACAGAGAATTGCTGAACCAGACACCAGCCGTGAGGAAGTACAGTGGTTGACAATTTACTGTCAACTGCTGTCATCTAGTGGACTAACAGGGCTACAGCCATAAACAGGATTTAAAAGGTGCCATCTTCAGGTTCAAAAACATAAAATGTCATTATGAGATAACTAAAAACACAACGTTTTGGTAAAATTTCACAGGCCCAAATTTTTTTGCCTCATCCAACTTAAACAAGAATGGAGATCTGGCCCTGTGTAAAGCCCCCTACTGACATGAAGAGAGTCGGATAAAGCTACTAGATACAGCAAAACATACTGGCTAGGGCTACAGACACATACTGTAGATATGGCTATTACACTGGGCCGTTTTTTTATTTTATACTTTATGACAGAGACCAACTGCACTGGGATCATTGACTCCGATAGAAGGCCAAGGTTTTAGACTAGCATATTAAAGATGAGTCTTAAAGGGCATTCACACCAACAACAAAAAAACGATTGATTTTCCACAGGGTTGTGCGGCCGGGGTGAGTGAACTGGCCCATTTGTGTGACATCATGCTGTGTTCTTAAACCCCCCCACCCACCCCCAACAAAGCATAAGTAGACTTTATATTTCACAATTCAACATGGCATCATGACTTTGCGTAAACATACACGCCACTTTCCTAAAGCCAAATGGCGTGTTATCTGTACGCATTTGAGCTATCCACGTGTATGTCTACGCTGTATACAGTGGATGTAAACATACACACCACGTGGCGTGTTATCGCGAGAACGTCACACGCGTGTTAAAAAAATAAAAAGGTTGTGTTTAGGAAAAGAACATTGGGAAAGGCTTTAGTAACCCAAAAAAACGAAACATGCTAAAAAGTGATTACGCGTCTTGATAACACGCCAAAATACCATACGAATTGGCGTGTCATACATACGCCACTTTATGAGATCAGTCTGCACAATTCCGTCAGATCGTTTATAGATAGCAACGTTTCCGACCGCACTTGAAGGCAGCTTCATTTCACAGGAGAGAGAGCAGAGACGAGCGAGACTGCGTTGCTGTTGCAGGAAACATTCAGCTGTTCCACAACCTCCCGGGCAGTTCAGTGCTTGGTGTTTTAAAACCTTCTTGTGGCAGCGATAGAGGTAGTGAGGTTTCCTGCTTCCTGTACGGGACTCTGCACACCGCCTCAAAACACACTGGCAAGTCTGACCTCCGCTTACATGACTGGCCACCGCAGCGTGACGTAGGGGTTGTGTATTTTCTAAGTTGAGTCGGCTGAGTGTCCCCACTGCGCCATCCACCGCCGCAGCCCAAACGCACTACCCCCATTCAAAATTAATGGAAAGACCTGCGTATATGCTGGACCGTCTGAACGCGGCCTTAATGTGAACATACTTTACAAGGGCTTGCATGGAAACAGCTATGCAGATGGTATGCCATCGACTAACAAGAGAAGAGTTAAATGTACACTGAATTTCACAGTGAAATGTGCTCCACCCATAGTTTGTTTCTGTCCTGCAGTTTTTGTGGTCACAATGTTCAGACCGAGTGAACGGCTGTAAAAAAAAAATCCACATCAGCAATAAAAAGCCATGCGTGTACACTAATGTGGCAGCCCCCCCCCCCCTCTTATTTTCCTTACCACCGCCAAGGACTGCTGCTACGTTGGTGGGAAACAAGCGGAGGCATCAGCAGGCTCGCCGTTTGAAACTACTCGGACTGTCACATGGTGTGGAGACAACTGTGATGTCATTGTGATGTTGCCATGAAAGCGCAAGCTATCCAGGGACTACAAGTCAACACTTCCTGTAGTTACCTACAAATCAGAGACCACATCAAATAAGCTCCCTTCGAGGCTGTACTGTAAACCATTTCAAAAAGGGATTAAGGGTTAATTACAGCCAGAGCGGAAGAAAAACAATTGAATTGTTGTGGTTGTTGATGCAGCTGTTATGTTTTTTGCTTTGGTGACACTGTGAAACCCTGTCCTGTCAGCACACAGCTTTGAATTTCAAATTAAATTAATTAAAAGGTTACAAAATTGAGAGTCGGGCAAACAAAAACAGAAGAAGACGAAGATAAAGTGAGGTAAAGGGGCAGGAAACTCCATGCCTGCAGGTACACACAGCTGGCACCCCAACACACACACACACACACACACACACACACACACACACACACACACACACACACACACACACACACCACACACACACACATTAACACACACACACACACACACACACAAAGTAGTAACAAGTAATTTCCTCCTGATGAAAGGCACAGCTCAATTACTTTCAAAATTCACTTCATCTGTCTGTACACGATCAAGTGTGTGTGTGTGTGTGTGTGTGTGTGTGTGTGTGTGTGTGTGTGTGTGTGTGTCCGTGTATAGAGACACAGACACACAGAAAGATGTGTAGCAACCACATAGTTGTTGTAACTTGATCTTCTGACTAATGGCAGCTCCACTGTTCACTGCAGCACACGTAGCTGTTTAAGTGCCCCAGAGCCAAACTCAGACACCCAAAGAGCTCTTATTAATACTGCTGAGGAGAGCTTTACAGGGCAGGACAGGGCAGGGCAGGAGACAAGCAGAGGAAGTCAGGAACAGTCGGGCAATATTCTATATTCAGTAGGGCTGAAACGATTCCTCGAGTAACTCGAATAATTTGATTACTAAAAATCCTCGATGCAAAATGCTTGGCCTCGATGCTTCGTTTAATTCATGTTACCAACGTTGTATCGCTCGCGGTGTTTCCGCACGGAGGATTATTAGCGTCGCACACCGGGCTGACGCCGTTGGCGACACATGCCATGAAGACTGATTACAAAATGAAGAAAGTCGGCGTAAATAGTGAGGGGCAAAGAGAAGAGACAGGCTGGACAAAACGACAGAAAGTGTCCAAAGTTTGGAATCAGTTCAAACGTGATTCAAACGAAAATTCTGTACAGTGCGTCTACTGCAAAATCAAACTAGCTTACCACGATAATAGCACGACGTCAATGCTCCAGCATCTCTACAGAAAACATCGAGTCTAACTTAATCAGTCGTATGGACGATGAAACTACACCAAACACAACACCTACCAAAAGCAAAGACAAGAAAATATGCAGCGGTGACCACAGTTTGATCTAAAGAGCCGACTTGTTGACTATCCCTTCGGAAAAACTGCCGATTGTTGCGCACCATTTTCTCTCACTCTCTCTCTTCACGGAGAAACAGCTGTTCAAGGGGGCGCCTGGTTAGCTCACCTGGTAGAGCGTGCACCGCATGTACAGAGGCTCGGTCCTCGCCGCAGCGGTCGCAGGTTCAATTCCGGCCTGCAACCCTTTGCTGCATGTCATTCCCCCTCTCTCTACCCTTTCAGTCTAAGCTGTCCTGTCAAATAAAGGCCTAAAAATGCCACACACAAAAAAAATTAAGAAACAGCTGATCAACGATCTACTAGCATAAGTGTAACACTGTAATCAAATATATGAATGAAAATAGGTTGAGTATAACTAATATTTACATATATACACATATATACACATATACACACATATACACATATATATATACACACATATACACACATATATATATATATATATACACACACATATATACACACATATACACACACACACACATACATATATATATATATATATATATATATATATACATATATATATATATATACATATATATACATATATATATATAATATATATATATATATATATATATATATATATATATATATATATATATATATATATGTACACACACACACACCTATATACAGATCAGTCTCAGGTTGAAACTTAAAGTGATGTTTATGAATGTTTAATGTATGCCTTAGTTTGAGGTCGTTATTGCATTTCAGAAAATGTTTTCTTTAAAAACAATGTAATATGGCACTTAAATGCACTTAATATGCTTAGTTTTTTTGAGAGATGATATTGTAAGCAATGTAGGCAATAAAAATGTTGCTTTTCAAAAATGTAACCAAACTGCTGTATATTATTGCTCTTCAATGAAACAAAAGTATTTGGGAATAATCGGTAGAATACTCGATTACTAAATAATCGATAGCTGCAGCCCTAAAATTCCGTGTTTCCGCTAGTAGTCTAATTCCGTGTTTTGGTCCAGTTGGTTTTAACGCGCAGGTAGAGTAGCCTATACGCGTCAAAACCACAGTCTCGACCACTCGGCATTGAGAGGCGGCGTCATCCCGAGCAGAGACACTCTGCTGAGCCCCGTTCACGCGACAGCGACAGTAACGCTGTCTTTCACACTATGATGGTTCAAGGACCGCATGGTGCGGTCCGTTACACTACTGTCTAATCAACATTACTGACAATTCATTGATCAATTGCATGTATTTCAAAATAGAAAACATTTCACTTCATAACATTTTGTAATTATCACACAATTGTATTATCTAGGTGACCACTAATACATTTTTCAATTTAGGAGCAAAATGTGCCCCTTGGGAAAAAAAAAAGTTACCATAAAGCCCTATTAAACAAACTGGACTTTGGGGTCAAGTGTTGTCAAATCCGGGCCCAGATCCCAGATGCTACAGCCCCCTTACTGCATTATATTCCATTATATTTTTTGATTTTGAATTGGTACCTGCCAACAGAATTTAGCTTTTTCCTTGACATAAATAAAGACATCTTTACCATAAATTGGTGCCTAAAATGTATGAGAATGCAGGAAATTATGTCTTTAAGGCTCAAAATTTCCTGGGGTTATGGTCCAAGCAAGGGTGCCGGAAGTAGGTACCTGGCCTGATTTGCGGTAAGCTATAGGAAAATCACGTTATTTTACTTTGCGCATAATTTAAAATACTGCATGTGTATATACATGGAAGAATATATTGCCATATCATTTTTAAGGCTTATTACAAATACTGCGTAAGTCCCGAAATTCTTCAGGCTCAAATTGGGTTAAGAGTCACACGTGCACGCAGTCGCAGGATGAGCACACAGGCGTACATACACACGCACGCCTGTGTGTTAGGAGTCACAGGTGCACACACGTCAGGGTTCAACAATAAGGGTTGCCTGATGGCCCGGGTTAGATACATAACCCATTGCTATTAACCCATGTGTGTTAATTGTATAGCCCACTTGTTCTTGATAGGCTAGAAACAATAGACAGCGCTGATGGTTAGCTTAGCACGCATATAACCATAACCATAACACTGCTTATTGTTGTTCAATGAAAGAATCTATTAAAGTTCTACTGTCGAATAACTCCACATTTGTATTCACTGTATATGCCTGTCTGCTTATTACAAAACAAAATGTTTATAGTTTTTGTATATTGTATTGTTTGTATAAGATGGAGTTTGTATGAATTACCCAACAATTCCTGTAAATTCCCATTCATTCCCATAATTTCCATTCATTCCCATGAAAGTTTCCAAATTGGAATGTTTCCAAAATTCCCTAGCTTAACTACTCATGGAAAGTTTCTGGAAAATTTCCGCCCCTTTGCAACCCTATTTGTGAGCGTGTGTGTGTGTGTGTGTGTGTGTGTGTGTGTGTGTGTGTGTATGCCTGTGGTGGTGGGGAGAATAAGACCTTTATTTATGGCAGCAGTGCCTTTCTTCTCTTTAATCAGAGCAGAAAACCCCAACAAATGCAAGCATTCTCTCTCTCTCTCTCTCTCTCTCTCTCTCTCTCTCTCTCTCTCTCTCTCTCTCTCTTCTCTCTCTCTCTCTCTTTATTACTGCAGGCTAAGGAAGAAGGGTTTTACTATAGATAGGAGACAACCAGCTCCCTCTGTTATCAATACAGTCACGTAAGCATTTACACTTTTCTAACTACTCCTCTACTTCTAACATGTAGGAAACCATGCATGCTTCATGAGTGTAACTATGAAGTGGATACAGAAAGTATTCAGACTGCTTCACCTTTTTCACGTTTTGTTACATTGCAGCCTTATGATAAAATTGTTGAAATAGTTTTTATCCTGAGCCAATTGGACCTGCCCTCCCTGGGGAAATTGCAAAATGAAAACTTAATAAAAGAAATATCAGTGGAAGAAATTGATAAGGCGATCTCCTCCCTGAAGTCCTCTAAGTCTCCTGGGACAGACGGATTTCCAGGAGAATGGTACAAATCACTGAGGGAGCAGTTGATACCAATGCTACATAGAAGCTTCAATTATACCTTGAGGGAGGGGGTCCTCCCCCCATCTTGGAGGGAGGCTACTATCTCAGCGATTCCAAAAGAGGGTAAGGACCCGAAGGAATGCGGATCATATAGACCCATCAGTGTTTTAAATCAAGATTACAAATTATATGCAGCTATTTTAACTAAAAGAATGGAGGAAGTGATGCCTTTTCTAATTGATGAAGACCAAACCGGGTTTATTAAAGGTAGACAGACTCAGGACAATATAAGGAGGACCCTCCTCACTATTGAATATATAAAAAAGGAGAAAATTGGAGCTATCCTACTTAGTATGGACGCGGAAAAGGCATTTGATTCGGTGGGGTGGGAGTTTCTTTATACAGTTATGGGAAAATTTGGCTTCCATGATAAATTCATTAAAGGCATCGAAACACTGCACACGTCCCCCATAGCCAGAATCAGGGTAAACGGAGGCCTGTCAGGATTTATTCACCTGCAACGTGGCTGCCGCCAGGGCTGCCCAGCCAGCCCAAGGCTTTTTAATCTTTTTATCGAACCTCTTGCTCAAGCCGTAAGGCAGAACCCCGACCTGGAGGGCATCACAATAAAAGGTAGAGAATACAAAATATGCCTCTATGCGGACGACGTCTTGGTCAGCCTAAAGAATCCAGAGTCGGGAATACCGAGATTAATGGATTTCCTGCGGATGTATGGAACCCTGTCAGGCTACAACCTTAATGTTGATAAAACGCAAGCCTTCACGCTCAATTTTATACCATCATTAGATCTTAAGGATAAGTACAAGTTCAGCTGGGACTCTACCTCTATTAAATACTTGGGCGTTAACTTAACAAAAGGACATATCACAGTTATTCTTGGAAAATTATAATAGTATTAATTCACGGATAAGGGAAGACCTAGATGGATGGGACTCCCTTCCCCTGGAACTTGGTAACAGAATCCTGACAATAAAGACAAATATCTTTCCCAGATTACTTTATCCGTTTCAGTCCCTACCAATTTGTGTCCCCGATGGTCAGTTTAGAGAATGGGATAAGATGATATCCCATTTTATTTGGAATGGCAAAGCCCCCAGGGTGAGATATAAGACTTTACAACTGCCAAAGTGCAGTGGGGGGATGGGCTTACCAAGACTCAAAGATTATTATTTAGCGGCACAAATAAGAACACTGTTGCTTTGGTGCAATAAAGACTACTTTGCAAAATGGAAGGAGATGGAGTTATCACTGTCAGACAGACCTATACAGGGGTTATTAGGATGCCCAAAGTTGGCTAAACAATAGGATATCCCGAGCCAGTGGGTTCGATTCTCTATAGAAACCTGGTTTGACCTGGTGAAACAACTTAACATTCAGAAAGAAATTCAAGTATTAAAGTGGC
The DNA here is from genome assembly GCF_010015445.1 of Perca fluviatilis. NCBI lineage: Eukaryota > Metazoa > Chordata > Actinopteri > Perciformes > Percidae > Perca > Perca fluviatilis. The sequence goes on along the minus strand of NC_053121.1, from coordinate 11,784,502 downwards.
CAACCCACAACTCAGATTTCAAACCAGGTATGAGTGATGGAGGCTTCACTCAATGGGCGAGGAAAGGGCTCTCCTCGCTATGTCTACTAGTCGACAATCAGAATTTCTTAGACTTTAAAACCATCTCAGACAGATACGGCCTTGCTCGGCAGGATTTTTATAGGTATCTCCAACTCCGGCACTACTTTGATAAGAACATTAAAGGACTTACACAGGAAAATACATCATTACCAAAGGCATTACCAAAATGTTCATCAAAGCCTATAATACAAAACTGCCCAGAAAGATCATTGGGGAACTATACAGACATATAGCTGAATTAAGAGGCCACTCAACATACTATATCAAGGCGAAATGGGAAAAAGAATTGGGAACTGTAATTACTTCTGACGACTGGACAAATATAATTAACACACAAATCACCACTACGGCCTCACAACTGTGGAGAGATTTCTCCTGGAAAAATTGTATCAGATTCTTTATAACACCAAAGCAAAAGTCTAGGCAGACAGGACTACTACCTACATGTTGGAGAGGATGTGGACATGGTATGGCGGATCATACACACATATTTTGGGGCTGCCCTATTCTTAAACCCTTCTGGGGAGGAGTGGAAAGCATAATTAGAGAAGTCTTTCAGTATAATTTTAACTTGACTTGCTTATCATTCTACCTGGGTAACATGGACACTAAATTACCAAAGAAAGACCGATACCTCCTAAAAATCTTCATGGCTGCGAGCAAAAAAGCCATAACAAGAAAATGGCTCAACACAGACCCTCCCACAGTTAACCAGTGGAGAGTCATAATTAAAGATATCCAAACTATGGAACTACTGACTTTTAGCCTCAGACTACAAAGGGACAAAGGTGATGCCCTCTGGGAAAAATGGAACGCCTATATTACAAGATGGGGGGATAGCCTGCCTTGATGCCTTGTATTTTTTGGCTAAGAAAAACACTGACCATATAGCTGTAATCAATGGCGATCTACTCGATTTTTTGGACATATTGGTGTAAGTGAACACGTGCTCGCTTGTGTTCATGTGCGCATGCATGTGTGTGCCTTTTCTGTTTTTCTGTTTTTGTTTCCCGCTTTTCCCTTTTTTGTTGTTTCTTTTACTTCAGTAAAGGCACTACGTGGCTAGCATTTGATTTATATTGTCTCATCATATTGTAACCATACTTACTGGCATTTACTGTTTTGCTGCTACCCGTGCTTTGTATAAAAACCTGGAAAAAATAAAGTATAAAAATAAAAAAAATTATTTTTATCTTCATCAGTCTTCTCTCTACCCATAACGACAAAGCAAAAACAGGATTTTAGACATTTTTTCAAAATGAATAAAAAATTGAAAAAATAAAAACAAGACATGTCACATTGACATATGTATTAAGACCCTTTGCTATGATCACTGAGTTAAGTCAGGTGCCTCCAATTTCTCTTGATCATCTTTTAGATGTCTCTGCACCTTGTTGGGAGTCCACTTGTGAATTCAGTTATTGGACATGATTTGGAAAGACACGCACCGGTCTAGATGGGGTCTCACAGCTGACAATGCATATTAGGGCAAAAACCAAACCATGATGTGGAGGGGACTGCCTGCGAAGCTCCGGGACAGGATTGTGTCGAGGCACAGATCTGGGGAAGGCTACAAGACAAATCTGATGCGTCAAAGGTTCTCAAGTGCACAGTGGCCTCCTTAATTATTACATAGAGGACGTCTGGAACGGCCGGGGACTCTTTCTAGAGCTGGCCAACCGGACAAACTGAGCAATTAGGGGAGAAGGGCCTTGGTTAGAGAGGTAACCCAAGAACCCAATTGTACCCAACTGTTGTGTATTTTGGGCCACTATGAGCTCCTTAGTTGAGATACACCTGATGGATTGTGGGTAACTTTAGCTTCCGTTGTCAGTGTTAGCGATGCTGCTGTAAAAAGACATGCTGTTGGGCTAACAAACGGTTAATATTCCGTAGTAGTCTGGGTGTTCCCTACCATGATTAGGGTAAGGTGCAGCACCCGAGCCGTTTTGGGAATACCCTAAGACAAATGAATGTAAAATCAATGTGAGCATCGAAACTAACTAAAGGACTTGTAGTAGGACTTCTTTAGCTTTAAGTTTTGTCTTTAAGCTTTTGGAGTGTTATGTATTTATAAATCTGCCTTAGCTACTGGACACAGATATGGCAATAATAAAGGTCCAAATTGATGTAAAATTGTGTGAAATTTCTTTTAATTGAAAAATGTACCATTGTCTTTAAAGTGCTCATATTAAGGTCATTTTCAGGTTCATAATTGTATTTAGAGGTTGTACCAGAATAGGTTTAAATGGTTTAAAGCTGCAGCTCCTCTTTTCACCCTGTGTGTTGAGCTCTCCGTTTTAGCTACAGAGTGAGACATCGCACTTCTGTTCCATCTTTGTTGGGAGTCACACATGCGCCGCTAAACCCCTCGCCAAATACGTGCACCTAAAGGCCGTTTTACAGTCGCAGCATCCGAGCTTGCACATGCCATTGTGACGTTAAAATGACGTAGATCTCGCTGGTGCGCCAGGATTTTGAATGCGCACCACTATATTTCTTTTCAGCGCCGCGCAACAAAGCGGAAACAGGAGGCCTGAACGAGCTCGAGGGTAACCGGATGCCAGGACTTCGGCTGCGGCGAGTGAGTGTGATCAACACTACTACTAGGCCTGACAAGAAGCACTTTCGAGTGATATGTGATCCTGCGATTCTCGCCGCGATCTTGCGAAAATCCAGCTGCCGTGCAAGGCAAGGTGCGGATAGCCTACAGGAACATGGTCACTCTGCCATTGCAACACAAATTGTGCACGTTTGCCATACTAATTTATAGCGCATATAACGTTACTACCGAAAAAAATACTTACGCTAATTAAATCCATGCTTTAACGTAACTTTATGACTGAGAGGGGTTATGTCGAAGCAAAGACGAATACACCGGTTTGCAAATGAATACCTCCGCTGATGTATTTCACTGGTATTTCTGACCAAGTCTAGCCACGACTTGGCTGTTCATTCCCCCCCCACCCCCACCGCGAACCAGTGTGCATTCAACCTGTGTTTCTGACCGCAAGTAGCCGTGACTTGGCTACTCGAGGGCGGGATATGAGGCGGATCCAGTTGCGGAAATTACCAGATGGACTGGGATTTATAAAGAGAACATTGCCTTCAGGTGTGTGCGCTGGGTTTTATAAATCTAATCATTTTTTTGCCACGTGCCATTTCGCTTTTGTGAGCACATGCACTTTTAGTATGGATCCGACGCACTGTTTTCTATAAACGAGGCCCCTCATCTGTTCGCAGAACTGCCATGGTGTTTACAACATCATGTCACATGTCACATTCAAGAGAAGCCAAAGCATAAAAGTTGTTAACCACAAAAAGAAAAGCCAAAGAACTGTAAGAGGAGCATGGCATACGTGCCACTCCAGATGCAAAAAAAAAAAAAAAGAGCCAGAGAACCCTTCCAGAGGAGACTGCAGAGAAGGTGAAATATAGCTATAGATCTAAAAGATGTGAGCAAGATCATGGCAGGGAAAAAAATACATTTTGTATTGGTATATGATTTTTATTTTTTTTTTTAAAGCTTGGAAGGAGAGAACACAATCAAAAGAGTCTGGTACTTTGCAATTTGTCAGAAGCGTATCCGTTATTTAAAACACAATATCCTGAAATCGAAATCAGTTCCTCTAAATTTGCAGAATTACGACCAAAGGAATGTGTATTAACAGTAGGATTGCAAAAGGTCAGACAATTTCTTTTGTGTGAAAAAAAGTGTGAAATATATAGGCTAGATAGAAGATACAGACAAACATATCTAGCATTGAGGAGAAGTTAAACTCTGGAATTTCCGTAAGCATTTTGTCTGGATACACAAAAAAGCAAGTCTTACGGCTATGTTTGGGGGAATATGTATGTCCATTTAATTGAATTGTAACCATGCACTGCATTCAGCAGTGCTCTCTTCCTTCACATCTACAGATCATTTGCCAGCATCCCATTAAATAGGAATTCAGTAAAATTACAACCTTCTGCACCCAGTGAATTCTCCCATCACATGTGCAGCCCACAACACTGCCAACACTACCGCACTGTCTAGGCCAAAGGACTACATCAGGGTTTTCCCCTGCCATTATAAAGTTTAGATGCAGCACCCGAGCCGAATGAATGCAACAAAAGACTTTTCTCAGATCTAACAATTGTAGTTGGACTTCCTTAGCAAGTTTTGTCTCAAAGCTTGATGAGTGTTAATAATTTACTGTATTATCTGTTCTAGCTTTTCCAGCGTTTTAGACACATATGGTGCTAATAACAGTCCAAAATGATGTGGAAAAAAGACACAAAGCTACCACAGAGACCCAAAACAACCCCAAAGAGAACACAAATGACCAAAAATGAGACACAACACGACTACAAAGAGAAACAAAAACCCACAAAAAGACAAAATCCAAACAAAGAGAAACAAAATGTATGGAGAAATTGCATCTTTGTTGTTAACAACAACATTTTCTTGAGGAAGGACACCTAAACTTCCCACAAAATACATGCACCGAAGTCTTCCACAAAGCTAGGGAAAACACTGCACATGCTTTCATATAAGTTTTGATTATCTGCATTAAATATATATTTTATATATTTCAGTTAACCAACAGATAGTTTGCCTAAAGCAAAGTACACAGTTTATAACTTGTTAACAACTCCCGCTAGTTGTTGCTACCAAGCTGTTACCATGTGGGATAGCTTGATTGTGTGACTTTTTCAATAGGAATGGCAATAAAAATAAAATGTCATGATGATTCTTGTGAAATCTTTCCACCTGGGAGTCTTTTGACCAAATCAAATCAGTTCACAGAGAACTTTTTCCTTCAACATTTGAATGGTGTTTGTATTATGCCACTAGTAAACTGTATGACAATAACAAAGTAAAGAAACAACATTTTGATTTTTGGGACAGTTTGCATTCACTTTGGGAGGTTAAAATTGTAGTCAGTCTGGAGCCCTGGGGGGAGGTGAGTAAGTGATTGATTCATGATGGAATGCTCCCTTGTTCTGAACATGTGCAGGTACAAAAAGGTGCACGTATAAAATGTAAAAAGCAGTAACTAGCCTAAACAAAATGATTTGGTATAAACTAATTGCATTTTTCAATCCACCTCAATGATTTAAAGCAATTATAATGAAGTTCTCCTATGATGTGATTGCTTCTTAAAATGTTCAATGTGGCTCTTGCCACTGGAATTTCTAACTAATTAGCTAGTTTTAGAATTTATCCTGAATGCAACAGAGAAATAGTCCCTATGATGATGAGGACGATGGGCAGCATCAATGTCTCCTGCTAAATGGAGGTAGTCGTGTCGCATAGTGTCAATGAAAACACAATCTCACCGAAATGTGTTGGCCTAAACCTAAGCAGACATGTGTGGGTGTAGAGGCCTTACCCAGGTATTTGATGGTGAATCCCCGTGGCGGATTGAGGGACCTCCGCATCCATCCCTCCCTCAGCACCTCCAGATGGTCCTCCTTCCCCTGGATCAGCAACACATGTTCGTCTATCCATCCCAGGAAGAAGGTCTCGGATACTGCCTCGGTAATCCTCTGGTTCCACACGTGTTGCTGGGTATTCTCTGCTTTGAAATCGGCAAAAATCTCGTAGCCGGTGTGGTGTCTTGGCAGCGCGTCGCTCTCTGACACCCCGGCCGCCCCCACCGCCTCCCCAGCCCCGACCCTGGACAGCACTATAGCCAGGGAATGAGGAGCTATCTGCAGGAAAGACTCCATTGTCGCGTCGCCCTTCTAGCTGCCTATCGAATGTAGTATTATCATTGTATTTATCTATCTGAGACACCGTCAGGCTTAATGGGAAACAAACAGTCCATTGTAGCTAGCAGGGTGTGTAGCTACAAGCTACGCTTTGCAGCAGCATCAGCCGCATAGCCTACAACTGTGTTTTCCATGAAGCTAGCCTGCTAGCTCCCGTTAGCTACCTAGCATTACCTGAAACCCATTCCCACACGTTTAGGTCCGTCTTCTTCTCCGGACGTAATATATCGGCCCGTAACCGTACCCGGTATTTACTGAAGACTCATGTCGAGCGCCGTCCACTAGAAACGAGACATGACATTCGTGCTTTTTCGGTGAAACTTAACGTACACCTCGCTGTGTCAGGTACCTTGGAATACGGCTATAGCTAGCTGGATGCTAACGTGTTAATGAATTCACCCAGGCAACAGATGCGGAGAGCCCCGCTCTTCTCATCGCCAGGCAGCAACCGGGTCTCGGGGGACACCTGTGTCTTTTATTTCTTTCTTTTTTTTACAGCCTTCACGGTTAACGAGGAGGCAGTATCTCTCCAGCCGCCGGTGAATATTGTCCTGAATCGCGCCTGACACGCTTCGGTACGGTGCGCGAGAACCCAGCTGGATGCAGAACCGTCTCATCCAGGTACAGTGATGGCAGGCATCGTTACGGAGCTGCGTAAAGGCAGCGTTAACGAGACTGGATACACTATCTTCCGGCCACATTTTCAAATTAAGATTTATAACGCAACAAGTCGTTTGGGAACTGAACCAGTTAGCCATTCATATGCAGCCAGCAAGACACGTTTAAGAGCCCTTAAAGCCAATAATGTTTAAAGAGGTCTTTTTTTCTTTTTTTTGTGCTATTAATCACAAATGGTAGGCCTACCCCTATAACGAAGTATTTTCCGAGTAGTATTAACGTTACTGTAAGAAACTAATGGCTATAATGCTAATGTATGTCAGCATACTGACACATTTGGAGAAAAAAGATAAACTAACGTCACTTGTCAGACAAACTCATAGTCAATATCCTATAGCTAGCAGAGATCTTCAACAGGGGGTACGGGACCCCTAGGGGGTTCTCAGAGTTAGGCTACTGCAGGGGGGGAGGGCTCCAAATTATTGTTAATATTTAAAAAATTCAAAAATTCAAAAATCAAAATGTCTTAACATGAATCCAACATATTATTAGCAAATATACTGTATATCCCCATTGATGGTAGGCTTACTGGCCTATTGGTAAGGTAGTCACTAAGATAGCCATCCACAGACACAGTTAACAAGGATTTACTGTGCCACATGTATGGTTAACATTAAAACATGATTTATAAAATCATGCTGACAATTATTACTTTAAAAGCTTAGCATACTAAGCACTTTAAAGGTATGTAAAGGCTTTAGGCTGCCCTACACTTTATTGTAGGCCCAGTTTAATATGCAACTTCATGTTTTACAATATTAGTAGTAGGGGGTCCCTGCTCCGTCTCTCTTTCAGTTAAGGGGTCCTTGGTTTAAAAAACGTTGAAGAACCCTGTCCTATAGCCTTCTTTGAGGATGTTTAATGTTGATATTAGCAACTGCTCTCTGAACAATTCCAAACTTTAATTCAATATTGATGGATCTGGACGCTTATCTTACCTAAAAAAATAGCAAAAAAAAACTATGGAATGCATAAAATATACATATTAAAGCCATGTCACATACACAGGTCTAAATGCACTTTGTGACATTCACTAATAATCAGTCGAAATCCTCTTTTAGACTAGGCCTACTTCAGAAACACACGTATTGTAGGTTTTATTTAGTTTTTCTTTGTCTTTTACACATTTTTACATTACTGCAAAATGCTGCTTCTAAATTATGCAAGTTGTAATAAGTTATTGTAACATAGCATGCTTTCTGAATAGTCCACAATATGTTCTTCTTACATCTATTTCTAAAAAAACATATCCTGTTCCTCCCATCCCTACTTACACTTCCGTTTTCCACGAGCGGAGATAGGATTACTGACCTGCTGGCAGCAGTTTGGGGTTAACATTAGCTTTTAATTAACTACTCATTCATAACAGTTTGCCATTGTGGGCAATCGTTTGTTACAATGTTTCATCTGCCCAAAATAATAGGGTAACGTTACCATTATATTACCCATGTTGTAGTTGACACTTTACCGCTCAATGTCACTAATGCTATTTTGCACTTACGTTAGCTGTAGGTTAACTGTAGGTCTGTTATTGTTTTGCTGATTAACCTTACAAACGTTAGCTTTTTTTAGCCATTAGCCTCTTTGCTATTGCGGACAAGATAAGATAGACTTTATTAATCCCACACTGGGGAAATTCCTGTGCTACAGCAGCTCAAAAAAGAAAAATGTACAGACGCAAATAACACAAATAGACATAGGAGAAAAAATATACAAAAAGTATTATAAGAAATAGAAAAAATATACTTAGTTATAATAATAATACCGTAGTAATAATACAAACATATTTACACAATAAACACCATTCTATAAACAGACAGTATATATACACAGATATACAGATGAGTAAGGTGCAGATGAATAGATTGGGCTCGAGAGACAACATGGTAAAAATTATAATATAATATGATAATAAACATTGCATCAAGAAGTGCTTTTCACTGATTAGCCACAGGAAGTGAAATGTCATTTTCTGTGACTATATTTTGGTTAATGTGGACTGTGGACTTAGTGCAACTAAGATGAACCTTACGTCTCCGTGGTGCAACCAAACAACACAGTTTTAGTATCAAAGTAACTAGTTTTCAACGTATCGTTTAGTGTAATAGTTGATCATGTAAGGCACGTTCTCAATGGTTTGATTGGACTTATATCGTTGACCATATAGCTCGATTTGGTTTTGGAAATACTTTCCTTAACTGGATCAAACTATTAGCCTACATCTTAATCCTATAGCGGAGGTACTGACAAATGAAGTGGAGTCTGAGCCCTTCAATATTACAAGATGTTGTCCCAAGGTTCACCTCTATCACCACTTCTGTTATTAGCTGTTGAACCACTAGCAATAGCAGTTAGATCTTGTAGGCAAAAACAGGGGATTACAATTGGCAACAGAGGCCATAAAATAGCTCTTTTTGCTGACGACAACATTTTATTCTTAAAACAATTAAACACATCCATACCAGCACTGTTAGATCTAATTGGCCTGTTAGTATGTCCGGACATAAAGTAAATGCTTCAAAATCATCACTAATTACTGCTTAACGGAAATGAAATATAATACATAAACCAATATTTATTTACTTTCAAGATGTCATCTGATTTTACATATTTGGGCATCAAAGAGCGAGTAAGAGCGTTCGCACCATGTTGGCTGAGTCCTGCAGCGGCGCAGGTTCGAATCTGACCTGCTGTCCTTTGCTGCGTGTCGTCCCCCATCTCTCTCCCCCTTTCCTGTCTATCCACAGTCACTCTATAATAAAGGGAAAAGCCCCCCAAAAAAATCTTAAAACAAAAAAAAAAGAATGGGGGATGTCCCTAACTATATCCATGATAGGGAGAATACATTTATTAAAAATGAGCATATTGCCTAAACTCATGTATTTATTTTAAAATATCCCTCTGGCGCCACCTGCAGGAATGTTTCAGAAACTCACAGCACTCTTCAGGAAATGTATATGAATAAGAAATCCTTAAATCTTAAATCTGCCTATCTCTGCTGTATCTTCCATTTGATACTAGGGGGCTGAAATGTCCAAATCTTTATTGGTACTATTTGGCAACACAATTGAGAACTATAATGTTCTATTTTTCTTCTGGAGATGCTACGTCTTGGATAGACAGAGTCATGCTCCTTGTTTTTTACAGTCTATGATTTGTACCTGTATTCAGCCAAGCTAAAGTACTTAAGAACACATACTGTTATAGTTCTCAATATGGTTAATGTATGATATGAGGTAAATAATATATAAACATATTGGACTATTCAGCCCAGTGTGGAGCAATGTTTCATATAAACCAGGCAAGCTGGCTGCAGGATTCCAGATATGGTCAAAGACAGGAATAAGTAAAGTAGGCGACCTCTTTAAAGATGGGATTCTAATGACCTTTGAAGAAATCTCTCTACTGTGAAACATTACAAGGAAACATTTTTTGAATATTTCCAAGTGAGGAACTTTACAGACCAACAGACTCAAGAACTCCTTTGTCCCTCATGCCATCATACTGTACAACTCCTCACTCGGGGGGAGGAGGAAATAGGGTAAAGAGGACAGAACAGAGAACAGAACACTGTGCAATAAATTATTTATAATCTACTCACATACGACACTCTAACTGCTCTTAACTGCTAATTTATGCTAAATGTCATTTATTTATTAACTGTATAATAACACAATACCATACACAGTCCTATATATCTATATATATATATCTTTATTTATCTGTAGTTCATTGTTGTTTTACTGTTTGTTTATTTTTGTAAAAATATTTAGCTTAAAGTTTATTGTTATTCTTATACTGTATTTATCTTTTTTCTATTTAAAGAGTGTTTTTGTAAGATGCTAAAATCTGCTGCTGGAAATCTAATTTCCTTGCGGGAGTCATCCCAAAGGGATCAATAAAGAGAAGTCGAAGTCGAAGTCTTTATTTCTGTTATAAAAAAACAATCAGTCGGGATTCCTGCACTCTTATTCTCAGAAAAAAATTATAACAAACAATTGCAATGAGAGGGGTTTGATTTCATCAATATAAAACTGGCTTGAATCTGCAACTCAAGAGAACAAGGAATGCAGAGTGCTACCGAACATGATGGAATTGAATCTGAAACCCCAAGAATATAAATGTATTGATTTTGCTATATTACAGGCAAAAAGGACTATAGCTCTCATCTGGACAAGAATGGAGGCACCTGCAATTGGTGCTTGGATCAAGAATATGGCGTAATGTATGTCCATGGACAGACTGATATATTAAGAGGCAAATTGGGGGTGTATGAGAAAATCTAGAGGCCATTTGACCAGTTTGTAAAGTAAGGAGTCACAGGGGAGCTGCTACTGTGATCCTGTCATATAATTAGCTTTTTTTTTTTTTTTTATTGTTGTAGTACGGCAGAGGTTGAGAGAGAAATTTTGTTGTGGATTGCGACAGGGGGGGTTGGGGGTTGATGTTCACGTTGTAAAAAGTTAATTTCCCATCCAGGCCTGGGATTCACATTCACTTATGGTTTGATAAAGTACTTATTAGGCTTTAACTTTTTATTGCGCTTATAAGAACACTGGCTAATGACAAAATATGTTAACCTAAGAAAATGATGAGATGTAAGCACTGGTAAAGTCAGTGATAAGGGTGCGTAAATGAAAAATAAATGCACAGGCAAGATGAGGAAAGGTGTTTAATATGATGTCATGTAATATGATGTCATATCATTAGATTGTTTGTCTCATATTATGATGTCATTTATGATTTTATGTCATGTAATATGATGTCATATAATATGTCATGTACTATGATGTCATTGCATATGATGTCATGTCATGTATTATGATGGCAAATAGTTAATTTACAGTAGTACAGACAATGATAATAATCACAAAATATGCTAATCATAATCATATCATAAGATGTCATGTATTATGATGTCATATATGATGTCAAGTCATGTAGTTTGTCATGTAATATGATGCCATGTCACATATGTCATATCATGATTTCATTTTATGATATAGCATTAGCATTGATAAAGTCAGTGATAAGGGTGCGTAAATGCATGAGTGCAGCGTGTAGTGTGATGAAAAGATGTTGCATAGCTGAGAGCAAAACAACAATGCACAGGAAGGATGAGGAGAGGTGTGTAATATCATGCCATGTAAAAATAATTAATGACTTGAGACTTGACTTGGACTTGTAATTTAATGACTTGAGACTTGACTTGAGGCATGATAACTCGGATTATGTACTCATACATTTGAATGTTATATATCAATAAATATAAAATAATATAATTTAATGTTGATGATGATTAATGTCACGTTTCCATCTAACTATCAAGTATGCCATGGTAGCAGCTCAACCTGTAAATCACGATTGGACGACTAAAAAAGCTCCCCGGTATGTGATTGTCATGATTGGATGTCAGTCAAATTGCCACACTGGCAATGTGTAACATCAAAGACCACTGCTGAAGCCATCTGGCTTTTTTTTAGGCCCATAACCGTTGACCAAACTTAATAAATGGGAGTGAATAACAATGAGATATGTACCATAAGGATCTGTAATTGTATCTATATGTTTAAAGGATATGTTGTGGAGTTCAATAAGTGAGGAGACAAAAGACGGAGATGCATTGAGTCAGCTTTACTCTCCACTTCAATAAGTAGCTATATGTATATAACACTGTACAGCGAGTGAGAACAACAGCGGCTACACCACGTTAAACCGGAACACACATATCAAAAACCCCTCTCCCTTAAAGGTACAGTACCTTGGTGAATGTCTCTTACTTTCTATATAAGTATAGTCCCTTATGTCTTACTTGTGGGTCACCACAATGTCCTTTTTAATTGATATTGTGACGATGAAGAATGGAAAGTGTCCTATTCACCTGCTCAGAAGCCTAATATCTGCAGTATCTGGGTCTTTTGTAAAAAAAACAAAATATCAGCCAAGATCAATTTAAGATAAGAAAATATTTTGCCTCTTCTAACTGGATGGCTTAATCCTCAAACATTATGTTAAAAGAGATCCACTATTTACCATCTTTAACATACAGTGTTTGGATACAGGATCCTACCACCCCTGTCTCAGACTTTAAATAAAAAACAGCATGTCTAGTTGTTCTCAAAGGGAAATATAAAAAGGGAATACAGGGAAAATTGGGGTAAAGAAAGACTTCACAACCTGGAGTTAAAGGTATCTCAAAATGATGGAACTACTGACACAGCCCTTATTATAGTATCATTGTTGGTTCTACAATAAGGGTTGTATGTGCAAAACATAGTAGATGCACCCATCTAAAAAAAATGCTCATTTTCAACAAGTGCTTAAATAAGGTGTCTCTCTAGCATGGGCTATGGGCAATTGACCACTAAATGTGTGAAATATAGAACTAGAAATGCCACTTTACTTTCAATAATTGATTTTTAAAATCTGTTCCTCCAACTTTATAGGAGTGCAATACGAAAAGTACCCCCAATACCGTATTTACTGACTGGTCTAAACTGGTGTATACATAGCTAAGGTGTTTGAGTATTAAAGGATGAAAGAGAGACACAAACAAGGGGGACATGTTGCAGTACGTAACTTTATTGAGAAGGCCACATACAGGGACGGGATATAATATGTCTATTACACAGCCAGACACAGGTGTGTGTTTGTGTGTGTGTGTCCATGGGCACCACAGTCCGTTAAGGAGGGCACTCCCCTTTGCTTGCAATTTTCACATTCGTCTTTTGGAGGCTGTAAAAAAATTTATAATACGTAAAAAACAGTACGCATTACAGCATTTTGGCTTGTCTTATGTGTGTGTGTGTGTGTGTGTGTGTGTATGGGGTTATTCTTGTGGCAATAATACAAGCAAAAACAGGAATACACATTTTAATGACTTTTCAATAAAGGAGTGACCAGCAGCTCTTTAGCACTGCAATCAGTGTCACAGTGTTTACTGAAACACATATGCCATAAATTAAATATTGTGTTTGTGGCTAACATTTATGAAATGGATGTATGTGATTCTCATCTGTATTTGATTATTAGGGGCTTGCTAGCATTAGCGTCCAGCCTGTTTCTGTAAACAAATTTATATTATGTAACATTTGAGCATGCAGGGAACAAACACATTACCATTAACAGAGTGTAAAAGGTCTTTATGATAGTGACAGCAGCATGCATTTTTCACTATATTTTCAGTTGGCAACCTGCACCAGGCTAATTCGGGCGTTAGATATGAGCACTAGGGAGGACAGAATCATGAGCGCAACAGATGAATCGAACATGCAGGAGTTGTGCAAATACATTTGAGTCAGCAATACGGATTCTCATGCTCGATCAAAGCTGCTCATGCCCCCTTTTGCCGTCTGAATCAGGGGCTTAGCACAAAATTCTGGGCCCTTAGAAAGGCATTTTCTATGGGCCCCTCCCCGCATCCACAGCTACTTATTCTAGCATCTTTTTGGGCCATCCTCACATGAGGGCCCTGGTACTCAATCCCCTTTTCCCCCCCAGTCCGACGGCCCTGGTCTGAATCACAGATGTATAGTAAGACCTGGGTAGAGGCCCTGTTCAGCGCATCGCGTCATACTCTGAAATCAGCACCACAATATGCAACTAAGGGCTGAACATTAACAAACACTTTTAGCACCCTTTGGCTACCAGAGAGGACAAGTTAGCTATTAGTAAGCTAATGTTAGCTACGTATTAGCAAGCTAAAGCTCTTGAAAACATAGTACTATAGCTTTCTGATTTATCCACATTCCACTATAACACAAGTTGCATACTGTGTACAAAATGCTTTAACTTAACCTGCAGATATAAAGTTAGCCTAAAACTGACATTTGGATATTTGACTTGGTAACAAAATGCTTGCTGTAAACATAACGTCGGACGTAATGTTAGCTTAGTGTCAAGATCCCACTGTTCCCATTCTTCCTGCTGATTCCTCACATCTGTATCCACTTGTATCTTCGGTTTGGCAGCTTTAAGTTATGGGTTCTTTACATTGTTGGTAGTGAATATAACCACACAGCAGCATTTAGGCATTTTTCTGTTGTTTGCTAGCTGACCGAATTGACGAGGAGGAACACTACACAAAATACAAGTCAACGGTGAGCGGAGAGTTGTTTTCCCCTCGGGACGTGCTCTGTCTGTATGAGAGTTGCTCAGTGGCACATGAAGCCATCATGGAGCCAACAATTACAAAAATGATCGCCACTGCTTCTGCATTGTGGTCATGTGGCCTAAACCACCTCTGAATGTGGTATGAGTGATCAGATCTCTGTGTGTCCTCAATGCCTTCTGGGTGCATTCACACCTGTACCTGAACTGTACTAGAGCTGACAGTATGGTGCAGATTCACATGCCCACAATAATTGAAGTTGTAGGCTAAATGATAAGGTATATAGAAAACGTAAATCACATGTAGTCGTAAATAGTTATATGGTCATTAAATGCTCCTTACAGAGGAGCAATGTATTTATAAGCTGACTTTTTTTCCTTGTGCAGACTTTAATTTTTGTAAAAGACACAATATCACACTCTGATGTGAGTGTATCCTGTTGCAGCCTGTTTGTCAAAAATGGTAGGCAAATGACCGCTCAAATGCTAAGAAGCCAAAACAGCTGGAGAACACTGAAAGAGCAGACTCTAACATGATCAGATAAGATACAATTTCACAATTTTCCACACACATTTTCAAATAATATTGCTACCATGTGTGTGTGTGTGTGTCTGTGTGTTACATGCCTGTTCAGCTGGCAGAGAACACACTCAGTGCTGTAGACCTTTCCATCACTGCCACATACTGGATCATACTCCCTGGTGCAGGTTCCGTCTTCATACTTCGCACAGCCAGGCTGGACACAAACACAGGTAGTCACATGATTATTGATTAGACACGCAGGCATTTAGGTTATCAATGTGTCATTGCATATGTCATATCATATGATGTCATGTCATATGATGTCACGTGTCACGACCTGGCTCTGGAGCCATGACAAAAGAGAGGGAGGCATAAACCGAAGGCAAAATAATTAATTTGCAGTACAGTATGTAAAAAGGAGGTTATTGTAATAACCACAAAATATGCTAACCTAAGAATACGATGGGGTGTAAGCATCGGTAAAGTCAGTGATAAGGGAGCCTGAATGCATGAGTGTGGCGTGCAGTGTGATGTTGCATATCTGAGAGCAAAACCATAATGAACAGGTGAGATGAGGAGAGGTCTGTCACATGATGTCATGTATAATGAGTTCATATCATATGATGTCATGTCACATAATATGATGTCATGTACAATTTGATGTCATGAGCCCCATGTTTTAAACTATTCCAAATTGAAATTGTCAAAAATCAACCCTTCAAAAATGATAATCAAACCGCCTTTTTTCAATCTGTAAACCAGTAGTCAAAATAAAAATACAGAATCAGATCACCCCCAGAAGTCTCACCTCTTTGGTTTCAGCCAGAGGGTCTGGTTTTGGTGCGTCAGACGGCACCGTCTCACTGTCTGGGCTCACAGTCTCATACCCCTGGAAAAGGACTACACACACACACACACACACACACACACACGGGTTATCTTTCACTCGAGTCAACTGCGACAATGCTCCATTAAGAATATGAACAGTTTATCAAACACCTTTGTACTTCTACTGTATACAAGAACAAGAACCCTAGCCCAGCCCTAATCTTAACTATCACAGCTAAATGTCTAATCCCAACCATTACTCTAAAGGTATTAACCTAAACCTAATTCTAACCTGAATCCTAAAACCAAGTCTGAACCCTCAAAGCGCCCTTTGAAAAAATGAGGACTGGACAAAAAGTCCTCACTTTGTAAAAATGCCTTTATACCTAATATGCACACACACTATCTCCATCTCCCACACCCCTCACAGGCTGGTTACATTCTTACATTGCGTGAGATGCTTTTGTCCAGAGGAATGTTACCACGCCAAGTCTTATGTTCCCCTAATCTTCCTTTTGTTTTGCTGCTATTTGTGTTTTGCTTTTGCTGTCTGGCGAAACCATGTTGAAACTCAAGAGGCTACTTTTGGCTGAGAAAAAAAAATGTACAAGGACTAAATATCAGACTACAGCATGATAAACAATTTTTTTAAACAACTTTATTCCTTGTACACCATGGTCTGACATATAAGCTCTTTCTGACCAAGTAGTTACAGGAACGTAGTTATAGGAACAGTCCACTTCTAAACAGTTCTACTATCTACTCTCCCCCAAAACAAGTTTTGCCATTTGTATTCACACTGACGGGTGGCCATAGGAACTGACCTTTTGTTATAACACTGCCATCTAACCACCACTATGCAGAAAAGGGAAAAGACCCTTCCCTGAAGTAGGAGCTGAACGAGTTACAGGAACTGTGGCCAGTGGAATCTAATAATCCCCAAATTGGTCCACTCTGAACACAAGAAAAAAAGCTTCTAGGAACCTTATGTTCTAGGAACTGCAAAAATCCCTCTGGTCAGAAAGCGGCTATTGATGGTATTGACTTCTGTCGGTTGACCTCTTTTACTAAAACTCTAGGGTACAAACAGTCGTGGGAAACTCAGCACCCTGTCATTGTTATCAGTTTCTATGGTTAGGCGTCATAATAATCTGGTCTGAGTTTACATGCTATTATACGATATCACTGTTATCTGTATGCTATTTGATTGGTTAAGAAGGAAGGCTGCTTAAACCAGTTTAAATCAGCCATGGGAAGATGCCATCTGAACCACAGAATCAGTTTTTTTTTTAACTGAGAAAACATGATCCATCACAGTTATGGTGTTAAGTTTCACAACATGTTTATTTTTTTTACTTTTATTTCTTTTGTTATAAAAACACATGAATTACATCAGTTTCATTTGACAGACAGTTTTTACATCATGAAGAGGCGCATCATCTTTAGGCATTTTTATCTTATTTATAGCCTCTTCTTTTTTGTTGTTGCATTTTTACATTTAAAGAAGTTAAGCAGGTTAGCCCTTTATAGCACTGTGATTACCCATTGCAAAATCATTTTGTCTCTTAATGAGTCCTAAAATCTTTTCTTTAAAAAAAAAAACAACAATCTGTGATAATACTTTATTATTACATTTTTTTTTACTAATTTTGTGGTCATTTTTCTTGACAATGACGCAGTGTTCTACTTTATGCTGTGTATTTTCTGTGTCCCAATTCTAGACAAACTTGTTTAACAAGGAATCCAAAGTGGAAAATCCACAAAAGCAACACTTTGAGCTGTTTCTTCTTTAAAGGTAAAACGTGTTTGAAGCAGAATCTGCGAATAAATGACATGTTAACATCATTACTTTATGCTGTTTATGAACTTACCAGAGACAGAGAGCAGCAGAGTAGAGAAGAGCAGCACAGTCAGCTTCATGGTTTCTTGTGTGTGTGTACGTGTTTCTGTTGGCAGCAGGTGTGAGTAACACACATCATGTTTTCCTTTTATACAAAACCTGTTGAGCTGGCTGTATTTGTATCTGTCCTCTGATTGGCTGCGCTGTAAAAGGTCAGATCATCTGATCAAGATGACACGATAATACTGTACTAGTATGTACAGTATGTGCACTACACTTGGTCGTGTGACAGGGTAGGATCATTTTTAACAGTGGAAAACAATCTGTGTTGCATTCCACGATATACAATCATTATGTGTGATTGAAAGATACCACTAGCCTGTTGAGCTGGTTGTATCTGTCCTCTGATTGGCTGCCTTGTTAAGGCCAGGGGATAGTCGCCAGATCATCTGATCAAGATAACACGACTGGATCAAAAGAATAACAGCCGGGAAATAAAACAAATATCCAGTTATATCTGCAGGCAAGAATATAGTGACCAGACTGATGTCTAGACTGTTAGAGAGAGAACTATGTTCAAGGTTTTAGTACGAGTACATAGACAACATAATCAACATGTGACACAAACACTGTGTCACACACATTTGGACAGAAGTGTGAACAGAATGTACAGGAAGTTCATCTTCGACATTGGAGTTTAAGATAAATAAACAGTAGTTTGGCCAACTATGTCTCTAAAGGTCCACTTGCCAGTAAATAGAGCTCCATGCCATACAGTACTGTTTTAGTGTACTTTATTATACTATATTATATACGCTAGTTTACTGTGTACCATACTATACAGTCATGGCTCCATTGCTTTGTGTTTTTCTCCGGATATTTTGGGATATTTATATCTATTTCTGATGAAGTGTTCTTTTCTTCTCTTATTTACTGGGTGTGTATCTGTTGACCTGGACGCTTACAATTTCCCTTGCAGGGTTACATAAAGTTGCATTAAATTTAATTGAACTAAATGTGCTATACTATAAAATTACTGAATTACTGTACTTTGTTTTCCCCTCCCATTACATTTAGTATGTGTTGTGAAAAGTGGATGAGCACTAGGTGGTGCCATGGGACTGGGTAATACCTTCTTAAACAGCTGATGAAGGCAGCAGGTGGAGAGAACTGTGCAGTGCAGTACAGAGGGGTTGACACTGGATACAGTCACAGTCTGTACAGTATGTGCACTACACTTGGTCGTGTGACAGGGTAGGGTCATTTTAACAGTGGAAAACAATCTGTGTTGTATTCTACAATGTACAATCATATGTGACTGAAAGACAGCCTGTTGAGCTGGCTGTATCTGTCCTCTGATTGGCTGCCTTGTTAAGGCCAGGTGATACTCGCCAGATTATCTGATCAAGATAACACAACTGGATCAAAAGAATGACAGCCGGGAAAAAACAAATATCCAGTTATATCGCACTGTCACAGAAGGCTTGTATCATGTGGACGCGCCGAGAGTTTGGTTGTCATTACTTAGAATTCCTCATGGGGAAACTATGCACTATAGCTTTAATAAAACATTTTTAAAAAATTCAAGCAATTTAAAAAGACTACTCTTGGTGTCTGTGGTATGTTCTGGAGTAGGTGGGACTCAAACGTATGACCTCAGTCTTTCTAAAATCCCAGCTTTAGCCCTGGCTCTGCTTCAGCACAGGCTCATGGCATTATACATCTTCGAATTGTGTTTTGGTGTCTGAGAAACCTTAAAACTCACGGATCTGGTGCTCAAACTAGACTTTCCGGATTGTAGTCCCCACCCTTAGGCTGCATTCATGCAACATCGTCAGAATGGGAAGAAGAGGTCTATTGCTTATCTTGCTACCGGTTTACTGAAACTATGGTAGCTGTTCACACTAAAGTGGGAGATATTGTCACTGTAAAAAAAACAAAAACATTGTTATCTGGCTAGCTATGAGGCACATGTCCAAGCTAAAGTGAAAGTGTATAAATCATGTTTTTTATATGAGATGGGCTACATCAAAGAGCAGAACTTTTGCGAACCTGTTGGAAAAGTAGGAGTAAAGTAAAGTATTGGCCTAGGCCAAAATTGAATACTTGACTTGCACAGTCATATATACTTTAGTTGCACATATATGCGTAATTCACTTGCACATACATATATACTTCACTTGAACATACTGTACATGCATAACATCTGTGAGTATGTATTTATGTGCGGGGTAGGTGGTTTGGGTGGAAGGCAGGATCACACAAACACTGGACTGTCAATCTGGGTTCAAGTCCCATCTGAAACCAAAAGACAATTTATTGATTTAGTGACTTATTTACATTGACTATTTAAGTTACGTAACAAAGGTACTTATTTTAACTCAAACCATGATCTTTTCATTAACCTAACCAAGTCTTTTTGCTTGAATTCACAACTTTTGGTGTGATGTTAACTGGAAGTTGCTACTACAAGGTAGCACACCAACCTCCAGTAACATAAAAGAAGTGGTTGAGACAGGTGGAAGGCAAAATGCATTAAGGTGGTCAACAATGCGGCTCAGGTCAAAGCCGTCTCTTTGCTTCAGGATTTACTTACAACTCCTTCTGTGATCAATGCCATTGCAACAGCTGGGATAAAGCCTGACATCCAGTGCGTCTCTGACAGCAATTTACACCCAGTCCTCACCTGCCAGCTGTTAGTAATGTGTCAGGTAGGTCGTTGTGGTGAATGTATGGGTCAAAATGGGAATTTGATAAATGAGACTGGGGTTTGCATCCTGTGATAAACTTATTTTATACATTAGGCTGACACATGGAAATGGAAATGTACTGCATTTATATAGCGCTTTTCTAGTCTTAATGACTACTCAAAGCGCTTTTACATAGTACAGGAACCATTTACCATTCACACACATTCATGCAGCATCGGGAGCAATTCAGAGTTCAGTGTCTTGCCCAAGGACACTTCGACATAGGACTGCAGGGTCAGGGATCGGACCACCAACCTTCCAATTAATGGTAGGCGACCGCTCTACCACCTGAGCCACAGCATGGTTAACTTTGGGAATTGAAGCAAAAATACTGGGTTAGGTTTAGGAAAAGATCATGGTTTGGGTAATCTCGCTGTGCCAGACCTTCCTCCACAGCGCTGCGAAAGAGGGTCTGGCTAGTCCACACAGCATTCCGGGATGGGAGAAAAACGTGCTGTGGTTTATTGGCATTTCTTTAAACCAATTACAATCGTCATGGGCAGCGCAAAGCACCGGGAAAAGCCAGAGTGCCGCTGCAACATAGCCTCGGGAAGGAACTTGTTTTGGTGGAACATGTGTACGTTCAAAAGTTGTTTTAGTCGTGCAACAGAAAACTCCGATCAGACAGATAGTCTAGCTAGCTGTCTGGATTTACCCTGCAGAGATCTGAGGAGCAGTTAACCATAGTCCTCAGAAATCCACCGGAGTTTAACATTCCAACACAAACAAAACGAAAGGTACCGGACCTCCGGCTGAAAAGAGTGAAAGTTTCGACGGCAACGGAGAAATACTGGAAGTGGAACGTCATAGACATAGACTATGGTTTGGGTTAAAATAATTATGTTTGTACACATCTGATAATCGTCATTTAAAAGTAGTTTGGACCAAAAGGGTCCAGCTTTTTCGATTTGATCCATATCTAAATGCCTCATCAAGTATTTAGCGGAATCCAAAGTTATGTATCTGTAGATCTCCCCTTTTTTGGAAGGGCTGGTTGGAAAAAGGAATTGTTACACTGGGGGATTTGGATATTGGTGGCATATTGAAATCCTTTGAGGATGTGGTCCAGCAATTTAGAATCCGATAATCAGATATTTGCAACTTCGCAATCTGTTATTGGGGATTTTTGAATTCAGTTCTTCAGCCCCGAAGGCACCAGAATGTTTAGATAAGGTGTTGATGAAATATGGAAAAGGACACAAGGCTTCTGGGTATTATTATGTTTATGCAGAACCTGTGGGGTGGAGCCTGGTCAGCCCTAAAGAAGACATGGGAAAGGGATCTGAGTATTACACTGGATGATGAGGAGTGGGACAGAATCTGTAGGAATATTAAAACAATGTCTTGTGCTGTGAGGGTGCGTCTCATTCAGATCAGTATTATGCATCGCTTCTATTGGACTCCCTCCAAATTGTTTAGACTTGGATTAAAAGACACACCAAAGTTTTCGAAATGTAAGACAGAGGATGGCCAATTACTTCATGTCCTATATTGTCCTGTGACAAGGTCTAAGAATTTTGGACCGGGATACTTGATAACCTATGTCGGATTGCAGGGACCCAGGTTCCATTCAGCCCAAGACTATTTGTTCTAGGAGATGTGTCGATCCTAAACGGAATATAGCCAGACAGATTCTTCAAAGTGGATGGAGAAATGAAGGGGTGCCTTCAATCCAGGAGTGGGTTTGTGAGATGGCTTGAGTGGCAGCATTTGAAAAAAAATTGTATGCATGCGGTGTGTAGTAGAGTGAGTGAGAGCGTGATGGTGATTAGCTTCGGAGCGAGTACCGACTCTAAAGTCATAGTGAGAGAAACAAAGGTTCTCCTCTGTTCTTTCTGACCACGGTTGAAAATCTGTAGCAGGAAAAGTTAACCCTCTCCGTGATTTCATGTTGTGGTCAATTTCTCCATAGCCAGGGCGTAGATTTAATGCAGAAGCATAAATTGGCCTTAAGAAGCAATGTACTGTGGAGAAGCACATACTATATGCTTATTGTTTTATATATATATATATATATATATATATACATATATATATATATATATTGTTATTTTATTTATTTGGTTTACAGTTGTCTATTTTGCTTTTGTTATTATTTTATTGTATTGTGTAGAATATTATGGTTAGTATTGAATCAAAACTGTTAATAAAAAAATAAGTAAGTTTGTTACATAAGTAATATACAGTAGTCACTAATGAATAAGTCATTAAGTTTACTTTTGGTTCCAGACAGGACTCAAACCCCAACCTCCTGAGTAAGTAAGTAGTAACCTCCTAAGTCCAGCATCTTTTACATTACATTACATGCCATTTAGCGGACGCTTTTATCCAAAGCGACTTACTATATATGTCAGAGGTCGCACGCCTCTGGAGCAACTATGGGTTAAGTGTCTTGCTCATGGACACATTGGTTGATGTATCACAGTGGGAATCAAACCCAGGTCTCCCACACCAAAGGCATGTTACCACTGCGCCATCACCACCACAGCATCTGTGTGATCCTGGCATCTACCCTGGCCACCTACCCTACATACAGACAGAGCTCATGGTGGTGGCCCCTGCACCACTGCTCAGGAAAGTTGGAGACCTGGCCCTGGTTGTGGATGGCTGCTCCATTTCCCCATCTCCTGAGGTGCGCAACCTGGGCGTCATCCTGGAATCCACTCTCTCCTTACGGTCCCACATCAACAACATCACCACCAAGTCCGCCTTCTACCACCTCAGAAACATCTCACGACTCCGGCCTTCACTCACACATTCAGTAACTGAGACACTCATCCATGCCTTCATCACCTCCCGTCTGGACTACTGCAACGGTGTCCTGTCTGGACTGCCCACCAAGGCCCTCAGCAGACTCCAGTATGTCCAGAACTCGGCTGCCAGGGTTCTAACCCACACGAAGCCCTGGCAGCATCACTCCCATCATCCAACAGCTCCACTGGTTGCCAGTCAGGTCACGCATCACCTACAAGATCCTCCTGCTCACCTACAAATCTCTCCATGGACTCTCACCACACCTCACAGATCTCCTCCACCCCCACACACACACACACATACCCAATCCCCTCCTATTTGTTTAACGACCTTGGGTACCTTGAAAGGCGCTATATAAGTCCAAGTTATTATTATTATTATTATTATTATTATTATTATTATTATACATAGGCCTACATACATACTTAGACATTTGATTTAGATTTTATTAGGATCCCCATTACCTGATGCAGAACATCAGCTACTCTTCCTGGAGTCCACACAAAACATAAAAACATTACAACAGATAAGACATTTCATTTACAAGTTATGCATGCATGTGCAAGTGAAGTATATATGTATGTGCAAGTGAAGTATACATGTATGTGCAAGTGTTTAGTACCAGTAATGTATGTATGTGCAAGTAAATGATGCATATGTGCAAGTTCTTTGTACCGGTATACAGCCTACTGTATATATGTGCAAGTGAAGTACTCAGTTCTGGCCTAGACGGCTTCTCATAGAACCACGGGTCTACAATACAATATCCATTTCACTTGAAGTCAGAGATATTTCATAACAATGTTTTGGTTATTTTATTAGGCTATTTTAAATATATTGTGCAAATTGGTGGACAAACAGTGTGCAAAATTTTTTTTCGTGTGAGATTCATGAAATGGCAAGTGTAAATGGCCTTTATTTTAATACCAGTTGATGTTGATAGGCATACAATAGCCTACAAATATAAATTTCTCTTTTAGGAGAACATCGTTATATAGCCTAGTTTGGGAGAAAGGGAAATAAAGCAAAAAAAACAAACAATAAAAGTTAAAGAAATATCACCTAAACAGCATAACCCTAAACATCTGGCTTAAAAGGCTTAAAAGTGGACTGCTTCTGTTTTGAAACTGCCAGATAGACTTATACATGACGCAGCCTGTTCTAACGTCAGTCGCACCTGTGGGTGCATTTAAGAGCTCTGGGATCGAACCTATTTTTTTTCTGGTGTCGAACCTACGGGTCGAACTTGGAATACTGTATGTAGCCTATCACTTTGCAGCGCTCATGTCATGAGTCACCTATTTTTTTTTTTATCTGGGGTCGAACTTGAAATACTGTATGTAGCCTATCACTTTGCAGCGCTCATGTATGTCACAAGTCTTGATTGTAGTATTTCCGAAAGCACCTGAAGGTGTCATGAGATAATCGCCTCCAACGGAAACCAGCTGAGAGAAAGGGTAGAGAAGACAAGATGGCGGAGTGAGTGGGTTGCGCTTTCTACAGACGGTTGCGACCCTTGAAGTTTGCTGAAAAAGCCCTTAACGGACTAAAAAGATTGAAAAAGCAACACTACCATCGGACGTTTAATTGAAAGGACCGTTTTTACTACTCAGCACGGAGGAAGTCCGGACATTTTTTCCGCGGCGGTCCTTGCGACAGCGTTAGCTTGATGCTAACGTTAGCCACCGTTAGATTTCTCTAGCAGCTACTTCGAGGTAGCTGGGTGGTTGTTGAAGGCCGCGAGCTTTTTAGTTTTGGATGTATATACTTCGATACTGACACGGCGTTCCGTGTTTCTCAGAGGAGGTTTTATTTCAACGAAGACCCAGTGTAGCTAGCTAGCTTATGAATAAAGCGAACACCGTCAGGAGAAACTTGCTTGTTCGGTTATCTGTCGACACAAACAGCTAACGTCAGTCTAATACTCATCAGGACTCTGTATGCTCTGCTGACCATCGGGCCGCTAGACTGCCACACACAGTTTCCTAACGTGAATCGGGTGGTCATCTGGTGGATATTATGGCGAGCAGCAGTGGGTCCAAAGCCGAGTTCATAGTCGGTGGAAAATACAAGCTTGTCAGAAAAATTGGATCAGGATCTTTCGGTGACATATATCTGGCCATCAACATCACAAATGGAGAGGTAACGAAATGTACTGCCTTAACACTCGTCTATATTCTTGATGGGAATTTGGTAGCCAGTTTTCCTGCCGAACACAACCGTGGCTGAGTCAAAGTATTTGAGGCAGATGGATTGCTACACACAGCTTTGTGAGTTAGCCTGCCAGTAACGTTAGCTGTAAATTTGACGTAGCTAAACTGCTAAACGATGCATTAATCGGCATTATTCATGTTACAGCGTGTGCCACGATATTTTGTCGTTGCTGTATCTAAATGCAACGTTGTAAATGTAAATGTGATCGTTTGTGTGTGTCCTTTTTCAGGAGGTAGCTGTAAAATTGGAGTCGCAGAAAGCCAGACATCCACAGCTGTTATACGAAAGCAAACTGTACAAAATCCTACAAGGTGGTGTCGGAATCCCACACATCAGGTAACGTCAAGTGGAATTGTTTTTACGTTAGCGACACTAATGATATGTTGTTCATATCTCATTGTCTTGCTATATTAGTGTTGTAAATTATTCTGTGTTGGGAGAAAAAAAAAGACAACTAATGCTAAAGAGACAGCAGCCTTGTTGGCATTAGGCCTGCTAATCTCTGACATTACTTAGTATATTCTAGGAACGATATATTTCCCCCGAACGCTTCAAAGCCTCATCGGGTTTTCACTGCACGAGTTGCTTTGCATCAGTCTTGTTTAGACTCAATCTGTGCACTTTTATTGGGATTAACAGCTGTTAAGGTTGAGGAAAACCAACTATGTGGTTGGAAATGGCCGCTCCTCTTTTGTTGCGTTAGCTCCCAACATGTCTTCCCGTGCCCTGTTAGAAAATGGCGGCCGAGCACAGAAGCGAAAACAACAACCCAAGCCCCACGGTAGAAATGTTTTCACCGCGTGATTTCAGTCCTTATGTGGCCTTGTCTCAACCGGTAACGGACCACACAACTTGTTTTGTTGTCTGAAGTAACTGTTAAGAGGGAGTTGTAGCCCAACAGAGCAAGTGGTAACGTTTGAAAGACACAGGTGTGCCCTACATTTCCAAACTGTAAACTACAACTCTAGAATATACACTATGCACTTTTATTCATAGTGTGCCGTTTGACCTTTTATGTTAATATTATGAATGGGCATGTGAAATTGAGAGGAGTTTGCACACTTTAGGAGCCTGTGACATTTATCTATTAATTGGATAGAAGGAAAAGGTTGTGTATGTGCCTTTATGGAAGATGACAGTAATAATGGTCTCTACCTGTACAGTGAACATACATAAATAGTATACTGAAGTTTCACATGTGATGAGAAGTCATTTGTTTATATAGGCCTAGTCTAAAACAAATGTAAGTATACTAATAAGTTGTTGATATTTATTGTATGACCGTGGCAGCAGGATTGTTTGACAAACAGTTTTGTGTGATTGCGATACATCAAGAGCTTAAATTATGTTACGGTGACAAGAGGTGCAGGTTAACTCGGCTTTATTCAGTATTATAATGGTCCAGTTGGTGTGTTTTTTAATCACCTAACGTTCATTTGACTTATTCTGTAGAATTGGTAAAATAAATATATTTGTACCTTCTTTTTAAAAAATGTACTTTTAGGAAATCAAATGGGTCATTTTGGTTCCCGTTGCTCTTCTCGTGTTAGGAAATAATCATGTTATTCATTGACTTTGTGTCACTTTCTAGTTGTCATACCAACCCTTATGTCTGCTATCTTGTTCATAATTCGTTTGAAATATGGAAACTACCTTAAGCAGTGAAGTAGTAACAGAGCCACATATTAAAACGTTATTTTATCACTTCCAGAAAACATCATGGAGAGCAATGAGGGCAAAACCACGCAACTGGTCAGTTTTAACCAGATATGCTCTGGCCCAGCTCAGCTAAAAACGCCAAATCTGTCAGTGTGTTAGTGTATCAATCACTTACAAGCCTGCTCTTTAAAGATGTGAAATTATCACAGGCAGTTGCCTCGGTCATGGACTCACGGGAGTGTGTCGCTGCAGTTTAATGCTGTGTGCCACTGCACAATGAATATAGGGGGAAAACACACTGGATATTTGTCGTTATTTTTGGCATTAAAGTTTTTTTTCTGCCCTGTGCGATAATATAGGAAACTCCTGATATACATATTAGTTTATGCACTCTTCTCTTGTTGTTGGAAAGTCACCTTTTCATTAAGCATAGCTCCTTTTTTAGGAAAAAGTATCTGCCTGTCTACCATACAGAAAATACCAACATTTGACTGGTGTTGATTTTCCTTTGCCTGTTCTATATCTGGCTTAACGGCGCTAACATGCACAGCCTTATACAGTACAGCTGGCACATGGCTGAATAGAGACAATGACTGTGGAGTCACGATGACTTGGTTGAAACCTGAACTCTGAACAGGCACACCTTTTTTCTTTTCTTTTTTTTTTTTACAAAGTAGAACTGCATTGTAAGGTAACCCTGTCATAGATCTAAGCACACATGGGTTGAATGCCAATTGTTAATTTTTGTCTGCACGCCATGGCCACTGTAGAGTTCTAATGCGGGAAACGTAAAATTCATTTTGTAGGCACCACAGAGCTGTAGTAATGGGTTGTAAAACGAGCATCAGTCTCATGCATGTGAGACTTCCACCTTTTACTGTAATGCAAGCAGGGACTGCTCATTGAATCTTCACACTGATAATGCTGGCTTAATGTTGCAGCAAAGTCTTGTCCGAGCCTGTCCAACCTGCTGATCCTGCTGCCCCTCCTCCACTCTGACTACAACTGGGCTTACCTTTTATACAGTGTATACACCATAGTTTCTGTCTTTTCCTCATTCTTGCTCTGTTTTTTCACTCTGTGTGAAACCGGTTCCTTTCTGACATTTGTCGTAAAATGTTATGTTAATTTAGCCCTCAGTTGATCAATGCTAAAACATAGAAAGCTTCTTTCAAACAAATTGATGTATTTGATCCTACCTGTCATTATGTCACAAAATGTTACACTATAAATTGTAGTTGTGTATGTTCTTTTTTTTTTTTTAATGAAAAAAGAAATTGGGCGGTTGACATATGAAAAAAAATATTTTCATTCAAATTACTCGGCGCTGGCGTGAGACATTAAGAATCCCAGCTATGGCGTTTCTGTGGTGTACTGTACATGTCAGTATTACCGCATACCAGCAGGCCACGGCAGAAAACGCACATCAGCATATGCGACCTAAACGCAACACTAGCCATGAATTGGCAATGCAAAGGACATGTTGTGCTGTTATGTGCACTTGCATGTTTTTCTGATTCTGTGAATTAAATTGGGAGTTTTAGGAAACTGGGGTGGGGGGAGTTACATTCTACAATGAAAACCTAGGCTAATACTTGGGAAGGTTTTATGGGACTACAATATTTTCTGTTCTCTGTATGTACAAATCTACTACTTTCAGACAAATGAGTAAATTAATGATTCAGTATTTTCCCCACCAGCATTTTATTCCCGGCATTTTGGAGAAGACTTTAAACAGAATTGTTTAGACCTTCCTATTGGGAAATAAATTGCACAAGGTAACAGTTAAGAAACCAAACGTCAAAAAGGCCAAGCAATAAAAACAAAAAGACTACTGTTGTAAAATGTATGGCTTCAGTTCTTCTAAAAACAAAAAAAATCCCAGCTTTCCCCCCTGGCCCTACTTTGGCACAGCCTCATGGTGTTAGAACACTTTGAACTGTTTTGGTGTCAGATAAACTTTAGAACTCACAGATCTAATGCTTGAACCAGACTTTCTGGATTGTATTTGATTTTCTTTTTTGTTGATTTTTTTTCACCTCTACCTGAAGTTACGTGACTTTACACATGCCCACACCCAATACAGCCCCCACAGTGTTTGACAGTGGCATAGTCAAGAGGCATGCATCATTTATACGTAGCAAAATACAAGTCATTTAATTGCAACACAGGCTGATTAATGTACACGTTGCCTACTTTTAACTCTTAATCTGATAAATGGGTCTCTTTTCTTAAGGTCTTTCACTGATGTGAAAACTACAATATGGCACATGTCGACCCACTCAAAACGACTACCAATGTGGGCCTGACCTGTGTTACAGTGGCTCCTTGAATGGGTTGTTCTCTGCTAGCCTGGTAGCCTTCAGATCTTATGGTCACGGCAACTGCTATTCTAAAAGAAATGCACCTGGTTTTCATTATGACAGCTTGAAACTAATTCAGTTGTGTACTATAATATTATGCTAAACTAGAGTGCAAAAAATGCAATTTTCCCTTGTGGGATAATAAAAAAAGTACATTTTGTGCCTTTATAAAATGCTGTAATGGCCAACTTTTGCATGCGTTCAAGCAATAGGGTTTTAAAAGGGAGGACACTGGTTTATATTTCCAATTTACTGCTTATAACGACACCGCTATTTGAGTCCACAGAATATTGTAATTATCTGTTAAATGCACCCACATGTCTTGCTGTTGAAAAACAAAGCCCTTTGAATGTATGTCACTAGCTTAGCCTCATAGAGATAAAGGTAAAAAATGTTTTAGTTTATCGTCCGGTTAGATGTTGTGTTTGCAGATTTTGTTGGTACTGCTCTGTACTATAATGTGCTTTTAGCCTTGCTAAATCCTTTTAGTTTGCCAAGCTCAACCTCAGCTAACTAAGCAGCCTCTTGGAACTCGTGTGTCTCTCTCTGTTTCTCTGTCTGCCTACCTATGTAATTACCAAACCAAAAAAATCTGTATGTCAACAAAATGGTGCAGGCAAAATGCTCTGCTTCTGAAATGCCCCTGGTGTGGTATGAAGCCGTGCAGAGGAACTGTGGATGGTATAAACATTATAGAAAGAAAACTGGTAGGAATTTGCCCTTACGGTAAAATTTTGACTACACTGTGCTGACCGGTAGAGCTTTAATTATGCTTGACCCCAAAAAAAGGGGAGGGGGCGTGTTCTGGGACCAGTTCTCATCAAAGTTAAACAATGTTTCCTACCTAAATATTATACTATTTATTTTTAAGCCGAAAGATCTGTGTTCAAAAGTGTGACATTGGTTCCGACAATGTGCTGTGATCAATTCAGATTGAACACCGACCCACCCTCATATCACTATTTTGTCCCCAGGTGGTATGGCCAAGAAAAGGACTACAATGTCCTAGTCATGGACCTGCTTGGACCCAGTCTGGAGGACCTCTTCAACTTCTGCTCTCGCCGCTTCACCATGAAGACGGTTCTTATGCTGGCAGACCAGGTAGCTAACACGTGAACACATCCACCTCTATGCAGTCTTCTGAATCAGTGAACGGGCTGAGGAACACCGTTCAGTAGTAGGCTGTGTAAGGTGGTCTGGTTTCCAAACTACTAGCTTTATCTGTGAGTGAGGAGTAAACATGATCTCTGCTTTGGTTTAAAGGTAAAGAAGGGGGGAAGAAAGTTTACTTTTCGCTGAAATTGTATTTTATGAGTTCACGTGGAACTGTGGAACTTCACTAGGGCTGCACGATTTGGGGAAAAAAAGTAATATTGCGATTTACGATGCTCAGTTGCGATAGAACGGTAGCATGAGTTTACTTGATTATCAAGGAAAATGCAGAAAATAAAGCTACCAATAATGTAGGTGTATTTTTTTTTTTTTAACGTGAACAAAGTTAAACGAACATGGAGAAATACATAAATGACAAAAATACAAACTCTTAGTTACAAATAAATTATACTTTGTACAACCTTCTCTTAAGGTCTACATGCTCTGAACCCCTCCACGCTTCAGATATTGACGTGGCCATACACGACACAGAGGGCCGATTCAGTGAGATTAAACACGGCAGCATAAGTCGGGCCTTAGCAAGAGCGAGAACGGCAAGGGAAGGAGTGGCGCCGTGCCGGAGTGGTGAAGCAAGAGGAGAGAGGGACCGCCGGTGAGCGGTGTTGGACTTGGCGTAGCGGCTGTGTGAGGGGGGAGGGGGGGGGGGAAGTGAGAGGGGAAAAAAGAGATGGCAGAGACAATGTGAAGTGAGTTAACAGTAAACCCCAAGCTTCTTAGGACACGGTGGCTTCATCCGTTGTTAATACCGTCGGTAAAGTGAAGGGTGTTAACAACGTGGAGACCTGGAGTGCACACAGCACACCTTTTTGTTTGCACACTTTTTGCGGTTATGTAATCGCACAGTGACGTTGCGCTTAGATTAATCATGCAGCCTTATTTTTCACAGCAGACATTTTGACATGCCCTAGCAGGAAAGCACAGGTGTAACTAATGACGTTACAAAGGGCTGCGTTACCAATGATGTTGTGCAAGCTGCTTCATTGGCTTGGCTAACTTGGATACTTGAGTTAATGTTGTAATGTAAACCGGGGTTTTTCATGCTGTAACGTGAAAATGTCCACGGTCTATAGTCTATTGGTGACTTTAAATGACCCATATTTGTTACTCATAAACCTGATGTGGCTTCTACATCCCTGGACAGGATAAGCTGTGTGTTTACAAGTTGAATTGATGGAACCACTTTCATTAAAATGTAAACCTATGTTAGCATGTTATGGGGAGGATGGTAATTAACTTTGTGAAATATTTAACTGTGGCCTTCTTTTCATCTTCAGATGATCAGCAGAATTGAGTATGTACACACAAAGAACTTCATCCACAGAGATATCAAACCAGACAACTTTCTCATGGGCATCGGCCGTCACTGTAACAAGGTAAGACCCGTCCAGGTTCTATACGTAAGTATGGATAATCAAAGCTATAGAGCTGTTGGCAGAAAAAAAACTGTATGTCATGGTAGCCATGTTAACGTTACAGTCCTGGTCCTGAGCTGATCTACAAATGTAGCTTTAGTAATGGTGATCTCTCCATATACTCCACTTGCTATCTTTTCATGGCTACGACTTGACCCACTGTTGCTGCTGTTTCAGAAAAACCTTGAATTTGGCACTTGGTCCATGGCATGTCTTTGTTAGCCTGCAAATGGTACCAAATGTCATGCTTTTATCACTTTTTTTTTTTTTGTTTTGACTGACCGCAACATTACCTGGTCTGGGCACCAACAAGCAATACGGGTTATTATCCCATATGAAAAAAATAGTCTAACAAAGAGAGGACCTAACCTAGTGCAATTTGTATTCAAATCAAATGCTGTTCATATCCTGAAAGATGTGATGGCTATAAGGGCAGTGGTGGAGTTCTGAAAAAAATGTAAGTGCTACATTCATGGTGCAATCTCACAGGCAGAAAATCACTTTTAAGGCTGCATTGCAAGTTTGAAGTCCAGTTTACACAGTTAATTAATACACAACTTGTGCCTCAAGTGTAGGTTTTCTTAAACTAAAATCAGCCTCATCAATGTCTGTATCAATGTTCAAAAACATTTATTTCTAAGGTTTCCATAATTTTTCCAAAGTTTCACTGCAATATTAGTTTTATAATCTTTAAAATCTTATCACTCAAAGTTTGTGTACATACGCCTGCATGTACATCTTGCATTCTGAGTGAATATTGATCTACTAGAGAACCAAACTGACATACATCAAAGTTCTTTTATTTGTCAAAATAGCAGGCACCCCAATATCAAAGACTAGAAGCTATTTTAAGAGTAGACAAATGAAGAAATTAATAAACACCTTTTCAATGAAATAAATGGTAAGGGATTAAATATGTCTATTAGATAAATAAACATCAAATGAAATACAAATACCTTCCCAAAATTAATAAGTAGGCAATTAAGTGAGTGAGATGGTCTCATGTTTTAAATCCAAAAGTAGGCTTTAGAAGATTGACAGCAGTTCTCTAGTGCCAATGATCGTTCATTTTGCGTTTAATGTTTAAGGTGTGAAAAGAACATTTTAATTAGCAGCTGAGTGTTAACTGCTTCAACTGAGAAAATAATTGTGTAATGTGGGAACTACCCCCTGAGTCGGTCCACACTGATACCAAGCAATGTAAGAAGTTTCAAACACATTTTCCAAATAGTTTGCCTTCCACTATTAGATAAAGATAAAAACAATTAAGAGATAACCTATCTTCAACATAATATCCAATCTAATTCCCCTATGATTTTGTGAGCTTGTATTCCATTTAGCTATAATAGAGCAGGTCACACACAAAGGTATACCTTTGTAGGAATGATGGCCAAAATGATCGAATTAAGACCCTACTTATCTAAACAGTTTTTTCTTAAATTATGTAATTACCTCTTCGTTATAAAGACAATATTGTTGATGTAGTGTAAAGGTTGCAGGGTGGTGTAGCCCAGTTTCTGTGTACCGGATTCTTGCTGAAGAACTGATTCTGCATTCTGGACTATGATGCTGGTTTTTGTAGCTACCCACACAAAACAAATATTCAAGCGACATTGTCTTCTTGTGATGTAATTTGTTTGCGTCTGGTCAGAGGTGTGTGTGTGTTCAAGTTGCCTGAAATTAA
This sequence comes from Perca fluviatilis, assembly GCF_010015445.1. Lineage (NCBI taxonomy): Eukaryota > Metazoa > Chordata > Actinopteri > Perciformes > Percidae > Perca > Perca fluviatilis. The sequence continues at coordinate 11,750,674 of NC_053121.1, read as the reverse complement.
AATAGAATATTGTGTGTCCATTATTTTGAGCCCTTGCAGACAGGCAACGTCTGGCTAAGTTAAAGCAGGGGATATATACTTGACTAACTTTCAAAGAATGTGTACTCTGCTGCACAGCAGGTGTGCAACCTCAGCCCAACCTCCACTGATGTTTCCCGCTTATATGGCAGCCTTTCATCTCTGACACTGCAGTCTAGCTCTAGTTTGTTTGCAGACACATGTTCAGTTGTTGACAGGTAAGGTTCAGGCTAATTTGGAATGCTTATAAATATAATGGAATTGTATTGAGGATCATTCCATTCTAAAAATCAATAGGAAAAATTGAATGATAAATTTGACAGATGACCATGTTTCCCGTAGGATTTGTTTTCCAGCGGCGGTGCAGAAGTGCGTGAATGCGTGAAAGTTTGATTTTATTTTTACACTGCCAGAAGATATTTTGCATGTCTGCTGACACAAGAGGGGCTCTAGACAAATTGGTACACAGTTGTAGATGTCAAATTACGTTTTAGAATGCTTCAAGGCTTCACAAAATATGTGCGAGGTCAGTGGAGATTATTTGTTTCTTATTTTGGTTAGAAGGACCCCGTAATCTTTTTTTAGTGCGTCCTTGTTTTAGTATATTGACATTCTAAATGTGCTAATGTTGTTGATGTGTTTTTCTAGGCTGTAGTATTTTAAGCAGGTGTGTGTGTGTGTGTGTGTGTGTGTGTGTGTGTGTGTGTGTGTGTGTGTGTGTGTGTGTGTGTGTGTGTGTTTTGACGGAGAGTATGATGGTAGCAGTGAAGTTATAGCTGTGAATGTAGCAGTGCAGCGTGTGTACAGTTTAGGCTCTTTGTCGGTGAATAAATGCCACGACTCCTTAAGACCCAAACTAAGTTCCCATGTGTTGCTTGCCACCTGCTGATTTAAAGTAAAAGGGGTTAGCACCAAAGTTAGCGTCAACTTTGACCCAGACGTACTTAAAGCCCTGACACACCAGGGAGAATGTCAACTGTCGCTCCGAGTCGGGCCGACAGGGAGCGTCCGTCGCCCTAGTTTTTTGCCGCGTGTCTGCATCGTCTCCACCATTTAAAAAGAACGACCGCTTTTCAGTTTTTGAATATTTCCTCTTAAAAAAATGTATAGCTTTGAACTCATTTATCAATTATCTATTTTTGCACATTATATCCATAAAAGTGTAAACTTACAAGCAGAGGTGGAAAGTAACAAATGACAATTATGTTCATTATATATATATATATATATATATATATATATATATATATATATATATATATATATATATATATATAGTTTTTTTTGTTGTACTTTTATGCTTTAGAGTAGTGTCAGTATGTTACTATTGTACTTTGCTAGATTTTAAATCAAATTTTTTTTCGCAGTGAAAAAAAGAAATACAAAAAGTAATGTTTTGGCAAAATATCTGAAATCAAAATGTTTTTTTTGCGTTTTTCAAGGTTTCTGTCGCTTTTTTTTACTGTGCTTAAATCGCAAAAGATTAAATATAAAAAAGTATATCTCCACTCTCTGTTAAAAAAGTAACTATGTAAATGAACCCTGAGTACATTTTAAATTAACTACTTTTTACTTCAGTAGATTGTTATACCAGTAATTTTACTTGTACTCAAGTAAAAGTTCATCAGAGGGATCGTACTTTTAATTCAGGCCAGTTTATTATGTTTCGGGGAGATTTTTATAGCAGCTAATCCTTTAGCAGTGGCATTGTTCGAAGCATAAAAGGGAAACGGAGTGGGTCACTTTACAGTTGTGTAGCAGAATTAGTTCAATTACTTTTTAAATAGTTTTTTTTATACCTTTTTACATTTTCTAGAGTGGGGTTGCAGTATATCATGATGCAGATGTATGAATCCATCTTAAAGCAAATCAGAGCTCACTGTGTGCAATTCGAAGTTGGCCTTAGAATCGCACACAGACGCAGAATGCGCATGCACGTTGGCCATCAGCCGGCCGTTGGCTGGGGTCCTTGCTGTTTGTTCAACTGACAACTGTGAACATCAAATATGAGGCCGTGCAAAACACTTGATCAGTCGGCGGTAGTTTTTCAAGGAACTGCTTGGTGGTGTTAGTTCCCTAAAATGATAGTGAGTTTATTCACCGTGTACCAGAAAACCGGCAATATATATGTCTACTCAGATTTATAGGGACAAGATAAGTACTTACAGGCATCGTATGTCACAGGTATCTCTGACATACCATGTTAGGTTGTATTTAATCTCAGTATTTAATCTCTCAGATAGATAGAAGATAAGCCAATCATTGAATGAGGAACTGTTGAAGCTTGAGTGTCTGCATAGTCTTGGTGACAGAATTTGAATATCACTTTAGTAATAGACAGGAATTGGAATAGCTTGACCAAAGGAATAATATATTTGGATTTATTATCCAAACGCCTTTGTAGTTTGTCATAACCACCCCCCCCATTTCTTTAAGTGCCAGACTGCTAATATGTGCGTCAATGCTTTTATATATTGTGACAAATTGTGCAGTAATGATCTGTATAACCCCAATTACCACCAGCTTCGATGTGCTAGTGCTGATATTGATGTGCTTAGGGCAGGAAGATGCTGTTTAGTATCTTGTTCCCCAGTGTTGCCTCTGAACTGTTTTAATGGTTTAATAATTTAGGTTCAGCCGTCACTTGCTCATGTGTCAAGGTTGAAGCATTTGATTTGTGGTTGTTTGGGAACACGGCTACCTCCAAACGTTAGCTATCTCACCTGCTCTCTGCTCCTGGTTTTACCGCAACGTCTACACATTCTTCGGTTGTATCGCTGTCTCAGGTTAGTACTAGGGCTGAGTAAGGCTTGGGTCTCCCCTGCTTGCTTTGTATGTACGGGTCTCAATATTCCAGAAGTTAATACTAATTCTATCTTGGTAGACAGTGTTCTGGTATCCTGCCCCAAAGCAGTGCTAGGACCTACATTTGCAGGCTTGTCTTTGTAGAGATACTTTGTTCCGAAGCTGGGCTTGCTGCATTGCAAAAGTTTCAGTTGATAAGTCCTCAGAAGGCATCTTAATGTGATACAGGTAGTAACATAGTCTTATTAGACAATTCACAGGTGGCTCATTACCCATTTTTCACTTATACTAACTTGTCTGTCGTACAGATTTAACCCCTTATGTCTGTTTAGCTGCCTATGATTGACATTTTTAAACAAGAGGCAGGAACTCTTTAGTGTTCTGTGAACAACTTGGTTATGATAGTAATCAACTTCACTCTCCAGGGGCCTGTTAAAGCTTTCTTTGTTAGCAGATATTTAATATGCATTTGTTTTGCTGATTGGAGGACGGACAACCATGGGCTCTTTATCATCTGCTGCCGAAATCCCCTCTCACCCCCAGGTCTTTTCTGAGCCATGGTGTTGCCTGTCTGCACTGGCCTTTATTGTCACTGTCAGACATGATATTGAAGTTTCAACATCTCCACGTTTACAGAGACACTTTTGGCTTGTTGTACAGGGTTGATCTTACCACGGTTGTCCTGACGGAAGAAAATCACAGTCATGTGGTTTCTTCTAGACTGATGGCCCGAATGATCATATCTGTACCACAAAGATTTAAAGTGGATTTTTTTGACTGTGTAGGTCCAGCCTTGGATGTGCCTGTCCCAGCTGTAAAAGGCACTGTTAGTTGTATCTAAGGGAGAAAACCATGTGGGTGCAACCAGAAAGTGCCTGTTGTACTCATGCTAACTGTGACTGAAGGTGGATAGCGGCTGTGTGATTTTTGACCCCTGCCCCTCTACTGTCTGCCCTAGTGTTTAGACTCGTCAGTGGGGAAGAGGAAAAGAAGCTTGGCTGTTAGCTCTTCTCAGGACCCATCTTTCTCAGGATTAAACCAGGTGTGACCTTTACCACAACACCAGCTGCCTCACAACAGCAGTTGTCGCTTTGCAATCATACCTAACTACACTGGTTTAAAGTGAATCAGACCACCAGCACCCATCTTGCACTCACAATACCCAATGTATGTACCCCCCCACGTGTGCACTTCATTAAAGTGGGAGAGGAAAGCAAACTCTCCATCAGCATTGCCTAGGGAGTAGCTATTTGTTGTAATAAAGGGTCCCAGTCCCTCTAATTGTGGCTGAAAAATCTTCTTGCCTACATTTAAAAGCCAGTTTTTAATGTTTGTCCTGATAGTAGTGAATGCATTTATCCAAGTGGAATGCAATGATGCACTCTGTAGTAATTCACATTAAACCAAAATCATCTGAGCTAAAGCAGTATTGAACTTGATTAAATCTACTTATATTATAAAATAGCAGGCTAGCTGACCAAAAGTAAGCAGTGTGGCTCCCAGAACTGTTTAATTAACAACCATACCGATAAATACAAAAGCTGTATACGTGCCATCGAAAAGGAAGGGCAGAAAAGCTCTAATGAGAATGGTATCAGACAAAGTCTAGATGACTAACTAATATATTCGCATGACACTTTAAATGAAATCCCAGCCGAGCTGCATATTTAAACAGAAAATAAATGCTAAAATAAAAAGGCAAATTGAGTCTGCCATGGGTGTCTTAAAGGCCCCCTCCAGTGTATTTTGACATTTTAATTTTCTGACTATGTTGACTTACCACACTGTTCATTAAATATTTTTTACAAATAACTTAATTTTGTGCTCAAAGGTTGTTGCTAAAATGGGAATAGGACAAATGTCTATAGTAGAAGCTGCAGGTCATACGTCACCCTCCAAGCTTGCGCAGTTCTCTTACTTAGGGGTAATGTTATTTAGCTGATGGTAGCATTTGTGTATGCGGTGAACGGATGCAATCAATGCAGTGGATAACACGAAATCCCACCGTCATAAATGGAACAACACACTGCTGTCTCCTGCTGTCTTCTTTAACGCCTCGACCGATAGACCTGTTTGGATGTTTGCACCGTACACCAGCACCAGTCTTTTACAGGTCCAGATGCCGGGGAGCAGTGTTGTAGTCAAGACCACCCAAACCGTGAACAAGTCATAACCAAGACCAAAGTGTATCAAGGCTGAGACAAGACCAAGACTTTTAGGGGTTGAGACTGAGCCAAGACCAGACCAGTGCGAGTTCCACACTGCATGACACGATAAAATGCTAACTATAGGCACTTCTAAAAAATCTTAATCCATTTAATTTAGTGCAGCAAATTAGTCTTTTCTCTCAACACCTAAACAGTTCTCTTTAGGATCACAGCAAACCCCTAACAAATAAACAGTCAAAGTTCCGCACCGGACAAAGAAACTAAGCTTAGTCGACGCCTCTTGCAATAGTAAATCTTAGATTTTGTTCTCGTGTTCCGATGTCGGCTCTAAGGAATAACAGCCAGTACGCGTGGTTTGCAGGTGGAATCACGGTAGAAGTGTGGAGAATTGGAGCAATCTGCTTCTGTAAAATGGATGACTAAGAAAGACTGACTATTTTTTTTTATTTATTTTTTTTACTTGTTGCCAAGGGCTGGCAAGCTACGAGACACACTCTGGACGGACACTGGTGAGAGGCAGCGCACCATAGTTGGTTTGAAAGGGCCGGTATCCAGGCACTCTGGAGGTGTGTCTGTAGCGCAGGGCTGTGTGATTAAAAGGCTGTGATCCCTACACACTGATGTAAATGATCAGAGGAAGGTAATCGGGGTGAATGCCAGTCCCCGATCAGTTTAAAAGATGCCCATATCAGCTCTGATCCAATATTTGTAATCGGGATAGGGCCATCCCTACGGTCAGTTTAATAAAGCACCAGGGTTAGAAAATAACATTAAAGCATGGGGTGAATTAGCGGAGGTAACTAAACATTGTTTTCCCGGCAGTAACCTTTGGTGTTACTAGTTAGTATGACAAATGTATACAATTTGAGTTGCAATGGCTGTTCATGTAGGATATCCACTCGTGCTTGTTGACTCCAGGGAAATGAAGACCTTGTTTTACAATGCATCCACGTTCAGAAACACACACACGGTGAAATACTTCACACGGCGGAAATATTAATTTCCAAATAGTCGCCAGAACCTGCTTGCAACTGACTTCGGTGGCCGTGTGTGACGTTTTTCCAGCTAAATATGCTGCGTTTGAAGTCTTTCACGCATGTGGGTCACCACATTCAAAGGCTCACTCAGAGACTCGTGCCTTTTTTATTAGTAAGATACAATCAAGTAAAAGGAATGGGGTCAATAAACTAACTTAAACACAGCTCTTCATGTAAAATGTGAATCCAGCTTGTATATCAGTCTTCAAATGTAAATTATTTTTGAAAAGGTGTAAGTGTCATTGTAATCCCCTAGATACAAAGAAGCTTAGCTTCTGTGAAGCTGCTTGATCAAAGTCTAAGCAAACTGTCACTTTCCTTTTTTTGTTGAAAAATATATCGCTCATTCATCTGCTTCAAGTGAAAATGCTCACATTTACAGGATTTAAAAGTAGTTGCTTATTACTGCCAGGACCTTTTTAAAATACGAGATCATATTTTGAACCAGCCGCATTTTGCTATACAAATAATTCTCAAATACTTTAATTATTGTTAACAATATACAACAATATAATTGTCTTTCAGTCAAATTTAACCCTTGTGTGGTCCTTCGGGTCACCGGGACCCGAAGGACCACGTAAGGGTTATGTACTCCTGTTTATTTTGTTGAATTGCTCTCTAAACCCTGTCTCTTGTAAAGTTTGTTTCTACAGCACATTTAAACACAGTTTAAGCTGACGAAAATGCTGTACAAACAAGCACTAAGGTGCTGTATTAACCCTTGTTTTGACCACACAAGGGTTAAAAATAATGATTTATATTATTTTAAACCGTTTTTAATGTATCCCAGGATACATCTGTTGGTTATGTCACTGTTTTATATGAAGTAAACTTGACAAAAGAACATTTACCCTTATCAGGGTCTCTTATCTTAGCCCAGGATGTTCGGAGTTGCTATGGCAACAAGTGATAGCTACCGCTAGCATAGCTTTAGTGCAACATTCTGACCAATTATCACTTCTATACTTAAAATTTGGCACATCTAAACAAAATCAACAATTACCATCAACAGTCATAACCCTTAGGACCTCAGCACATGTTAGCAAACAAGTTGTTATTTACAGATTAAAAAATTAAGCACACAGATCCCCGTGGAACGACGCTAGCACAATGTATGCTAGTCGTTTGCGCTACAGTGTCGTCATTTACAGTAAGTTACTAATTTCACAACGCACGATGGTAGATTAAAACCAACAGACAGACTAACGTTACATTACTCAAACTCATGACGTTTAGGTGCTTCGGTGGATTTTTAACGTTCCAAAGCCGACTTGACTTGCAACTGTGGTTGGGGTGTCCTCCTAGGATAGCTACTACTCTGTGACGCAACAGTGTGCACGCAGGTATTGTAAACGTGTTTGATGGATGCAAACAAATGTGAACCATCTCATTTATAACATGCTTCAATGTTTTAATTGCGGTTAAACAAGGGAACCGCGATTACGGGACAATTAGGTAATAATTGTTACCTGCCTATACACGTGTACATTATAATGCAGAACATTTCACTTAAGCAGATATAACCTGAGTAATTAGAAAATGTAAAAGATAATTGACTGGCTAATATGGTGACACACTTCAGGTGTACTGGGGAGGAGATGCACCTAAAATCTCACTAATGCAGTCTATTTACACCAGTAGTTTATCGTAAGTTACCAGAATTTCAAGACACAATATGTCCAAGCTGCTATACTAGATTGTCTGTCTGGTATGGTCACATTTGGTCATAGCAGGTTATATTCTGCATGGGCGAGGAGTTTCCATACGTTGTGAAAAGTGGCAGTATCATATTGTCTTAGTTTCCATGTTGTGGTCACTTAAGTGTGTTTGAAACACTTTTCCGATAGGGTTTCTCTTTAATTATGCATCTAGTTTGAGGACGGGGGAGTTTCAACTGCCGTTTCACTACTGGTTGTGTTCCTTTTGATAGTAACTATAAGGGTTGTAAATCAGTTGTCTTTAGTTAGGCTTTGACTGCGTTCTGTTTCAGTGTAGGTTGTCACATCAGTATTCATTCTGGTCTTTTGACTTCATGACAATTTGTCAGGTTTGTATTAGAACACTTGTGGGATATGACCTTCATATGGGTTGTATTCAGGTTGAAGATGATTTAATGAAACAATCACTAAATGCACTAGTTGAAGCGATCTTGTATACTTTACATTGACCAACACCTGCTGTTTAATAGCACCAGTCTGAATAGCATAACTCCTGGGTGGTACTGTGACATTTATCTTCAAATGAGATTCAATGGTCAGCATTGCTCTGCAGAGGTGTGCTCTGACTTTTACACCAGAAACGCATTGCTTTTCACAGTGACGGATTTGGCAAAGATTGACAAGCTATGGGTTATGGATCAACAGGGCTGGTCTTAATGATTGAGGATGTACGCAGATGGATAAGCTGTCACAGGATAACATTAATGCAGAGCCCTCAGCCTCAGTCATTCTGTGCCCTGTTGAACTCCTGTTATGCCGGGATAGGTACTCTTGCTGCTGGTCCCAGTTGCCTTTTTTGGCCTAGAAAGCCCATATGTAGCCACGTTGTCTTGACGTTTAGATTCGCAGTTAGCACACACGGTGAGGTTGGGGTGATTTTAGTGTGCTTTTTCGGTCCGCTTCTTCATGAAGTGTTCAACTTGTGCATGACCACGGAGTATACCTTGGATGTTTACAGTGCTCTAGCGCACGAGCATTAAGAATTACAAATGACATCTGTCATTTTGATTGACTCTGCAACACGGTTACCCACAATAACTCAACCTCTACAAGAACGTAAATAAGTGGCATTAATGTCAATCAAAATGGCCGACTGATGAACAACATAGTTTTAGGAAAGCTAAACTGCAGCTGCTAAACTGGACAAGTAAGGCACCCATTACATTTTAGGGTTAGATGAAACTGGGCAGCTTGGTGAGTCAAGTGTGAAACGAACCAACTTCATTCAATCTACAATGGATCAGCACAGTGCTAATTGTATTTAGCTGCCGAATCTTTTGAATACAGAAATCATAAGCTAATTACCATCTTTCATAGCCTCTTCACTAAACTGTTTTTTCATTCATTAAACAGAGCATTTGACTGGCTCTAACACTCTTGATAAAAATGTGTGAATAATTATATTAACTTAATTTTGTATTATTATTATTATTATTATTATTATTATTATTATTATTATTATTATTATTATTTTGGTTACAACCTCTGAAAAGGTTCTTTAACTATTAAAATAAAAACAACAATGCACCATCACTATCATATTGTACAAGGGGAGGTAAATATTCTGTCTGATGCAGCTTTCACAAAACTCATTGGGTCTTAATTGTGTACAGCTACTGTTACCACATTAAAGCTATAAGTGACTTTATTTTAGTTGTTGATAATGACACTTTCCCCCTGTGCATGGTAATGTAACAAGGATCTCCTTAATCAATGCAATAATGTTGAGAAATGCATGTTACGTAGCAGGACTCAGCTAAAATTAATTAAAATATGTAATTTTGTGCATCTTCATTTCTGATTTTAACTTTTGGATTGTCATTGCTCTGTGGGACGTCACTGACAAATAACCACCATGTGTTCTCTCCCTCTCCGTCAGTTGTTCCTTATTGACTTTGGTTTGGCGAAGAAGTACCGAGACAACCGAACACGACAGCACATCCCCTACAGAGAAGACAAGAACCTGACTGGCACAGCACGCTATGCCTCCATCAATGCACACCTGGGCATTGAACAGAGGTCTGTGCAAATATTTGATTTCGTTCAACTCGTTTGGATTCATTCGTCAATTCATTCATTTAATTTGATTCTTAAGGACAATTTTAAAAGAAAAGCAATATCCCCTTTTTTTAAGATGAATGTTCCTAGAAATAAAGCCAATAATTAAAATGGTCTTGGCATTTGAAAACATGGGAACTGGTTTCTCGGTTGAGCTAAGCAATCTTTGCAAGTTGCTGTTTATCCTGGTCTTACATTGGTGTAACCAGCTTCTCACTAAATGTTTTGTTTTCCATGACAGTAATACATGAAATGTATATATGATATATAATAAATATTTATGAATGCAAATATGTCAAAGAGGCAGTGACGCCCTGCATCTGTACTTAACAAATACAGTTTTTATTCCATTATATTTGATCAATATTGTTGTTGTGTGCAGTCGCCGTGATGACATGGAGTCACTAGGCTATGTGCTGATGTACTTCAACAGAACCAGTCTGCCGTGGCAGGGATTAAAGGTATGGAAATATAACCGACTGCCACATCACAATTTAAATAGAATTTTTTTATTAATAAAAAACCACAATTTACAATAAAATGGTCCCTCCTGGACGGGCTGCCAAAGGCAGTTGCTATGGAACGCTAGCATATTAATTTTTTCATCACATCCTAGCATGACATTGATTACGTATTTGACTATTTACATTAATTCTTAGGTTCCCTTTCACTGTGCAACCACTGAAACTGTGCAGCATCAGTAGGATGACTTTGAAAACTGCTTGTAGCCTTTGCATGTCTTGTCTTGGTGGAGGTGTGTTGCTTGTATTGGCGAGGATGTTGCTCCACTTTCTCCGGTCACTAAGTTTCGGCTGCCAATAGCTCTGGAGAGAGGTTTTGCACTTGTGGCCACTTAATGGCCATAATCTCTTGTTTCAAGACCCGCATCAGATAGTTTCTGAATCATGGTGCGGCAGAGGCAGCGATTAGTGTATTTCTGTGTTCCTGCTTGCAAATTCTGGGCAACATTGTTGCAAGATGATTGCTCTCTAGTGTATCTGTAACACACAGCAAATAACATTTTATACATTTAGGCTGTAACTTGGGTCATTTACAGCAAGGATAGCCAATATCTCACACACACACACACACACACACACACACACACACACACACACACACACACACACACACACACACACACACACACACCCCTATGCTACCCTTAACTTGGGTTAACTATAAAACATATGCACTAGGTCACTTGCCAAACCTCGTCGACGCCGCAGTTTAACTGAAGACAGAAGGCTAGTGCGTCCAAGGGTAGGTGGGAGAGATCTTTCTCTGTATATGAAACTGGCGAGAATTGTCAGGCTGTTCACACATAAAGCCGCTTGTGCTCTCTTTATTCTTCTCCAGTGGGTTATTGTGATTCTTTGTATGCTTGTTGAAGGCCAGTATTGCATTCCTAAGGCTGTTTTTGTCTCTTTTAATGCTGAATGACGTGGGTTAGAGCTGCCAATAGCCTTCATTTCCTCTGCACCCAAAGTGTAGTTGAACACCAAACCACACTTTGTTCACTGGCCCCTCCGGGGTGTTGGGATCCAGCGCCTTCTTTCTCGAGTTGAAGTCATCTTCTGATATTGACGCACGTCGAGCGATCACGTCGAGTCCCTTCTTTCTTTGTGTTTTCACAACGCCAATGAATACATTGTTGCACGTTGTAAACTCTGTGTCTTTGAGGAGACCCAAGGAGCGACTGAGCGGTGGGTCATTAATGTAACTGTTAAGTTTAGCACGGAGACCAACACAGCTGCTCAGGCCATAGAGCTCAAAATGTCATTGGCCCGTCCCTTTGACACGGTCTTGAGGTCTAAAACTACACCTTTATCCGTACACCGGTCTTCAAAGCACTTCACAGCCCATTTTGTTTGCTTAACGGTGTTCAGTTAATTCCGTTTTTTTCTCTAGTTGGTCGACCTCTTTACAAATGGCGCTTTTCCATTACATGGTACCTACTCGCCTAGACTCTACTCGCCTTTTTTGGTTTTCCATTACGAAAAAAAGTACCTGGTACCTGCTAACGGATACTTTTTTTTTTTTTAGTACCTCCTCAGTCGAGGTTCCAAGCGAGCTGAGGCGAGCCGAGAAGGTGACGTGAAACCCTGCAGGCTACAGATTGGTCGGAAAGACTCGTCACTGCATTGCTAGCGACAGACGGCATTTTTAATTAGTTTAGCCAGCGGTGTTTTTTTGCTCCCGGAGGCTCCACGCAGAGCTTTCTCCGTAGCATACAAGTGGCCTGATGTTTATACTTGTGCGCTGGTGTGTGTCGAGTCGCCATGTGTGTGTAGCTGGTGAGCGAGGGAGAAGTGAGAGAGTGATGGCGATTAGCTCCGCAGCGAGTAGTGACTCTAGAGTCATATAGTGAGAGAAACAAAGTGTCTCCCCTGTTCTTTCTGACCACGGTGGGAAATCTGGAGCAGTAAAAGTTAACTATCTTGTTGATTTCATGTTTACGGAGAAGGAGAACCAGGAAATGAGTCGAGGGTGGGGGTGGGGGGGGAATGCAACGCTACCAAGCCACGCCCACGGCAGTCGCTATGATGACCAGCCACGCTGAGGCGGTACTAAAATCTGCAATGGAAAAGGGACGCACAGTGCGCCGAGGCGAGTAGAGTCGAGGCGAGTCGAACAGGTACCATGTAATGGAAAAACGCCAATAGCTTTGCATGTCATTTAGCAGGTGTATTTTCTTCTGGAGATGGGTCCTCAATCCACTCCTCCATTGTCAGGGTTACTAAACTACAACGGCAGCCGGTGAGCTGTGGTGCCAACACGATTGTTATGCGGCAGAAATAGTAACTCAGATACTGCATTTATCTTGCAAAAGTGAATGTTGTCCATGTCACAAGAGAGTATTTAAAAAAAAATAAAAAAAAAAACATTGGAGTGGTAGAATGTCGCTAGTAGCATTGTTAATGTGTCTGTGTGTTTCTCAGGCTGCTACAAAGAAGCAGAAGTATGAGAAGATCTCGGAGAAGAAGATGTCCACCCCTGTTGAGGTCCTCTGTAAGGTAAGGGAACGTTAAAACCGTCACCGTGGTAAAAGTGATCTCACTCCAGTCACACAACTTAATTGTATGAATTCATGTTTCCAGGGTTTCCCAGCAGAGTTTGCTATGTATCTGAACTACTGCCGTGGCTTACGCTTTGAGGAGGCTCCAGACTACATGTACCTGCGCCAACTGTTCCGCATCCTTTTCAGGTAAACACGCGTACACATGATACACAGACATAAGGAAAAATGCCATTTTGCTGTGGCCAGTCTTGATGCCCGGCCTGATTCAGGTCCGTCTTCTGTGCTACTTAAGAGAAAATGTGTACTAGCAAGTTTGCAATGTAGTTATTAAAGGCTGCTCCAGTCATCCCCTGTGCTGGATGAAATGACAGTGGCCATCAATTACACTTTTTCTTTTCATTCCACTGTTGGTATACCGCTATTTCTGTAGTATAAACACATGAACAAAGCAAGCTACATTAAGGGAAGACTGATTTCTATGCCATCGCCTCTTCTTGTCTGACTTTGCCCCCCCAATCTCTTGCTTCTTTCCCCCTGCCATTGTTTTCCTTGCTTCATTCCTTATTTCCTATGCTGCTGTCCTTACATAACCAATTTCAAACAGCAGATTGTTGGGAATATTGGGCTGATGTGGTGTTTCTATGTATTTTAGGACTCTGAACCACCAGTATGACTACACATTTGACTGGACCATGCTGAAACAGAAAGCAGCCCAGCAGGGGGCCTCCTCCGGGGTCCAGGGCCAGCAGGCACAAACCCCCACAGGCAAGCAAACTGACAAACCCAAGCCTAACATGAAAGGTTAGTAGCAAACAGCCAAGCGACGTTTTTTTTACAGACACCAATTGCTCATATATTCATTTAGTATTGTATTTAGGACTATTAGATATTGTTTTATTCCCTAACCCACACCCCAGTGCCCTTTTTTTTAAAAACGATAAAACACCAAATTGGAAATCAAAAGCAAATAAAGCTTCTTATTCCTGTTGGAATGATGAAGCCAAACAGCATTAAAAGTTTCAGGAGGCACCCTAAAAGAACAGAAAATCCCAAATAAAATAATTTGATACAATTGGTCTGTCTTGCAGAAGCAAAGACGTCCTTGGGGAATTTGACTACTAACTTTGCAACCATGCTATTCTGTTCCTTTGTTGGGACTGGACCACAGGCTCTCTCTGTTGGGACACTGTTTTAATGCTGACCAACTCACTCTGATTACACACCTCTGACTCTTCTGCAGTCTTTCTTTATTAACATTCCCTCTCCAAACTGGACAATGTTGAAAATTATTTTTCATTGTTTTTCCCTCCTTACTTAACACTTGTTTTCCCGTGCTATTTGACTGTGACATTAATTATCCACACCTGGTGTCAAGCAGATGGAGACTAGGTGTGTCGTTATTGGAAACGACAACCTGAGGAATATTGGTCCTTCAGGACTGGAATAAAGGGTACACCTATGATGTCACTGTATGTGGACGTTTCCACTGTCACTCTACTGGGTGGCAAACAAGTCAGCCACAATACATTCACACAGCATTGGGTTTTTGGTAAGGTCTAAAAGTACAGTATGGTAGTATTACACTCAACCAACATCAGGAAAGACAGTCTGCAATACGTGCAAAGAAGGTATCGGCATGGGAGGAGCAAGGGCTCTTAAGGTTGTTTTTTTTTAAAAGACAATGTTGACAAGTTCTCTTTTGCAGCATTTAATTAAACATATGCTTGAAGACATTGAAACAGTTTTTGTTGGCGTTTGTGTTATTCAAAATTTTGACATTTTACTGCAGATGTATATCTGTTCCAAATATTGGTATCTGGTCTCCTCGATTACCGATAATTGGTATCAGCCCTAAAAAAAAAAAACATCAATTTTTTTTGTAAATACTTGGTTCCTAGCCAACCTTAAGAGGAGTGGAGCACCAAACTCCAGCTGACCAACTCACACTGCAGCTTTCACAACTCCCAGCCCACTCTGGTCAGGTGAAGAAAATAACTCAAGAACAATGGCTAACAATGGCTTGCCAAACAATTAACCTCTGAATTGACTAGGGCCCTGTTCAAGAACAGTCGTCCCTACCTTTGCCATTTTGTGACGTATTCTGTTTTCAGTCATTGTTTTCTAACCTTATGTCATGTTTTTAAAATGTTTTGTGAAATGTTATATTTACTGTTTTGTTGTGTTTTTAACCAGCATATCACGGCCACCATTATTTTGTCTGTTTTTTGAGATTGGTTTCATGAGTTTGAGTTGCACTTGACTTTACTACTTTGACAGGTAGTTCTTCCACTTGCTGTTCAGTGTAGGCTTCAACAGGTCCAGTGTGGAATGTCAGTCAGGTGTGTCTGACATGCAGCGGTTTTTCTAGTTCTGCCCGTGAGCTATCATAGGCACTCAGACTCATAAGCAAGCCAGCTTTCCAGTAATGTTATGTACAATGTATTCACAAGTTGTAATGCTTTAAAACATGATATAATGCTTGTGCTTTCTAAAAGCTTTCACTTTAAAAAAAAAAAGTCTTATTCTTATCTTATTTCATATTTTTCTCATAAATTTTCTCTCTCATACATTTCCAGTTGACCAGGTAGTGACAAAGAATAACTCATTTGAAGGTTTTAAGTCCACCTTACCCGCCATAAACACGGCAAGTCTTCACTTACATAGTCCAAGTTAAAAAGCTGATCGTAACACAGATGACTTAAAAAGAGATCAGAATCAGACCCACTTGTCACCCGCCCTCTAGTGAATATAACTGCATCTTCTGTCACTGTTACAGCCACAATCACTTCTTTGCTGAAAGTCTTTGTTGCACCCACAGAAAATTAGTTGGCTTCAACAGAATGCTAGCTTAAAAACATTTGAAAGAAAAATATGACTGGTCCAGAAACTAAACAAACACAATGAAAAGTAGACAAAGTAGATTTCAGAGCTCATTGTTTAACGCACATATCCTGTTGGTCCAGCCCGCTCTTGCCTTTTCGTATAATCTCACCATCTCTACTAGATTTAGTTTGCTGTTGGCATGATCGCAGGGAGCATCACGGCAGGAGACACCCAGTCTGACAGGAAACCTCTGCCGAGGCCAGTGGCTCATTAGTTGCTGTTTCAACATGCCCATTTCTCCCTCTGCCCAACACACTCAACATTAACATATTTGCTAGCAATAATGCACCCAACGTTTTAGAGTACTTAACAACCCTCAGTAGTGTGAATCCACAGTTGGAATTTTTTCTGCGCCCTCTGAAAAACTTAAAGCAGGCACATTAATGGCCTTTCACTACAGTGTGCTGTCGGTACACAATTTCCCTGTTGATAAACGGGCAAAGGTCACATGTATTGAATAAACTGATGCAGTTTTTATCAATTTTAATTCAATTTTCCCAAGCAATTTAATGTAAGACCTGTAGTGTGTTTGACAGTTAATTGTTTAAAATGCAAGTTTTTGGATTTTTCTTTTAATTCATTATTTCAACGGTGTGGCTTCTGTCTGATAGAACACTGGCACGTTGTAGAGTTGGAACACTGTCTAAAGTTTAAGCTTTTAAGACAGTCTTTATAGGTTTTTTAAGGTTAATCCCAGGTCTTAAGGATGGTTCAGTTATCAGGTTGTACAAAAGAAACTGTGGCGGCTCTACCCAGACTCTGTTCCAACACTGCTCTAGTGGTGGATGTGAGGCAGGCAATTTTATTATTATTATTATTATTATTATTATTTTTTTTTTTTTAAAAGAGGAAAATGTCAGTTTTTTTGATTGACATGAACTTTAGCCCATCTGCTCTAAAAGCCTGAGAGTAGCATCCATAATGCCTCTGCTGCCTATCTCAGTGAGGCTTTTCTAGTTACATCGAGGTTAAATAAATGTTTTTTTTAATCATAGTTAATGTACTCAGGGAGTGCAGAACACTTCAAACCAGACCTATCAACCTTAATGGATTATTGTTATCCACCCTGGCTTCACAACCCTGGTCCCAACCAGAGTTGAATGTGGGCTGAACACTGCTTAGCTTTCTTTATGAAAGACTGAACACCCGTTCATACCTGAATATATCTTAATCATCCCACATAAAACACAGGGTGTGCTAAAGTGGCATTAGGTTTCAACCCTAGTTGGCTTTTATTGAGATGTAACTGTCTGCAAAGATCACATTTTACTACTATTGTAACCAGTAGCTTTTTCTAACTTTAGCATTGTTCCAGAATGTTGAAATGTTTTTTTTTTTTTTTTTTTTTTTCTCATAGCCTACCAGGAATGTTTGGCGATGTTTCTTTGGTGGGCAAGGCGTTTAAAACGTGCAAATGCATGAACGCCTCACTGTGCGAAAGTGATGGTGCTGTAACTACACCTGCATCACCTACTTATGGTTAATATGGTTAAGTTAACATGCAACTCTTTTTTTGGCTTGCTAGAATTGACTTTGTTAAAAGTACATACAACAAAAAGTGTTACTCTATGGTGCAAACATAAAAACTATGAAGTTTTTGCACTTTTCTTTTTTTCTCAAATACCAATGTATTTTGCAAGTGCCAATTCAATTTGCAATTTTGTCATGCAATTTTAAATGTGCTTTTTGCAATTAACTATTTAATATGCATGGTTATGATGCCATCCTCAATTCAGTTTACATTTTTTGACTAATAATTTGAATGGAAGCTCAATCAATTGCATTTTATATTGGCATGATTTTTTTGGTCTCTTTATTCAAATTCGCAATTCAATATGCCAGCAAAATAGCACGGCCAAGTCTGTTGCATTACATTAAGCACATACACCGTGCTTATTTGGCCTCTTGATTCAAATGGCAATTGAAGAAGTCCTCTCATCAAGGCCGGTCATTAGTTAAGATGACACTCTCCGTTTAGTGAACGCAGGCTGTGTTAAGAAGAACCGCCTACTCTCTCCCCAGTCTTCATGCCACTGACAGAGCCTGTAATACCGGTCATTTTTATCTGAACACCTGTGGTGTCAGAAAGTTCTTTCACCCTCTGGGAGAGTGTTTGCACCCTATCAAAGACATCAGTTGCCGATGCTCGATCCACGTCATCTGCTAAAGCATTTTTGATTCAGACCAAATATTCGCAGCAAGACATCACTGTTTTAGAACGTTGCATGGAGAAGTTGCAGGGGCCTGAACTGGCCCGTCTCAGCTCAACTCAAGCCAGCTTATGGCGGCGCCTGCGACTCAGCTTGTCAAGTCACCAGTGCCTGGTTTTAGAACGAAAGGCACATCACCTGTTTTAACAGCCAATAGCTGAGTCAGCTGGTCAAGTCAACTAATGGTTTTATATCTACGAGTTACAAATTGTTAACTGGTCGAAATGGCAGTTTTGGACGGAGGCTCAACGAGTGCCGGCAAGCACGGTATACGGTCGAGTGAACTAGAGTGACTGAAGAGAGCGAGTGGCGTTGGAAGGAAAACGTGAATCAGAGAAATAAAACATTGTTTTTTGTCACTACTAGAAATGCAACTGTAGCAAGTATCTCACTTATCCTCATTCATATTTTTAGACACTACATATGATATTCAGCTACAAAAAAGCCTGAAAAGTAAGAAAGTAGAACGGAAGTACAGAGTCGCTGCTATGAAGATGATGCACCGTCTAGTCGCGTTTTGTGTAAACTGGCAGGTTTCAGGACATTAAGTAGTTGCAAGTTTCAACTCGTCTCGTTGCAAATCTCTGGTCTGAACTGAGCTGCAACAAGTTCATCTGTGGCGATGTTAGCATTAATGTATAATAAGAACATGTTAGCACCTGTGGGCCAAATCCCGCAAAACCTCTACTTTGCCTCTGGTACTCATTTCCTTCGTAGGTTTGGTTTAGAGATGGCCAATCAGAGGCAGAGTAGAGTGGTCCTCCCAGGTGGTTGGTGGGGACCCTCCTTGATCAGAGGACTGACAGATTAAATTTCCAATTTAAATAAAGTAAATAATACGAAATGCAGTTGAATGTATATTAAAATTTTTAGCCAAAAATAATTTAACCTGAATTGAGATTGCATTGCCACTGTGCAAATGAAATTGTCAATTACAAAAATGCATGTTACATTTTTATGAAGAAATTGCAAATTAAATGGACAAATGCAAAATGTTTTTCCATTTGAATAGACAAAAACACCATGGCAAAATGAAATGCAACTGATTAAGCTTTCATCTAAATTTTAACTGAATTGCAGTAGCATTGTCACTTAACATATTAAATGGTTAATTGCAAAAAGCTCGTTTTAAATTGCATGACAAATTGACAATTGCAAAATACACTGTAAAAAATGTCCATACAAAACACACTCATTGGCCCAATCCCAATGTCCGGACTCAGACTCACGGACTTTGGTGCGCGTTCTTGCGAAATTCGTCAGGGCTTAGGGTTGTCCCAATGTGGAATTTCAAAGGGCGTGAGGGTTTGAGTACACACTTACCGAGCCCTTTCCGTAAGTCTGCATCGATGCAGACTTCACCAAAGGGAATTACCCACAGTTCAAAGCGTTGTGACGTTTACCGCGGAGACGATAGGGAAATCCAGAAATTACGAAGGTAAACAACAGCACGAGACAGGACCCGCGAACGGACCAACCTGTTGTCCTGCTCGTAAAAACAAGAGTTTGGATTCAGGCAGCCGCGTCCTGGGCCTCGCGCGTTAAAAGCAACAAACTTAAAAGGACAATTCCCAAACCGGCAAGTGTTAGCAACATCTTTGTTATTAAACGTCGCCAAGGTAACATGTGATCTCGTGAAGCGCCGTCCCAATCCCATTTATACCTATCCGAGCCCATGTGGCCTCACACACTCGCTCACTTAGTACCTGAGATCACTTAAGTCTGTGAGTCCTTAGTCCTTAGTCCTCAGGGCTCACTTTGGGATTGGGCCATTGACTTAGAACATGGAGCAGAGAATGTGAAGCTGGTAAAAACTAGAGTAAATGATATATTTTGCACGAGCCGTCATCCTTATGAAATTGAGTTACAGTTACAATACAACAACCATAGAGGAGTGTTTATGATCTCCTGACCGGAGGGCAGACACAGTGTCACATCTGGCATGGTTAATACATTTAACACACTTCTGCTAGTAGGGTTACTGTAGTGCACAGAAACATGCTTAAAGGACCATTCTGGTGCAAAATGAACCTAGGGGTTAATAACCCATGTGTACAGAGTTTACCGTTCTCTTGGATTTGTTTTCATGCTAATCGAATGGGACCAGTTTTATTTCAAACCGCTAATTAGCTTATAATGCTAATCGTCAGGCATGGTTAAAGTAAAAAAATCTATTTCTATACTACTAACAAGGCTCAAAATGGCACCACACTTCCACGGTAGCATAATGAGGGGTCCCTACATGTAAACCGAAGCATTGAGAACTTTGTAAGTGTACAGACGGTTTATTTAAAAAGTTATGGTCAACGGGATTGACTGACTTATTGAATGTGTGAAATGGTCCTGACAGTCGGTCCGTCAATAAATAAATGGATAAATATTCAATGATAAATTAAATCAATCATTTCTTTTCATCTAATGCCTGCATACTATTTCACAGAAGTTGAATTTCAAATGTGTGAACAATTAGTCTAACTTAAGTAGGGTTGGGTACCGAAACTCGGTGCCAATAGGGAACCGGTGCCGACGTAAACGGTAGTAACGAGACCGAATAAGAACGAAAGTTTCGGTGCCTCATTTCGGTGCTTGACTTTACACTACACCTGACAGCATGTAACGTTAGCCTACCTTTAGCTAGCAGCTGGATTAAACACCGGTAAAATGTTGACAGCTAACGTTAAACAGTGTAAAGTGTGACTGTATTTCACTGTGGAGGACTTCAACAGCGGGATGTAACAGTCTGCTCTGCAGCGCAACAGCAGCTGCCGTTGTCGGAGTTCATAGATATACAGTATGTTTATATGGTCGGAATGAAACAACACAGACGGTGCGTTCACTCGCAGCTGCCGTTGTCGGAATTAAACACAGACGGTGCATTCACTTAAAACAGGTTGCCTCGTGGTGCTTTCACAGTAATTGTAAAATACCCTTTTCCCATCTGGGGTTCAACAGCAATTTACTGGTGAAATAAGTCATTGTTATAGTTATTGCATTATTATTAAATCTTTAATTTTGATCATGGTCTTAGCAATAAACAAGTCACTGACTGTTGTTTACTACCCTTATTTTTTTTCTTCTTTTTTTTTTTTTAAACTTTATTGAAAAGTACCGGTTCAGGCACCGTTTAGGCACCGGCACCGTTTTAAAAGTATCGATTTAGCACCGGAATCGAAAAAAAACCAAACGATACCCAACCCTAAACTTAAGTCAACGGACTGATCTGACTTCAAAATGACAGAACATCACGTCAGAGTGGCGCTGAGAAACGTCCTGCTTCCACGGACTAATTTCACCTCAGAATAATAGCCGACCACCTCGGAGTGTCACTCACAATATCTGCACATGCTGAGAAGTTAAGCCCTCAAAAATATTATATGAGCTATGTTACCTCTCATTTTAGATGATCATGCTGGTATGATGAAAGGGTTAAATAAAGTTATTGTTGAGAAAATATGTAGATGTTGAGATGTACGGTCAAGATCACATCACATGTCAAGATATTATTTATAAGCCATATTGCCCAGCCCTTCTGTGAGCTGCTGTGAGCCGATACTGCCATATGTACAGCCGTAGAAAATCCAGTCATCTAACCACTTGCGAACCAAAAACTACCTGTTAAACTACATGATCAGCTGTTCTCAGCTCAATCCAGTGTACTCAATTTATCGCTGTGATGGACCAGATAATTAGATATTGCGAACCACTAAACTTGCTGACATCCACACGCAAACAGTGAAGTAGAATTTTCTGTAAGCTGGAAGACTCGGGACAATGCTTTTCCTGTGGGAGGAGATGAGCTGATTGATGAACTCCCACAGAGTGCAGTGAACACAAAGTATGGGTGCAGGGTTTTCCTCTCCAACAGTGTAAAGATACCTGAATGTTCTCCCTTGCATTGTGGGAAACGGAGAATATTTTTTTCATGTATCTGGCTTCATCGTTTGGTGTGTTTTCTAGGGGCCTTTGCTCCTTCTGTGTTTTGTAGACACGACTCTAGTTAAAGCACTGGCCGGTGAGATTCTTTGGACAAATAATCACTTGGCTACATACAGCGAGTAACGGAACACTTCAACATTATCAGTCCCTCCAGAAAAACGTGATTATGCGATTGCATAATCAGCCAAAGTCTGCATATTTATGCGGGGCCTGCATTTCTTTTCAACTACGCCGCACTTTCGCCACATAAATTGCTGATTTCCGCGCAAAATATGCGGCGCTTGCACGATTTCATAATCCCCGCATTTTCGTTGCAAAAAAGTCACATATATCTTAGCAGAAAGTTGAAAAATGTTGCGTTTACTTCACACAAGAGCAGCCATTTTCCCCTGTTGCCATGGGAACGTTACGAAGTGACGTAATTACGCGACGTGAACCTCATCGAAAAGCAGGGTGTTGGGGCAATCACATTTTCCCCCCCCCCCCTTTTTCATCAAACTGCAATTTTTGCAAGTTCCCACAATTTCATCGCATAAAATTGCATAAATATCCTGCATATTCCATCGCATTTTTTAGGTAAACGTGCTGCATAATCAAGGATTTTTTCCCCCCGCAACAATCACAAAAAACTCTGCATTTTTCTGGAAGGACTGTATTCTAGACCTATTAAACACCTATTATTTAAGAGCTCTACATATTCGAAGGTGCAGCATCCTCACACAGGTTCAGTCCCTTTTTTTTTTTGTTTCAGTTTGTTCAGCAGAGCAACAAATGAGCTGTGAGCCCGGTTGGGTCGGAGGGATGGCGCCCTATGCCACCTGCCTGAGGCGAACCGCTCCTATACACTCTGTGATAGCTCTTAAGTACTCGTCTGCCCTTTCCTCACCACTCGGGACTCCCAGGTCAACGTCTTGCAGCTTTGCTGTTGAGCCAGCGTCTCCGTCTGTATCTCTGCCACCTCCGTCTGTCTCGTCTGTGGGCGTCTGAACCACGCGGTAATAACGCCGCCTTGTGTTTTCTGTCTGTGTGTCTGTAGGTTTCTGAGTGGTCTCTGCCCAGAGCGGAGCTGCAGAAGCGTTGGTGACCAGGACCAACAAGTCTCTCTTCCTGGACAAGCGACAAACAGAAAGTCTGTGTCTCTCCTTCCATAATAACTATCTATGTAATGGAAATGTATAGATTCACACACGCCTTTGTAAGCTGTGGTATCTATATATTCATATGTAAATATAATAAAACTCTGCACTCCGAAAGAAAAGAAGAATGAAAAAGCAGGTTTTTTTTTTTTTTTTTTGGATGTGGAGGCTGTAGCCCCCTGCCCCCACCCCAGACACACACCCTCCCCCATCCATCCCTGTCTCTGTCCTCCTTTCAGTGTTGACTTTTTGTAAGGTTTCTTTGGAAACTGAAGTTAAGAAGATAGTCATCTGACCCTGTTATTTTTTTTTTTTTTTTTTTTCTCCCCAGTGGAAACATCTCAAAAGCATCTTTTCCCCTCTTCACTCATCAATTATTTCACTCTCCTCCCACTCTCCCTTTTACCAAGCAAATGTTAATACATGTAAACCTAAAATCTGTTCTCCCTTTTTTGTTTCTGAAATAATTGAATGATGCAACCCTGGATGTTATTTACTAAAAAAAAAAAAAAAAAAAATCAAAAATGTTGGATTTCCTTTCTTGTTTTCTTTTTGTTTTCCTATGGTGATTAGGAGTTTGCCTGTTGACAATATAAGCAGCTGATGGCAACAGTCAATGGTAGAATGATACTCTGGCTCTCTCCCTCTCTCTTTAGAGCTCTGAATTATTATTAAATCTGTTGTAAAATGGTCTTCTCCAAAAATACCAATAAAAATATTACATAAGTCAGACCTCAAGCACAAGTCATTATCAAGCACCTGCACAGTGAAATTCTGTCTTTTCTTATACAAATTGCATTGTCAATAGCTAATTTAAGTCCCCCCGTCACCACACCATGAGTGTTCTTACGATAAGCTTTTCAGTGATCTTCCTTCTTTCCTCCACCGCTGATGTGATACACATGCAGTACTGATCAGTATCAAGTCCGAGTACGTAAACCCACAAAAAGTCTTCTTAAATGTTTTCTAGTTAAATGTGTAGTACCCAAAGTGGGTCCGTTATTCTTCCTGATTGACAATAAACCTCAAAACAATGGAAACTACATTGCTGCTGCACAGCAGCTGGAATGAATTCGGACAGCCCTCTGCCAGTTAGGCTGTTATCTGAAGAGTCAAAGTGTGCTGGATCACGAGTCTACACTATGACCACGAGACCACACTGCTGCTTGTTATCCAACAAAACTCAAGATATACTGGATGGATTAGACTTAAACATACAGGGCTCTTAAAGCCCAACTCATTTTTGTATCCCAAATTACAAGTCATTAAAGGAGACAAGCATTTCCGCCGTTGGTGCGGAGTCGTAGGAATTTGAAAGGGGGAAGTTTTGGGAGGAATAGTAAAAGTGGCAGGAGCCACAGTGAGGAGGTAAATGTTTAGTACAGTTTGGGTGAACTGAAACCTGTCTACAAGGTAAGCAACACTGCACCGTTATCTTGCTGTTCTTGTTTTAGGAAAAGTACACAGTGCCGGGGTATTGTCGTAAGTCCAGATGCTGAACACCTCCAAGTGTCTGTCAATAGATTAATATTGATGAGTGATTACTCATTCAACAAATCATTAACGCTAGAAGATTATGTTCATCCAAAGTATTGTTTGACAGCACAAGTTGTATACATTTCCTTATATTTAAGTTAATGGTTGTGAAATTGGGAATGCAGTGGCCAGACCAATAAAGGATAAATTGATGGTATTCTATATTTTTCTTGTTTTCTACTAATCCTATGTGGAGACTGCTAATTGGCTGTGTGTGTGTGTGTGTATCCAAAGCCTGAAATATCTTATGCCTCTGCAGTAGAGCTCCATTGTCCGTAACTGTTAAAAACACCACTGTTGGACTGGCTGACATTTTCCATCTTTACCATCACTGAGTCCTTATTAAAAAATGAAACTATACTGTAGGTCTGTGAGCATTTCTTTATTCGTTTTTTACATCAAGTATCGAGACGGACTAACGCATGGGATTTGTTGACTAAGAAAAATATAGAATAATACCATCTGAGGGCTCCTTGACTCATTCTGTTGCTCTGTGACCGGGAGCATCTTGCTGATGCAGCTGATTGGACAAACCTGTCATGTGGGTCTGGCTACTCCCGAATTTCAAAACGACCATCATGCCGGCTCGTTCAGAATACGATAAATGCGCTGAAGTCGCTCGACGTGACCCATAGGAATGAAGTGGAGCGTGACGCGACAGAAGCGTCACACATCCATGTGCATCTGCACCGTGAGACAGCAGCATCCACAATGTTGCTAGACGCTAGTCTCACATAGCCAGACGTTACTTCACAGCACAGCGGAGAAGCTAACGTTAGATGCTGGCTATATCGACAGTCATAAAAGCCTGTGCTCACGTGGAGCTCTGAACCAAACTTACAGACGCACTTTTTCGGCTTAGAAATACGTTAGGAACCGCTAAAAACGCAAAAACCTCGCTGTCCTCTCCACCCGACGGACAGACACACTTCCTCGGCTTAGAATTACAATAGGAACCGCTAAAAATAACACTACCTTACCGTCCTTTTCCACCCGACTGAACACACTATTGGCTTAGAATTACGGCAACAATCGCTAAACACACTGCAAACTCACAGTCCTCTCTTTCTGATTTACACCCCCCCCCTCTCTTGGCTTAAAATAACTCACCGTTGTCGGCTACGGCTGCTGAACAGGCTACACGTTGCAAACAGCCGTGGCCCGCTTGCCTGGTCCTCCGGTAACGTTAGCTAGCAGTTAGCAGGGTTAGCATGGCGGCGTTAGCCAGGACTAGTAAACCTCTAAATATAGGGCACTAGCCAGGACCAGTCGGGATCACTTTACTGGCTGTGTCTCCGTTGTTTTTGCGTGAAACCAACTCAGGTACTCTAGCTATATAATTCAATGTGAGTACACAAATGTTGAAATGACATAAAATGCCTTTCCCTAGGAGCCATGATAAATTAGCCAGAAGCTAATGCTTGCCTGTTGAGGAGGAAATTAGCCAACTCTGCGTCCTTTGGTGCCCTGCCACACGTATTTCATGACACTGGAAAAAATGCCTTGGTTACCTTGTTTCAAGCCATTCTAGCGTGGTATAGAAAGCCTACAGGAAGACTCAGCTCGATTTCTGCCAGTTCTTATTAATATAACGGCTAGCCAATGAGAGCCTGGCTGTCAGAATCCTTTACCCAGCCCAACTGGGCGAGCAAATGAATAGTAATGAGCTCAGGCAATATGATGTCAGACTGACCAGCTTTTGTAATTGGCCTGATTTCTCCGCTTATTTCTTTTCAGTGGCTAGAGCTGACAGAGGAGGCAGCAGTTCATTTTCACATTCACAACATAACACAAACACATATGGACCTAACATATTTAAAAAAAAAATGCAAGTAAAAACGCTTTTGTATGGCAGGGCACCTTTAAGCTGTCTCCATCTTTCAAATACATCTCCAGTATTTACCCGGGGTTTGTTACGTCTCTGGCCACGCAACTGTTAGAAACTCGCCGTTTTTTTAAAGTCGGGTAGTATCTATCTCCGTTAATCCTGTTCGTTTGTTTGCTGCTTTCACGCCTGTGCTAACGTTACAGCTGTAGCACGCTGGGTTTACATTTTTACAGGTACAGTATATCTGGCAACCCGGCCTGGCTGTCAAACCGGGCAGTTGATAACAACACACAGGCCAAAACACAAACAGAAATACCGTCACGGAACGGAAAATTTCAAAAGGAGAAAATACTGGCATTAGCATTGTTGTCAGAAAAGATAGTATTTCAAACTTAGCATGTTTCCATAATATCTGATGACGCATTGGGCGTCGTTTTTGGATTTATTACAGTAAATATATTACATATTGGACCTTTTAAGTTCACTGTGAAATCACAAAACAGCTTTTGGGCTATAGGCCCACATGTAACTCAAGAATTTCTCCGCTAATTATTACTTAGTACAACAATTCACACAAATGGGATGAAATGGTGAAGTTATGACATGTTATAACCAAAAAGGTCATGGTCAACTTCACTGTGACATCATAATGTTCTGCAAAAACACTTGACTGGTGGAAGGAGGCATACCACAAGGTAGTCATTCTAGTTGTCACTGGGTTCTGCAGAGCATACAGACATTATAAACCATATCATAACTCATCAGCAGCTCTGGGTTTATTACTAGAACATCAACAGTATGATGCCTCAACACTGCTAAGGTGTCCGAGCCAGAGATGGGGATTCGACTGACTGCCAAACTGACCAATCGCAGTTTCAGTTGAGTCTCCCCACTACATTCCTACTTTTTTGCCTTGTATACCATTAAACGACTGAGGGAAAGAGATGTTCATTGGCCATGAACACAGCGGTTGTATATGCGCTGATTTATTAGTCTATTGTCTCCAAAATAATCAGAGGTATGACACATTTTGATTAATGTGCACTTTTTTCTCTCATAGGGATTGGTACTGAAACCGTGTATTAAAAAGGCACCAGGGCTAATATTAATAGCATTGATAATTTCCGACACTAGCAGTTCTTTAATCTGTTTATTACTTGTTAACATTTTGGTGTGATTTATTATCACGCTGCGGCATTTCCTTAAGGTCAAGGTAAACTTTTTTTGATCCCAAATGGGGAGATTCGGGTGGTCAAGATGCAGAAGTGCACGAACCAATCTTAAAAACAGATACAAATACAAATAAACAATATGCAGTCCCCCCTTACACACACACACACACACACACACACACACACACACACACACACACACACACACACACACACACACACACACACACACACACACACACACACACAGAACACTGATATAGAGACAAATACATACTTCCAATATGCAATGGGTTCATAGAGTGGGCTACATGATCCCTGAAAAACGAACTCTGCATTAACCATAGGGGTAATTTGGGGGTGGGGGGGATAATCAAAACTGGCCAGTCTGGCCAGAATGTAAATATTAACTGTTATAAAAGATGATAAGTGGTTGGCTTTCTCGAGTCATAGTTATTGGCAAGCAAAGAAAAACATGTTTTCGCACAACCTCCCCCCCCCCCGCTTCTGTGTGAGACTTGGTTGCGCCCAATCCTTCTCCGTGTTTTTCAAGCACACAGCACGGCGGATGCGACTCCTGAGCGCTCGTGAGAAGTCTGCGCTTCTTATCCTGGAACTCATATTTATTTCAGAGGACTTTGTTCAATAAATCCATACTCTTAGATCCAATATTGATAGTCTTTTGTCCATATTTGATTCAATTTCGGTCCTTTTATTGTCGTTAGCTGTGATGCTAAAGCAGTTTTAGCTTTCCCATGATGCTTTTGAAAGTTTTTGACCAATCAGAGGAGTTGCTTTCAGGGCCCATGAAATAAAGTCGGAAAAATACATATTTGACCGACCCACAATCCTGCAATATTTATTTACAGAATAGTATGGAATTAAATACAGTTAAATAATAGTATGACTATCAAATGGCTGAAAATAAATATCAATTTTACTAATACTGGAACAACAGATTTGTAATATACATTACAAATGTGGTGAATTAATTATTTATGCTATTCAACTGAACTTGTTGAGATATGTAGAGCATGTTGTTTTGCTATGGCTCTTAAAATGAATGTGAAACAGCCTATTTGGGCATACATGTCCCAGGACCTCCCTAGATAGGTGGAGTCAACTTCCGTGTTTTGGTACAGTTGGTTTTTACACCTGAAAAAAATGAACTGTAATGACCACATTTTCAAGTGGACTTGGGCATGGATGTGTTCACACTTATCAAACAAGCAGGACTTTGGGATCAACTTTAGGATCCGGGGGGCCGAATGAAAATGTAGCTATTCATATTGTCAAAACTTGGACCAGCCAGTTGGTCCTTTGCATGAAAAACAGCAGAGGCTTCTTTTTGTTGATTCTGACAGGGGTAACGCAATGGAATGCAACATCTGAAAGGCTGCTGCTGCAAAGGTTTTGGAGGAAACATTCAAACAGAAATACACTGAAAACTGTCCTCAGACTTACTGCACCCCATGTGTGTCCTTTCAGCTGACACAGCAGATAAACAGGGAGCAGCAGATGGCTGGTCTGGACTTTGATCACAGCAGCAGCCTTGAGCATATGACGCACTGTATGTGTTTGTATTTGTCAGTACGGCCGATGACTATAGGTTTTGGCTATTGACGCTGAAGACTGTCTCTGCCATTGTGTCTGTAAAAAATGTCCATTCATTCAAATAAGCCAAAGAAAAAAATTGTCACGTGACTAATTTTCACATCTATCAAATGTGGCGCATTGCACTGTGGGATTGTTAGCAGAAAGTAGTACACGACTCTGCTTTTTTGTTCCATTGTGAACATTTTTGAGGGGGCTATATAGAGCATTACCTTGCAAGGCAGCTGGATTCATGAGAGCAGGATCACATATCACACAGAAATCTGTTGTGTGACAGCAAACAATCTGGCTCATCAGGTTATATAGAGCATACATTTCAACCTGAAATAAAATGAGCAGTAAATGTAGAGCACTTTATAGTCAATAGGTTACAGTGCAGATACAAACTCTCACACATTTCAGTCAACAATATGGTTGATTCAAAACTATTATATTTCTTAGGGGGGGTGGGTTGAGCAAGGTATATGTAGGCTTGACAGGTGATTGGAGGTGTGGTTGAGGCGTGGCCCATTAGGTTTTACATAAGTCCTCTACATAATGGCGGTAATAAGAAACTTTTTCATAGGGATTTCTAAAAGAAAAGGCAGCAAACTGGTTGACAGAATTTTTGTTTGTGAATGTAAAATGTAGCCTTTTGTTTATTTGACAGTGTATTAACAATAATGATACTATGTAACGTAAATGTCATTTGTAATGTCATTTAAAGAATGTGGTTAGCTTGAGGAATAATTCTTCAACTTTCTGTTGATCTAAAATATCCACATATTTAGCAATAAAACAAAGGACAGAAGCAATACAACGCTGTCTTTCAAAATGTACTTCTTTGGCTCTGTTGAATATGGAGCAATTCCATAGAATGCATTTGTAATTTAATAAAAAATAATAAAATTTATAAAAAAACAAAAAACTTGTATATGATCATGTTACTGTCTGATTGTTTTCCAGTCCAGTCTGTAAGTACTTTCATTATGTTGTCATTGTACTCCATCGCACTCGATTCAAACTGAACCTGTGAGGTTTAGCTGTTGACTCTGGTGCCACCTAGGCTGCAGTAGAGTCAGACAGGAAACAGAGAGAGCAGGAACGACATGCATCAAAGGTTCCAAAGTAAAACCGGGGAATGATGCAGCCACGAGACACATGTCCTGAACCACCAGGCCGCTGTCGCTCCTTTACAAGAGGAGTCCTTCCGATGTCTAAACTCTTACACACTACGTGTCAAACTGTGTTCATCGTGTTGCAAGGTCCTGCACAGAATGTAGGGGTGCAGTGTGTGTGTGTGTGTGTGTGTGTGTGCGTGTGAGCGTGTGAGCGTGTGGGCACATGTGCATTGGAGGAGGTGTCTACCGGTAAAAGCATGTCCGACAGTACGCACGTGTCACACACACCTGAGGCCATAGTGTGTTGAAACTCACTCAGAAGATTATTCAGAAAGGAGTGGCCAAGACACACACATACACACACACACACACACACACAAACACACACACACACTTATCTATCGTTCCCCATATGTGTGTATTTAAAACAACAGAAGTACTCTTTGCTGGGTGTGGTTCTGCTGACGGTTCACTGACTCACAACACTGTCATGGACACACACACACACACGCGCACACAGAGGAGGTTGTCTAACCAGCATTATGAGTTATGAGTACCATCTGAAAACTAACATTTACAGTTTCTGTTGAATGCTACAAACTGCAAGACATGTAGACGACATTTACATTTATTCATTTGTATTATTTATTATTATTATAATCCAAGCTACAGTAGACAGGCGTATCTTTGTCTCTGTTAGGCTTTAAAAGGTTTTAAAGAGCGGATAGCATAATAGTGTAGACTCGGGCTGGACTTTGCAGTTCAACATGTTGAACATTAAGCTCATGCTCATTGTTTCACCAACTTTCTGATTTGATACAGTTATTATTTAAACAAGCTGCTCAGAACTGCTTCTCAACAAGATGTCACAACTAGGAAAAAGAAGGGAGGGGGTGGTGCCTGTAACGCTGCCAGATTGATTGATTAGAGTTGGCAACGCTTAGTGAAACTGAACAGGCTTTGTTGTGTCACCAGTGTGCTCCATAGACAACAGTAGTCATACCAGTTTGTTAAAAATAAGAATAGAGCCACTATCTACAGCCTACGCTACATGATATCAATAATCATCAGTAAAGGGATATGTTAACTTTCTTTTCATCGACACACTAGTTCATTCTTATTCATTGCTGCAAATGTTTCGGATTATTAGTCGTTTTTTAGTTGTACAATCTTTACTGTTACTGAAATTGCATGGCCAACTGGTTGAGATGGCCGCCCACCTAGAGCCAGGTTCTGTTCAAGGTTTTTGCCTGTTCAACGGAGGTTTATACGGTGGCCGACAGGGGCAAACGCCCTGCGACTTAAAGGTGCACTATGAGTTCCTGCATGACGTCACCTCTGTTGACGTTCCAAGTAAATACCAAACAAAACAGAGCAAGCTCGCCCCTCCCCCCATGTTTCCGTAACTGTCATGACTAACTGACTAACTGTCACTAACGGTGCGTTCTTTTTGTCTTGTAATCGCGACTAGTAGCTCGAGCGTGACGTCACATCCGTGTCGAAAAACGAATAACCGCGGGTTGTTGCATTCTTTTTGTCACACAATACTACGAGTCGGAGAAAAGATGGATTTTTGTAACATTTTTAGTACCATTTAGGAATCTATTCACCCAGTTATTGACATATTACACACATATATTTCACAGTTTGATACATGAAAATTACGTTTTGATTAACGTTAACGTTAGGCTACTGCCTCAAGACTCGGCTTGAAAGCATTGTTGTCATATAGCAACCGAGCATCTCTAGCCAATTTCAGCTGCACAAGCTACAAAATAACTAATCAGGCGGTTTTTAACTCCTAATAAGACTGTAGAGACATGCCTATAGGTAGCAGTATACAGTGCTATGTGTACGACTTCTTCATTTGGTTACAACAAAGACAAAAGTGCTTAAAAATGTAGAAAACCACAATATTTACTACGTGTGATGCACGACGTAGCCATCTTTGAAAGTGAGCTCGGGGTCCTCTGAGTTCAGACGACTTGACGAGT
The DNA here is from genome assembly GCF_010015445.1 of Perca fluviatilis. NCBI lineage: Eukaryota > Metazoa > Chordata > Actinopteri > Perciformes > Percidae > Perca > Perca fluviatilis. The sequence goes on along the minus strand of NC_053121.1, from coordinate 11,718,439 downwards.
CGTAAATACGACCTCAGGGGCGTTCTTTTTGCAACTTCCGGGTCGTAACTCCGGAAAATGACGCGTAAAACGACTTCGGTGGACAAAAAGAACGCACCATAACCCCCACCCCCTCCCCCAACCATCTTGTCGGTGAGTGACTGCAACGTGGTTTGTTGTATTTTGGTGCACAGCCTGTGCCCCTAGTGTTTGTTTGACGTTTACGACCCCTGTGTTGTCTCCCGAGACCGGGCTTTTTCACAGTGTATTCAGCGGGCAGGCAGCTAGCGGATCAAGGAGAGATGCCTACGATTTGAGACAAAAATGAAATCGCGCTGAAACCACGCAGGAACTCATAGTGCACCTTTAAGAAAACACAATGCCAGTAGACAAAACACAATTTACGAAAACATCTTCATTAATTTGACAACACATGCGGCATGCAGCATTTAGCAAACGCACTGCAAATACACACAACACAACCAAATACACAAACGCGCTGCAAATACACAAACGATGCAAAATGAAAAGCACACAAACCCCGAAAACAGAAAAACGCTGCATCCAGTTTACACAACGGAAGGCGAGGTTATGTCAGAGAGAGTGGATCATTTGTTTTCCTAATTTATATTTAAGTGTTCTACTTTTCAGTAACATATATGGGCTAACTAGTGTTAAGCTGGCAAGCTCCTGTAGAAGTCAGTCTCTAACACGGTAGCTACTGTACACCTGTTGCTCTTTTATAATACTGTAAAAGACTAGGGCCAAACGTGAAAATGAATATGCACCTTTTTATGTCGCCTCTTAACTACTCAACTTCTCATCTGCTCTCTCTCTCTCTTTCTCTCTCTCTCTCTCTGTGGGGTCAAAAATCAAGCTGTACTACTTAGCGCTCCTCCTAGAGGCCTGGAGAACTTTTTTCTGTTGCATTTGTTTTCGGGGTTTGTATGCTTTTCATTTTGCATCGTTTCTGTATTTGCAGCGCGTTTATGTATTTGGTTGTGCATGTGTTGTCAAATTAATAAAGATGCTTTCTTAATTTGCTTGTTTTTTGTCTATTTGTTTTCTTAAGTTGGGGTGCGTTTGCCCCTGTCGGCCACCGTAGATTTTGCCTCGCCACCGCTGCATTAAATACTATTGCTCTTGTGGGAATTGTTGTCTCTCTATACATTTGTAGTGTGGTCTAGACCTACAGTACTCAATCTGTAAAGTGTCCTGAGATAATGTCGGTTATGACTTGACACAATCAATAAAATAAAAAAAAATGAACGGGAATTTGAAATTGAGAGGACTAATTCACAATCACACCACCTGAACATGACTGAGCTGATTGACTTTTTTAATTTATTTTAAAAACTCACTAGGTTTTTTTGTGTCCTGCTGCTGTGATTAATTAAAACAAAGTGAATGGATGAAATCAATCATTGTTACCTGCAGAGCTACATTCTTCTCTGTTCACTGGGTTTAGAACCAGAAATGGTTCTTTCCTCTCTCTATGCTTTGTTTACTTTAGTGTAAGTCAACATCGATTATATTCGGGTTAGGGCAATACCCCTTCAAACGTCATGTAAACACCTTACCCTGGTTATAATCAGAGTTCTCATAACCCGGTTAAGAGAGGTAGAGAACTCCTTTAATAACCAGTGTATCCCTGCATGTATACACCTTGACCGAAACTTAGCTTTATATTTCCCTTATTGCCCATCAAGTGTTTAAATCTGGGAGCTTCAGTTTTAAACCAGTTTGGCTTTTTACAGGCACAAGCCTTACTCTTTCAAGACTTTATAGAGTACAGAGTATAGAGTAGTACAAGTGGCTTCTTCTGTTATCAAACCAGAGTACAATATCATACTGTCCATAGGGATCTCATAACCTAAATGTCATTTAACATTCATCTTTTGACCGGAAGATGTGGGAATGGTTAGCCCTTGTGTTGTTCTTGGGTCAATTTTGACCCTTTTTTCAACAACAAAAAACTTTACATAAGAAAAATGGGTTTCTTTCAACAAAATTGACCAAAAAAAAACAAAAAAAAAACGGATGTATGGAACCACAATGTTCTTCGCGTAAAGTTAATGATTACTTTCATTGAATTTTTTATTACATTTTATAGCATTTGAAATTTTGTTTGAAACGGTGTCCTGACATATACCCGTCTGTGATTCACTCAAAATCCTCTAAATTTAAATATAATTCAAAATAATTCATAATTTCTGCTCTTTTTAAACTCAAAAATCAATGTATAATGTTATATAAATTAGGTTTATTGACCATGAATTTTAAAAAAAGCGTTGAAAAAATTGACAGACGTATAAAAAAGCGCCAAAAACGTCAGAAAATGATCGACAGGAAGACAACACAAGGGTTAATATTCATGTGGACAAAGCGGTTTGTTTTTCATACGACATGTGATCCATGTGTGTTGTGTTTCATAGAATTCCAATCCTCTTTTGATATTTAACTCTGATTCCCATTTAACTTGGATATTTAAAGAACTGATATCTTTCTGATTCTGTAAACATTGATATAGTATAGACATTTCACTTGAATGTGTCTGTTTATATGCTCCCACCAGTAGATCAATCACTGTGCGGCCCTAAGTGGATGGGCCTTTATTTTTATTTCCATAATATTCCCTGACTTGTAAATATCTAATATCCCTTTGTTCAGTTCATTAAAACTCTTGAATTGTTGAATTCTCTTCTTTGGATTAATATGGATGGTTTTGAACTGTTGGCCCTAAATTCAGAAGTTTAATGTCTTTCTTCTAACTTATATTGTTTTACAAATGAGCAACATATATTCACACAACACATATATTCACATCCCATTTATCTGATGGGTGTGTTATGTTGCTTATTAAACAGGAGATAAGCTCACACAATGTCACTAATGCCGTTCTTCTTTTCCTTTTTTCTTTTCTCCCTTCATATCTGCTGTCTTTCCATCTTTCTCCCCTTCCCTCTTTGCTTCTGTCCTTCTTCCTTCCGTCCTGTCTTGACAGGCTGAAAATCCCCATGTACGGTACCTGGAAGCTACATTTTGGAAGGTGTCCAGTTTGATCCCAGCGGGATAAATCAGGCCAACAAAAGTGGAAAAGGAAACAGCCCTGGCCCCTCCCTGGTTATCACCACTTAGGCAAACACACTTTTCTTTTGGATACTTGAGTTTAGTTTTTATCTAGCTACAAGACGTCCTTATATGTCCTTATATAGAGTAAATCACAGCAATAATCAGGATGCTTTGACACAGAAAGCAGGTGGTGTCTAGGACTTTGAGTGGCACCTGTACTGTACATACAGTACTGTTGTGGAGCTACGCCTGCTCAAAGGGCAGGGCTGTTAGCCATTGTAACGTAGTCTGGATCAACAGAAGTACATTTCCAGGATATGTTTGGCTTTGCCCCTCACCTTCCGCTCTCTGTGTGTTGCCGTTCTCAAAATCGACAACAAACCTCGAGCTAGCAAGCTACACGCTGAAAATGGCAAGTTTTGAGAAAAATTTGGATCATTCAACATGGCAGGCCTGCTTGGTTTTTTTCAGGGAATGGTTGTAAAGATTTACAAAGAATATGTTTACGGCATTTCCTCTCTAACTGGGACGTTTTGGGACCGATTGGTGGGATTGCCGTGGATGAAGTGCACACAGCGATACATTGGTAAGAGCCAATGAGGTTTAACCATGTATCCAGCGAATTTAAATAGCTCACGTTACTGTACTGTGTGAACAGTTAACTTCATTTAATATTGTATGTGGCGTTTTCTTTTGCGGGGTAAACGTTCCTTCCTTTGACTATTTAGCAGACCCACCGTCGCTGTGTTTGGAGCTTAGCGCCACCCAAGACATTTGTGATTGGTTTAATGAAATGCAAACAACCCAGACCGTTTTTTCCCCCCCTCCTATCCTAGAATGCATCCGTGGTGTAGCCAGACCTTACTCCACAGCGCTGTGGAGATATAGGTCTGGCAATACTCATAGCACATTCCATTTGTGCATTTCTTCTTCAGTGTACAGCGCACACTCAACTCTGACTGGATTCAGAGCTTTGCTGTTTCACCTGATCATGCTTTCCTGTCCCTTTTCTTCCCACTGATTGTGAAGGTGGTAGTATCAGAGATGTTAGACAAAATAAGTGAGGAGAAAGTGACACACTCATAATTTCGAGTTCTGAAAATCAACATTTTAGCTGCCTGCCTTCTTCAGGATTGAATCCAACAGTCATCTGACTGGTATATTAGGGCCTAGGACAGGTGTTTTAAATCCAATCAGCCGGATCATACAGCAGATGTGTAAACCAAGGCCATGGAGAGAACATTTATTGCCAAGAATGGCTTCTAACATCAATATGTTCACATGTCCAAGAACCAGCAAGCACAACGTTCAGATACGCATTAAAAGTCAGAGTAGAGCGTGTGTGTGTGTGTGTGTGTGTGTGTGTGTGTGTGTGCGCGTCTTAGTGTGTGTGTCTTTTGTGTGTTTCTATATGTGTGTTTCTTTGTGTGTGTGTGTGTGTGTGTGTGTGTGTGTGTGAGGGCTTGTTTAACTATATTTGTGTGGTCCAAAAACCGGGGAGTCCAGTATGCTTGTGGGGTCCCAACAGCTTTGTGGGGCCAAAATGCTGGACCCCATGAGTTTAAAGGGCTGTTTGAGGATTAAGACTTGGTTTTAGGATTAGGCTTAGAATGAGGTTATGGTTTGGGTGAGGGTAAGGGTTAAGGTTAGGCATTTAGTTGTGATGGTTAAGGTTAGGGTAAGGGGCTAGGGAATGCATTATGTCAATGACGGGTCCCCACAAAGATAGTGCCACAAACATGTGTGTGTGTGTGTGTGCGTGTGTGTTTGTGTGACAGCCACATTCCTGTTGTCATCCAGTCCAGAGCAAGTAGGACCTGTCTCTCATACCTCTACATCAAACAGCAGCATGGGAGGAGCTCTGTGTCTGTTTACTGCTGTTGGATGGAGAAAACAAGTCAGGTGATAACTGAGAACAGCCTGTAAACACATTCTCCATATTTGAATAGGGAAGTTGAGTTCCTTGGGGACAAGGAAGGCCTACAGGCAGCTACACGGTACAACTGCGCCACCGTGTGGTCACACATCATAATTCTGTGATTTTATGTTGGCAGGAGGAGCCAATATACTCAAACTTTTTCCTGTTTTAGTAAGCCTAGTTGCTTGTATTTTCATGGCTTTTTATAGTACATACAAAAGGAGTGTTTACAACTTATTAACACTACTAACAGAACAGTAAGATCTCAATACTGTACTGGATACACAGTCACGGTCATGCATGGAGGGAAATGGTAACCCCGGCCTGGATGTGAAAGTCAATCAATTAATACAAATAACTATGAAGAAAAAAGATCTTTCACTCTCTTGACTCAAAATAAGAAGCGGTTCAACTGTGTTTTTGACAGTGTAGTAACCATGATACATGCTTCCTTCTCCACTGTTAGTCAAGTTGTGTCTCTGTCCTCTGTCCTCCTGGCAGCTTGGTTCATATGTTTCGGTCTCTAACTTTCCTTATACAGTCTATTGTCTCCACAGACTTTAGAACCTTTGTCTTTTTGTCTTAAAGGCTAGATCCACATCACAGCGTGTTTCATTTAAAAACAAATACCTTTTGCTACGTTTACGCCTCGCGTCCAAACTCAATCGGCATTTCCCGAGCCCCTAAAACGGAGACCTTTGAAAACACTGCTGACCCCGTTTGAGTTTGAAAACTCCCGGAGTGCTATGTATTCTGGACGGGCAGAAAGGGGACATTTGGAAATGACGACGCACAGCAGTCAGTCTTAGGTAGCTTACATACCTTTCAGTAACAGTTCCACCCTGTCGTTGGTCCAAGCCAATAAACACCTGAATATTAAACTTATACATCCATGATTTTCAACCGCAGAGTAACTTCAGACAATCTGCTTCCTGTTTACACCAGCACGCACATGCTAAGTATCATTGGCTAGCTAACGTTACTGTAGGTGACACTACATGTGACCAATCGCATAAAAAAAATGCTCTAATGCTTTATTTGCAGCTATACAAAATAACCGCAATTATGTAAAAAGAATTGCGGTTAGACAATTATTTAATTATTGTGACAGGCCTAGTCACAGGAGACATTTTACTGCAGAAAGACTACTTCACTTTTTATGCCTTAAAGGTCCCATGACATGGTGCTCTTTGGATGCTTTTATATAGGCCTTAGTGGTCCCCTAATACTGTATCTGAAGTCTCTTTCCTGAAATTCAGCCTTGGTACAGAATTACAGCCAGTAGAGCCAGTCCTACAATGAGCTTTCCTTAGTATGTGCCATTTCTGTGTCTGTAGCTATTGAGGAGGAGAGGTGGAGGGTGGGGGTGTGGCCTTGACCAACTGCCACTTTGCTCGTTTGAAAGCCATGATGTCTCTCTCTCATGGGTGGGCCAAATTCTCTGGGCGGGCAAAGCAGAGAAAGGGGAGGTAACCTTGCTCCTTATGACCTCATAAGGAGAAGATTCCAGATCGGCCCATCTGAGCTTTCATTTTCTCAAAGGCAGAGCAGGATACCCAGGGCTCGGTTTACACCTATCCCCATTTCTAGCCACTGGGGGACCATAGGCAGGCTGGGGGAACGCATATTAATGTTAAAAAACCTCATAAAGTGACATTTTCATGCCATGGGACCTTTAAAGCAACACTATGTAACTTTTAGGCCACATGTGTCAAACTCAAGGCCCGCGGGCCAAATCCGGCCCCTTGCAAATTTTAATCCGGCCCACATATCAATTTATATTCACGATAGATTTTGGCCCTCCTAGATGTGAGCCAAACCAAAAAGACGGGAAACTGTTTTACAGACTGCAGTTGTGCGACACTCAAAGCAGAATTTGGCAGATTTGCCGACTTCGAGGCTCAGAAATTGCCACAGAACCAGAGAGTTTACATATTCAGGCTGTGAAACAGGTTGTTGTAAAAAAAAAAATAATAATAATCTTTGATTTGCTAAACTCTATGATGCTGGCCAAGGATTTTTTTGCTGACTTTTTAGGGTTTTATGTCGCCCAAACTGTTAGTGAGAAAGATATGTGACACAAATAATACAGTCAAAGGTATTATTCAACTTTTCAGTTGAAAGAAATCATGTCAAACATGTCTGGCCCTTTGTGCGATTCTCATTTTCCGGTGTGAAGTTGAGTTCGACACCCCTGTTTTAGCCCTACAGGTTGTCTCATTGGAACTACAACTTGCGCTACCCGACGCGAGTTGTAGTTCAATAAGACAACCTGTAGGGGGACCGTCCCCCTACAGGTTGTCTCATTGGAACTACAGCTGCAGTTCAAGGTTACATAGTGTTGCTTTAAGTACGTTTTGCTGATAATGCTTCTGTCCTTAAGTAGGATTTGAAATGCATGACATGATTACTGAAATAGATTCTTTTTACATTGTGGTTTGGGTGTATTACTTAAGGTAAAGGATCCGAATACTTCCTAATCATTTTTTCTACCCTGCTTTAATTTCCAAACTGCAGTATTCATACACAGTAAATGACAATACACAAATAGTTCTTTGTTTTGAATGTTTATTAAACAGAATGAGCAGTAATCAGAATCTTCAAATGTCATAAACAGGAACATGACGTGACTTTGAACGGGATTGAAACGATAGTGAATAACGGGTTTCTCTCGTGTTTAAACACTAAATACAGTCAAAACTAATTCTATAAAAACGTACACCATTATTGCACACACCACACAGAATGATGGTACATACTATAAATGGAATAGCTGATAAGCCCCACCCCCAAGAACAGTATTTCCAGGAATCCCCCTTTCTGATAGGTCAAGGGATTCCTGGGAAAACTGGACCCCAGGAGAGAGGAGAAGAAAAACGGGTGATGTCATCCATCCATCATCACACCAATGGAACGAGGGATCCCATTCCTCACGTGCAGAAGTCGAGCTGTGGTTTCCATACCTCCCGTATTAGAAGATTTGAAAACGTCTTTTATTTTTTTTCTGCCGATGGTGCCATCATGGAATTTGGTGGACACACGTCAAATAATTTACAACATGTGGTCAACTTCATTAATCTCACATTTTTAATGTTACATTTGATACTAGATCTTAATAGAAATGAGTGAGACCTTCTTACATTAAGTCATTTATAAAATTAGTTAGAAATACAATAACAAAATATTTTATTATCAAGCAAAGGTGTGACATTTTCAAACTTTTTTTTTTTTTATGTCCCCTAGATAAAATTGATGTTAACAGAAACAACTTCCCTATAAACTTCAAAAATGAGCAAACTTTGGGGGATGGTCCAGTCTCCTCTAAACTCCTGACCGTGAACCACAAGGTGTTTGTGATTGCAGTGATGCATCCTGGGTCATATCATCCTCCCTGTCTGAAGCAAACCAGAGCCGCGGAGACCTGCTGCTGCTGGGTGCTGTTACCTGGCTGTGGACATATGCTCCCACTGGTATTTCTGTCCTCCGTCCCGAGCTACAGTGCTTCATCTCAGACTACCAACTGACCAGAGATGCAGCACTGCACCATGGGCCACAGGGATGAATAACTCAACTGGAGAAAAACACAGGGATGAGGCAAACAGAGCACAGTCAGTCAGTTTAGAAACCATCTTATAGGTTGTGGTTTTTCTTTACTAACGTTAACACATTTCTCTCTGTAATGAGTTCACACAGTTCTCTTTACCAACATGCAGTTAATCTAACATCCAAAATGCACTAATGCAACCATAACACTTTGTACACATCTCAGGATCAACTCTTGTCCCAGAACGCTGACAACATTTGACTCGTAACAGTAACAGAGTGTCGAACGATGATCTGAAACAACACTAACAGCTGGTAGCATTAAAATACGAATCGCTATTGTCTTTGAAGTATCTCTTGTTTATGCATCTATTTGGCACAAACGGTGTTTCCATGTAAACAAAAAGAAGGGCACTTCTTTATTGAATGGATTGTACATTTAACAGTTTTTACAACAGAATGTAAACATGTGCAAAATGTGCAGTAAATAAAGGTTTGGAGGTGTTTGACTTTGAGTGAGAAAACCTCATGAATATTAAAAGACGTGGTCAGAGGCTGCATTTTGCAAGTTCTTTTGTGCTGTCTGTGTGAAGAGTTGTAAAAAATAAATAAATAAAATGAACTCAGTATTGAGAAATTAGTTTTTACCAAACCTGTTATTGCATCTTCTGCATAGATTTCTATTCTGATTAAACGTTACATCATACAAACTTTACAATCTTTACAGTTGACAAAGAAATATTATACAAAAGGAAACCACACACACTGAGCCAACACTAGCTGATAGGAATCAGAATGAGCTCCATTCCCTGTTAAAGCTAGCATCAGAGTGATGCAAGTGATATTTGCCGCATGATGATGAGACATGATGACATCAGAATAAACACATTTCTCTCAGCATCATGGCGGACAGGGGTCTATTCTAAAGACAGAGGAGGAAACGTGGAAAGAATTCATGAAAGCTGAATAAAACATGCACAATGCTGTTCAAAGTATGGGGAGAATGACTTGTTCGCTAAATCTACGGATTAATAGATACTGGCAATACTGGTGAAAATGGATTGGGTTTATGAACCCATGACATAATTAGTAATCGCTTACTGTATGAACTGGCATGTGTCTCCATCAGTATAATGTTTGTATGAGCGCATAGGTAAAATCAGGTTTGTTGTATTTCTGTTTCTTTAAAAAAAAAAAAAAAAAGCATGCACAATGACCAAATGAAGAAAGACTTCAGTCTTCAATTACAGCTAAGACACAGTTTAACAACGTCTTTCTACTCACATGTCTGAAACATCAGTGAAAGCAGCGCGAGAGAAAAATAGCATGTGAATAAGTGTGTGTGCGTGTGTGTGTGTGAGAGAGAGAGAGAGAGAGAGAGAGAGAGGGATGGAGTGCACAGCACAAACATTTTTGTTGGGGAGGGGTAAACAGGAAATGGTTTTAACCCCCAGTAGACCTACATAATACCAACTTCCTGTCATACTGCTGCTCCCTCTCACATTCCGAACGTGTGTGTGTGTGCGTGTGTGTGTGTGTGTGTGTGTGTGCGTGTGCGCGTGTGCGTGTATGTGTTACTCACCTCTGTACTTGCTCATCTCTGACATCTGAAATACAACACACATACTTGGTTGAAAGAAAGACATTGCAACATCAGACATCTGATTACCTGCATGTGCACGCACACACACACACACACACACACACACACACACACACACACACACACACACACACACACACACACACACACACACACACACACACACACGCACACACACGTTTTTACCTTAACAGACAGAGCACTTTACAATTGACCTCATTCACACACTCTTCATACTGATGGTGGCGTGGAGGGATTTGTTTCACTGCTTTCACTGATTCATTTAAATACTAACCCACAGATATACCAAATATTAGCAAATATTTCATTTCATTGTAATTGCAGACGTGAAGACAAGAGACATTTAAAGGAAACCCTGAACAAAATTGTGACGAAACCTAATGAATCCAGTTGCTTCCATTCAGTTTCTCAAGGGCTCAATGAATGGTTTGATTATGAAAATAATATGTTAGACAGCACTCTCCACCACCATAAAACCACTAAATGATGGCATTTCTTTTTCTTCCCTGCAGTAGAGTTCCAGAGACCCGGAAAGTCTCTGACAAGGAGCACTGAATCTGTAATGGAGGTAATGTGTTTTTTGCACTTAACACAGTTAGGACTCATACATTGCATCAATACAGCGAGGTAAACGTAATGCACTTGACTGCATCGAAAAACAACCTATTTTATGTAGTTATCAATTTGATGTTAGTTTGTCAGTTCATGTGGAGCCCCTGTATTTCCTTATTGTGTTATCTGTAACTATATTGCCCAGAGTTATGGTCAACGTCTAAAGCTAAAGCTCTGGACTTCAAAGAGGGAGGCAGTGGTGGAAATAGTTTCCTGTAATCTCAGCAGAAACCATGTTGTTCTGAAAGATACCAAGCCTGTCTGGGAACTTTTCTAGATTCATATCAAATGTGTTTTTCTGAAACCCGAATAAAAAGGGTTGTAAAACGCTCTGCAGAGTCTTGAAGTTGTTGTCTCTTACCCCAAGTGCAATCTGTTGGAGCTCCATCTTTGATCTCCATTATCTCAACCGCAACACCTGATAGAAGATACACATGTTTAAATAAACTGTATGGTTACAATGTTTGCAGTGACTTTTAATGTTATTTGAGCACCATCACTGACACTATATCACTGAGTAGATCAAGGAGAGAGAGGAGACAGACAGAGAGAGAGAGAGAGAGACAGAGGGAGAGAAAGAGAAGCCGGGTGTTTTCCAAGAATGCTCTGACTCTGCTCGGCTAGAAACTCCCAGTCTGCCCATATAAGGCCTGAGCCAGCCTTTTATTTTGGGGATCATGGAAAATGGGATAGCTGCTTTGGATAAACATTCCCTCTTCCAGTCTGTGATCGCTCCCACTGATAGCCGCCCCCTGCCCCCCCCCCCCCCCCCCCCCCTCCTTCTTCCAGCTGGCTACATTCATTCCCTTTTCTAGTCACAGTGGGGAGAGACTCACTTAAAAGGCAGCAGATGGAGAGGAGGCCTTTATCTCGCTCTGTCCTTCTCACCGTGCTCTGGGCCCAACAAGTCCATATTAAGAAGAAAGGCCAGTGTGCTCTCTCTCTCTCTCTCTCTCTCTCTCTCTGTCTCTTACACAGGCACAAAGAGAGAAAGCCACAGTCCCACAGTAGGTCATGTCTCGAGGTCTGTCTTGAGGGAGTGTTGCCCTCACTAAACCAAACCAACAAACAAATCTGCCCTCTCCCAGCCGGACTGTGTGTGTGTGTGTGTGTGTGTGTGTGTGTGTGTGTGTGTGTGTGTGTGTGTGTGTGTGTGTGTGTGTGTGTGTGTGTGTGTGTGTAGTGTGTGTGTGTGTGTGTGTGTGTGTGTGTGTGCGTGCGTGCGTTCATCATGTGATGGTACATCACTTCAAGCTTTAAGCCTGAACCCTGTTCTAGAGTTTCAGACCACAGGCAGCACCCTCATTTCTTCTTCATTACAATCATCATCATCATCATCATCACCATCATCATCATCACTACCGGCCTTGATTCAAATACACTTTGTTGAGTGAAAAGTTTTATGATGCATTCTTGTCCGCTGTGTTAGCTTAAACTTTTTTTTTTAAAGGATTTGCAATGTACTCTGGGTAAATGTTTTAAATGCAAAGATGTTGGTTGGCATGGCTTTGGTTTGATGAAAAAATACGTTATGTGTGGAATGGGTATAAAATATGATTGTGAAGAAGTTCAGCCCATACCTCCATCAGTGAATTACAGTCCAACACAAAGTGCCACTGTGTTCAAGACTGAATAAAAAGTGCGTTGAGACCAAGGCAGAATAAAGTTCAGTCTAAAGTCTTAAAGTAATAGTTCAACATTTTGGAAAAATACGCTAAGTCTCTTTCTTTCTGGGAGTGAGATAGAATAGAACAATTTTGTATTGTCCACCAGGGTGGAAATGGGTCTTCAGCTCACCAAACACAGGAATCAACAGTATAAAAGGCAGACAAGCAGTTATTAAAACAAATAGACAAGGTCATATTACACATTAAAGCTATAGTGTGTCCTTTCTGTATTCCTGATGAGGAATTCTAAGTAATGACAACAAAACTGTCGGCGCGTCTACATGATACAAGCCTTCCGTGATCGATTTAATGTAACAGACGTTCATTATTATAAGAAAGTTACGCACTAAAGCTTTAAGAACAGTTCATGTCAACGTCTGTGGCTTAAAGTCCTCAGAGATAAGAAGATTGATATCATTTTCATGTCTCTGTGTTAAGTATGTGGAGTCAGTGTGCAGTTGGGGTTGCTACATCTGTTTAGCCTTTCTGGCTAAAGCTAATGTTGTCAGACAGATCCTCTCATCTCACTCTCGGAAAGTAAGCAAAAAAACTGTATCTCCCAAAATGTTCAATTAGTCTTTTAAATCATTATTTGAGAGGGCGCTCCGCTATTTGTTCCTATTCACTCAAAACAATCCATTGGATTTAAACATGTTCCAATAATGAGCTACGGTAGGCTATATGCTTTTCTGAAGTGGTGGACAATGAAAATCTACTGACAAATTCTGGGGATTTTTGTTTAAATCCAGGTGAGCTTTGAGATTGGACATTACATCATGTCAAAACTAGAAATCACTTCCTGCTTTCATTGCGTCACCTTGCACAGACTGAGGCTCCACAATAATCTACAACTGGGCCAAAAAACCAAACCGCAGACTGACCTGGAATTCTACAGCCAGACTATATCAGAGATAAAGAGAGTTGAAATCAGTCCAGACACACTGCACTTGGTCAGGACGAGCCAGTACAGCCATAGTACAACAATCATTTATAAATCTGTTTAGATTTCCGGATTTCTCAATCGGGGAAACTTTCACATAAAATCCCTTTTTGCTGGTAACCAGTGACAAAAGCCTGGTTCATTGAGGGGCTCCAGAGCTGAGAGGGGCCCTGGAATCTCTCTTCCAGGAAGTTACCATGTCAGAGGAGCTGGTGTTCTGCTGTAAGGGGTCCGAAAGATCAAGCAGCTGTATGACCTATTTTAAATTGCCATCAGGTTCTGATACAATCAAAGATCCTCTATACTGTACTAAAGATAACGCATTTCAAGCATCGCCAATGGTATGAAACTGTACATACTTCCTGTCTCCTAAAGGGGCGTGGCCTTGTTTGAAAGTGTGGTGAACATCGTGTGGATGGATGAAAAGTTATATTTGTATAATTTATTAATAATTAGTTTTTTTTGCTAACGTTAGATATTTACACAGCTAAAAGACATATTTAGCATCACCGAGATTAGTTTTGTTAGGGCGTTCACGAACGTTAGCTGACGTTAGCGTCTCCGTGGCCAGATCTCGCGAGAGTTCGGTCCTGAGACAGAAAGAGGTCTCAAGCAAAGTTAATTTTCTCCTGATGTTTCCGTCTGAATAATGCCATTTTAGTGTCAGAATGTTCTGGAGTTATGTGGCTTGTGAGGAACGGGTCCAATATTAACTTTGGTGACTATGGGGCGAAAGGATCGCTCATAATCTGTGATCACGTTCACTTCTCCCGTTGGAATCAACACACTCAGGACCTGCCGCTGGTCTCCTAAAGAGACGTGGCCGTGGAGAAACCAACATGACAAGGATACAGGAAACTACTCTGAGTTGAGGAGTTGGGGCGTCTCGGTTCTAAACCGTCTCTGATACAATTTAAGTTTAGGTTAAAAAAAGACGTAGAAACTGGATTTTGTAACGAGAAAAAAGCATATGGAATGACACTAATATCTATAATAATCGGATAAAGCTGACACTAACGAATGATATCATGTCAGTTGAATGTTATCACCAAAAACTGCAGAATACTGTTATTAAAGTTGAATATGGGGAACATAACACATACATTACCTCCAATCTCAAATCATCGGACCCTCATTATATAGGCTTACCGATTTCTCAGGTTCCATCCTAGTGTTGAGATCCTTAATTTAAATGTATGAATTTATCTGTGTATCTACCAAAGCTATGCAGAGTTCCCTGACAGGGTCTGCTGTGCAGTGTGTGTGCAGAGTGCAGGCAGGCCCTGCAGCAGACTAGCTGTGTGTACATGCTGTGGACAGGAAGCCACAATGGTTCCCCCCTATGTGGTACTGACTTTGGCAATTCCTAGCGGTAGGCCTAGTATCAAAAAGCTATTTGGGCAAACAGCTGTTTTGCTGTGGACTAAAAGGTGTTGACAATATTTTAATCGCGATGCCCACAATACATAATCTGGATTGGACAAAATGTTAGATAGCGAAAAGTAATACAATTCAGTACAGCAACAAACTAAATCAACAAGTGTTCTAAGTTTTTGATTCATGAAGTACCACAAATGAAATCCCCTCCATCCCCATTGCACATTGTTCTATAGGGGCAATCAAAACCTAGAATTCAAGTGAGTATGGATACTTTGAAAAGGGGGACAACTAAACGGAATTCTGCTTCTCCTTTCTGTTGTTACAGTAAACAAAAAAAAGTCCTGCAACATGTGGTTTTCCTTCAGTCCAGTTCTGGCTCAGCCTCAGTCGTACTTTAGTTTCCTTTCACAGCTAAATAATGACTTCACTACCAACTGTATACAGATAGCACAGGAGGCACATAATGCAGGGTGATGGGAGTCAGCACAGCCACTGTATAAATACTATAAATACTGCCTGATTGATTTAATACAAACTCCCTTTAAAAATTTACATAAACTTAAAACCCAAACATTTCAACACTTTTCAATTGCATGCCAATAAAGCAGATTTGTATCATTTTAATCAGAATATAAACCCTCTGCAATGGAAGGCAGTGTCACAGTGCAGACTACCAGCCCTGAGTGGGAACGTGTTAGTGTGTGTGTGTGTGTGTGTGTGTTTGTGTGTGTGTGTGCGTGTGTGTGTGCGTGCGTGCGTGTGTGTGTGTGTGTGTGTGCGTGCATGCGTGTGCGTGTGTGAGTGTTTAGGCCGGCTGTGATAACAGTCAAAACCAATCTGTCCTGTTAAGCCAAACATTGCCTAATATGGTCTTCTTTCTCTTTCCTCTAGGCTCTGTAAATCACACACAGGAAACCCGCTCTCCATTTTACTCTGTCTGTCTGTCACACTAAATGTATTGCGCGCGCACACACACACACACACACACACATGCACATGCACACACACGTACACACACACACACACACACACACACACACACACACACACACACACGCACAGCTAAACGACGCCTGTGTAATGTGAAATTAATTAAAAAAAAAGAATTAAAAGCTTAAAGAGTCACCAAAAAAGTTAAATAAGAGTCAGATGTACTACTCCCCAGACTGAAGTGCTAAACACTGTGTTAGAGTGTATCTCAACAGAAACAGACCACCTACAACACAACCTAAACGTGACTGTAAAAGTGGATCCTAAAATCAATTACCAAATATGGCAATGCTGAACTGTGCACTAAGTCTAACACTGGAGCCTGATCAGGGACACGTTGGTGGTGCAGTGAAGGGCTGTAATACGGGTTTAAGGGGGAGCCCGGGTGCAAAAAGGTACCTTAGAGTGTTGTAAACAGCTTAGGGCCCCTTTAAGGGGTCTTACAGTAAGACAAATCAGAGGAGTCACAGGAAGATTAAGGAAAAATCTATGGTAGAAATTGAAAAAAACATTCATTGGTTTACAATAACTGCTCCCTACTCATACCTACAGGGTGATGGACCTGCTGTCTATGGCTGATGTTGACAATAGAAAACCTCAAACGTATAAGCTACTGAAGTGCAAGACAATACATACGGTTTAAATGTCTTAAAAAACATTTGCTAGAGAAATCGTTGTTGGTTATCTAAAGCAGGAGACATGCCAACACAGCTACCTTCTACACTGTTCTCATCAAGTCACTTTGGTCTTTTGAGATTTTTAGAGTGTAGAAATCCAGTCCAAAAGCAAATGAAAGGCTAGGTAGGCCTTTCAACATAATCAATGTCAGCTGTATGTCAGCGGGAAAAAAGGGCACAGATCTTTTTCTTATCTTCAAGAAATGCATGAGGCCTAACATTAGCTGACAGATCACAAAGGTCGGTAAGGTAGTTTACTTTCACGTTGTGTGACCAGTCCAGACGTGATGTTCACTGTGATGGCTTACCTAACTCCAAAAGAAAACTCAAACTTGTTTTTATAGAATTTAAATTATAAAAACGTAGGGAGGAGGTCGGGCTGGATAGAAGGGTCAAACTAACACAGGACCTTCACCCAGGAGACTGCTGGTCACTTTATTTTAACTTATTTTAACTCAGGTAAGTTACGTAACTAACAAACATAATTATTTTAACCCAAACCATGATCTTTTCCTAAACCTAACCGAGAAGTTTTGTTGCTGGCTGTGCAGGCGCACTGACCGCTCGTGTTGCTGGACATTTCGTAGTATAACACACAAAGAATTGTGCATTACTTCACGTAAGATGCCATACGAACCGTTGTGTGACACTAAAGGCATTTCAACTTAAAGTAAGCCCTGTGTGCAGTTCATTTTTCAAAAAAAAAGAGCAGAAAGCAGGTGAAATGTCAGTTGAACCGCAAATGGTGAAGCAGTTGAAATTTCAGATGAAATTAAATCATTGGAGATAGCTGAAGTGTGTGCACTGTAAATCCAAAAATGTCAGTTAAACCAGACAGCTTATAGTGTCACTGGATCAAAAAAGCTTTGAATGAAGAAAAAAAAAAAAAAAGACTCAAAGCCTAAAAAAGTGAAAAACTCATGCATGTCTTAGAGTAGGTGTGGATTGACTCATATGATAAAATAGAAGTGTAGCTGCTCCGCGAGGTGGGCGAGTGATCAATGCTCATATAACACTTCTCCCTCTTTTCCTGCATTCTTCTCCTTCCACCCATTCCTTTCACCTTCCATATGCCTCTCCCCCTCTTCCTACCCCCTTTCCCTCTCCCTCTCCCCCTCCTTCTCCTTCTCCGATGGGAAATTGACCCTGGGAATCACGGTCTCTTGGTCCCAGAGGGGGGGGGGGGCTGGTGTGAGTGTGTGTGCGTGCAAGGGGTTATGTGAAAGTCCTCCTAACCCAGTGCCCCCAAGACTTCTGACCGCTCAGTAAATAAATACAGCATTTCCTCCTCTCCTCCCTCCATACACTTTCTCATGTCCATCCCAGTCCTCAGCAGGACAGCAGTTCCTGTCTGCCAGGGCTTTAACACGTATTTCATTAGCTGGATCTGGGAACAGGGACCTCGATATGACGCTCTGTTACATTTTAACCTGCTCAACTCTGTCCGACTCACCAGCCACCTTCTCAATGCAAGCAGCCAAGAAGAAACGTTAATGCTACTTAAGGGAACATTGACTGAGGGGGAAATTAGGATTCAAGAGCATAACAAGTGACAGCCACATTGTGCCATCAGCTACTAACAGAAACATGTTGCTATTGAAAGTATGTAACAGTGGTTGATCTCAGCTGGTTTACAGAACACTTAAGTCAGAGGAAAAACTACAAAAATTAGATATGTGTGTGTGTGTGTGTGTGTGTGTGTGTGTGTGTGTGTGTGTTTTGGTGCTCCTACCTGGTCTGTTTCTTGCACACCTCGAGATTGTCCTTCTCCTTCATCTGTCTCGGAGCGTGAATACACACAGCAGTGTTCTGGGGGAACAGACATGAGTTATGCGTACATGTATAACATATATGTTTATGTGTGTGTGTGTGTGTGTGTGTGTGTGTGTGTGTGTGTGTGTGTGTGTGTGTGTGTGTGTTCATGACTAGCAGTAGTTTCCTCAGTACATGTTATTCATGGTGTAAATTTGGTCCCAGTCATTGATGCTGGCCTCCTGTGTGACATGAGACGCTGCGTGAGATTGATGTCAGCCATACTGTGGGAGGGTTTCAACATCAGATCCTTGATCTGTTTTTCCCATTTAAGGACAGCACCGCAGACTGCCCAACACTCCCCCAGGATTGGATTTCTTTCTTTTTTTTTTTTTTTTACACATGACCCTCGTCCCTCCAAGTGAGCTGAATTTAAAAAAATCTTAAACAGTGGCCAACCTTTTTGACCTGTGACACCTTAAAACAAAGCATGACTTGCATGTATCTAGTCTTTGTGGTCAGTTCAACCGCAGAATGATTTTTGCTTCTCGGATAATAATTTCAGTTGTGAAATTTAGATTATTCACACAAAAATGAAAAATAAACATTTTGTATAGCAGACATCTGTTTTTTTCCCCCACTTCCCCTTCCTGTTAATCATCTAATGACCCCTAAGATTTATCTTGCAACCTTTTATTGAGTCCCAATCCCCAGGCTGGAAACTACTACGCTGATATCATGCATGCAGGTCTATGTGTGTCAGCCCTGCAAATGGATGGGTGAAGACAATGAATTCATGTTATTACCATGTAGACAAAAATGAATCCTAAGTCCATTCCAGGCCGGTTCAAGAGGAACAAGTGAAAATGGCATTTTAATATAATCCAGAGTCCTGTTGCTCTCTCAGTACTGTCATTTGACTCAGTAACACAGTTTCAACCAAACAGGAGGAACAGAGCAGTGAGTGGGTCTCTGCAAACCTTTAAAAACCATCCCGGACTACTCTTTGTCACATATACTTTGCATGATGACTGAGCATTTATTAAAGTATACCATAGTGTTTTTAGACTTTTAAATGTATTTTTCTTTCCCTCCACATTTCTTTTGTTCTGCACTCAATCCACTATGGTGGAACTTAACTTGCACCGACTCAAAACTGGCTTGAGTTAAGTCATTCATCTCAAGGCCTCTTCACACTGTTTGCTGCATGACACTCTGTGTGGAATGGGGTCTATGTCAGACTGTAAGATATCACTTTTGAGGCATGTCAGATTGTGCGCTGAATGTCTACTGAATCCTGTTACTTACGAGAAAAGAATCAATCAACGACAGGTCATTAACTCCATCTATCTGAGAATACAGAAAAAAAATGGCTTGTACATCTACATACAGATGTGGTATTAACATATGTCTTTGAGCGCTTAATGTTGACATTGGCCAGCACATCTTGGCATCATTTCATGCTGTATTGCCATTGGCTGTGTTATACACCTGGGTTAGAGCAGAGGTCACATTTTGAGAGTTTGTTCAAATTTTCTGACACTGTCCAAATCTCTAATTTAGCCATCAGCAGATGTGTCTCACAGTGAGCTCGGGGACCACTGTTTTGGATTGAAAAACTAAAATATTCACTGATTGTTAACTTTAGTTTGGGACTGGCTAAAATCACGCAGTGTGGAGCGCCTTCAGTGGACATCAAGTCTTTGTTTTTATGATTTATTGCCGTTGTAATGCTGTGTAGACATTTGGAATACATTTTCAAAAACCTTACTTTGACAACATCAATCATGTTGACAATATGTTCATTGACCTAAGGCAAGCACGTTTCAAGTTGCTGCCTGGATAATGGAAAAGCACTTCAAAAAAAAAACATGGTATTTCTTTTTGTAATGAATACATGATTTATAGTAGAGCAACAAAACATTCACAAACACTGGTAAGAGTAATCTGTGCGATCATACCTTATTGAGTCCTCTGCTGCAGGGCAGCTGAGGTGCTGCTGGGAACATCTGCAGCAGCTGGCAGGCTGCTTGACTGCTTCGCTGCTGGACTGATGAGCTTTCTCAAGGCTTGTCATCTCCCCTGGCAGGTTACTTGGTTTTCCTGGGTGAAATGAATTGGCTGTCTGCTAAAAGGCTGATCTTGCAATAATGATGAGTTGAGGAGCAGGTTTGCCCACCGGCACCCTTCTGAAGCTTCAGTGTTTTCACAATAAGCTGAAGTTCAAATCAGACGGTAATAGGACTGCTCATCAGTGTGGGACACCCTCTGCTCTCTGTGTCTCTCTTATGAAGCAGACGGACTGCCAAGCCATGCATTCCACTGTTACCTTGTATGGTCAGTGGGGGGCGGACCTTACACCAGGGAATGCCCACTCTAAACATGACTGATTGGCTGATGTCAGAGGAACCAAGAAGCCTCAACTAGTGACCTGTAGAGCCTGTCTGGGAAAGATGGAGAGACAGAGGGACAAACAGAGAGGAGAAGGGAATGAGAAAGAAGAGGGAGGAAAAAGAGGGAAAGAAGGGGGGAGATTAGGAGTGGAGGAGGAGAAGTAAAAAGGAGACAGAAGCTGAGAAACAAAAGGGAGGGAGCCGTTAAAGAGAGGAGGGAAGAAATGGGAAGGGAAGAGGGGAAAAAGAAAAGAAGGGAAGAAAGAATTAACAGAGAATTGGAAAAAGGAGGTGTGTGTGTGTGTGTGTGTGTATGTGTGTGTGTGGGAAGGGGGGGGGGGTTTGGGGGTTATTTTCCTGAAAAAAAGCATTTGACAATTTTCATATTTCTTCTAAATTTGGGCTTTTTCTGCATCAGGCAGCTGACTGGACTGGGCGACAAACTGAAAATACCACGTGGAACTTATTACATTGGACATACAGAAAGACAGACGGAGAGAGGGAGGGAGAGACAGGCAGACAGAGAGAGAGAGGGAGAGACACAAAGAGGGAGAGAAAGAGGGAGAGAGAGTGGCCGAGAGACAGACAGACAGACAGAGGGAGAGACAGAAAGAGAGAGAAACAAACCGACAGACAGACAGACAGAGAGATAGAGACAGAGGAAGAGAGTCAGACAAAGTGAGGGAGGGAGGGAAGAGGGAGGGAGGGAGGCGGCTGGGGCCTTTCTGTGTGGAGTGCGCCTGCGCAGGTTTCCTCTGGGTGCTCCGACTTCTTCCCACAGTTCGAAGCCATGCAGGTTAAGTTCATCTGCTTAAGTGACGACTCTAAATTGCCCGTAGGTGTGAATGTAATCGAAGAAGCAGCTCTACTCCAAGCTCCCTCCAGATATCAGAGCTCCCCACCCTATCTCTAAGAGTTAGCCCAGCCTCATTTCGGCCGCTGGTAGCCGCAATCTCTTTCTTTCGGTGACTACCCAAAGCTCATGACCATAGGTAAGGGTCAGAACATACAGTAGATGTTCTGGTAAAGAGGTCACGGTCTGATGATGGCAACAGAGCCACATCATCTGCAAAGAGCAGACACACCAATTCTGAGGTCTCTACAGCGGACGCTCTCCTCCCCTGGCTGGGCCTTGAGATCCTGTCGATGAATTTCATAAACAGAATAGGTGACAAGGGACAACCCTTGTGGAGGCCAACATCCACTGAAAACATGCTTGACTTTGTACTGAGTATACGGAGACAGCTCTAACTTTGGTTATACAAGGAGCGGATGGCTCGTCGCAACGACCCCGGGCCAGGTCCTCCAATTTCTCCAACATCATTGCAATAAACCGTCATAACCCCAGAGTTATTTACAAAACCATCAAATCTGTTATCAACCCTCCTCCTAGGCAACAAAGCCAAACCTCCCCCAATGATCACATGTACACCCAATAGGCGGCACCCTAGTTGCGCATTGCCAAACCTATCTCCACAGCCCTGTGGAGGAAGGTCTGGCCCCTCCACACATACACTCCTGGATAGAAAAAATAACGGTCAGGGGTTATTTGCATTTCTTTAAACCAATCACAATTGTCTTGGGCGGCGCTAAGCCCCGGACGCAGCGACGGTGGTTCTGCAAAATAGTCTCCGGAAGGAACTTGTTTTGGTGGAACATTTGCACCCCGCAAAAAAAAAAAAAAACACCACATACACCACATACAATATTAAATGAAGTTAACTGTTCACAATACAGTAACGTGAGCTATATAAATTAGCTGGACACATGGTTAAACCACATTTGCTCTTACCAGTGTATCACGGTGTGTATTTCGTCCACAGCAATCCTACCAATCAGTCCCAAAATGTCCCAGATAGAGAGGAAATGCTGTAAACATATTACTTGTAAATCTTTACAAACACTCCCCGAAAAAAATAAGCAGGCCTGCCTTGTTGCAGATCCAAAGTTTCTTCAAAACTTGCCATTTTCAGAGTGTAACATTAGCTTGCTAGCTTAGAGGTTCCGGTTGCTGTTCCTCAATGCGACCGGAGTTTAACGTAAACACAAAGAAAGCGGAAGGTGAGGGACATCCGGCAGAACTTCAGGCGGCGCCGGAACTATTCGGTAAGTGAACCATCGTCGATCCAGACTAGCGGTGCCCTAACCTGCCTAAAGGATATTTACACCGCATAACACTACATAAAATGTGTTTAGCTCCCTTGCTAGACACATCAGCACTTGACAGGGTGGCATTGTAACGTGTCATTGTTCTTAAACCTTGCCACATGCTTCTGGAGTAGCCCTCCTGGAATTGTAGTTCCATTTTCTTCCCATAGTCCCCTTTTTGCCTCCTTTCCTGCTCTTCTCACATTGTAGGCTGCTGCTTTAGAATTTCCATGTTTCCAGACTGCAGTCCTAATCTGAAGGCAGCAGTCTGCGTCTCAGTTTTTTCCTTCTCTAACATTAGCTCTCTCACTTTCTCATTCTCGCTCTTACTAACGAACAAGAAAAATAGTTTTGTTGTTAAGACGAAGTCAGTAACAGATTAAATACATGATTAAATAATGTTCAACTCCCACTAGTGAATGTGAATGTTGGCTGATAAATAGGAGCAGTTTGATTTGGTGTATTATTGGGCTCTTTGATCAGCATTGAGCTGAAACAAGTGAAGCTTGTATGACAGGCATTCTATGTAAGTCATTCCGAATTAGGCTGAATTTACACCCCATTCATTTATATCTAATCTCTGTTCCTAAGGTGCATACACCGGAGCATGCTTCTGATAGAAACCTTCAGCAACATACAGTGTCTCCGTGCCCACTATTAAAACCGTTGTCTCTTATCCAGAGGTGAGATGATCTAGCTGTCGGTTTTAAACTATTTTATGGGAATATTTGGAAATATTTTATCTAATTCACTGAGTCTGTCCTTCATGTTTTTCCAGGTTAGAATAGAATAGTACTCACCAGTCAAACAGAACATTGCTAAAAGCAAGTTTAAAGTAGATGTATGTGTGAGAGACAGAAGGGGGGCAGGTAGATTCAAACTCTCCTCTCTGTCTGGTCTCTTGTGTCTTAATAAGGTAATGTTTGGAGATGGTTCACTGTTTACAGCAGCTGACAAGACTGGGCTATTAGTGATAGCAACCAAGCATGGAGGGACACACACACACACACACACACACACACACACACACACACACACACACACACACACACACACACACACACACACACACACACACACACACACACACACACACACACACACACACACACACACACACACACACACACACACACACACTTACATTACCCTTTACTAGATGTACAATGAGTCCACATCAGAAGTAAATCTCCCAGTGAGTGTTTGCAGTCTTTTCCCTCATATGGAGAGGAGTCCTTCCCACTAAACTGTATAAACTAAGTAAACATCTACTGATCTTCTACATTCAAAGTAAAAAAAACCTTTGAAATGTATGAGAGATGGGGAAAGTAACATTTGCGATAGTATTATTTTTAGGACAATAAAAAAAACAACTGTCTTTTTGGCCCTGAACTGGGTCTTCCAGGCCAAGCTTCTTATCTAGCTCTGTGCTGCTCCCAGCAACCTTCAGCAATGACATGCGTTCAGTTATGGATAGGTACATTCAGAATTTGGGGCCATGATTGGTTCTTCTTAGATCTGCCAGTCCTTGCAAAAGATGTTGGAACATGGATGCAGCTCTGGATGGAGGACTGGACACTGACGGTGCTTTGTCTCAAACACTTACAGCACAATGCTCTGCCCCAACTCACATGCCGTTTTAAAACCATGAAGCTCTAAGAGAGCAAATATCTCGACCACCACCAAAGCTGCACAGTAGGGTTGTCAGTCAACTAAAACTAAAACCCTCAAGAAAAAATAAAACAAACCTTAAACTATATTGCCAGGTTAAAAAACTACTTAAAATGCAAATCATTTCAGTTTTAGTTTTTTACAGAACTTGAACAGAGTTGATATTGACATTCCAGGAGATGGCGCTGTGCCGTAATTGCTTCACATCGGACACTAAAGTAGCGCGAAGATTAAACGGTAAACAACATGGCCATTCCTATACAGGGCTCCAGTTATGTATTTAGTATGTTTATATGGCTACATAGTTCTGAGACATTATATCTGCTCCACTACCTATACATCACATTTTGCAGCATCACTTGGAGTTGATGCACACAGTGCCAACGTTTTGTCAAATAAGCCAAGTCGCAACCTTACTAGTATCGGGCACCAAGAAATGAACTTAGGGACCGTTTGGTATTTATGGAATGGACCACCAAAATAGGGGAGGGTCATGTCTTTTTATTCTTTGTTGATGGGAGGGTCATCCATATTTTTTTGGTCTAGGGGGGAGGGTCACCCAACTTTTGTATTCATGAGAACAGCAAAATTTCAAAGTGGCTTGTTTGGCGCATATTTATCCATGTAGCTCCATTTAGCTCTCTCAGTCTCGGCACCTATCGCTAGCAAAAGGGTCCCTCCTTGTTTAGTCAGCCAGACAATTTGAGACCATAGGATTTCCCAAACTGAACAAACCCTGCTCACACATATAAACACAAAACTACTTTGCTAGCTCCATCGTGTTGTAACTAAGACATCTGCTGAAAAAATAATTTTATTCATTAGCATGATTGCGGTATTGTTTAGTTCAAAAACATCCAAAACACCGTTCGAAAACATAGCGGACCAGACGCAAGCTTTTATTTTGAAAAATCAAAGCTCGCGGACAGCACCAGCCGGGAGGCAAAATTATGAATCCCACTATGGCCACACCAAGACCCACTTGGCATGGCCATAGTGGTCGATTGTTTGGGGTTAGGCATTTGACCTCGACTGGTTAAGGTTAGGATAGCCGATTGGTCAGGGGATAGGACCTGAACAAATCAGGTTATGTTACATTGCGTAAGCATGGACGCCTAGCCAATAGTAGAGGGTAGGTCTTGGCGTGGCCATAGTGGGAAAAAAAATATTGCAGCCGGGATGGCATGAGACGGGAGGTCTCCAGGCTGCAGCCATATCCGACTCAAATATCCTTTCCAACATGGCATCATGACTTTGCATAAACATACACGTCACTAAAGCCAAATGGCGTGTTATCTGTACGCATTTTTAGCTATCCACATGTATGTCTACGCTGTATACAGCGGATGTAAACATACATGTGGCGTGTTATCGCGAGAACGTGCCGTGCTATTGCGAGAACAATGTCAAACGCGTGTACAAAAAAAGACAAAAACATGACGGTGACCAACGTCACACGCTTAGGAAAACAATAAATGGTTGGGTTTAGGAAAAGAACATTGGGGAAGGCTTAAAAAAAAAAAACCGCCACACGTGGGACGCAATCCCAATTCTCCTGGATGAAAGTACTTCCATCCTTGTATACTACTCGCTACGGCGATAATTCACACGTAATGCAGGTCATTGGAGGCCAAACGGCGTTGATAAACACGCTGAAAAGAGATTATGCGTCTTGATAACACGCCAAAATGGCATACGGATTGGCGTGTCATACATACGCCACTTAATGAGATCAGTCTGTCCTTTCGGTCCCGGTGATTATTTGTGAAATTGTGCAAACGACAGCCTTTTCAAGGCATTTGAGAAGGAAGGAGGTTTAGCATGCAAGCTCCCAAATTGACGCTCGTCTGAGAAATGGAGTTTTGGATAATGTTCAGCTTCGGCAGCTTTACCTATGCTAAAATATGCAATGACTGAGGAAGCCTAGTGACGAGTCCATAGCAACCTGTGTGCTTTGCTGAATGGTCTCAATGTTTTATTGTAATTTATTGTAAGTAATGCAGTAATGCAGGAAGTGTGCATTTAGTTTCCATGCTTATTGTGTTTCCACAACAACGTTAGTTGAGTAAATCTACTGAAATGGCCATCACACCATAACAGAGGAGTGGGATGTGTAAGATGAGAATGCAGAGGTTTAGTCACGTATATCATGGCTGTAAAAAACAAAGGGCATCTGTATATCTTTGCCAAGCACAAACCAGAACAGAAGGGTGAAAACTACATTTTGTTTTAGATTTATTGCAAATTTAAGATGTACAGAACATGGATTTAAGAACAAAAAGAAGGCCTCTGTGGATCCTCTGTCATCAATATACATCCGTCAAGTAATCACACTGACAGCAAATTCTGATTGCTAACATGCATTGGTCAAAACTGAAGTGCCATTGTCAAAACTCTTCATACAGTCAGCGAAACACAAGTCTATGTGGACCTAAGCCCTATTCACACGTCATGTCTGTAATTTGTCAAGTAAAAACTCCCCCGCAAATGTTTCGCCGAACACCGAGGTCCTGTGATAATATTAGTCCCGTGTGAATTGGTCTGTGATTTGGCGGGGTCATATATCATTTTTTCAAGGTTTTTGTTTCCTGTGCGCCTTTTCATCCCTCTTGGGAAGACAAATATGGGATTGAGGGGGTGGGGGGCAACTTAGTCTGGACCACTGCCCGACCGGAGACCTCCGTCCCCGAGTTGAAGCGCTCCCCGCGGCTTCGTCCGAGGGCTGACGGTGATGCTGTGTGGGAGCCGCCGCGGCAGGGATAGGGTATGCGCCTCTGGTAACCTCTACTGGGCCTGGCCCAAAAAGATACGGAACCCCGGCCACAAGTGCAGGGCCGCAGCTTCACCTCCAGGTACCCATCTCTTGGGGTACAAATATGTCAGTAAACTCGAGTAAAAGCAGGCTTCGCTTATCCCGTGCGAATGCAGATGTGTGTGTGTGTGTGTGTGTGTGTGTGTGTGTGTGTGGGGGTTATTTCTAAATCACACAAGGTCCCCAGATGATACTAATCCCGTAGTGCTCTAGTCTGTCCTTGACGTTCCACTTCTGGGATTGCTCCAGCGTCGCGGGAAATTCCACCGGATGCATGTCTTTTTCGCCGATATCCGTCTCCTTCCTCTTTCTTTGTGTTGGCGTTCTAAACTCCGGTGGATTTCTGAGGACTATGGTTAACTGCTCCTCAGATCTCTGCAGGGTAAATCCAGACAGCTAGCTAGACTATCTGTCCAATCTGAGTTTTCTGTTGCACAACTAGAACAACTTTTGAACGTACACGTTTCACCAAAACAAGTTCCTTCCCGAGGCTATTTTGCAGCTATTTTGCAATGTGGAGTTTAGCGCCGCCCATGACGATTGTGATTGGTTCAAAGAAATGCCAACAAACCAGATCACGTTTTTTTTCCTCTGCAGCTCCGCAGCGTGTGGAGGAGGGTCTGGCAAAGCAAGACCAAACTGTGAATCCTTTTGTTATTGCTTTCACACAAAATGCATTCTACGCACATTCACAAAACCCCTGCAGAACTAGCCTGGGAAAACCCTGACGAACTTCTGGCATATTTGAGATTTGCTCTGCAAGTCAGTCTGGCCAAGAGCCCATTCAAGCCCATTTCCAATATTTCCAAATCGAGGCACCAATCCCAACCGTTGAGGCGGGCTTTACACGGTGACGATAGCGCAGCGACGGCAAGCAGCTTTTTGTTTACATTCAGCATGACGGCCACCAAAGCGCAGCAACCCGTTGATGCCGCTGTTGCTGCTACATCACCGTTGGTCTGATTGGAAGGACTATCCAATTGCGCCCAGAGGCATTGGAGCGGCATCCGTTGGTGGTTGGTGGTTTGTTCCCTTTGGAAATGGGCTGTGAATGAAGCTTGCCCAGACCCACTCTCAGTTACACCTGAGAAGGGTCTGGTGTCAACCAGGCTACTGCAGCACATTGTTCAAATGTCTACATGCTGTTATTACACGTCAACTCACATTCGAATCCCATTCAAAACAGAATGATGGCAAGTGCTGATTTCTGCAGTAACAATATTGAAATATACAGAAACTCTTAGCAGAATACTAAGACTGTTAATATTAATATTTACAGTCTATGTTTTGGAACCCTACTCTGATGATGCTTGAGCGGAGTTTTATTTCAAAATGTCACATTTATTTATTTCCCTCTCCCTGCCTCCCTCCGACTCTCCGTCTCTTAGTACCGGCATTATGCAACATGACCCCACAAAAATTGCAACAGAAACTCTTTCAACTGATCTAGTCTCATAAAAGTCTCCTCTATAAAGTCCAAAAAAATCCAAGTGGTGGAAAGTATTGAAAAATACTGAAATCAGTAATGCCAGTTTCCCATTGCAGTCTACTGTATGTTAAAGAGAAACTACAGGTGAATAGGGGAAATATTTTAACTAACAGATATCTCCAATAAACTTCCCCTGTTGATTATTTATATTTAAATAAAGTCAAACAAAGTAACGTGATTTTCCTGACCGTCAGTACTGGCGTTCAAAAACATATATTAGTAAAATATACACAAACAACACCATTAGAAAACATATAATAATCGAATATATAAATATAATAATCTTAATCATCTATATATGGGATTATATGATGTTAATGTGTGTTGGCTTTTGATATGTTCCTCACATTTAAAACTCGTGTTTCTGTGCGTTGGACAAACAATTGATGGAACGTGAAAGATGTTTAATAAAAAAAAAAATCTTGATCACAAAAATATAAGAAAACGTTGAATTTCACAAATCAATCAAATCAACACAAGACCACATTGTGAATATGAACAAAAATGAGAGGAAATGTGTTCGTATATCACTTCCTGCTAAATGATCCTATGACTAATACATTCTTAACATCAGATGAGAGCCCATGTTGTGTAGAAACAGTGTGAGGGCCTAACAGAAGCTGTTTAGTGTCACAGGAAGTCCACTGGAACAGCAGGAGGCTGTGGGCAGTTTCACTCTGTTTACATTGGCTGACAGCAGTAGAGGAGTCAGAGTCACTAAAACATTTTGTGTGTGTGTGTGTGTGTGTGTGTGTGTGTGTCACACACAGAGACTGAGAGTGTGACTCCATCTTGCTGTACTCCACTACAACTTGTCAAAGCAGGAAGAGCAGAGATTAGTAGAGCCAGAATTAGAACAGTGTGTCCAGGTAGATCTGCTCTGTTTCTACAGCTGCTTGCGTCTGCTTTCTGTCAGCTCCCCGCTGCGCTGTAATTCTATCATTAACAGTTGGCTCAAAGCAAGTTAAAACACGGATGTTTTAAGCAGTTTGAAATTCAGACCCTCGATGATAACATTTGAATCAGGCAAAGGCATCACAAGTGAACGAGGATGCAAACGTTTTCATTGAAATGATGACTTCATCAGTTAGGTGCAATGGCAGCAGAGACCAAAGCAGGTAGTGTAGTTTACATTTCCTTGAGCTTTTCTCGTGTGGTGCCACTGAGCGACGTTTGAGCAGGGCTACTCCCATTAGAGCCGTTATGAGGGAGTTGCTGATGATTTTGTTTAATCCAAATAATACTTTTGAGCTCCTCTGTTGTCAGCGAATAACCAGCAGATATTAAGGCTAACCTGAGCCTACAGGCTTTATGCTAAATTGGAAATTCAAAAAAGTCATCAACAGATTTGTGCATGGAAAAACTATTTTATTGTATATTGTCAGGAAGCAAGAAGGTGTGCTCAAGCTGTGGCACAGGCAAAGCAAGGGCAGTGGATGGCATGGAAAGGAGTGGAGAAGAGGAAGATCTCCTGGAGTGAGCTGTGGGAGATGGAGGCATTCAGGGCAAGCTTTACCATCAGGGCTGTCTACGATGTCCTGCCTTCCCCTGCAAACCTAAGCCAGTGGTATGCCGAAGACCCCACATGCCCTCTATGTCCAAGTCCAGCAACACTGAAGCACATCTTAGTGGGATGTAAGACCAGTCTCACCCAAGGCAGTTACACCTGGCGGCACAACCAGGTGCTAAAGTGTCTTGCAGCAGTGCTGGAAAGCCGACGGACAAGTGTGAATGCCCTTCCTCCCCCATCATCTCGGTGGCGGCCAACACCATTTATCCAGGAGGGTGAGGGTCAAGGCAGCCTTACTACCGTAAGACCAGACACTGGGCGGCTGAGCAGAGCACGGGACTGGAAGCTGCTGGCAGACCTGGATAAGAAACTCTGCTTCCCAGCTGAGATTGCAGCTAAAAACCTGCGACCAGACCTTGTTCTGTGGTCAGCCTCGCTGAAGCTTGTCTACATCATCGAGCTCACCGTGCCCTGGGAGGGTGCAGTGGAGGAGGCCTATGAACGGAAAAGGCTGAGGTACGCAGAACTTGCAGGCTACTCAGGGAGATGGGAGTGCGAGGGAGGGCCCATCGGCAGGCAATCAAAGACCTCTCCAAGGCTGCTGAAAAGGGGAGCCGGTGGCTGTGGATGAAAAGAAAGGACTCCGCCTGGGCCTTCAAGTGAGTTGATGGCATCTAGCGAGTGAACCTGGGACGCTGGGATTCACTGCTGAACCCTCTGGAGGTGTCGTGGGCCTATCAGCGAAACACCTAAGAAGGAGGGCGCACACTTGACAACCCAAAAGGGTGCCATCACTCAATTGACCATCCCACGGAGTCTCATCGGTGCCTCAAGTATGAATAATTGAGGGATATTAACATCTAGTCCTACACTTTTATTTATTAGGCCTTTATTTGTATAAAGGCCTAATATTTGTATAAGACAGCTGAAGACATGAACAGGGAGAGAGGGGGGAATGACATGCAGCAAAGGGCCGCAGGTCAGAGAGGAACCCCAGCCTGCTGCACCAAGGAGTAAACCTCTATATAGTATGGGCTCTACCAGGTGAGCTACCCAGGCGCCCGTGACAACACATTTTATTGTAAACATCCTCCTCTTTATCGATATAAAGGCTCATTAATATTGCGCCCACCTAAATACAATGTAATGGAATTTCTGTTACTATCTCTGAGATTAGATTTAAAATGAAAACAACTAATCAGAAGGAGTTTCCAATAATCCTCCAGCTTCTCTTCTCTATGTCCAAGCCACAGAACTGGAGTAACATGTTTTTTAAAATTTTTTTTCTTCTTTCTCATATACTGTACATGTTTGCAGTTATGTACCTGCATGCGATCGTGAAGTGCATAAACATATTTATACCTTGATTCTGTATTTGCATTTTCGCAGATGGCTCACTGATTGACTTTGATTATGGTATGGGTTTAAGGGAAGGGATTAGGTTTGTGGGAGCATTGTTAGTGAGTGCGTGTATATGAATGTGAATGTTGTTGTATTTAAAGTTTGTTATTGTCTTGTGCTGTATTTACTTTAATTATGATTCTCCATCTTGATGTTGGTTTCTTTTGTATCTTAAAGGACCCCCTCGAAAATGAGATCTCAAGGGGTTATCCTTGAAAATAAATAAATGTGCCTCTGTATGTGCCTGTTTACCACAGTCTTTTTAATACTACCACTTGGGGGTGCCAAAGTTGTAAATACTCAAATCCTGCTCATTAGTTTTTTAAGTTTTAATTAGTTTTAATCAGCTATCTCGAAGTGTAACATTTTTCATTCGTTACCAACAACTCAAAACTAAGGGAAAAGTATAGCTTTATATAACTCATCGGTTATCAATCCCACAGTCAAGTTGAGAATCTGAAATGAGGACATGTAACAACAAAAGTTATTTTTAGTAATTTTATTTTTCAATATGTGAAATAATCTTTTGTTATAAACATATAAACACCATGGAAGCATATCATCATCCATGACATCTGTACAGTTGTCAATACACAAACAGAAGGCTGGACTCGCATCATGTTCAGTCCATTCAACCTGCCAAAAAGAATTTTCAGATCCTTTGATAGTGAACATTCACAGTTAATCCATAAAGAAGTTGCTCATCTTTCTGAACCCAAAGCCTTTTCCATATGCGAGTAATACCCACATCCTGAACCTAGACAAATCAGTTCTATCCACTGCATACAGTCATACAGGGCAGAGCTGTCCATATACATGACCAACAAAATCCTGTCTAAGCCAACCAATCGGATTCCTCAAGAAGAGGAAAAAAGTAATCCAGCACCTTTTGGGGTGTTAATCCCTTTGCAATGAAAATAAATTCTCAACACGAAAACAAAAACAGTAAGATGGTTCAGTTCATGATACAACTCTTTTCGGACGAGAGGTTAAGGGCAGATCCAAAAATACTAGAACATGGCATCTCTATCTGTCTCGAAGGGCATCACACAGATTCGGATAAAGGGAAGACTTTAAGAAAACAGTGAAGTACTACAGGAGACAGGCTGAGGCTGAGCAGTCAGTTCTTCAAGTCAGACTACAACTACATTTTTTTTCCTCCCAAACTTTGCGTGCTACAGAAGAGATTAAGTGTATTTGTTACGTCTTGGTTTGCTGTATTGTTCCGATTTCTCCCCTTGGAGAAATTTCTGTCAGACAGTCATCAGCTGTATCCTAGTGATACATACTGTATCAATGTGTATGACACGGACCCATCCTTTCATAATCCCCGTAGGGAGATGGGAATAAGAATGAGAAAAATGAGAAAACATTCAGAACTCGTGAGAACAAAAGTTAGGAAAAAAAAATTAAATAAAAAATAGTCTAAAAATCACAAAGTCCAAGAATTCGGCGTATATTCTTATAATTCAAACTCCCCCTGCCCTTCAAAATTCAGACTTATTTCAGAACTCAAATCTAATGTTCGACTTTTTTTAAACTTGCCATGGATCAAAAATCAACATAACACAAGCGTGTGTCAGGAACAAAATAAAGCCACATTATCTGCTCCAACAGCCAACTAGGAAGATATGTTCAGTGGCATCGTTATGTGAAACATCCTGACTGTGACTGGACATTGCAGAAGTCCAAAATCACAGCTTTGAGTTGCATTTTAACAACACTGTGGTATCCTTCGGTCACCCTGGTTATGCAATATGGCACATTCATCGGTTTGTGCAAATTAACTCAGTTGTACATTTCTCTAACACATAGGGACCTCCCAGCTTACGATAATGATGATGATAGACAGCAGAGCAGCTAAACGTAGCTTTAGATGGTTTTATTCTTATATTTTTGGGCATGTCTGACCAGGGCTGAACTATCCAATCCAAAGCATTTTGTTTGGTCATTGCCAAAGCTGAGAACTGATCAACTGCAACAAAGCCAATGTAGTATTTTGCAGCAGTTACAATAGCTCCATTTATGCTGCTTAGTCAAATGCTACAGTATCTCAACATGACAAAGCCATGTAGGACATGTTATATTTGTGTTGTAATTGGCTTCCAGGTCAGGCTGGTTGAGTGAGAATGTGAGTTACACAACGTAGTTCATCGGAATCATCAGTTTCAATAAACAGGAGTTAGTTCTTTGGCGGTGGGGCGTTTAGCTTTATCCAAATGGGCCTAACAAGCAAAGAGGACTTTTTTGCAAAAATCTATTTTAGGGAAGTTTTTTTTCAGCTCATGTGGACTGAACATCTTTGTCTCCCCCCCCCCCCCATTTAGTGCTTGCTGAAGTAAAATGCAAACCCATGACAAATACCGGCCACCTTTCAAAACCACCCACTGTTCGGCATGTTGAAGGTAAAAAAATAAATAAAAAAAAAAAACCTTAAAAAAATTAATTAAAAAAAAAGCATATTTTCTTTGACATTTCTGTCTAAGGCAATTTCTGTCTGTCTGATTGGTCATGTGTGGTACAGAGGTAGGCAGACTGTAGCAGTGGACAGGTGAAAGATCAGACCAACAGCATAATCCTTTTCTGCATGATAGACAAGACAAGCAGCTGAAAACACCAGAGGATGCCAAAAATGGACCTTATTTGGAACAGGACTATATTAGAGACGGGCCTTTGTTTCTAACTACCTCATGTTGAAAGCAAATGTTTTCAGTCGTTAAATGAAAATCTAAGTCATGCTGAATTTACCATTTGAGCAGAGATTGAGTTATGTCCACCGTCGCAAGATTTGTTTTCTTTTACTCTGCTTTTATTTGAGAATTTACAGTTCTAGGGTGCTCGTAAATGTTTTAGGTTATATTGGTAACCTCATCCAAACAGACTATACATCTCTACGTCACTTTTCCAAATAAAACCATAAAAAAAAAAAAAGGAGTGTTTTCAGTAAGGAACTCAGGCAGTGCTGCAGGACTGTCAGGTGTTGAGATTGCTCTTGATGTGATGGGCAGAGGAGTGTTTTGGGGTGTCTAGATGTAGTCATCATCCACAGGTTCTCCTGGTGTATCACAGTGATGGAGGAAAAGGACCACCACTCTCTGAAACACTCCTCTTTTGCTCTGTCGGCGCTCGGAGATCTCTTCCCCGATGGTCTCCATGCAGATGTCAGCTGACAGCTGGCCTTTACGCCTGGGTGCGTAGATGGTGGCTGACACACGACACAACAGAGAGGAAAACATTTAAAGTGCTTAAATGATCAGGTTTTGTATTTTTTTCTGTTAGAGGGACAAATTATAATCACTGGTAAATAGGGTTAGGTATCGTTTGAGTTTTTTCCGATACCGGACCTAAAGAGATACTTTTTAAAAGTAAAAAAAAAAAAAAAAAAAAAGAAGGGTACTAAACAGTCGGCGACATTAAAGAACGGCTTGTTTATTGCTAAGGCCATATGGTCAAAACAAAAGATTTAATAATAATGCAATAACTATAACAATAACTTATTTCACCAGTAAATTGCTGATGAATGACAAAAACAACCACCAGATGGGAAAAAGGTATTTTACAATAACTTTGAATGCACCACGAGGCTACCCGTTTTAACGCACCGTCTGTGTTGTTTTGCGGCAGCTGCCGCGCTGCAGAGCAGACGGTTACGTCCCGGTGTTGGAATCCTCTACACTGAAATACAGTCACACTTTACACTGTTTAACGTTAGCTGTCAGCAT
This sequence comes from Perca fluviatilis, assembly GCF_010015445.1. Lineage (NCBI taxonomy): Eukaryota > Metazoa > Chordata > Actinopteri > Perciformes > Percidae > Perca > Perca fluviatilis. The sequence goes on along the minus strand of NC_053121.1, from coordinate 11,683,139 downwards.
TTTAACCATGTTTAATCCAGCTGCTAGCTAAAGGTAAGCTAACGTTACATGCTGTCGAGTGTAGTGTAAAGTCAGGCACCTATATGGCACTGCGTTTCGGTACCCAACCATACTGGTAAATACCAAGGGTAGACTCATCGCCCCTGGTGGCTGGCTGCAGTATACATCATAAACCCTGCCCCCTCCACTTTAGCGGATGGGATACGGGCCAAACAAAAAGGTACAATTCAAATAAATTTTCCCATTTTAGGTAGTTCTGATCACACCGATGTTTGTTCAAGTGTTCATTTTCCTGATAAGTTTGGATTTTATTAGTTCTGTGATGCTATAACAACGGGGTGAAACGTCATGATTGACAGCTGTGATTGAATTGTGATTGGTCGGGCCGGTGTATACACGGGACTTTGATACTGCGGCTCCATCACCCGATCACTACTGCGCAGACTCTGGCTCCAAAATTACAAGATGGCGGCGCCTGTATCAGGGATATTTTGGCTTCACTTCTGTGCAGTGGGAGGAAGCGGAGAAACGTGTTTTTTTTTTTTTAACAGTCTATGGTAAATAAGAATTGTGTACATTTAGAGAACAACCACAGAGTGTCTGCTGATGGGACAAGTGGATGTATTGACTGCACTCACTGCTTTCATCGTCCTCAAAGTCATAGCGGGCGTAGCTGTTGGGATCAGCTGCTCTCAGAGTCCTCAGCCAGGGGAAGTCTGTTACCATGCTGTAGGGAGCGCCATCCACCACTCCTGAACAATAACATCATACAAGACGGTTAGCTTTAAAAGGTTTAATGACTCTGAAAAACACATCATGTGCCTGCAGTCTGCCAGCTGGTTGGTTGGCTTGTTTCAGGTATAATCTTGTCACTTTAGTCATCCCATTCAATTCGTACTATACTATAACTATAAATTCTTCTCTTCTCTTTTTTCTTCCATGTGATGCATTTAGAGCATTTTTAATTTTTAACATTTACAATAGTTTCCCTATATTATTTATTAATGCACAGTACTCTTCTAGCAATTCAGAACAGAATACATCTTCCACAAGGTGTACTGCTTGGTCGTTTTTTTTACCTGGATCCTATTTTCCATGCATTGGTGTCTAAAGGCTGATTTATACTTCTGTGTCAAATTGACGGCGTACCCCCGCAGACCCCTCCGCGTCGCCGAGAACCCCCCTCCGAGCCCTCCGCTGTAGATCGACGCGCACCTCCAAAAATGTGTAACTTCGCGTTGAGGCGAAGTAGACCGGACTGTGATTGGTCAACTCGTCCTGTGTGTTGACAGTGGGTGGGGAGTAGCAACATGCTAGTTCATTGACATAAGCTCTGCAAATAAACTCAGACATATTTTGGTTACAATGACGGGGTTGTCTCTTTGTAAAGTGTCTATATGTCAGTAACTTTTTGAAATTAGCACTTCACTGGCAAGCAGTACTTTGTGGGCAGTTGTGCTAAAGTTTGCTTGCTAACATAAACTGGCTGGCAGACACCTCGCAAATTACCTCAGACTTATTTTCTGGTTACAGTAACTAGGTCAATGGATTTTACTGTGTCTATTTCTCGATACCTTTTACAAAATCTAAGAAAGAAAAGGCCAAACAAATAAGATTCATATTTTAGCACAACAGTCTATGGGGTTTGCCATTCTGAGTACCGTTTCGATGGCGAGTGACACAGGCAACACCGAATTTCCAAGCCACACACCCCTAGCGTTATGGCGGTGAAATGCACCGCGATGCAAAGCAACCCCGACGCAGAACTCCGAAAGGGTCACGACGACGTAACTACAGTGTGGAGTTGACGCAGAAGCATTAAACAGCCTTTAGCGACTAATGTGAACAAAAATCTTGGAAAATTGGTCCACTATTGCATGCTACTAACATGCTCAGATTGTTATTCTAAGTGTCTGACAACATTATCGAAAAGGATACCTAAAGAGGTAGACCTTTTTGTTGAAGAGTGAAATCCTTTTTGTTTAACCAGATACAGCTCCAAAATCGCCTTTGCCAAACTCACCAGACTCTATGTTAATAAACTTTTAGCATGTCTAGAGCCACATCATTTTCACATGTAACTGGGTGAATTAAGGGTTTATTTTAGCCAAATTAGAGTGGTGATTGTTGGAACAGTGTAAAGACGAATCAAGACAACTTTTATTTAGTTTCGGTCGACTTTGAATGAATATTACGATGATATTTAAATGGGAGTCTGGTCGGTTTGGCGATTTCGGGGCCGTTTCATGTTAAACAAAAAGGATCTTACTCTTTAACAAAAAGGTCGACCTCTGTAGGGACTCATTCCATAATATTGTCAGACACTTACAATAATATGTGCACGTCAGTGTCAAAACAAGCACTTATTAAAAACGGTGCGCAACTGCCCGTTAACGTTACATTGCAGCTTGTTTCGCCGCGAGTGACTGCAGCGATCTTGCTTAATACTGGACCAATTTCAAACAGGGATTTTTCCTGCATAGAGAAAGTTGTGGCACCCCACAAAGAGGTTTTAGCCAACGCCAAAGGAAAATCACAAGCGCCAAAACATCCGATTTTCTGCAGCCAGCCTCCCTCTCATCCACAGCTGTTATACCTGTATACACATGCGGCTGGCGCTGATTTGACTGGATCTGAACGCTCCACTGTATAGTGCTAATGGTATCTCCGTTAGCAGGGTCAGGCTGTACCGGACTCTCCCAGTGACCATGCTGCACCGGCGGTGGCATGGCGAGAAGCTCACCACTGCTGACGAGCGCGGACCATGATGGTTAAACTTGTAATTGATCCGCGGTTCACATGGGTGCCGAACCGTAGGGGCGGTCCGTTAGACTACTGTAACTACAGTACGACAATTTATTTACACTTCAAACGTTTTGTATTCATAACACTATTGTATTATTGTACAAATGAGCTACAACAGTTATAGCAGTTACCTTGTGTAAGTCACTCCTACATTTTTCAAATTAGGAATGACTTTGGGTCACATTGACCAGTTTTACATTTTTGTTTTATATCAGAAAATATGGGACATAGAACTAAGCGCTGAAAATGTGTAGAAGAAAAATTTTACAATTTAAAATGATGGAAAAAAGGCGTCAAAAAAGAGAGAAAAAAAAAAAAAGGTTGACGGGAAGACAACACAAGGGTTAAAATGTGCTCCTTGGGAAAAAGCTACAGAATCTTGGGTTTTTCTTGACATAATTAAAGACCAATTTTCACCATAAATGTGTGCCAAAAATGTATCAGAATGCAGGAAATTAAGTCTTTGACTGTCAACATTTTCTGTGGGAGGGGACTCCCTAACCCTTAATAGGTGTACATTCTGAGCCAAGAAAAACCCCGTCAAAGATTGTTGTTCCTGATAGTCACTTCGACACAAAAACATAGGAAAATAGGATCCAGGTTAAAAAAAAAAGTTACTCTTTAATATCAATAGCTGAAGCTACTGTATGGTGTAGCACAGAGGAACTTATTTTGATCAATATACTATAACTGGAAAAGGCTACTTTTATTTTAAAATTATATGAACATTTACATGACACTGACTCTGCTATAGAACTTGCTCTGACAATAGAACAGTGGCACATGTTTTTGTATGGTCTCAGAGCTCCAGCATAGTGTGTTCATATTGTGTGAACACAGGAGGTCTGGTAGCCATTTTTATAGTGCAGTGCAGCAGGATAAAGAACCTAAACATTCAAACAAACAGGAAATGAAGCGGACCGCATTACAGGCCCGGAAGAGCATCAACCAAGAGCCGCTTGATGTCTTTGGGCTCGAGGCTTCAGCGAGTCATCAAAGGATTTGCAACCACATAATAAATATGGCCATGTCTTTCAAGCTCATTCTAAAAGGAACCGATTTCCACAGCTGCTGCAATAAATATGCAGAGGAGGAGAAATCACTCTGCACAAATCATCTGAGAAGTTTTTTTATTTGTGCATTTTTAAATTTTTTATTGATATTTAGATTTGTAATTGAAATTACAATTTACACTCTGTTAGAAATCCACACACACACACACACACACACACACACACACACACACACACACACACACACACACACACACACACACACACACACACACACACACACACACACACACACACACACACACACACACACACACACACACACACACACACACACACACACACACACACACACACACACACACACACACACACACACACACACACACCAGAGTGAGTGGGCTGCCAGTGCTGGACCAGCGCCCTGAGCGGTTGGGTGGGGTACGGTGCCTTGCTCAAGAGCACCTTGAGCTGAACTGGCATCTCTCCAGCTACCAATCCACACTCCGTACTGTGGTCCATATGGGGACTTGAATCAGCGACCCTCCGGTTCCCAACCCAACTCCCTACGGACTGAGCTACTGCCACCCCCCCTTTAGAACGTAATCACTGCAAAACAATCATAAAGTAAGCTTTATTTATCTCTCTGTACTATGACTGATTCAAGTAGCTACAAAACATTAGTTCTGCTGGTCTAGAGTATGTGAGGTTAGCCTTTCACTGAATAGGACGTGTAAAGCCCCGCCCATTTCTAGCACTTCACAGGGTTTGTACACCTTTCCACCAGAGAATTTCCATGACCTTATATTCCCCAAAACATCACATCACCTAGCGTACACAAATCCATTCTTTCGAAACAGTCCTTGGGAAATTTGAATTAAAATTAAGGTTTATCTACATATTTATAGTACATAAAAAATGTAGGCCAACACTGACACACCAGCAGGCACATTAGGCTATAGGTAGTTCAGCCCTACATTAAATTAAGCAAAGTTGTGCATTTAACTTTATGTGATTGCCTACTGTAGACAAATACCCTCCACACATTGAAATCCTGATTAATGTAATAGCCTGATCCATTACTAATAAGCTCTTCTTCAACTCTGTTCATCATGACCAGTATCTTTATTGCGTGTTTTATTCCTGCAGCTTTGTGAGATGCAATGGTGAAGTAACGGGGCTGTAGCCTAAAGAACCCCAGTAGGCTACTGCCAACGCAAAATGCCATCTGGGATCCGCGCGACAGACACAAGGAAGTGTGCGACATGATCTGCCCAAACGCGATACATTTCTCAGTTGAATTGCAATGGGTGAAACAAATTTCCATGACTTTTACAAAACTTTTGGGGTGTTTTTTCATTTTCCAAAACTTTTCCAGGCCTGGAAATTGCCATTTTCAAATTCCATAACTTTTCCAGTTTTTTTTCAAAATGTACCAACCCTGACTTAAGGTAATTGTTATGCATTGATCCAGGTGATCTGTGATGTCCTGAACAGGGATATACCCATGTAGACTGGCTTGGTTTGAATTTCCAAAAGGAGGGTTGAACCCTGATCAGACAACCCTAGCCCAACCCAGGTAGGTGGTGTGAAAGTGGTATAAGAGTCCTTGTTTCAGTTCAAATCCAACAACACTGTCCAGCTCCTTAAAAAGTGCACTGTACACGATATGACATTCAAAGCAGGAAAATGTTTGGTTGATGAGTATCCGCATATCTACTACCTTCAGCGGTAAACTAGAAATCTGTGAGGGTAAATGTAGGCGTGACCGTCTTACCCTCCAGTGTATAGATGTCCCGGCCCCAGGGGTATTTGGGATACTTCTTCACATCCTCTTCTGTCCGGGTGGCCTCAGGGAAGAACTCATACTTGATCAACTCTCTGAGAAAGACAAAGACATACAGAGATCAGTTTATGATCATGTTCAAACTAAGACTAACACGCTCTTATGTAGGTCAACATGTAGGATAAAAATCTGTTCACATCCAAAGGTGAGAGCTTAGAAAGTGATTGATTTCTGGCAAAATGCCCCCGTTATCAGAGATCTTACTCACTGGCTGATGTTGGCTATGGTGTCCATCCAGCTGCGAATGCGAACCTTGTTGCGTATATTTGGGGGGTTGCTGAACTCATGCACTATAGCAATGTGATAGGGATAGGGCCCCTGGAAGAGCTGACGCTCCAATGCTACGGAGTCAATCTGAAGAGAGAGAAAGAGAGAGAGAGAGAGAGCGTGAGAGCGAGAGAAAATAAGTGTTCCAGTAAGTGCAAAGAGACCTTTGCTATGCATGTATGACAGGTGTTCTCAGATTTATCACTTAAAAGGTTTGCTTCTGATTTCTAATCAAGGTCAGAGGTGTGGAACACTTGGCAATAACAAAATAACTTTCAAGCAACATACATTTGTATACACGGTTTTCCTGGTCAACTTTTGTACTGGTACCTGGAATTCAGTACTGGTACTTTTTTTTCCCCCCCGGTAGCCTACTCTCTCGCTAATAACAAAAAATGAATTTCAGTTGTAAAAATAATTCCAAACCTATCCTTTCCCATTTACATTTTATTTAGTTCGACCATTTCACTCACCAAACAAAATAAAAACCCTCCCTACCTCCCTCTCCCCTCCCAAACCTGTCAGTCACCAGAGGAAGTGCACGTCTCAGAGGGAGTGTGACTGCTTTTGGCCTAAATTACTGTGACTTGAACAAGCCGTAGAGACGACGCAGTGTCGCACCGTTTCCACCGTTTCCACCGATTTCTAACCGTTTGCCCACACAATCATGGTAAAACTTTGCAATTAATCTGCAGTGCGTGCCGAACCGTGTTGGGGGAGCCGCAAGGATCACAAATCAACTACGGCCAGTTACACCACTACTGTATATTCACCGTCACTAACAATTTATTTTTGAATAGAAAATGTATTTGAAAATAGAAAACATTACACTCCATAACGTATTGTATTCATAACACGAGGTATGGGCTGGGTCTGGATTGACATCCCATGCCTCAACAGCATACAAATGTAAATCTATAAATTACACCTAGTACACAACTCCTTATTAAAATTGCAGTTATTGACTATTAACATTCTTCAAACCTGTACAGTTGTGTTTAAAACAGAAAATCAGATTTACCTTAGTTTTAGACATTGTTTTGTGAACTATGGTATTCCGATTTCCATAATTACTAAACTAGACAGGCTAAAAATCTTCTTTGCATAAAACATCCTCACATCAGTTTTCTATCAAATTTCCAATTCGTCATGTGGAATACAAATTTACATTTAATGGATTACTCTGTGTTATTGTCTATGTATAAAAATAGAAACGTTAGAAACTGTTTTTTATACTGTAAATACAGTAATTACTTCTGTTGTTCTGCATTTATTTCTCTCTTTTTTATTCCTAAATATAATTCTACACTTAAATAGAAAGAGTATAAATGAGCTTGTTTGCAGTTTAAGGTTTCCTGTCAACAGTTTCACAGACAGGACAGTCTCTTTAAGATGGAGGTCACTGAGACAAATTGTCAGCAACACTGAGGGGCTGTGCGGTATGACATCACCGATTACCAACCTGGTGCATAGGGCGCATATAGATGATGCGGTTCCTCTCAGGAGGCATTCTCAGTATCTGATCCAGGACCTGTTCCATGTCCAGCTTCTTACACTGAGCGTAATCAAACCGGTTCACTATGGGGGCACTTTCTACTCGCAGCTGCTTCAACACTCGACATCTGGTAGCTACAGAGAGAGGGGCAGAGAGAGAGAGAGAGAGAGAGAGAGAGAGAGAGAGAGAGAGAGAGAGAGAGAGAGAGAGAGAGAGAGAGAGAGAGAGAGAGAGAGAGAGAGAGAGAGAGAGAACACAAAAGAAACACAGACTGAATGCTTATATATGGATATAGATAGATAGATATATATCCCAAAACCAGTATTAAAAGGAGAGTAATGAATACGTATTCTCCCAATGTTTGACTCATTTATATCAACACTGGTTACTACACTACAAATATGTCTAAATCTGCTAAACTGAGCGGGCAATATTGAGTTTATTAAACCAGGCAGCAGGCGGTGCAGTGTGGGTGATGTGGTGTCATTGCCATTGTGTCATTTTCATATTTGCAACTTTATTAGGTCTCCTTATAAAAAGGTTAATTCAATAATTTATACTGTACAACACTCTAACAAAGAGGTTGTTTTATTGTTGTTCGAATGACAATGGCACTCATGGTCAGTCGGTCATCAGTCAGTGTATCCATTACATCAAAATTGTTGTGAATATTCATGGTCCCTGGAAGATTACAGTTTTTGGAAATCCCCCTGACGATTCATCAGACCAATACCGTTACTAGAATTACAAGTAAGTGTACCAAGACCAAAGCACCCCATGCAACTGAAACTGAAGGCACTGGAGCTAAGATTTTATCATTACATTTTCCAAAATGCAATAGTAGAGGACAATCAGGACATGCATACTAATGTTGTGATATTTGGAGATTCTAATGTTTTTCCAAAAGATTACACTGTATAATCATGGCTTAAGGCAAATCAGAACTGTGATCACTTAACTTGACATGTTGCATAATGTTTTGTCCTCTACTACTTGTGTATTATATACTTTTACTTTAACTTTCCTTATAGTTTTCCATGTAATGTTCTTTACTGAGTTACCTGTCTAGGGACTAAGGATATAAATTAGCATTCTTGCTAACTCTGGCATGTTTACATCTTGTGTTTTATACGGACTGGAAATCAGTGTGGCTTTTACAATTAAATGATGCTCTATATAAGGACAGTGTGGATATAAAGCATCTGGATATGTGATGCACAGTTAGTGTTCCATGGACCACGACGAGTTGGTATACTTTTTTTTAAATGACTTTATTATATTGACCCTTTAAAGTCAACATGGGTCATTTTCTTGTGGTTGGCTAGACTTTCTCCTCTAGTACCTACCTACCTTACAAAGTCCACATTTGTACTTTGGGGCACTTAAAAAAATAATAGCAATTTGTAGAAAAATAAATCGCTGCAAAAAAAGTACCAGCACTCACATTTCCTGCAAGAGGTTTTAGTTGAAGATTATTAGTACATCTTTAGTGAAAGTAATGAAACAACAAAAATGAGAAAATCATCTACAGGAGTCATCAAATGTCTGTCTTGTCTGTCTGTTACCATGAATGAACATCATCTTGGGGCAGTCTTTGAGGACCAGGTCAGTGATTCCACAGTTGGTCAGAGTGATGCCCACCAGGTTCTTACTCTTCAGAGACAAAATCTGCACAAACAAAAGCAACTCAGTATGTCAATCACACTAACAAAAGGACATACAGTATACAACTTTTAAAGCCAATGTTGACTTTCCCTCGCGTGTGCATCCTGGCTCAATGGAGCCCACATCACATAGTTTTGGTCCACTAAAAGCATTTACAACAGAAACGCAATAGATTAACCATTGCATTCCAATGTTTAAACAACAAATGTAGGGGGGAAAGTCCCTCTGACCTCAGGTCTCTCCCTCTGAGCTCCACCAGCAACACTTTGGCTCCCCCAAGGGGAGAAAAGCCTTAACAATATTGCACTTTGAAAATCACTTTGTAACAAGTTTAATATGGGAATTTAAAATGTTCAAAACCGTATACTTTATTTAGTGCACATACTTGGTCTTTGAATGACCGTGAATAAATTACACCTTTTTAACACTGATAATCACTATAAGACAATAAAGTCAAAGTGAAGACAATTGTCTACAAATTGGATTGTGTGTGTGTACCAACAACATAGACCTGTAGCACCGTCACATGCAAAATCAGTCAAAACCCCAGCTCATTTGGAACTTCATTTGAAAGCCACAAAACGTTGGGGACATAAGGAGATATTGGAGCTAAGGATGAGGAGAGCTGTCTGTAGCTGTTTGGATTTCTGCTACGCTTAAGGACATTTGCAGTCAGCGGTTTGTGTAAAGACGCTATGTGCTAATGCTAACGTTACAGGCTGTCCAGCATCGGATCACTGGATTATCTCACGAGTCCAACATAGGAGGTATGACTCGAGCTACACTTAATGGCCATTTAAATTGCGTGCACCCATATCTAAGCATAAACCCAATGCATTTTTTGCCAACGAGGACAGATGAAAGACTTTGCACTGAGTGTTTGTTTACGGCAAACTTTTTATTGACGGACTATCGCGGAGATGCTTGACGAAGCGGCAGACATAATAGACCTTTTTCACGGCAGACATGTTGACATGTCATAGTAGGAAAAGCACAGGTGTATTCCAAACTATTAATGCTGGCTGCATTAAACTTAGGAGAGATCCTGGTACTGGGCATGCTGACTCACTGAAATAGCTTACTGGGACACTTGATGGAATGGAGCCATCGTTAAGTTATCAATTTCAGCTGTGCTTTTCCTACTATGACAAGTCAAAATGTCTGCTGTGAAAAAGATCCATTACCGGGACTTGGTGTGCATAAAGTTATCGCTGGTAAACGCAGTAGTACGAGTAGCGTGTTAAAATACAAACACAAACTGAAAATGGGTAACGTCAGTTAAGCTCCCTGCAAAAGCACTTGCTGATAAATTGGACAGGTTGTAAAATGCTAGAAAGGCTAAGTTACACAAAGCAAGCCTCTTAAGAAAATCAATCCATGGGTAAAAGGTATAGAATGCAAAGCATTCCCTCCTCCTGTGATTTTATTAGGCTAATGACTGAAATAAATGTCAATGACGTCATCATCGACTAGTCGACGTCGACTTTCACCACATCAGAGTTGACTTTAAAAATTCTGAAGCCATGCAACCGCTAGTGTGTACCTGTACGTGGTCGTCCTCCGTGACCGGGTCAGAGGTGCTGGTTGATTTGTCAGCCATTCGTTTCCTCCTCACTGCTACTCGAGGCCTGGCACTTGAAAGATCTTAACATAAACAGCAAAGGTATCACCTTGAACAATACAAAAGTAAGCAACACTCAGAGTGTGAATATTACTGTATTTAACTGCAAAAATAGAAGCCAACTATTTTAGAACAGCTGTAGGCAACACAGTTTGAAGTGTACTGCATGGATTTAGCTTTGCCCTCCTATAACATTGTCAGTTGACATGGACCACTTTAGAAAAAGTAATGATCAAAATTGACGCAGTAGAACCAGGTGTGGTCTTTATCGTACACATTCTTCTTCTTTGTCAAAACCTGGAGCCTACATTACCCACAATGCAATTTCACAGAGTTTAGTCGTACATTTAGGTACGTCATGCTAGTAGTAGCAAATGTAGCCTCGAACAGCTAGCCTTAAGCAGAGATAAGGAGCAGACTACAGTACAGAGGTTGGGTAAATTCAATTAAAATCCTTTTTTCTTTTTTTTTTTTTAATAAATGTTTAGTCTTCAGACCTAGTCTGGCTTACCATGTAAATTGTTACACAAGCCATGTGTTGTTGTGTGTGTGTTGTGTTGTTGAGCTTCATGCAAATTGTTGCTGTATTGTCTGTATCACATATCTCGTTTAAAAATATATTAATATACCATAAAAAGGTTGATATACTGCCCAGCCCGAGAATCCACTACGGAGCGGTCGATGCGCCATTGCAGCCAGGTATCCTGCTGTAATAGTTTTTTTTCAGGCTTCTGATTGGCCAACACGGATTTAGGGTTAGGGTTATTTCGCCACCTGTTGGTTAGGCAAGTTCTCGACAGTGCTTGAATTGTGTAAAACCGGGCTTATGTGGATGGCAGTGTTGTAGTACTACTAGTCTGGTCTTGTCTGGGTCTCAACCCCTCAAAGTCTTGTTCTTGTCTCAGTCTCAATACACTCTGGTCTTGGTGCGGACTTAGTCTCTGTTTAGGTGGTCTTGACTGCAACACTGGTGGACAGAATTGTTTTTGAGAACGGAGGTGGTAAAAACTAGGGGTGGGAATCACCAGAGGCCTCACGATACGATATCATCACGATACTTATGTCACGATACAATATTATTGCGATTTTAAAGATATTGCAATATTCTGCGATATATTGCAATTTATTACTTCAAATTTTTTTCTCTTTTTTTTCCTTTTTCAAATTATGTCCCCAAAAGGAAACGTTGTCAACATCTGTTTTATCTAAAAAGATACATTTCTCCATTTGTTCATCTCACTTCACTTTTATTGCTGCCAAATGGGATCGTCAAGCAGACAAACTGACCAACACATATATATAATGATAGATCGATACTTGGCGTCTGTGTATCGATACAGTATTGCCACGGAAAATATTGCGATACTATGCTGTATCGATTTTTTCCCCCCACCCCTAGTAAAAACCCAGCTCTCAAAAACTCCTGTGTACTTCTGCTACATCCACACTACTTGAATTTCATCTTAAAAACAATCTCCGTCCTCATGAGCGTTTTATAACCGTTTCTTAACAGTTTCCGAACTGATCTCCGTCCATACTAACTAGTGCTGTTGGAACGAATTCCGGAAGTCGAATATAATTTGAATAGTAAAAAAAATAAAATAAATCAAAACTAATCGGCTAAGTGGAATTACTATTCGAATGTATATTATTTAAAATCTGTTTGCTAACGTTAGCAAATCTGGCCCTTCTCGCCTTGGCCTTGGTGAATACAAAATGCTTTTGTAACATCACGTCTGATGAACAATAAAGTTAGCGAAAGTGAGCAACACAAGGCATTGTGAGATCTTCGGTCACGAGGCTACGGTAGAGAGACCGTTCGTAACGTTAGTAGAAAGGGAGTGACAGGCTGCGGTTGGGAATTGAATAAATGATGGGAAATACTGCTTTAACATGAATTTAAAATTGACATCCACTGAGCCAAAATCCTTATGTTATCATTAGTTAGCTCGTTCTTGTTTCCTAACTGCGTCAAGAGTTATAGGAGCATAGCTGGGAGTTTCATGGGGACAGCTAATGTTAAAAGGTCCTATGACATGCTGCTCTTTGGATGCTTTTATATAGACCTTAGTGGTCCCCTAATACTATATCTGAGGTCTCTTTTATATAGACCTTAGTGGTCCCCTAATACTGTATCTGAAGTCTCTTTCCCGAAATTCAGCCTTGGTGCAGAATTACAGCCACTAGAGCCAGTCCCACAATGAGTTTTCCTTGGGATGTGCCAATTCTGTGTCTGTATCTTTAAATGCTATTGAGGAGGAAAAAGGGGGGGGGGCAAGATGGAGAGTGGGGGTGTAGCCTTGACCAACTGCCATGCTTCCGCTTGTTTTCAAGCCATGATGTCTCTCTTTTTCTCATGGGGGGCCAAATTCTCTGGGCGGGCAAAGCAGAGAAAGGGGGAGGTAACCTTGCCCCTTATGACAACATAAGGGGGAGATTCCAGATTTACCCATCTGAGCTTTCATTTTCTCAAAAGGCAGAGCAGGACACCCAGGGCTCGGTTTACACCTATCCCCATTTCTAGCCACTTGGGGACCATAGGCAGGCTGGGGGAACTCATATTAATGTTGAAAAACCTCATTAAGTGAATTTTTCATGCCATGGGACCTTTAATGTTAGCTGTCCTTCAGCTGTCAAAGTTTGCTTTGGCTTCGTAACTTTTGACTGCACAACTGCCACTTCACTGAGCTTGAAACTACAGGCCCAAACGTTTGAAACTAAACATAAACACAACTTTAGTTGCACTCCCCTGTTAGTGGATATATATCAAATGTGTTCTGTGTTCTGTCTTACCTGTCTCCGATACCAAGGAATCAGATGACATACGAGTACACGATCGGGTCAAAGGACGTCTAGGGATAAAGTCCTCATCGCTGGCCTGGGCCTGCTGGGAGCCTGAACCGGCAGGTTGTCTCTCTCCCTGTCCAGTCAGCAGTGTTGGCCTCCTGGAAGCATGGTTTACAGCAGCACCTCTGGGCTCCAGACTGTCCACACAGGCAGGACCAGAGCTGTGCCTCAGCCCAGTCTCCCTTGTGCAACTGTCCCCTGTCTGTGCTCCAGAGGGGACCTCTGTGCTGTCATTAGTCCTACCAGTTCCTGTCGCTCTGTCAGTGGTTGCGGTTGCTCTGTGGCTGGTCCCCACCACTGTCCTCCCACATCCACCCACCTGCCTGGGTGTGGCTGCTCCAGGTCCTACCCTGCCCACAGATCCAGTCACCGGCCTAACTCCAGTCCTTGCTGTTGCCCCAGCACTCCCAGTGCCCCGTACTGTCCCACTGTCAGCCCTAGGTCTTGCAGTAGTCTCCACAGCTTCAGTAGCAATTCCTTTACCGCTAGTCCTCCTGCTGTTGTCAGCAGCAGCCTTCATGTCTGCCTTGATCTGTTCGCTGGTCACCTGACAGCTCTTCTCACAGCTGCTTTCTAACACCTGAGGCTTTGTCTGATCTCCCGAGACTGCCACTGACACAGCCACATTGTTGCTCCGCCTCAGAGGAGTCTTACCTTTACCTGAAACACACACAGACATAGACACACACACGTTAAAAAAACAAGCTCTTGTGCTTTTCATTTCTTTAAATTTAGGTGTGTTTCTTTTGTTTTTTCAGCCACATATTTGTATGTTTGGCCATATGCTGGATGGTTTTACACTTTTTTTAATTGAACAAGAAAGGTCAGACTTTTTACTCTCACATATGCTCCTCATACTGTAGCTGTGTTACTGATCCCAGGCTACACCAACAATCTAATGTGACATTTTATGGTAAGCCCAGCAAACACACTGTTGTGGTTGCTGGGTGTGTTCTGTGTTGTGCTGACACCTTCTGTACAGGAAGCTGGTGGCTGCAAACAGGAAGCTGGCATCAGCCTTGAAACAAGGCCTTCCTCTTCCTCACTGTCCGAGTCGGAGATGACCAGTGGGGGCTTTGGAACCGTGGCACCAGCTGGTCTGCACTGCTGGACTAAACCACTGGGACCTGGAAGTGTGAATGAGCACAGAAACAGTTTTTTTTGTCTACAACACTTTTCATAACCTCTGTCAATTATGAAAACAGAGCAGCTCCAAACCTGCTTGCTCCTCATCAGGAGGTTGTGGTGTTCCAGCTGGACGACTGGGCCCTGGAGCCACGTCAGCTTGTTCAGCGCTCACCTCCCCTTCTGCTCCTTTCAGATCCATTTGAGGCTCAGCCTCCACGTTCTCCTCCTCCAGCATTACCTCCTCCTCGTCTTCCTCCTCTTCATCCTCAATCCCATTTACCTCCACTGGTGCTGTGCAAACAAACAAAACGCCTTACTCACCTTCACCGAGTAGATCCCTGGTCCCATTTGTTTATTTGTCCGTTAACATGATCTCTTAAAAAACTGTTGACAGAACTGAAGGAAATCTTCTAAACACACTGCTTTCAGATTTTTGGTTTCTGGCTTTTAGGTGGCACAAAAGTAACATGTCAAATTGAAATTGTCATGACTCTGACTCACTTCTTATTTGTACAGAGCACTAATAATCCCAGACAGGATTCAGGTGTGCTTCTTTTTGCAACATGTGCAATATTTGCCCTTGCTATGTTTCTGTGGAATGTTTTGAAAAGATTGTTGGTTATAACTTTTATTTAAAAATTCAACTTAAGTCAATAACAAAAGAAAACATGAAAAGGGGAAGCTTTCCAAATAATTCAGATGCTAAAATCCAGGATAGTATGAGCTGCTGTGTTGCGATTGCTGCTGCACCACTGAATAAGAATGCAGGTGGGACTTGCCATTGTGCTGCTGTTGCGGCGGCGGCTGTCTTTGGTTGTTGATGTTGTTGTTGTTGATGTTGTTGACAGGTGGAGGAGCAGGAGGCAGGTTGGCCTCATTATTGTGGTGGTGGTGGTTGTTGTTGTTGTCGTTGTCATTGTTGGAGTTCTGGTTGCTGACCAGTGCTGAGGACACACCAATACCAGTCCCTGCACTCAGGCCCACCCTGGCACAGCCCTGTCACACACACAGATAATGCATAACATGAATTCATGATAAACATGTAAATAGGCTATACAATCTATTTCTTAACTGCTAATTAAGTCCTAACTTTGAACCAGCAAGTTGCATTTTAAGAACCTCTTTTTTTCCTGCTTGTGGAGAGCTACGTGACACATGAAACTATATAGACGAGGACCGGTGAGTTAAATCGGCCGTCTGAGAGTATACCAGGCAGACACACAGCTGACAACCTGCAGGTGGAGGCGCTGGGGACAAGCCCGCTGCGGGCCGCTGTGGGCTTCTGACAACGCACAAAACATCAACACCGGTACAAGCCTACAGCTGTCCGCGGACACGGTGAACGGAGACTCCGTTTCCTGCTTGTCGGTCAAAGGTTAATGATCGGTTAACATTTCATTTCATTGTGCTTTCTTTTGGAAGGCCGGCTGCCAAAAATCGCACCTTACTAGCTAATTAATTAGCCTGAGTAGCTATCAGTAAACAGTAGTGGTGTGCACTACTGCAAACATTGGTATCGATATTATCGATATTTGGATCAATCCGCCCACCACTAGTAAACAGAAGGTAGAGGCTGGTGTGCATGCCAGTTTGTGTGTGTGTGTGTGTGTGTGTGCATGTCGGCCATCCCCCGCATTTGGCAACTGTCGTGTGTTAATTTCGGACCCTGCACACATGGTAGAATGTTTTTAAGGAGAAAGTAGGTTTATCAACAGAAATCAATTATCGAAATTATCATCTGTTTGAAATACGTCGATAACAGCTTCAGAATTTCGAATCGTCCAGCCCTACATCCGCACATACACCACATTTTAAATAAGATAAGCTATCAGGCACATATCCACAATTCACAAAGACAATTTCTTTGTATATTGTTAAAAGAATTCAGTGTTTCTGCTATAATAATTACATTCACTTAGTCATAGTGGGCTGGTGACTCAGTAAAGTAGTACTGCGTATTCTAAAAGGGGAATACAACTGCTGATAACAACTCATCAAGCATCATGCATTTGCGCCACCATTAATGCATCTTGATGTAAAGGCAGTGGTAGGCCTGTACTGTCATTGTCAAAAGTTTTGATTTTCAGTTTTTTGCATTGTTGACAGTCGTTTGAGAACATCGCATGGGCAAAATAACTTAATTAATAATGCTTAACAGACCTCAACACATGGGAACGGCTTGGAAAACGAGTACGGACCTAAAGAGCATGAAGTTTAGGAGGTTGGTTTAGGCTTAATGACAAAGAAAGAAGAAAAAAGGTGAAGTGGTTTGATGACGAGCAGAAGCATGTAATGAATGTGAGCTATGGTATGTGACCAGGACCAGCACAAATAGTTTTATTTACTAGCGGTTATCAAATAATAAAAAGGTAATTGTCATGGTGAATTTTAATTCAAGTAAATGAGCACAAATTTAGGAGAATAGCAGTTTCCACAGCATTTCAACTGAAAGGTGGCTCCGGCAATCCGTTTTGATCTGATGGGTTTCAATCTTTTTTAGCAAGTGGTAAAAAAGATTAACGTTTAATTAACATTTTCAGGATAATTGTCCCTTGCCTTCCGCTGTCTGTGTGGGCAATAATTGTAGAGATTTACAAATAATATGTTTACGGCATTTACTATCTAACTGGGACATTTTGGGACCTGTGTGTGTGTGTGTGTGTGTGTGTGTGTGTGTGTGTGTGTGTGTGTGTGTTGTGTGTGTGGACAAGACACACAGGCTTAGCGCCGCCCAAGACGATTGTGATTAGTTTAAAGATATGCAAATGACCGAGGTGTAGAGGAGCCAGACCTGACTCCACAGGGATGTGGAGCTCTGAAAATGCGAGACTACCTTTTCAGTGACGGTAGAACGTTACCTGCGGAAACATTGGATGTTTTTGCAACTTCAGGGTAGAGGATTGTGATGTTTATTACAACTTCAGTAATATCTACAGCCTTGCGTTTGGCATATAGCCATATATCATACTATTTACCTTGGGTGGTTCTCTAAACATCTGGTCCAGACAGATAAACTCCAGACTGGGGAGTAACTCTATGAACTGGGAGAAGGATTCCAGTTTGATAGCATGACAGCGAACCAGAGTGAGATCAACAAGGCGACTCCATCTGGACTGATCTGGGGACGGAGTTAAGCAGACAGATAACCGCTACACAGAGCACAACACAACACAGCACTTCTCAAAAGAGTGAGAGATGAAAGCAAAATGAAGGTTCTACTCT
The DNA here is from genome assembly GCF_010015445.1 of Perca fluviatilis. NCBI lineage: Eukaryota > Metazoa > Chordata > Actinopteri > Perciformes > Percidae > Perca > Perca fluviatilis. The sequence continues at coordinate 11,665,230 of NC_053121.1, read as the reverse complement.
GTATCCAGTACTCTTTATTATATAGAGAAACTGAGTTCACCACAAACGTATGGGCATTCATAATCAGGCCATTTGTGAAATAAGGCAAGTAGTGGAGTTATTTACCTGTGATCCAGTGGTGAGGGTTATGCAGGTGAGGACAGTTGTAGATGAGCAGGTATTTAATATTAGTGAACACCTCGTTCACCACCTTTATGCCAATGTCAGTGATGATGCCTGGGTTTTCAATGACATCAGCCAGACCGTATTTCACCAGTTCTGGATGACTCATCTTACCTGCATTTATGAACACACAAGACATTGCATTTGTATTAACACACCTGTAAACAAACTTAATTCAACTCAACTTATTCAATTCAAGATACCAGAAATTTGACTTCAGTTTCAGAAAAGTTGCAATTTTTTACTACAGATTTTTTTTAAAGTTTAATTGATGGCAATTTATTGCAAATTATCGTACCATGTATTTTAATTGTAAAATGTTTAATAAAAGCTTGGGTGAGTAGTACATTCATTTGGGTCTGTCTTTCCGTTTCTCCTTTGAATATCTCGAGAACTGTTCATGTGATCTACTTCACACTTGGCAGATGTATTGCTTGGGACCCAAGGATGTGCATCGTTCAAGTCGGTGCAATTTGACACGTTCAACAACCTGAATGCCTAATTACACAGAGTGTGTTTCTGACCACGTGTAGCCCTGACTTGGGTGTGCTTTTCAGGGCCAGATTTAGTGATTTGGGGCCCCAGGCAAACAGCGTCTTGTTTTACTTTCCATCCTTCCTGTAACTGGGAATGTTGGTATTGGCAATGGTAGAACATTGATAGCTAAATTGATAGAACAACTTTTTTTTCTGTCCTGCATTCAAATGTTTACTTATATTTACTTAACGTCTGTTCACGGTGGAGCTTTCAATTATAATATAATGCTGAATAGTTTGATGAATAATAAATGTATCGTATTTTAATGATTATATTTTTGGAGTAAAATCTGAATCTGCAACGTAACCAGCAATTTTTCAATGTAAAATGTAGTCTTACAATATTTTCCTCTAAAGTAGAAGTACACAATAAGTCAAAAGTATACAGTTGAGTTGCATACTTTTTTAAGTGCTTTGGGAGCCTTTTGTAGGTTGTTTCATGGTACAGTGAGTTAAACTAATAACATATTCAATATTTTTCATATCTAAACATAATAAATCTATAAGTGTTTGAGTTAGGGGGCCCCAGGCAGGTGCCTACATTGCCTAACGGTAAAGTCTGCTCCTGGTGTTTTTTCCCCCGTGAGTTCCACCAGTGTTTCTGACCGTGAGTAGCCGAGACTTGGGTGTGTGAAGCAACTATGTCATGGCAGGTGTATTGCTCAGGACCCAAGGAAGCATGATGTTGAGTGAGACAAAAAGCTGCAAGCAGGCACTATTTCAACAGGCACTGCACTAGTACATCAACATAAAAGTGGATGAAGTACAGGAGACGCCAGGAGAATTGCTCATTTCTGTCAGGGAGGGAAACATTCCCAGTGTTCTCTGAGCCAGGGGATTATAGTTGAGGGAAGGAACTAACATTGCAGCAGAAACTCATCCACGTATCCTAGATGAAGGGTCTCAAACTGAGGAAACTCTAGTTCAGCCATTTTGAGAGCTGAGAAGACTCCATCTTTGGTCAATGAAGGCTGGATACGCAGCTCGTGAAGCCTGTGAACACACAGAAATTATGTAATTAAATTAAGCCATTAAAACAATATTCTGACACTGACAACCTTTTCTGCTGTTAGGTGATGTTAAAAACGTGAATGTTGAGTTTTCTATCACTTGAATGTTTGTAGAAAACACCACAATGTACCTTTAAGTAAATGTTGTAAATATATGGATAGCAAGATAATGCTGTGATAATTATTTTGTATACAGAATATACTGCCCACATGTATTGTGCCACTGCCCATGAGGAGCTTCCATGTAAATCTAGGTATTAGACAATCGCACATACTGTAATTATCTCTGTACTTCTTACTTACTACATGATCTTCGTTTACTCTTTACTAGCGATGGCCAAATGAAGCCTCATGAACCATTTTATTTATTTCCTGAGCCCACTAGACGGTGCTCTTGGTTTAAAGAAAAAGGTTAAAGGAATAGCAAGTTAGCGTGCTTTTAATCCTTTGTTTAACAAACAGCGCCATCTAGTGGGTTTAGAAAATAAATAAAATGTTTCACGAAGCTTCATGAGGCTTTATTTGGCAATTACTATACTTTACCCTGTTCAGTGACTGAACAGTCACTCCAACATTTGCCCACAAGATGATACTCTTTGCATTTTGCTTTAAAAACATAAGCTGTATATAGACACATGTTTTTTTTTTCTCTCAGTTAGTTTAAGAAATGGATGACTTGCTGATCACCTGCGAGCCGCAGTGATGATGAGGTAGCCCAAGTCCACTTCCAGAGCGTTCTTACAGGCTCCAAACACAATGGTGTGGAGGTTCCGAAATCCTCCTGGATATACACATACACAGTATCACAGAGAACAAACCAAAGGTGTTAACATTTAATTAAAGGGGAGGCCCTTGGGTGGATTTTCCAGCATATATGTTAGATATCTGACATCCCAAATGGTATTTAGAGGATCCAAATCCTGTCCCAAATTGAAATGACAGTGGAAAATTATTGTCATTGGGAATAATTGAGGAAAATGAAAGCACTGGAAGCCTAACGCCGGCTACACACTGGATGCGTGGCGTGAACGTGGCGTTTCTTCTTTCTGACGCGGTGCTGCTGCTAGCCTTGTCTGTAAACCTGTGTGAAACATACATGTTTAAAACTGCATTGATACACTGCACTCAAGCAGTATACTTCATGTTAAACATAAATATATACTGATTTGATTACAGCAAAGACAACATCGTCAGTATTGACGGCAAAATAGGCTACAGGATATTTCGTTCTGTATTGACAGGTGCAATATTTGAAAATCCATAATTATAAAAAGATTTTTTTAAATTACATTTATGTCTGCATTTGTCAAAACCTAGAGACTTTCAAACATAAAAATGTCATTAAATGTATCAAAATGACATATAAACATGTTTTCCTATTCTATTTTGAATTGAAACGCTTCCAACACGCTTGCGTGGCGCGTGAAAAATAGGCGTCAGTCCTATTTCTAGCAGCCATGCGTTTCACGAAGGCAGTACGCAAGCTCTAACATGTTAACATGGGAGCCGAATAAAAAATGGACACGCCACGCACCACACAGCTGACACACTCAGTCACGCCACACAGCCAGTGTGTAGCCGGCCTACGGAGAAATAGGAATAAAAATGGTGCACACAATATGTAACACAGCCTGACGTATAAAATCCTAACCCACATAAATAAGTCACAATTTCTTAAGCAGGACCTGGACTATTTTAATACTGTGGCATATTGCTGGGCGATATGACGACATATATAGTCAAAACCATATAAAAATGTCCATTGTCACATATTTTTCTATCGCAATGTCAAAAAAAACAGCAGCCAACCTGCATTATGGCAATATTTATGTCATTTGGACAACACTTTACATTTTAATACTTGCACATTTTAGGTTCATTTTGCACTAAAGTTCTTAAAAGGTCCCATGACATGGTGCTCTTTGGGGGCTTTTATATAGACATGAGTGGTCCCCTAATACTGTATCTGAAGTCTCTTTCCCGAAATTCTGCCTTGTTGTAGAATTACAGCCACTAGAGCCAGTCCCACAATGAGCTTTCCTTAGTATGTGCCATTTCTGTGTCTGTAGCTATTGAGGAGGAGGGGGGGGGGGAGCTAACCTTGCTCCTTATGACCTCATAACGAGCAAGATTCCATATCATTTCATTTTCTCAAAGGCGGAGCAGGATACCCAGGTCTCGGTTTACACTTATTGGCATTTCTAGCCACTGGGGGACCATAGGCAGGCTGGGGGAACGCATATTAATATTAAAAAACCTCATAAAGTGAAATTTTCATGCCATGGGACCTTTAATACATGAGAAAGTACTCAGTACCTGTACTTTTCATTTGTCAAGTATTTAATTCACATAGGAGTATACAAGAAAACACGCTATATTGGGATGGTACCATTATCGAAATTACCTATATCGGAAAAGAAGACACATGCAGTGTGTTAACATACACTCCTACAGCAGTAATCTGATTAAACTTTAATGGGAACAGGACACACAACTGATAAAGATGTAACTAGTTAAACACTTTTGTAAAATACTGTAGATATTACTCTAGTAAAACCCACACTAAAGGCCCTGATACAGCAGGCAGACGGCAAACAACTAGTGACGCCGAAGTACGACTGTGGCGTCAACTCATGTCGCCTGTGTCCAAAAAGTTGCAATTGAACACACTGCAAAGACTACGAGTCGCACCATGCCAGCAGGTGCTGGTAATCTATTTGTCATTCAAAAAGGGAAACCGGATATACAAAACTTTACCATTATACATAAAATAAAGCAGTGTTTGCTTGAAAAAGCCGGTGTCAGCCAGAGCCTACTGTCCCTCGGCTTCACTCGCCGCTGGGCAACAGCGGACATTGATAACAGATGGTTACAGAAAATGAGCCGGACAAAGTTGTCACTCATCTGGCGATAGCACTGTGTTTTTCTACGCTGTGACAAGACTGTGTAAATGAAAGATTAAGTTGTTGAATTTTATTAATTCAGGGGTCGGCTAGTTAGCTAGCTTGGGCAACGGGCAATCATCGTTGGCCCTACTTTGACCAACGGCCAACCGTCTCCCAGGTGTGTCAGCACCTTTAGGGCCATTTATAGACATGTTTTCCTAACCTGATCTCCAGCTGTCCTCCACCACATGTTGGATCAGCCCTCCCAGGAAGGGAACTCTCACCAACTCCAGCTGCTCCAGGTTCCGGGCTGATGCTAAACCAGTAACCAGGGGAACATATTTGAGGGAGTTGGTTGGCCCTGCACAGTTCCGCATGACAAAGGTTCTCAGGCTTACACACAGAAAGTCCTTAAACGGCTGGGGTTTGGTGAGACGGACCCACTTCAGGTAAAGGTGGCGCAGCATGGACACACACGGGATCTCTGGGACATTGACACCTACAACAAACAAACACTATGTGAAGTACATCAACACAGCTATAGTATTTGTCAAACTAGAGGTGACAGAGCATGGTCACCAAGGGACTTTTGAGCCAACAGGATTGTTTAATCATCACAAACTAACAGGATGAAGAGGATTCATATCCAGTATTTCTGATTAGTTTACTACATTGTATTCCAGCTGGCATGTGGAGGCAGTACCAGGAACTGTCAAGTTAGTTGTGATCCTACTCACCCACTAGATGTAGAGTCTGGATCTTTGCAGTAATGGGGATGGTCAGTTTGTTTTCAGCAGGAATGGGAAAAGCCCCATTACGGTTGCGGAACTTTCCCAGTATATGAACCTGGGGCATGTAGTTCCATATGGCTTCCACCAGCTCCAGATGGGAAGTCTCCACACCCTGAAATTAGGTCAAATAAGGTTATTTCACACAAAAAGTAATCATAATTCAAGGCCCACTTAATAATAGTTTTTTTTTTCCCATTTAACCCTATCTTGCAGTTTTCCTAAGTAGATAAAGTATGCTTAGCTGTAATGGTGATTGTTTACTTCTCATCTCAATTCACTGAGGAAGACCCCGACATGCAGTTGAAAGCTTTGAATATATCTAGTAAGTGCAAGTGTGAACATACATTCTTAACCGTGGAAACAGTAGTTTGACAAAAGAAAATCTTAACTCAAGGTCCAAAGGTTATTGTCATGGTTTTGGTAGTCGCACAATGCCAGACCTATCTCCACAGCGCTGCGGAGTAAGGTCTGGCTCCTCCACACATACATTCTGGGTTAGAAGAAAAAAAATGCTCTGGGTTGTTTGCATTTCTTTAAACCAATCACAATCGTCTTGGGCGGCGCTAAGCTCTGGTCGCAGAGACTGTGGCTCTGCTAAATGGTCTCGGGAAGGAACTTGTTTTGGTGGAAGATTTACTTCATGCAAAAGAAAAAAGCAAAGAAAGTAAATGCCGTACACATATTCTTTGTAAAGCTTTACAATTATTCCTCGAAAGAACCAAGCAGACCTGCCTTGTAGGGTTGGGTACAATTCACATTTTTTCATGGTACCTGTAATTCGGTTCCTTTTTTGTCTGTACCTTCCCTGAAAACTTAATTTCAGTTGTAAAAATAATTCCAAACCTATTTATCCTATTTACTTAGAACATTGTTGTTAATTTAGAACATTTTACACACCACACAAAATACAACACCTCCCTTTCCCCTCCCAAACCCGTCCCTCCAACCTATTAAATCAAGTAATTATTAATTTCTTACACTGCATTCACTGTAACTTTTATTCTTGTATTTGTATCTTATTCTTTTTTAGCCTGCTATTATTTTCCATCATTAATTGCTCTTTAATGTTTTATGTAAAGCACTTTGAATTCCCTTGTTGCTGAAATATGCTATAAAAATAAAGTTGCCTTGCCTTACAACCTCCAGCCAGTCAGTCAGTCACCAGGGCATAGAGAACACTGCTGTGCCTGTCTGTCTAAGTGTTAACAGCTCCGCGGCCGCTTTCGGTTCACAAATTATATTATAATGTAGCGAACACTGTCTGCGTGGAGTTTTTGAAAAGTGTAAACACACATGCAATCTCTTTAACAGCATTGCCGTGACTCACTTTGACTTAAACAAACTGCCGAGGCGACCTGATTTCACTCCGTCCGCATCTCTGTCAACATGCAGAGAGGACAGATAAGCTTGCACTTACAGGTTAGGGCTGCACAATTAATTGAATTTTAATCACGATCACGATTTTGGCTTCCCACGATCAAATTTGCGTGATCGAGCGATATTTAAAATGCGTCATTCCCTTTATGGAACAGTTTTTTCAAAGCCAATCTAGCGCTCCATAAACCACTGTCTGATCACATGTCTCCATGAGCCAATCAGAGCTGTTCCCTGCCTGCACCGCGCAGCTTAGTTTCTAGATGTAGACAGTCACAGAGGACGGAGTAACGTGAGGAAAATTCCACAACAGGTAGCAGTCGTTCATCATAAGACGGTCACAATGTTTACCAGTTTACCAGTAAACGCAACGTTTTGTCCCGGCTGTGTTGTTTTTCAGACAACAGCAGTGACCAGTGCTAGTTTGTGTCTTTTAGCTCATAGCTTTAGCAGCAGACTGTTGGACGTCCCGCTGTTGGAATCCTACAGTGAAATACAGACGCACTACACTGTTTAGCAGTCAGCATTTTAGCTGCGTTTAATCCAGTTACTACTGTGGCTAACGGTAGGCTAACGTTAGCTGCTGTGTAACGTGTTACTAGTGTTTACTAGCGTGACATTCAGCGATGTTTATGTTGCCTCTAACGTGGGTTTCGGAGCATCAGAGCGTAACGCAGACATGTAAGTGGCAGTGTAATGAGCCACAGAAATCTGCGTAGCTATTTTGTCTGGTAGATACCAGGCACCACATGCGCCGTTAACGTGAACAGAAAATTGCGTTGCCTGTATCTTTCACGGCAAACATGCATGTGTGGAAAGCGGTCGCACAACACCTGAAATGGCATACTCCTTCACAGTATCCTTCAATAAAGGAGGAATGTAGCACAATATGGATGTAAAAGCAGTTATAATTATATAATTATGTGACAATAAAATTTGTTTTGGCTAAAATCAACAAATAATCGTGATAATTAATCGTGATGTCAATATTGATCAAAATAATCGTGATTATCATTTTGGCCATAATCGTGCAGCCCTATTACAGGTACCGAGATTTGGCACCGTTTGATTTAACGTGAATCGGTCCTTCGTAGTAACGATATAATTTGGTCGGTACTCAAAAAGTACTGTATTCAGTTTCCAACCCTACTGCCTTGTTGAGCGATCCAAATTTTCTTCAAAACTTGCCATTTTCAGCATGTAGCTTGCTAGCTCGAAGTTTGTTAATGTTTCCCGAAGACAACGGAGTTACTGGAGTACTGGAAATGAACTGTCGTTGATCCAGACTATGGTTTTGGTAACAAGACGTACTGTGTTATCCTGTGCAGAGTGTGACGGATGGTCCAAGCCAAAGAGCATATTCTTCATCAGCACAATAATCTGTTTAATACGCAAGTTAAAAAGGGCTTTTAAACTTTTCTCAGGAGTCCGATCTTAATCAAGTTTAGGCTTAACCTCCACCTGCAGGTAGATCACCAACTTCCTGTCTGACAGGAAGCAGCACATGAAACACCGGTTCCCCTCAAGGCTGCATTCTTTCCCCTTTGCTCTTCTCCCTGTTCACCAACGGCTGCACCTCCAGTCATCAGTCAGTCAAGCTCCTGAAGTTTGCAGACGACACCACCCTCATTGAACTGTGGTGGGCCTACAGGTGACCTGGTGCAGACCAAACAATTTGGAGCTCAATGCTCTGAAGACAGTGGTCTTTAGAAAGAACTCAGCCTCCCAGCAAAAGACAATGATGGTCCACTTCTGTACTTGCCATCTTTGAGTCCATCATCATCATCTGGTACGCTGTTGCCACTGCTAAGGACAAACTACAGCGTACCAGCCGCTCCACTGAGAAGGTAAATGGCTGCAAGCTGCCGTCCCTCCAGGACCTGTACGCCTTCAGGACCCTGAGGCTGGCAGGGAAGATTATAGCTGATCCTTCCCATCCTTGACACAAACATTTTAAATCATTCCCCCCTGGCAGAAGGGTGCGGTCCATCAGACCACAATATCAACTTCTTCCCTACTGAAGCTGGACTCATCAACAAGGCCCGGGACAGCCACTGACACAGACCAAGAACAAATCCCCAAGACAAATTCCTTGCATGTACTGAACCTAGTTATGTAAAGGATAACGTACTGAACCCCTTTAGGCTGATTCAAGCTTCGCGTAGGGGTCCAAAGACCCCTAGAAGTAATTTTACTGGTTACAACACCAACCAACAGAACAGGAACAATTTAGTGGAATTACTTGGTACGGCTGTTGGTTTGATTGAAAGCATGCATGCTCTTGGCTCTCTGGGATGTATAAGTGCACCTTGATGCAGTAGTATAATATCATTCTCACACAACATACTGACCAGCAGATTGGGACAGACTTGTAGTGCCTCCAGGACTCCAGGTATACTGAAAGCCTCATAGCCTCGGACTCGTCTCCTCTCCAGGTATCGAGGGTGGAGGCCATATAGCTGCTCCAGATCTGGCATCTTCTTCAGAAGGAGCAGAAAGCTGCTGTCTGTAAAGCCTAAAGCAGAAAACACAATAAATACGATCAGCGCCTTTTCTCAATGTGTGTAAAAACAGCATCATCAACTACAGAACCAGCCGGAGGGCACTCATGCATTAACACGTTTCCATTTATCTGCACATTTATTCAGGTCTATACAGGATACGATACAACGTGATTTAGCCCTGGAAAAATATACTTGGCATATATGGCATTCATTCTAATGTCCATGTATTTGGTTTACAAAGAGTTTAACCTGAGCCAGGCTATACAACTATGATAGCAATCATATCACATCCACATAGAGTTAGAAGTATACAGCTGTATTTTAAATGCACTGGCATTGGATCAGTACTCGGTATTAGCCTATACACAAATTCGGAATCTGTAAAGAAAAAAAATGGTATTGGAACATCTCTATGAAAAGTTAGGCACCCACAGTGAAAAAGTTAGTTTGAAATAAGCTGCTATACATAAAGTAGTAAACCGGTCTAAATACACTCAGAAGTACAACCTGGTCAACACCCTGCTGTAATACGGTAACTCCCTCCTATATCTGCCACCAGACCTCTGCAACTAGTGCAGAAAGCTGCTCCACACCTATGGTGCGTTCTTTTTGTCTTGTAATCGCGACTAGTAGCTCGAGTGTGACGTCACATTCGTGTCGAAAAACGAATAACCGCGGGTAGGCTACTGCTCTGCTTTCTGCTCAAGACTCGGCCATTGTTGTCATATAGCAACCGAGCGTCTCTAGCCAATTTCAGCTGCACAAGCTACAAAATAACTAATTAGGCAGTATTTAACTCATAATAAGACTGTAGCGACATGCCTATAGGTAGCAGTATACAGTGCTATGTGTACGACTTCTTCATTTGGTTACAACAAAGACTTCGGGGGGCGTTCTTTTTGCAACTTCCGGTTCGTAACTCCGGAAAACGACTCGTAGATAGACTTCGGTGGACAAAAAGAACACACCACTAGTCTTCAACCTCCACAATTTTTCCCAAACCACTTTGCTTTCCTGTTACTACAGTGGCTTCCTGCTGCAGCTCACATACAGTTCAGGACTCTAATCTACCAGCTGCAAAGATTAATCAATTAGTTGTCAACTATTTAATTAATAGCCAAGTATTTTGATATTCGAATAATCTTTTGAGTAATTTTTCTTACGAAAAAGTAAAAGTTCCAATTCTTAAATGTGAATATTTTCTAGTTTCTTCTCTCCTCTGACAATAAACGGAATATCTTTGAGTTGTGGACAAAAGGCATTTGAGGAAGTCATCTTGGGCTTTGGAAAACACTGATCGAAATTTTTCACAATTTTTTTAGACCAAACAACTAATCAGTTAATTGAGAAAATAAATAACAGAAAAATCAACAAAGAAAATAATCGTTAGATGCTGCCCTACATCAAGCAATCGTCAAAACCCAAAACTCTGGCACGAGTCACGACCATTACTTTCTTCTGCCTCTGGAGGACTGGTCACCTGCTACCCAGAGGCCCCTCTGATCTCATGAAAGCTCTTCTCTATTCTGGTCCCAGAGTGGTACAATTAAGTCAGGACAGCAGGGTCACTGCCCATCTTTCATCACTGGCTGAAAAACACCTTTTCAGACTGCACCTCCACAACACATGACATGACGTGTTGCTAATGTGTAATTTCTTTATAAAAAAAAAAAAAACTGTAAGCAGTTGTACTGTAGCACCGAACACTAAATACGCTCTTAGTTATTTGTCTGTTAGGGATGCAGTGGTTGTGCTGCAAGCTCTTACCTGAAGGCATGTACTCCCACCAGCGACCAGCACATAGGTCCACTACTTTGACCACCCGCAGGTACAGAGTTACAGCTTCTCGAAGCTTTCTGGACAGACACTCCATACACATGATGTCCTTCATGGGAAGGTACCTAAAAAACAAAACAAATGTCCAAACTTTCAAAACCTTATGCACCTTAGGCCTAGGTCAAGGTGTAACTCTTATTTCTGTAAAGTCACCTATGGTAGGGTCACATGGGAATACATATATACCATGAGATGATATACATTTATCACCTGTCAGAGATTTTATAATACTGTTTATGATTTAGTAGCTGTCCCTCTAAAATCTCTGGGTGTATTAGACCACTGTCTAGACACAGACAGTATATGACAGGCAATATGACGAGATAGATAGATAGATAGATAGATAGATAGATAGATATAAAAATGTCTGTCATATATTTTTCTATATCGTTTAAAACCAGCAGCTGAACTGCGTTAGGGCAATATATGTCAGTTGGATGACGCTTTACGTTCAGATTTTTGCACGTTAGGTTCATTTTGCACTAAAGTTCTTAATAAGATGAGAAAATACTCAGTACTTTTCATTTGTCAAGTATGTAATTCACACAGTAGTATACAAAAATAGGCTTTACCATGTGGTTATCTCATATTGACTAATCTGCGGACACAGAATTCTGCAGATTTTAAAGAAATTAAAGTAAGACTCAGAATGTTAACACATCTCCACCCCAAGCAGATAAACAGTCCACTGAATTCCAGAGATTTTCATTCTGGATCACAGCTGATCGGACAGATATTTAGAAATGATGTTCGGGTTCTGGCTCAGTCACATCAGCTTGATAAGGCATTGAACATTTTAAATAAAAAAAAAAAAAAAGCTCATTATGTAGGTGCGCGTCTGTGTTAACGTGGGCTTGTTGCCCCGTGTGTACTGTTGACATTTCCGAATGCCTTCCTACAGTTGCTTAATAAAAGCGGGCTTTCCACACAAACAACGTATGTGTCATTAGTATGAGGAGAAAAAAAAAAAGAGATTTTAAGTGTGTCGGGCGCAGACATAAATATCTTAATGCCTGTCGGACGCGGGTTCGGACAGAAAAATGCAGCCCGATCCGCACTCTAATCGGGATATATCGCCCAGCCCTATATCATACAGTTATATTTCTATAAAAGGGAAAATTACAACTGTGATATCGCCTGTATTTCTACTTGTACACAGTCTCACCCATGGTGCTGACATCCTCTTAAACAATAAAAACACATTGTAGAACCCACCCAGTCCTAGAATGAAATGCAAAGTGTAGATTGAGGGCAGTGTACCTGAATATATGACAGAGGACTTCATGGGACAACTCATTGATGTAGTCTTTGGGCTCACTAGGTCTCAGGACCAGCTCCACTCCACCGCTGCCCACTACAGCAGGCTGGAGTTTAGTGGCCTTCCTCCTCGGACCCATCACTTGTGCGTCGCTGCCCAGGATTATACACACACACACACACTTCCTCCCTCCTCCAGGAGGCTTATTTCCCAAGCATGAACGTTAGTTCTGGACAAAAGATCACAGAGGAAGACAAGTTAATGGGTACGAGGGAAGAGGATACAGAGACGGGGCGCTTTTCATTTGCCTTTTTTCACGTCGCATCGCTCCCCGGGTGACCTGATCTAATCGCTAACTGCTGCTAACATCAGATAGCTGCTGTCAGTTAGTTAGCTCAGTTAACTGGGCTGTCAGGACTGGGAGCTCGGAACACTTGGGTACTGGAGCGTTGGTGTTTTCGACGCTAGCAGAGGAGATTAGTTTATTGTCCTCCAGCTTTGAAAAAAAATACACCTTGCTGTCACTAGAAATGTCAAGTGTGTTCACTCAGTGCCTGATGTGAGGATGCTTGTCCAAAAGTTAATTATAGGTGGAAAGATGCAGAAGATGTGGGTGGACATCAAATAATAAAAAAAAAAAACTTTAGCCCTAGCAGCGATAACTGTGCACCCTTATAAGTATTTGGACATTGGTCTCGTTTACCGGATGTACAGTACGGGTATAAAGCAGGATTTTGACTGGCTTAAAGAAATACAAACAACCCAGTGATTTCCCCCCTATCCCAGAATGTAAACTTGTGCAGCTAGACCCACACTCCAGTGCTGACAGAGCCAGAGTTAGGTCTTGTGATGCAAGACTATTTGGACAGTACATCACACGTGCAAATACAAAATCCAACGATTTAAAAAGATGCTACGGAGCTGCTAATACCTGCAGACTGACAGCTGATCAAGCTGTGCCGTTGCCATCAGAAACTGACTCAGTTGACCCCTGACAGGAAAGGATGTATTGTTTCACTAAAAACGTGTTCCAATTCCTCTATCTTCCTTTTACTTGCCTGTCTCCCTGACATCTTTACGTGGGAGGGAGACAGATGCAAGTAAAAGATGCAAGTAAAAGAAAACGAGGACAAATGAGAAATACACAGAGAGAGAGAGAGTTACATGCATACTGTATCCCGGTTACAAAGATGCTTCAGTTTGTCAACATACCGTAATCAGGATAGGATGTTCATGCAATATAGGGTCTTACTGGATATTTATATCCCTTTTTAAATTATTATAATTACACTATCCAGGTTTCTGATTACTGTCCGAGTCTTTAACAGCATGACAACTCTGCCAGTCTAGTCATCAGTTGCTTGACACTCAACTGTGTTTACCAGCTACTCAGTGACTTTATATGTAGGCATATTTCTTGTATAACAGTAAACACAGAGGGATTTGAAAAGCTTATTTTTTTTGTGAAATGTGTTCATGTTAAGCAAAGCAAGATTTCAAGAGGTAACGTTAACGTTAGCACCAGTGCTGAAGGTCTACCTTACATCACCAGTGTCAGCACATTTCTTAAGATACCTACGCAGTTAGTAAAGATACATTGCAGGCACATTGGGCTGCGCAGGCTTCATAAATGCACTTGCCAGGCGTAACATCTGTCTAACATTACAGCAGCTGCACATGTTAACGAGAGTTTTGTAAACACAACAGCACGAACTACTTGGTGGTAGTTTTGAGCCTTTAGCTAATGTCAGTCACGTTACTTTCCAGATAGTTTTCGTTTTGTGTGTAACGTTAGGCGAACTCTAAAAGTAAAACAACTTACTAATGGCAAGGTATATAACGTAGTAACGTTAAAGGCATGCCACTTCCGCTGGTAAGCATTGAGCTAAACCACAGAAAACATAAACAGCATCATTCAGGTTTGTTAGCCAGCTGACAAACGACAGTACATCTGTTTACAAACAAGTGACCGTTTAACGTTTACTTACAACGTCAGAAATAGCATTACAACTTAAGACGCCCCATTAAGCCACACCTGTCACACACGTCTAACATTATCATGCTGTAAAGTTCAACCAGGTCTTTGTCAAAGCTAGCTTACTAGTTAGCATAGCCGCAGCTAACATTGTGCCCAGACAAAACCACAAAAGTAAACAATACAGCAAGCACGCTGACTATAACTGCATTGCCTTTAACAAGGCCTTTAGCAATGGTGCTATAACCTACCGGCATTTTTCTATAAAAGCCGCTGTGATGTTCCTCTTCAGCCATCCTGTGAGTACTACCAGAGACGGTTTGGATCTTTGGTACTACCATTTGTTAATAGTTCTTCTTCTTCCTCTTTGATGTTTGTTGGCGGTTGACAAACAACGATTTGGTGAATTATCGCCACCAACTGGTATGGAGTGTGGATCTAATATAGCCTACTGTATGTACAATACCGGTACTCAAAAAATAAAATAAAATAATGACAATTAAACACACAACTAAACTCGACTTGAATAATCTTCAGTTTTTTGGAAAAAATATCTATTAAATTACACTGTACTTTTATTTTTGTGAAGTTTTGAATGATTTGCCTTCTCTCTTCCTCATATTCCTGACAAGAAAGTATGTCCACAGTGATCACATCTTACTGTATTATGTTTACCTATTTTAAACAGTGTTCTGTTTAATCCAGTGTGTCCAAACCTTAGTCTTGATATTATTGTCTATTCTCTCCTGCTCCTTCCAGCACACCTCATTTTCCCCACTTTCCTTTGAATGCTGTAAAGCCATCGTCCTTTCCTCTCCACCTCCTTTTGCCACCTTTCCTTCAATCTCCGTTTAATAATGGTCTTAACTTGTTTTGCTATTTTTGGTAGCCTCCTTTGCAACCTTATCTGCACTTTCATTTCCTTTGATACTGGTCAATATGTGCCAGTATCCATAAAAATATTACTGTAATACCAGTCATTTGAATTCAGAATAATGGTTGTTGTACTTCTATCAAAATGTCTGGTGTGCAGTCTGAATCACTGTGCTGTAAACTAGCTAGTTATGAGCTTGAAACTGAACAAATGACTGCTCTCAATGGCTATGTATCCTTCCATGTTAAACGTGGCCAAATAATGAGGTAAACGTATTTAATAGAATTCCCCATGAGCTAAAACGTTCAGATTTTTTTTTTAAAATCAGTTTGTTTTAACTTTTGGTTAAGTGTTGCGCAACTCTAAGCCGGCCTTCTCCGATTTGTCATCTTTTCCAGGCAGAACTGCTTTAAGCTAAACATTAAGTAAACATAAGTGTTAAGTAAACATTGTGGCATGAAGCTACATGCTAACGGCAGTAAAATATGTAATCTTGGCTGCCAGTGTTGTTAAATTCTCCCCAATTCCGTCACATTACTCCTGAAACATTTCCGGTTATGTAGTATTTGGTTTAAAAGCCTTTATCTGTGTTTTTTGACTGCAGAAAGTGCTGCTATATTCTATTACTGTCCACTGATAACTATAGTAATGTTAGCTACATGCTAAAGGCAGTAAAAGTTCTCATCTTGGCTGCCAATTTGTTAAATTCTAAGAAGCTCCAGCTTCAACTAGTGAAACAGATTTGATTGTAGTTTTTGCAAATTCAACATGGATTATAGGTCGAAAGTTGAATGAACGAGTACTTCTGTCCTTTCGATTTCTTACAGGTTGAGTCGTTGTTGCCCATAACACACTAGCATTCTGCTAATGAACACTAATTGGTCAGTGAAGGACTGATTACGACCAGAGATCCCACTTGATGGCAGCCAAAGCGGAACCAGAATGTCAGAGTGAATATTTCGGTGTGGTCTTTAAAACATTAGCAAACCTCTTTCTAGCACATGTATTGACAGGGAGAGCCTAACCTGTCAGATGTGTTGTCGATGCCTTGAGAGAAAAAAGAAAGTGACTCAGAGCTTGCTGTAAAGCATCTCTGGCCGTACGGATGTGTATGACATCATTGACATTTTAAAAGGCTTTTTAGAACAAAAATAATGAGAAAAATTATGTTTTTTTTAAACATTAAAGCATGTAAACATGTTTTTAGTACAAACACAAAATACAAGTATTATCCTGAAAATGCTACATAATAGTTGCCCTTTAAATCTACTGTGGCATCAGAAAGTATCCAAGGCTGTAATACTGGCTATGGTACTGTTGGAATAAAGTTAAATTTATTATTTCAGTTCTGTTATTCTTTTTTGTCACTGACCATCCAAAGCTTTTTGTTTCTCTCCTTTTGTTTTCCCAACAAGGTTTTAAAGTGTCTTGTGTTGGGTGATCTTGATTGTGGCCCTATAAATTAACCCAATAGTCCAGTAAAGGTTGTATCTCAATTCTAATGGCATTTCTCAAATTTCTACCTGTAATGCTGCTGTTGTTTTAAAAGCATCTGTACATAACAAAGAAATTATTATTATCGACAACTTATGTGATTGGTTGGAAATGATTGTGTTTTACGATGGGTTTTCACAGGCAGCTGTAACAACAGCAGAACGGAGCAGTTCAATTAATTCCCTATGACAGGGGTGTCGAACTCAACTTCACTAAGGGCCACACTGGAAAATGAGAATCGCACGAAGGGCCAGACATGTTTGACATGATTTCTTTCAACTGAAAAGTTGAATAATACCTTTGACTGTATTATTTGTGTCACATATAGCTTTCTCACTAACAGTTTGGGTGACATAAAGCCCTAAAAAGCCAGCAAAAAAATCCTTAGCCAGCATCATAGAGTTTAGTAAATCAAAGATTATTATTATTGTTTTTTTTTACAACAACCTGTTTCACAGCCTGAATATGTAAACTCTCTGGTTCTGTGGCAATTCTGTGAATATAAATTGATATGTGGGCCGGATTAAAATTTGCGAGGGGCCGGATTTGGCCCGCCCGAGTTTGACACATGTGGCCTATGAGAACCACCAAGGGGAGTGTTTCAATATGTTTGTGTCCGGGGTGGGAGGGATCGGCTACAATCTTTCTGCTCGCCTCAGAGTCCTGGAGACTAACAAGTTCCGGCAGGATGGCAGATTCCAGCCAATCACATTCTCAGCGGAGCGGATGATACGTCTGCCCTTGTCCTTGGCGGTGTCAGCAGCGTTCCAGATGGTGATGGAGGAGAGGAAGATGGACGTGATGATGGCAGTGTAGAAGTGCACCATCAATTCTTTGACAGGTTGACATTCTTCAGCTGCCACAGGAATTACATCCTCTGCTAAGCATTTTTGATGAGTGAGTTCATGTTCAGCTCCCACTTGAGGTCATGAGAGATAATGAAGCCCACAGTGCTTACCCAGAGTTATGGGGGCGGCTGGGGCTGAGTTCTTCTGGAAATCCACAACTCCCTGCACTCTTCAGAGTGTTTAGTTCCAAGTTGTTCTGACTGCACCAGGTTGCCAGATGGCCAATCTCCCACCTATATGGCAGACTCATACTCCAAAGAAATGAGTCCAATAAGAGTGGTGTCGTACGTAAACTTCAGGAGCTTGGCGGACTGGTAACTGAAGGTGCAGCTGTTGGTGTACAGGGAGAAAAGCAGAGGGGAAAGAAAGAAGCCTTGAGGGGAACAGGTGCTGATGGTCTGAGATTCAGAAACTGCGTGATATGCACTGCTCACTGTCCTGCAACAGTGATCCAACAATATTTTTCTCTTTGGTTGGGCATTTGATAAACTGTCTGTATTTGGGAAGTTCATGACTAAGGTTATCTTTGTTTAAATTGCTGAGGACAATAAGGAGTCGGGTGTGTCCATTCCACACATACTGTATCTGGTCGGTGAGCGTGCCACCTTCACATTGGCCTAAGGTGGAATGTAAACACCGACCAGGATGAATAAAGCAAGGTCACGGGGTTGAGTAGAAGGGTTTGCAGTTACAGCAATAATTTTAATACAATCTCACTTTACCGTAGCTCCCTCAAGGGGATAAAAACTAAACTTCAAGCAGCTTAGGCCCTTCCCTAATACATTCAAATGGTTGATGGTGGATAATAGGTAGGGATGGCCAAATGAAACCTCATGAAGCTTTGTGAACCATTTTATTTATTTTCTGAGCTTACTAGATGGTGCGCTGTTCAACAAAGTGTTAAAAGCACACTAAATGGCTATTCCTTGAGCCTTTTTCTTAAAACTAAAAGCACCACCTAGTGGGCTAAAAAAAAAAAAAATTATTCACAAAGCTTCATGAAGCTTTATTTGGCCATCACTAATAATAGGGTAAGGCAGGTAAAATTGAGACTAATGCATGGAATCTTGCACACACAAAAATACGCCACAGTATTTTAAGAATTACTTTTTACTTGTTAGGGACACACATGGGTATTTAACTAGAGGTAAGGCCACAGACATTGTGCTATGTAGATTAAACACATGTTCAGTGCAAAATACCATACTGTACATGGCAGCAGTAGAATGGAATAGACGGTCAACAGAGATTATATCAGACCAGTCTACTACTAGGTTAAACTACTACTACTACTTGAACTACTAGGTTTATGTTGTTATTTATTTGTTTGCAACGATTTGTATATTTCCATGTTTGTTTGTTTGTTTATGAAGGAAATTAGGGAAGTGACTGACATTTAAGAACTGTTCCTCTTCCGGTTCATCATTTTAAAACCACGTTAATACCCTAGTTGTAATGTTACTTGCCCAAACCAAAATCAGAACAATAAATGAAATATAGGTTTACCAATAATTTACTATCAGTGGAACCACCTGCGTTATATTTAGAGGGCCTTTTTGTGTTCCTCTTTCTTTCCACCTCTGTATCAATGTTTGACGATTCTGCCACCAGTCGGGATTTTTCAAACGCGAAATTTTTTTTGCAGGGTGGTAGGGGAAGACTCATGAATATGCCTGCTCTGGTTGGGTTGGTTGGGTTTAGGCAAGAGGAGTGGGATTGGTTATGGTTAGGGTAAGAATGTCAGGGCGATAATATTCCAAAAAGGTGTAATACATGAGTAGTATGGATAACTGTGTGTAAATATATGCCAAGGTACTGTAAATGTACAGGGGTGCAAATAGCATACATTGATATTTGTACCAGACGGGTATTAATAGAACACATTGCTGTGTGCACCGGCGTGGTACGAATAGCATTAATTTCTAATTTCACCAGGGTACGAATAGCACTTCTAATTGCACCAGGATACGAATAGCATACACTGCTAATTGTACCAGGGGTGCAAATAGCCTCACCCAAAGTATTATCACTATATTTGAACCCTTCTCTATTAAGTTAAGTGGACTGCAGATGTAAATTAGCCAAAGGCTAACTCTGGTGCAATGCATCAAATGGTCACATTTATGTTTTAATTGCACATTGTCCCTTATAAATAAATAAATGCCGGTTTAACGTCAATGACTGTGGCTAGCATACGCTCCCTTTACCTAGGCGTCTTGCTCCAAGGCTAATTGCTTCTGTCTATGGGTAATCAGCTTTTTAAGTATAACGTTAAATAAAAGCGCAGACTTCTTGACGGGTCTGTTAGTACAATTAAACGCACAGCAAGCCATATTATGCGTCAGATATTTGCTTGAAAAATCTCCGAAAAAGACACAAACACTTGATGAACTGCAGTTTTTGGCACTTCTGCATTGGCCTCATTGTTTACCTCGGCAGGCTGCTGCTTGGTTAGATGCTACAAAAATACTCTTTCATTCTCATTGCCCTTTGATAATCTACACGCAACTTTTCTTTTTATCTGCTAGCTGAAACGGCAGAGACAGAGACTTTTAAAAACGTCCTTCTCTCCTGCACAGGTACCAGTGCCCGTCAACAGACATATTTATGTCGGCACAAAGACAGACTGGTGGCAGCTCTTTTTCATTAGTCACGTTTATAATGTATGCTCTATGTTAGAGTAACAAATGACATTTATACACACAGTCACACACGGCCAGCCTATATGCAAACATAAATTATTTAAGTGTTCATTTGCATAGAGCGGGTAGGTGAGATCCAATCACAAGTGATCACTCAGGACGCATTTGGATACACATTCTACTGCCAGTTGGGAACACGCGTATCTAGAGCTATCCACTTGTGATCAGCTCACTCAGGACAGATGTTAAAACCAGGTCAAACAGGCTCTATAATGTTGTAGTGGCCAGGTTTTCAACACGCTGAAACCTGTTCTTATTCTTCTCTCTGTGAGATTTAGGTTCCATCACAGAATTGCAACTGTATGTTTTCTTTTTTTTCATTCATCTGTCAACCCTTAGACTGTTTCATGAAGACACTCAGAGCTGATCAGAGTCACGTCTGCTTTAATCCATTTTGAATTAAAGTGAAAGATTTAAGTTGGCTTTAATACTATTTAATACATTGTAAGGGATTGTTAGCCCTAAAACCCTTAAACCAGATAACCCTTTAATAGGAAAGAAGGGCTTATCTTAAACTTAAATCCAGAAAAACTCAAATCTATGATGGTTTTTAAAATCCCCTTAAACTGTAGATTATCAATTAAAATCCCACAAAATGGAGCTCTTTGGTAGCTGAGTAGTTATAGTGTTTGCCCCTCAAATGCAGTGTTGCAGGTTTGGTTCCAACCTGGGAGACTTCCAGCCAAAACACACCGGGGAGCATAGCGCAGCTATTTTCATTTCGGCGCCCATGTTAACCAATCTGTCTGTTCACACCGGGCAGGTAATCACATACAGGAAGACCACCACTTTACAAAAATAAAACACATAATAAATATGTAAACACTTAATGTTT
Organism: Perca fluviatilis; assembly: GCF_010015445.1. Lineage (NCBI taxonomy): Eukaryota > Metazoa > Chordata > Actinopteri > Perciformes > Percidae > Perca > Perca fluviatilis. The sequence goes on along the minus strand of NC_053121.1, from coordinate 11,644,146 downwards.
ATGCGCCCTAGGTTTTTTTGTTTTTATTTATTTATTTTTTATTTTCTCCTTTTCTTTTCATATTGGCATATTATTTTACTCCTAATCTTTGCCCTTTTGTATTATACTACTTTGAAAACACTTAATAAACATATTGAACAAAATAAATAAATAAATAAAACACTTCGGTTCATGGTGATTTTGGCTGTTTTGACTTCTCACAGCAAGACACGCAATCAGCCGGCACACGGAGAGAGAGACGGACAGACTGACAGAGAGTGACACACACACACACACACACACACACACACACACACACACACACACACACACACACACACACACACACCACAGAAGAAATGCGCTTCCGGTATTTATTTAATAATTCATGTTCTAAAGGTTCTAAAGAAGACATGTTATGGAAGATAAATAGCCCAAAATCTCTAAATTGAAAACTCAATCTTTTTTGCCTGTAGTGTCTTCCCTTAATAATGTAAATTAACTAAAGCTGTCAGGTAAATGTAATGCGGTGAAAAGAACAATATTTCCCTCTGAGGTGTAGTGGAGTAGGAGTATAAAGTAGCAGAAAATGTACAACTACCTCAAAATTATACTTAAGACAATACTTGAGTAAAATGTGCTCAGTTGATATCCACCAGTGTTAAAAGGGTTAAAATAAATTAGAGTGATTTTAAAGATTCTCAGACAGACTGTAACTCTGTGGAGGGCGGAACAGGTGAACAAACAGGTGGAGCAGGTGAGTCGAGCTGGAATCCACGTGAAGACAGCTTAGGTATTCATCACCTGGCCCGACAGGTAACAACAACACCCCACAGGAGCCGGGTGGACCGGTCGGAGTTTCAGGGTATAAATAGCTGAGGACACTTTTCAGAGCGCCACAGCTCGGCGGACTCTGCTGATCCTCTTCGGTCCAGTGGTTCTTGACAGTTCAACAGTACTGAACCAGATTTGTGAAATGTTTAGGACCACTGAATCAAAGTGAAGGAACTCTCATCGGAGGACGGACCCTGGGGACTCTTTGTTTTTACGTCAGGTGGGCTGAAATGATTTGGTGTTCAAGCTCTGAAGGGTGCTTAAACTTCTAGCCTGACTACAGTTAATCATTTTGCAAATTCATTTTTTATTGTGTGTGTGTGTGTGCTTTTTTGACCATATACATTTTTGTTTTAGAGACCACCCTTTCTGATGTAATATATTGTGGCAAAAAGTGTTTTTTTTAAAAGATTTTAATTCTAGCATTGTGTGTTCGACAGAGAGACTTCTTATCTTTTCCCTGTTTTTGGTTGCTTTTGTTTTAGTCTTTTTGGCAGTTTAGTTTAGCTTTTTCCATTTTGAAATGTAAATGTTTTTAACCTCTTTAAATCATGTGTAACATTTATCGTTTGTATTGATTAAAAACAAGTAGACTGTTGTGGTCTACTGAAAGACAGTTTCTTCTGTTTTTTTCCCCACCTTTTCATCTGTGCTTTCTCCACAAAGTCTTCGGTATGGCCTAAAAGAAATAAGTATCAACAAAGAAAATAAATACTTCTAACAATTTCTGCAGCCTAATGACCAAATTACAACCGTAATGATTTTTAGTACTACTGCACTCCCTCAAATGCAATATTGCTTAATGTTGTTGAACAATATTAAATTACAATATTACCTATGACTCTCTAAAAATACAGTCTTACAGTTTCAACCGAAAATAATGAATACTGAATACAATAAAGAAATGAGGTGTGATAGGCCTGAGGTGTGTGTTTAAGGGTCCTCACAGAAAAACACACTATCTAAACTACAACTGGGCCCTGACCTCTGATTAGTTTTTAGTCCTAGCAGGTGTTATTTTACTCGTATTGCCAGAAGTAGTATTTTGTGGTAGCAAGACTATTAGAACTGATAATAATAATAATAATAATGTACTTTATCTTTATATCACCTTAAATAACAAAGGGAGAGTCTTAACTGTGACAAAAATGTTTGAAAACAAGGTTTTAAAAGCTTTTTTTATTTTATTAGATGTTGAATGGTAAAACTTAATCACATGATGTGTGATTTCTCTGACAATGACTATGTTTCTGCCATTTGATAGTTTGTTTTTGACATCACTCTGATGTAGACTGGGACTCTGAAGTTATGAGGGTATCACGCGTCCTCAGATGAAATGCAAACAGACACCAGGACTGACAAGGAAGAAATGAGCAACTTCTTCTTCCAGTGTTTCATCGACAAACAAAGGTGTAAAAGTGTCTGTGTGTTAAACTGAAGTGAGTTCAGCAGGTGAGAATCCTACCAGAGGATTCTTTACATGTTTGATACTCAGGATCATTTTGATTTTGATTGCTGCTCAACTGGACAGTAGAAAGGCATCTTGACGCTGAATGGCTTATTCAAAATGTCTATTTAAAATATTCTGTAGAATTTCTCTTTGAGTTAAAGAACAATGATTTCAGAAAGATTTACATATAGTTATGGTGTTCGTGTTTCTCAAGTAGAACCAATAGCAGTTTGATTGTAATCTGAGTTCCCATCATCAATGAAAAATGCAGGGAGTGTCTAAACTGGTCGGACAGCTTGGATAGGTTAAGTGATGAATGAAGTTTTAAGTGCTGGAATACAGCCATCCTCCAACATTGAGACTGACCTGGTTTCACTGAAGAACCATGGTCCAGGTTTAAACTGTCCAATTGGCTTCAAAACCATTTCTAGATGGATCTCTAGATGGCGCTTTAGACTGGCACACAGTGCACCAACTATCCCTGAAACAAGCAAGCAGATGGCGGTTAACGTGAGCTCTGTCGAACAAACCTCTGGTCTTTATTTTGTAAAAAATAAAACAAATAAATAAGTAATATGAAGGTTTTTATGACCTCCAGTTTAATCTTAAAGCTTCAGTTTATATCACTAACAAAATACATCTCACTAATAAAAATGTAAAATAAACTCAACAGCTATAAACTCTGGATATTCCACAGATCTCACCACAGACCATCTCAACTGACTACATTTTTATTTGTGTTCTGTGTACTTTTCATTACAAATACTTTAAATAAATAAATAAAAGTCCTAATATTCTTTGACAATGAGATTCAATTGTACAAAATTAAATAACAAAAATGTCCATCCATCCATCTTCATCCACTTATCCGGTTTCGGTTCGCGGGGGGAGCAGCTCCAGCAGGGGACCCCAAACTTCCCTTTCCCGAGCCACATTAACCAGCTCCGACTGGGGGATCCCGAGGTCAGGTTGGAGATATAATCCCTCCACCTAGTCCTGGGTCTCCCCCGAGGCGAATAACTTTACATCTGAAGCATTTAAAGACTTTATTTGTTCATTGTTTATTTCTAAAGAAACACGACAATGTATAAAAGGCTCCATTACCTTGTACCTCACATTATGGCTCCATAGCAGACATTTTTGTAAAAATAGGCTAATGATTGTGTCATAACCACGCGACTTTCTGTCGCATAGTAGAGAAATTACTTTATAGTACAGGAGAAGCTTGCAGGCAGTTTCGATGTACATTGGCTGTTTAAGTTTAATTACTAATGTTAACTAGCATTTTAGTTTGCAATAACTAGCCATTTGCCTATGTTATCTCCTTACATATACCTACGCTCTCCGTCCGTTCGGAATGATTGAGATTTCTCTTGGCGCAGTTACCAGAAGACTTACAACTTTCAGACAGGATGCTCACGTCACATCTACCTCGGCAAGCTCAGTTTAAGGCTGCGCAGCACGCTCAGCCATCACCGGAAAAGTGACTTCACTGGTCCCTGTAGAAATATATGGCGTCGCTGTGTCCATTCTTTTACTGTCTATGTCCAGAACGTACTTAACTAACAACGCTAAGCAAGGTATGTTAAGTTTTGAACGATCATAAACTTGACAATACAAAATTACTTTACATTATACACTTCAATAAACAGTTATTTCAGGTCATTTGGTTACCGTTATCTCAGGGTCAGGGTCAAGGGTCAAGGTCTGCCATCTTGTCGAAATACTGGACAACTTCAAGTTAATTATTGTCATTGTCAGTTATTATCACAACTGACAATGGCTGGTCGTCAAGTGCAATGTCCAAAGTTGGTTGTTGCTGTGTCCCGCTGCTAGCATTAGCAAACTTTTTAAACTCGGTTTTGTGTTGGCTCTTAAGTTGCTAGTGTTGAAGGAGCTCGTTTTTGCCCCTAATTTTGACAATTAAGCAGAGCATAGTTTGTTAGTTACTTTTGTCAATAAATGTACTACTTTTGTCTATTAGCAGGTTTTTTTTCAGTTAGTTTACCTGTTGGAAATATATACATATATATATACATATATATATATATATATATATATATATATATATATATATATATATATATATATATATATACAGTTGAAGTTAGAAGCACTCTGTCATGCGCATTAAACATTTCACTCATCACGTACTGATGGCTTCTTCTAATCTACTGTAAAGTTACTCTGCTGGCGTTAGCAACTGATGCCCTAGTTAATTCCTAGAGCGAGTGTGCCCTCTGCTGAGAATGTTGTGCTTAAGGTGAGACACTACAGGTGAATAGGTCAACATTTTTAACTTACAGATATCTCCATGAAACTTGATTACTCACATGAATAGGAGAAACAAATGTATGGCAAGTTTTCTGTAATTTAAATATGCGCTAATTTGCATATATTTTGAAGCGAAGAATCTGACAATTGAAAAAAAACAGGTTCAAAATAATTTTTTCATTTTGTTGATATATTAAATTAAAAGACATTTACAGTGGGGATTATGAATATCTCCATTTGTTACCCAGTAAATCAGAAAAAAACTGCCAATAGCCTTAAAAAATTGATTTCCGCCCTATTTTTAGGCATAATATGTCATATAAATCAGGCCAAGAATGATATATCAACATATCCCTCTGTAAAAACCTTCAAAATATAGTTAGGAATATGACTGTAAAGTTTGGTGTATGTAGGTGCTACAGAAGTGGAGATTCTTCGCTCAGAGTGTGAGAAAAAACTCATTTTGAAATGAGAGAGAAAACGGCTTTTAAATGGCCAAATTCCACACATTTCTATTGAAAGCCATGAATTACTGACAAAATATGCCTTTAGGTCCAAGTAAGATCCATGTATCACACTGTTTAACATCCAAAACTCAGTATTGCTTCATCCATCACTGATCATAACATCCAAAACAACACATCAACATGGCCTTCAACTGAAGACCATCACAAACTTCGATCGGAACTGACAGAACACATTACACAGCCTAGTTCCCCCAAGTTAGTTTACAGTCTACATATCCATGCCAGCACCGTATGTAGGGCCCTCCTCCATCTCCTGCTGATGTCTTTTCAGTTTTTTGGCTGCGCTTACACTTTTACGGCTCCGCTTTGCACTGGCGGAATGGACACTATTGGCTTTTGAGATCCTAACCATGTCCTCATCCTTCATTGCACTGACAGTCACGACTGTGCTCTGAAGCCACAATTTCTCCATCACAGCCAGCCTGGCAGAGGCACCCTCATTAAATGTAGAAATAGCCATACTGGCTGCAGCCTCAACCCTGTTTTCAAGACACAGGGATGAGCTTCTGACCCACCTCCCGTGATAAAAGGTTTCCTGTGTGAAGCCTATGGATCTCTGGCTTTTCTCCATTTTCCTCTGCTCACCTGTACCAACACCAGGATGGATTATACCTAGTGTGCGCGGGATTTTCATCACTAGACATGGAGTGGAGGAGACCTGCCCATATTTCTGTTTTCATTTGATCCAGTGACCCTTGGTTATTTAGAATAGCCCCCCTGTAATAATTCTGCAAGGCTTTGCATTTTTTGGCAGTGAGCTTACCCTGACCTTTGCCCCCTAACTTACGCTCAGCACTCAATTTCCAAAGCGCTGTGCCCATGCGCTTGTGAGCGTGATTTATGCACTCAAGCTTGACTATTTCATGCGTATGGGTATGGGTTGAGCGCAACCACCTCCTTGAATGCTGCACTGTCCCCATCTGACAGAATCTCAGTGTAGCACAGCTGATGTTGAGACACAGACCTGGCTGCCTCCTGCTCCATGGCCTTACTTGACCCTGAGAAATATCTAGCACAGTCTACATGAGTCTCCTTCCAGCTTTCAAATTCCTCCTGCGTAATTTTACCATCTCGCCTAGCACACTCTCTCAGGGTACAAGCACGGCAGTAGGAGGATAGCATCTCAAAGTCCACCACCAGCCCAGTGAGGATGTCGATGCACACACCAATGCTGTAGTGGGACGTGAAGTCTCTCTTCTGCCACATGCCATCAAAAGACACACTGATATTGATTATGGCATCCTCATCCTCCGTTATTATCTCAGCCACATCAGTATATCATATCAATATATGTGTATGCCCACATGATCTGGTCCCTGGTTCTCTGCAGTGACTCCAAACCTCTCTCAATTTCTGCCACTAAAATGAAAAGTATACTGTATCAATAACTGTTCATTTAGTCCGATTTTATTGATAACCTACATATCTTCATTTTAGTGGCAACAATTTCCAATTAGTTTTTTGGAACAGAGAGGGGAGCAGACAGGTCATAAAGGATCACTCACTTTAGCAAAGAGTTACATACAGTATGTTTATGTTTATTTATTTAGTTGATGTTATGGTTATGTTTTTTTTTTTGCAGACGCTTTTATCCAAAGCAACTTACATATACCAATACCTTTGGGGCCAATCATATGCTTACAGTCCTAGAGATTATATATATATATATAAGACTTGGATCCTTTGTATGGAATAGAATGGTTATGGTTTATTTAGTAGCCTAGATCATTATGTCCAAAGTGACTTACAACAGAGGACAAAAACAAAACAGAATACTTTGTTGTCTGTGTTGTGCATTGTGTAAGTGTAGGTTTTTTTTTTTTTTTTTTGCAACCTCACTTTTAAATCTCCTGAGAAGGTACTATTTGCTTAGGCTGCATTATTTTCATATCCACCTTAGTTTTTGCCACCTCAAAGACAATATGTATGGTAAAAGTAAAACTGACGAGCACAAAATACTGAATGAAATGCCACTGTGTATTATTGTATCCTCATACAAAGATGCAAGTAATGCTATGTGGACAAAAAAGTGAAAGCAAACAGAGGTGAAAATACTGCCATGAATTCAGACAAATATAAATGATTGGGTCGTGCTAGAATCAGCTAGCTGGTTGGAAGAAATAAGTGGTGGTTGAAGTTGTACTTTCTGGACCTCTGAATGCAAAGCAAATCAATGCCAATTAGTTTCTGATAAGCTACTCTTAATTATTGAAGACTTTACATACCTGTCCTGTCACTGTCTTGTCATGTCTCTGGTAAGTTTTAAGATGCAGGCCAGGAATCCCCAACACCTTGCTGATCTTTTTGAGCACTGCATACCCCAATCCTAACACGTACGCTAAAAGCACGTCATTCCTAGACTCCTCCTGAAGACGCATGGATGTGAACACACTTCTGCAGTACACGTCACCTTCACACACACTGTACTTGAGCAACAAACTGCTACAAAACCCGCGATTCTTTGGGTCGATTGTAAGTTGCAACCCAGATCCAGCACAATTAGGACATATGAGCTCACTGATCAATTCATTCAAACGTGCAACATGAATTATGAGCCACTGCTGAGTGGCACAGTGGTCACTGCTGCTATTTGAACTCTCCCGTTTCCCCAATGACAGCTTACGTAATGATGCAGTAATTTCATTATCTGGAATTTCATTATCCTTTGCCTTAGACTTTCTGAGTCAAAAAGGCTGCCTTACCAGAATTCCATGAAATGAACATGGCCCCTTAACTCAAAATCTGTGGCAGTTTCACGGAATTGCAAAAAATTCCATGATGGGCCCACGGAAGAATTACGTGAAATGAACACAGCCCCTTAAGTTAAGGCTTGCGTTTCCATGATGCGGGACAACAATGGGACGGTTGGGTTTAGGAAAAGAAGAACGGGATGGTTGGGTTTAGGAAAACAATAAACGGTTGGGTTTAGGAAAACAATAACGGGACGCGGGACAACAACGGGACGGTTGAGTTTCGTTACGGTTGGGTTTAGGAAATGTGACACGCGGGACACGAGCCCCGGTCTCCTGGGTGAGTCCTGTGTTTGACCCATCCGGGCTTTCATACTACTTGCTACCGTAGTCGCTCCTGATGCTACGTCATCTTCTCATTGACTTTACATTGGCATTGTTTTCCGTGGTGGCCACCACCACGTAATGCGGTGTTAACAGTTTGTGATAATTTCACGGAATTCTGTGAGACCAGGCTGGCATGGGTGTCACCAAGATGTGTTGTATAGTCAACAAGTGAAGGTAGTATGTAAGAGACAGCATGAGACATAATTATTGATTAAGTCGCATCATCTTATCTTCAATCCAAGCGAACACGGGTTGAATAGCTAGTATACTCACTGCTAGTATCCTCACTGAGTCAAAAAAGGCTCCCTGGCTTTAAACCTACAATTAATACTGCTGGATTAAAAAAAGAACCCAACCTTGGAATGACCTGTGCTGAGTTTTAACAATTTAACTCAAATGCTGGGTTATTTAATTTGACCCAACCTAATGATTGAAATCAACTCTATTGCTGGGTTAGAAATGACCCATACACTGGGTTATTGTCTGATTGCCTCGATTTTTTATGGTTTAAAATGACCATGGGTGCACAAGTAGCTACACTGCTGGCCTGCAAAAGTGATGAAAAATATTCTAGGTGTTAAGGGTCCTGAGCGTGTTCCCATATGAACACATTACAATTAAACTTGTCAACAGTAATGATTGAATACAGCATGTGGTTCCTTTTTTTTTGCAGTTTAAAGGTGCAATATGTTACTGCAGTACAAATTCAAAATTCTGGAGAGAGTCGTCTATAACACCGACTGAACACACTTTATTGGCTTAGAATTACGGCAACAATCGCTTAACACACTGCGAACTTATGGTCCTCTCTTTCTGATTTACAGCCTTCCTCTCTTGGCTTAAAATAACTCACCGGCTACGGCCGCTAAACAGGCTACACATTGTAAACAGCTGTGGCCCGCTTGCCTGGTCCTCCGGTACCGTTAGCAGTTAGCAGGGTTAGCATGGCGGCGTTAGCCAGGACCAGTCGGGATCACTTTACTGGCTGTGTCTTAATTGTTTTTGCGAGTAACCAACTCGGATACTCTAGCTATATAATTCAATGTGAATACACAAATGTTGAAATTACATAAATTCCCCGTCCCTTGTAGCCATGATAAATAAGCCTGAAGCTAATGCTTACCTGTTAAGGAGGAAATTAGCCAACTCGGCGTCCAAGCTGTCTCCATCTTTCAAATACATCTCCAATATTTACCCAGGGTTTGTAACGTCTCTGGTCACGCAACTGTTTTTTTTAAAGTCGGGTAGTATCTTCGTTGATCCTGTTTGTTTCTTTGCTGCTTTCATGGCTGTTAACGTTACAGATGTAGCGTGCTGGGTTTATGTTTTTCGAGTTGTATCTGGCAACCCGGCCTGTCTGTCAAACTGGGCAGTTGATAACAACACACAGGCCAAAACACAATTCCGTCACGGAACAGAAATTTCAAAAGGAGAAAATATTGGCATTAGCATTATTGTCAGAAAAGATAGTATTTCAACTTAGCATGTTTCCTTAATATCTGATGACGCATTGGGGTAATTTTTGGATTTATTACAATAAATATATTACATATTGGACCTTTAAAGGGCAACTATTATATAGCATTTTCAGGATTATACTTGCATTTTGTGTTTGTACTAGAACATGTTTACATGCTTTAATGTAAAAAAAACCCCATAATTTTTCTCATACTGCACCTGGAATTTGGGGAGAAATAACCAGCATTGGTCAAGATTACAGCTATGTCGCGTTAGCATGTAGATACTTAATAGTTCGCAGTATGCTAACGTTAGATTGTAATGGAACGCAGCAGCACTTTCTACCAGATAAAGGTTTCTAAACCAAACACTAACCAATCGGACATGTTTCAGCAGTAACACAACCTGGAATTGGGGAGAATTTAACAACATTGGCAGCTCCGATAACATTGTTTACTGCCGTTAGCCATGTAGCTACTATAGTTAGCAGTGGACACTAATGGAATATAGCAGCACTTTCTACAGTCAAAAACCGCAAATAAAGGCTTTTAAACCAAATACTCACATTACAGAAAAAGTTTCAGGAGTAATGTGACCCGGAATTGGAGAGAATTTAACAACACTGGCAGCCAAGATGACATTGTTTACTGCCGTTTGCATTTAGTTACAATTTTACCGCAGTGGCTTTAAAAAAAAAAAAAACACTCCAATCCTGCCTACTTGGAGCAGATGACCAATCATAGAAGTTCGGCTTAGAGTTGCCTAACATTTAGCCAAGAGTAGAAAAAACTGTTGAAACTGGAGCGTTCAGAACAGTTGGAAATCTGAACGTTTTAGTTCATGGGATTTCTCTAAAATACGTTAACCCCATTATTTGAATTTGCCATGTTTAACATAAAAATCCAACATTATGACATTGTAGATATGACACAAAAAAAGGAAAGGCAAAATATGTCACCTTTAACATTTGTTTAATTTGTACAAATGAAGAAAATACACAGTGGTGACCACAATACGATCTTTTTTCGATCTTTCGATCACAATTCGAGGAGCCAAACTGCCAATCTCCCAGTCACATCACATTGTCTCGTTGACTATGCCTTTGTGGAGAAACAGCTAATTGTTGTGCATCTCTCTACTTCACTGAGGACCAGCTGAAGTGTGTGTGGGGGGGGCGTGACAATTTTTGTAAAACCTGACCTTTCTGGCCTTCCTTGATGCAAAATCATCAATGATGTCATCGTATGAAATGACGGGAACGCCCAAGCAGCGCTGGACCCTCCTCCCATTTTCCACTTGGCACGTCCACGCTATGTTCCGGCCATTCAAGTCAATGCTTGATAATCCATCAGCCGTGCCGCGGCGTGTCCCAGAAGCATGAAGCGGCTCTCCGCTCCACTAAAGATACGCGCCAGGTCTATTTTCATGCGAGCCGCGGGGCATTCGCACAGCCGGGCAGGAAGTGAAACAGCAAGAGTATTCAGTCAATTTACCAAAACACCCCCAATGTTAAAATCCAAACTAAAATTATTGATAAGTTTATCAATTAGAATGTGGGGCTGGATCGTGTTAAAGTGATGGTTCGGAGTAATTTCACCCTAGGGTCCTTTGCACCATGACCTCAAGCCAAACACCCCCCTAGAAGCTTTTTTCACCTGGGTCGAACATTGGGAGAGTTAGCTAGAGTAGCGTTATCAGCTGAATAGCTTAGCGCAGGGGCTAATGGATCCAGTGATGTATCTCGTAAATGACCCCACTAATAATGCCCGAAATGATACCAAACTTCTACAGTAGTACAAATAGGTTATGTACTCATAAAACGATGGATTGGAAAGTTTGTAAGTATACCACAAGTTTATGAACACTTGCCTGCTCTCTTCTGCTCTCTGTTGCTGCTGCTGCTGCTACCTGCAGTTAGACGAGTGCTTAGGGCCGTCTACAAATTACAACACCGAAAAGAGATGCAACAAAAATATTTATTAATTTAATGATTAAATAAGGTAATGTCTCCAAACTTACCTCAATTATAACTTGTCTCCTGCTAGTTATACTACAGCACTTTAAAAAAAAAGTTAAATTAATAAATATTTTTTAGTTTTATTGTTGCATGTCTTTTCAGTGTTGTAATTTGTAGACGGCCCTAAGCACTCGGCTTACTGCAGGTAGCAGCAGCAGCAGCAGCTAGCAGAAGAGAGCAGGCGAGTGTTCATAAACTTCTGGTGTACTTACAAACTTTCCAATCCATTGTTTTATGAGTGCATAACCTGTTTGTACTAGTGTAGAAGTTTGGTATCATTTCGGGCATTATTAGTGGGGTCATTTACGAGATACATCACTGGATCCATTAGCCCCTGCGCTAAGCTATTCAGCTGATAACGCTACTCTACGCTAACTCTCCCAATGTTCGACCCAGGTGAAAAAAGCTTCTGGGGAGGTGTTTGGCTCGAGGTCATGGTGCAAAGGACCCTAGGGTGAAATGACTCCGAACCATCACTTTAAAAGTTGACAAAAAGTCAACGAATAGCAGCTTGGCATGGTTTTAAAACAAGATTTAATAAAGTGGCAGTGGCATCTTCTACTCCCCGGCCAGTCCTATGCGAACTGAAGAGGGTCAAGTAGATGTGCAGTCTTGGTAAGAATATCTCTTTTATCAGTTTTTCCGATGGACTTCATTACAAAAGAAGTCAGGGCCACAGGTCTAAAATCATTAAGAACCTTGGGATAGTTGTTTTTGGCCACAGGGATAGACTACTTCCAACTCCTTGGCACCCTATGTTGGTTAAGTGACAGCTGGAAGATATGGTGGAAGATAGGGGCTAATTGTTCTGCACAGGAGGAAAGCAGCTTGACTACTTATAAAATCAGAACCTGGGCTTTTCCTAGCTTTAGAGTGTTTAAAAGATTTGGCCACAGAGAGAACATCAAAGGGAACAGCCCGAACTGGATAGTTTTTTTTTTTACAATTTCAGTATTAAAATCTAGGCAATCAAACCTGAGATAAAACATATTAAACTCCTGTGCCAATTGATTGTCAGAATTAAAACCATCAAGGAATCTAGGAAATGCCTTAACAGTCTTGACAGAAGGTCACATAGCTGCTGAGGACATCAGTCAGCTCATCAATGTCACTGCAAGATTCCTTAAACATGTCCCAATCTGTGCAGTCAAAGCATATTCTTCTGTACAGCACTTTGTTCAATTTATGTTGTTTTAAAGCCCTTAACAAATAAAGTTGGATTGGATTGGATCCCTGTAAACTCAGGGTAGAATCATCAGTCCAGGTGCTGATCTGTTTTGAGATGATTTTGCCCCTCCTGAGGGCAGAACGGTATACTGGTATGAGCTGCACACAGCTGTGATCGCGCCCCCCTAAGTTGTTTTGGTATAGTTCTTTAAAAATAAAAAGGAAACTTGGTTTAAGACAAAAAATAATAATTTATTGAATGAATCAAATTTGGGGGCATCTTTGGCATGCGTGTAGCTCATATAATGAATACAACACTTTAATTGAGGCCATTTTGCGTAATGAGTACTTGTGATACTTTTTGTAAACTTTGCTGCGAATACTTCTGTATTTTACTTAAGTTATTGCAGTTTCAATTGAGTATTTTTTCATTGTGATATTGCTACTTTTACTCCAGGTAAAGATCTGAGTACTTCTTCCACCACTGAGTACTGTACTTGAATAGATTTACTTTCTACTTTCCACCACTGATTGTCTATAACCGTATTTGACCACAGAGTGGCAGCATAGGTTCACTAATGACTCGTAGCAGCAGTTACAGCCATAAAACCATCTGTAATACATTTTTGCAGCATTGCAGTCTAACCTCAATCTCTCCCTCACACACACACACACACACACACACACACACACACACACACACACACACACACACACACACACACACACACACACACACTCTCTCTACTTCTTTCTTGTTATCACTCTCTTCCTCTTTATCTTTTTCTTTCTCCCTACTCTTAATTTTCCTGCACTTCCCTTTCTCATTCATTTTCTATTTCCCTTTAAACTTACAGTACACACCATCTCTGCAGCAGTTTGTGATTTTATACAGCATAGATCCAGCTGGCCACAAGTACTTATATTCTTACTTAGTAGCAGCCTGCAACAACCCTTAATATGGAGTAGTATGTGTATGTAGTGGGTTTGAGATGATGATTGTGTGTGTGTGTGTGTGTTTGTGTGTGTGTTGAGATCTCTCTCTCTCTCTCTCGCTCTCTCTCTCTCTCTCTCTCTTTCTCTCTCTCTCTCTCTCTCTCTCTCTCTTCCTGCTGCAGTCTCTTGGTGACATACATCATATCCAGCTGGGCTCATTGCCATTTCCAGTGTCTATGTTCTATTAAATAAACAGTCAGTGCAACACTTAGCAGCATACTATATCCAGTGTGACGTCTACATAGTGTGTGTATGTGTTTTTATTTTCACACCTACCCATTCTCTCCCTCTCCCTACTGTTTACGCAGCTTACCCAGCTGTGTCTATAGCCATACATCGCCCTTATCGTTTCACAATAAGCAGCATCCACTAAAGACCAGCACATATTACAGCTTCAGTAGAGGGGCCATCTGTTGGGAAGCAGCTGTACAACCTTGAGTCATGTGAAGCCCTTACTGAAAATTAAATCATTTATACAAATACAGTATGACATAGATATAACAGCTAGGGGGGGTTTTATGCCCTCTATAGTGGCCATAATGGGAGTTGTGAGTTCCTAACAGCATGAACAACAGCTAAGTCTGGTATAAATGGCTGAGGACACATGCATTAGTATGTTGGAATATACGTCAGTAAGTCAGAGTAAATACAGTATGGGATTCTGCACAACATGAAATTATGTTATAAGTGGACACATTTAAATTGTTGTGTAGAACCCAGAAGCAGAACACAGACAGTAGTTTGCAAACAGTTCAGAGGCAGTTTATTTAGTGAAGTGGGTGCAGGCTGGGAGTCGGCTGGGAAGCAGACTGAGACGCTGAGCAAGGCAGACGGAGACCACAGGAGGAGAAAGGGACCTGAGGCACAGGAAGGCACAAGTTAGTCAAAAGCTCAAGCAAACACAAGGCAAATGTTGACGAAACAAAATACTGGCTGTAATCTTAGTATCACCTTGGCGAACTGAACAAACTAGCAAAGATTGGAGTGTAAAGCTGGGGTATATACACTGCAGGAGTTTGATGAGTGGATGGTTGCAGGTTGATTGGTAGCAGGATGGAACTGGAGTGTTACGCCCAGAGAGACACAAACAGACAGAGAGAGGCCATAAAAGCCCAAAAATGTACCTTTAAAAAACACATGAAAACTATGAAGGATAGGCACAGCCGGACCATGACACAAATGAATGCACTCTGAAATGAAGGGAAATGGCCAGTAGAAAGGTCGAACAATAATGGCATTTAAATTACATAACATCAGAGCCGTATTTCAGAAAGAGGTCATAATAATAAGAGGCGACACTCTATTGGGTCGCCAATACAACATCTGCACGCAGTTGCCGAAACAGAGTCACCAAAATTTTGGACTGAACTCAAGTGTTTGCATTAATGTGGGAGATACGTTAAAGATGCCATTCCTACACACGAGAAGGGATTAATCTGTTTAAAACTGCTAGTAAACAACAACAATTGCAGTCATTTAATCTAAAAGCCTTCCCTTTTTTCACCTGTTTGTAGTCATAATAGTGACAGGTAGGCTTAACGAAAAGCTGAAATTGAAGCTAGACTGAACTTGTCAAACTGGCTTGGCAAAATTAGTAACATGCTAGCTAATGCTACAATTTTTCTATATAAACTAGGATTTAGCAGAGACCTCTATTCCAGTGAAAGCCACGTTAATGTCTGATTGCCTCGAAGAGACCCCTTTCCATGACAAATATTATTCAGATTATTATTCATTTCAAAATACACATGTGAAATCCAGGCTCAAGTTTCATTTATTGTCATCGTTGCACAACAAGTGCAGTTGTAGTAGTATCTGGGGAGATGTAGCTAGCATCTTAATATAAAAAAATTGACATCTAAACATTGTCCATCAACTTGAATTTGAGCACCAAGCATTGCTGATAACGTGAAGAGTCCGCCCTCCCCTCATCCCACCGGAGTCATGTGCTCTGTCGGTGTGGAACTAAGTCCGCCCGTCATGTGCAGCAGCCCGATCCAGTTCTCTGCCAACACCGCACAACAGTCTCCGATCTCCCGTCGCTCGGTCACACAGCCTTCGGTGGTGCTTGGTTGGCTGTGTGGTCGTAAGATGCTGTGGGCAGCGATATTCTCAATGCCCGCTAAATTTATTCCAGTCCCTGGGCTGGGTCCCCTTTATGAGTTTATCTTTGCCATACACCATACGTGCTTCATTAATAAAGGTGAAAGGTCAACAAAATAAAATTAAAATGTAAAAAATGTGTGACCGAAACTATAATGTTATAGTTGTCATGAAACTGTTTCTCATTATTTGTGATGCAGCACTTGCAGTAAACGAAAGAGTGAGTAAACTAAGTTGTAGCCTTGTCGACGCTCATTACAGGGCATAAAAACCAAAAGCCCCAAACCCCAGTCATTTTTAGATAAGTGATGATCCATGTAAAGAGGAGGGTAAGATAGGTTTATGTTTGCCTCCGTTACATCCCTGCCAATAATTTCCTACCTTAATAAAGAAACTATTTTAAGATATTTTGGGGCATTTTAGCCTTTAATAGACAGGAAAGGGGAGAGAGAGGGGGAATGACATGCAGCAAAGGGCTGCAGGTCGGAGTCGAACCACGGCCCACTGCGCCGAGGAGTAAACCTCTATGTATGGGCGCCCGCGCTACCAACTGAGCTATCCGGGCGCCCTTAATAAACAAACTACACTACAGCCAAGAGAATACTGGTAATTGGTTCATGAAGATATATTACATGTAGAACACATAATTAATTTAAGGAGTGTGCCCTCTGTAAATGGATATTCTAGACCTTTTGGGACACCAGCTTCACCTTTCAATTATGAGTCTACAGTAATGAAACGTATGCATGTAGATTCATGCTGTCTATTTAAACCTGTGCCCTTTAAGGTTCACTTAGTGATATTTTTGATGTTGTAGACAAGTGATTGTATAATGGGTTTGCTCGTAGTGTCAAACCCACTGGGAATCAACACCAGATGCATGCTCTCATTTAGCTTATTAGCTTATTTTTAGTTCTCTGCCTTGAACATGGACTGGATTTGGTTTAAGTCTCAGCACATTCTGTAGGCTGATGTTTCAGCTACCCGCTCAGAACAAAAAAGCAAATGTCTAGCAACTGAAGTATGGAATATTATATAATTCATAAAGGTGCATTATGAGCCCACAAAGTATTACATTAGAAGCATTCAGTGCTTCTAATGCTATACGACAACGTCATGCTAACTGAGTTAGCAATGTGATTGTGTCCACTCTCAATCTCATCTGTTCTCGGTTTTATACAGATGAATAAATTAGATGTTGAGGTGGTTATTTTACCTGGTTCTGTGAAGTGAACAGTGTGAAGTCTGTGGTTCAACTGGGATCTCCTTGCTAGCAGCTGTCTAACTGCCAATTGTCATATGATTAACTTAACAACCTAGTCAATAGAGCTCAACAGTATGGTTCCGGAAGTAAAAATCCCATTAATTTTCTCCGTAAGGATTTTGATTATCATATCATACTATAATGTCTAAACCATCCAAGGTAGACTGACCACAAGCTAAGAAGTAGTGAAACTAAAGTCTCTGCTCCTGTAGAAATTGGAAATCCGTAGAAATCAACCTTGTTTTAAGAAAAATATCTTGTGGAAAAATACTACACTACCCACAAGCATAACAGCGATGTCTCTGATTGGTCCAACTCGCTGTTGTCATGGCAATGTTTATCTGTGAACGGCTATCGCGAGCTTCAACCATTGAAGTCTATGATAGTTGTACACAGTCTTGTACCTTTGCCTTTTTTGATTACTCTTGTAGCTGGCTTGCTTGGTTCCAGACTTAAAACTCTTTTAACCAGAAGCTGTTAAAAAAGTTGGTGGTAACTGTTGAGCTCTATTGCATTGGCTGTAGCGGCTCAAAAGAAACTGATTGGTCAGAAGTTAAATTTCTGTCCTACACCCTCATTCTTACAAAAACCTACTGACAACGTAGTAAACCTGTCATGCTTAGCAGCAGTGTTGTAGTCAAGACCACCAAAACCAAGACCAAGTCATTACCAAGACCAGAGTGTAACGAGAATGAGGCAAGACCGAGACTTTGAAGGGTTGAGACCAAGACAACAACAAGACTTTGAGGGGTTGAGACCAAGACCACGACAGGGCGAGACCGAGTCAAGACCAAGACCAGGGCGATATATATCAATATTATATCGACATTGATATGTTAGGCTAGATATGGTCTTAAAATTTGGATGTCGTTATAACGTGACATGACACAAGAGTTGTCTGGTCCTGGTTTTAAAGGCTGCCTTACAGTAAGGTGATGTAATTTTCTGAACTTACCAGACTTACTAGCTGTTTTTATTATTTGCCTTTACCCACTTAGTCATTGTATCCACATTATTGGTGATTATTTATCAAAAATCTCATTGTGTTAATGTTTTGGGAAAGCACCAATAGTCAACCCTACAATATCGCCGCAATATCGCCATCGACATATTTGGTCAAAAATATCGTGATATTTGATTTACTCCATATCGCCCAGCTCTAATTGATAACTTTAGCTAGCTAGCTTTGCTAGCATCACTTACACTTACCTTTCTTTATGCTCCCTTACTTGTGTTCTAATTATCATTACCTGGAGGTTATAGTTTGTTGTGGTGTAAAAAATAAAGACAGTACAAAAGCATACTCTACATATCAGCTCCAAAAGCAGTCCATCCTGCCAGATGGCTTGGGAGTGAGTGAGTGAGTGAGTGTGTGTGTTTGTGTGTGTGTGTGTGTGTGTGTGTGTGTGTGTGTGTGTGTGTGTGTGTGTGTGTGTGTGTGTGTGTGTGTGTGTGTGTGTTTGTGTACTTTAAAAGAGCAGGCTGTCAGGCTTGGAGGCCAGGCATTAATTCATGTTTGGTTTGAGCCCAGATGATATAACACTTTATCAGATAGAGGACAGACTATAGGGAGCAACAGAGAGTGTATTTAATAATGCATTGGTGTACACACACCACTTTGATCTGTCCTCTCTAGGGTTGGGTATTGTTTTGTTTTTTTCCAATACCGGTGCTAAAACAATACTTTTATAACGGTGCTGGTGCCTAAACGGTGCCTAAACCAAAATATATATAATATATTTATAATGTATATAATACAGACAAGTATAATACAGTAGTATATATAGTATAAGATAATACAGTTGGCGACATTAAAGAACAGCTTGTTTATTGCTAAGGCCATATGGTCAAAATTAAATGATTGATTAATAATGTAATAACAATAACTTAAAACAATGACTTATTTCACCAGTAAATTGCTGGTAAACGACAAAAACAAGCACCAGATGGGAAAAGGGTGTTTTACAATAACTTTGAAGGCTGGCGAGTTTCAAGTAAACGCACACGTGTTGTTTATCCGACAACGGTTTTTACGTCCCGGTGTTGGAATCCTCTACAGGGAAATACAGTCACACTTTACACCGCTTAAAGTAAGCTGTCAGCATTTTAACCACTGTGTTTAATCCAGCTACTAGCTAACGCTAACGTAGCGTCCCGTGCAGCGATGCTTCTGAAAAAAAAAAAAAAAGTCATGCACTGAAATGAGGCACCGAAATATTCTTTCTTGTTCGGTCTCGTTACTACCGTTTACGTCGGAACCGGTGCCCTATTGGCTCCGCGTTTCGGTACCCAACCCTAGTCCTCTCTCAGTGTGTGCAGACTGGATGGAGTGTAAGTGAATTAGAAGAAAGTGAAGGAAGTGAAAGACTGCTTTACTGCTCTGCTATACCAGTCACAAATGCAGCAGGACACCTTTATGTATGCCGTGCCATAAGAGAACACTTCCATTATAATTACTGAATGTGCTACACTGGTAATTTAAAACAAGGCTCTGCATACAGCTATTCACTGATTCATATTTCCAGGTATGAAATGTAGACTTACTGACGTTTTGAGGTACTTGTACTTTATGTCATCTTTCTATTTTATGTCACTTTCCACTTCTACTTCACTACATTTATTTCACAGTAATAGTTACAAGTTACTTTTTCGGATGAGGATTTTACAAAGACAACACAAGACAGAGATTAACATATGCCATATAACTAGTGATGGCCAAATGAAGCCTCATGATGCTTGAACCATTTTCTTTATTTTCAGACCCAACTAGATGGCACTCTGTTTTTCAGAAAAAAGGCTCAAGGAATGGCAATTCATTGTGCTTTCAACCTTTTGTGTAACAGAGAGCGCCATCTAGTGGGCTCAGAAAATAAAGAAAATGGTTCGCGAAGCTTCATGAGGCTTCATTTGGCCATCACTCCATATAACATATACACTGTTACAGGTTAAATTATCCTTAGGCAGTCCCTCCAGAAAAAAGCAATTATGCGATCGCATAATTCAATGCATAATGTAAACTATTTTTGGAAATTAAGTTTAAAAAAGCAGGGTGTTGGGGGAATCACTTTTTCTTCTCTTTTTCATCAAACTGCAATTTTTGCAAGTTCCCGCATTTTTTGCAAGTTCCCGCAATTTCATCGCATAAAATTGCATAAATATCCCGCATATTCCATCGCATTTTTTAAGAAAACGTGCCGCATAATCAAGGATTTTTGCCCGCAACAATCACAAAAAAACTCTGCGTTTTTCTGGAAGGACTGCTGTTATATACTACAGCATATACTGTAATTGAAATTAGCTCCTCCATGACCAGCTAAAACATTTTAACATAACATTTACATTTTAAGGGATACTTTTACATTTAGTGAAGTATTGTACTTTTTCCACCACTGCATATTTCTGCTTAAGGTGTAGCTTTGTAATTTAGCTTTTAACCTATGTGGTACTGTTTAGTCATTTACAAAGCAGCAATAGATACAACTACAAAGAAAAGGTCTGTAAAAAGCATAATTTATATAGAGGGGTTTAAAATACATATGTCATTGTGCCAAAGGCATTAATCATTAATTTAAGGTAAAATCTGTAAAAGCATTAAACATAATTAAATGTTCATTTTGCTGCTCTTTCTTGTTGCTATGGCACCATACTGACTCTATACAAAGCCAGTCTATACCCAGCTCATGTTCTAAACATAACTTGTATTTAGCAACCCGTTCCTGCCGGTCTCACCTGGAGGAAAACAGTGGAACGATATGGTTGTTTGCCTTAGAAATGATGTCTATGTAGTCACAATGGCTAAGAAAAAAAGATGAAAAAGCGAAACAATTACAGAAAACAAACCAAAAAATATTTCAGGTCACAAAAATGAAAGCAATGAGCACTTAGAAGTAAATAATTCCTGTCCCCAAATTACATATATTTGATCTGGGAAGGTTTTGCATATTTTGGGCTAGGCATATCAAAGTCCTAATTTGGCAGAAGGCTTTTTTGGTTCAGGGGAATTACGTATAAATCCTTACCCATAGAACTTCAAAGGGATCGTGAAAGAGTTTTTAAAGAGGAATCAGTCATGAAGTCATGAATGATCTGGTACACGTCGTTGAGTTTTATTGTAATTTTATGCTATCATGTTTGTTTTGTGCTGTTTTGTATGTTTTTTTTATTGTTTAGTTGTGTGTATTTTAAAGGTCCATCTGGAGATTGGCATTGCAAATTAGCTTAGCCTATAAATGCTGTGTTATTGTTTAGTAATAGTTTAGTATTAGTTCATGATGCATGTCCCCATACAAATAAACATGAAATAAATAAATGAGTGCAGTCAATGCTGCAGTGCACAGCTATATTATATACATGAGTGTGCATCCAACAGTTTGTGTTTGGTCCTTTTCTGTTCAACTCCATATATAAATTATTTTCCCAGTTTGGTGTGGAAGAACTTGACTGGCCTGCACAGAGCCCTGACCTTAGCTTTAGTGAACAATTTTCTTTATTTTCTGAGCCAGCCAAATGGCATTCTCTGTTCAACAAAGGGTTGATAGCACACTGAGTTGCCATTCCTTCAGCCTTTTTATTTATTTATTTTTTTAAATCAAGAGCTCCATCTAGTGGGCTCAGAAAATAAATAAAATTGTTCACAAAGCTTCACGAGGCTTCATTTGGTCATCACTAGTGACCCTGTACTTTAACCCAAGCACTTCTGGGTCAACAAAATGTCAGTCTTTAAAAGTTAAAGCCCAGTTCGGACTAAAGATTTGCGAAGAGACAAAACCATTTTAGAACGGACGCCTGGGTAGCTCACCTAGTAGAGCATGCGCCCACATATAGAGGCTCAGTCCTTGACGCAGTGGTTGCAGGTTTGATTCTGACCTGTGGCCCTTTGCTGCATGTCATTCCCCTTTCATATCTAAGCTGTCCTGTCACAAATAAAGGCCTAAAATGCCCCCAAAAAGAAATCTTAAATAAAAAGAAAGAAAGTGATTTGCATTGCAGCAAGCCTTTCTGAGAATATAGTTCCCGGTTTGTTTATGGCTGTGTCTCATGTTACGTTGTTTTTTGTACACGCTGTGACTCTACAAGTCACAACAGGAAATAGGAATTTGTCACTTATTTGGAGCAGTAGGATTGTTGGAACCAGTTACCTGCATGTTCTGTGCTGGGCTGCTACCGGTGGAGCCATCAGACAGAGTTACAACACACACGGAGATGAGAAGGGTATGTATGGACTTGTCTAACTCTGGGGGATACGGTGAATAAGCTAAAGTCCCAATAAGTCAGCGTGTTCCTTTAAGATCATTGTTTTGGTCTGATGGTGTCATAAGGGATATCTGTGCTGGGCTTGACACTTCAACAGAAAGTATGTGTTACAAACTATAGCAGTGTGGCAAAGTGGTCTAAGATGCCATTTTGAATTTTGTTTTGATAAGACTGGGAAACTTGCTTTATTTTGAGTTATTTTTTGAATCACATGGTTTCAGAATGTAGAAATACTGCAATGCAATAACATCAATGTGTGAGAGATGGAATAGTTCATCACCATTCATTATAATGGGGGTGTGTACATAAACGTCAGAAGTTGTATATATATGCATGTTGTGTGTATGTGTGTGTGTGTGTGTGTGTGTGTGTGTGTGTGTGAGTGAGCTGCATCTTCTTATTTGTCAGATGAGTTCGTGTGCACCTGTAAATAATCATGTACTGTAGCTAAAAATTGTCGAATGCTACCAAATACTCATTTGCCCCATACTCACTAACACTGTAACTTTCCTTCTTGTCTTAAGAGAATTAAAAGGGGAACTTAATGATTTGTATTCATTACATTCTTAGTCATGAATATAGTTTCTTTATATAGCCTATTGCCTCTGCCCTGTGAAAACCACAAACATCACCTTTTCATGAACTGATTAAAACAGCCCTGCTTTCAGGTTTGTGACTTAGCATTTTTCAAATATTGCAATGTTTTTCAAATTTTGCATGTAGCTTTAGAAGTAGAACTGTCTCAGCACAATCAGGAACACTTTAAGTTTTCAATCACCAAATTTAGAGATACATGGTTTTAACTGGATAGTAAAAATGTGTAACCAGGATCCTGCAGAAACTCCTTATGTCCAAAAATGCCCAAGGGATTGAGAAAAACTGGGCACTTTCCAACCAGATTGTCCCACATTTTGAGTTTTGACTAAACATATTCTGTAAATAACAGATTTTAAAGATATGTTCATTACATAAATGGTCCCTTTTCATATGAAGGATGAGTATAATTTCGCTATGAATCAATTCCCTTAAAGTGGTGAGGGAAAACTGATCATTTGCAGACTGCAATAAAAAGACTTTATAACTTACTGGACTAGGGATGCAGCGGTAAACCGATTTCACAATTAACCGCGCTTTAAAACATCACGGCTAATTAATTGTAAAGGCTCCACTACACCGAGTGTTAACTGACTGCAAGTTATGTGTAGCAGTATGTGCAGTTCTTATTAAACCTCCTTGAACAAATACGTTCGCGTTTGTGCACATCAGACACCGGTCACCGCGAGTATTGACTGTCAGAGTGACAGTGGCTCTCCGTGGTGGGATAACTTACCGCTGCAATTTTTTAACGTTACATAAAATTAGCAAACACCATGAAAACAGAGAGCAAGCCCCTGACCTCACGACAGCTGCAGCTGCAACGGGGGATTCCTCCCAAGTTGGTAAGCTTGCTAGCGACTTTGTTTATTAACGTTGTTGTTATGTGTTTGTTAGCTTATTAACGTTAACAGTTAGCTAACGTTAGCCTGTTTAATGTTAATGGTAAGGTTAGGGTTAGAGTTAGGGTTAACAGCTTACCAGTTAGGAGCCGACGTTTGCATTTACAGTGAGTGCACCAATGATAACATTACGTTCGTACGAGGAAAAACTCAACCCAGTCTCACGTCAGTTCGTGATGGCATTACGAAATTAAATCTATTAGAACGTGATACCCTCACGTTATTTTGAAGATTTACGTGTTGGGGTCACGTTTTTTATACTAATGTATTTCAATGAGAAGCATCTTACGTAATCACAGCACGAAACTTTCTGCCAGTTGGGCTGCAGCAGAGAAGCTGGATACAGCTTTGATATTATTGGTATTTTTCGCCCAATAACCGCTGTTTTAATCAATATTTATTCACCAGATCTTATCACGGTTTATATGTATTTCTTTTAATGTTATTATTTCGGTCTATTTCGGCCAGGGAAGCTGGATTGCTTTGTTATTTATTGATATTTTTAAAACTATAACGCTACATCTTTCAACATGTATTTAGCTGTTATCATGGTATGCATTTCTTTATTTTAATAATAGTATTTCGGTCTTATTGCCGGTAAATATTACAGTAAATAAGACAGAACAGTAGGTTACGATATGAGCAAGCTGGGCGCATTCAAAGCCGATGTCCCATGATGCAATGCGGGCATTCATTCACAGAATCAGACAGCGATCAGCGGGTCTTTAACGCCTGTATCACTTCAATGTACGTTAGGGATCATGTAGAGCGTTGTTATAGCGACTACAACAACGACGGGGGGATCAGGACCCCGACGCCAATCTTCGATTGATAGCTCTCCTCCAGAGGGAACAGAACTGCGTCCATGGCAACGCTATGCTATGCATGGCAACGTTGTGTTATACTTAGCAACGGTCTGTTATCAAGAAAATAAAAGACCGTATTCTACATTAGAATTCAAGCAAGCCATGTAATAAATATAATATATATAATCAGTGGTTTTGTCACCAGCAACAACGTGTTGCTCAGTTATGTTCCGTGGCACTTATGCACCGTTTAAAAAATCAGCTGAAGACTCCGGAAGTGACGTCGTAATTACCGCTCGGCGGGTAGAAAAGATAAAAATACATAATATTCGTAATATTGATGTTTTTGTCTAACGTTGTATTTGAGGAGTTAAACAATAAACATAGCAATAATAATAAAATACAGTTTCATGTATTTGTCTCATGTACTGTTTGCTCAGCCGGCCGGCGGGCGGCATCAATCTGAAATGGAACGAAGCCCACTCACGGCAGACAGCAGAAACAGGAGCCGAACACGTCCGCCCACCCACCCCGGAAGAACTACAAGTGCTCAAGCTTTGTAACAGATTATGGGCCGCGGCTATAGTGGGAGTTGTAGTTTTTAAATATATTGGTATATTTCTCATATGTAGAAGTTGGTAGTGTAGAATTTTGGATACACCCTGGGTTTATTTGGGATGGGGAACACACTGGTGTCATCAGGTTGTAAAAATCGAATCGTTAAACAGGTGAAAATAGCTTATTACCATATTTGACAGTGCTTACAGTGGGTAAACTTTGGTGACCATATCTACATGATAGCTGAGGTCCAGAGCTTTCTAGAACAGCTGGTCTTATGTGTGTAGCACCTTCTGTTGCTAAATGACAAGCCTTCAAAGATGTACTGGGTTCAAGGTTCAGATGTCAATATTTCAAAGCAGGAATAATGTATTCTCTTCAGACTGACATATGTTACTGTCCAGGCTGAGACCTTTCCAACGATGTGTTTGCTATAGTCCTACGACAAGGTTTTAATTTTCACATATCATAGGGACCATTTTGCAAGCAATACTTTATTATCCCCAGAGGGATATTTGCCTTGAGTTAAAATGCTTCAAAAATAACACTTGACATATTGTTTTATCAGCATACAGATGACATACTTATGATAAAAAAACATAAAAAAAGTGATATGGAGTCAGATTGAAGCACATCACACAGCCACAATCTATTGCTCATCTTTCACAAACAGTGAGCAACACACAACCGCATCATATCATGAAGCTATTCCCCTGCAGCCTCAAGCAACATTATTTTAACTTTGAATTGAGGTAGGTCCAAATTAGGGCTATAGTTTAGAATTATTTAGTTTACATTAGGGTACCCATTTCTTCTGTCAGAGGATAGAGCTACTTGGCATGGAGAATAAAGATTGATCAGACCATATTCTCTGTGCTCCCCTTACAAGTAAGCTTTAAATGAGATGTTTTTAGATATTGCTGACATATTAAAATGCTCTGTAATGCAGCCTTGTATAACATAAACCATCTGATTCACTGTGAGTGTCTGCTCTAAATGATAAGACACGGGCCTTCCAGCCAAAGGTGTTGTCCATATACACACCATGGTGCCTGTAGGAGCAGAGCCCATTGATTGGTTCATCATTTATGACCTCTGATACCCTCTGACCCATGTCACGACCAACTCCTCATTTTGTGAAATGGTTGAATGAGATTGTTGGTTTGGCACCACATTCTGGTCTCTATTAGCAGAATATGCAAAAGTACTTGTGTCTGTGTGCAGTAGGCTGAGGTAGAAGTGTGCCAAAAATGCCAAAACACGTTTGTGTACACGTACCCATACAAAGCTATATACATCTCTGTGAACAAAAACCTCAGCAAAAATCTGCTTAAAATGCTTCCTAAAACTAGCCCCTTCTTAATTTTGAAAAGGTAGTCTCAGTAAAGGCTACAGAGGTTATAGCTACAAGCTGTACTGTAACCATGCTGATTGATATCAGGATCATCTTCTGAATACAATAATTAATGATAGGCCTACCATAAATTGTTTAAAACAACTAATAATACAGTGTGATTTAAATCAAATTAAGTCCCATACATAAATATCCTTATGTTTTTTTCCCCTTTAGTCTTTGCTATTAACATTCATCAACTGCAAATTTAGAAAATTGCGTTTTTAAATAACTATGCATGGAAAATAAAATGAAAAATGCTTCTCTTTGTAAGTAGTTTTATTTTTTGTTTTTCACAACATAGCCTACAAGTCAAAACAAATGCCCATTAGTCAAACAAGCCATTAGGCTGTAGTTCTAAACACTTAACTGTAGTTTGTTTATATAGGCCTAGTATTTAAGTATATAAATCAAAGTGCTTAGCATAAAATACAATTTTTTCATTATTGGTATTTTTATTGTATAAATTCTCACGTACAACGTGCAGCAATTTGTTTAATTTTTTTACGTGCAGCAATCTTTTCTATCTGCCGAGTGGTAATTACTACGTCACTTCAGGAGTCTTCAGCTGATGTCATTTAGCAACAGAAGGTGCAACACACATAAAAAAGCTCTGGACCTCAGCTATCATGTAGATATGGTCACCAAAGTTTACCCACTGTAAGCACTGTCAAATATGGTAATAAGCTATTTTCACCTGTTTAACGATTCGATTTTTAAAATCTGATGACACCAGTGTGTTCCCCATCCCAAATAAAGCCAGGGTGTATCCAAAATTCTACACTACCAACTTCTACATATGAGAAATATACCAATATATTTAAAAACTACAACTCCCACTATAGCCGCGGCCCATAATCTGTTACAAAGCTTGAGCACTTGTAGTTCTTCCGGGGTGGGTGGGCGGACGTGTTCGGCTCCTGTTTCTGCTGTCTGCCGTGAGTGGGCTTCGTTCCATTTCAGATTGATGCGACCGCCGGCCGGCTGAGCAAACAGTACATGAGACAAATACATGAAACTGTATTTTATTATTATTGCTATGTTTATTGTTTAACTCCTCAAATACAACGTTAGACAAAAACATCAATATTACGAATATTATGTATTTTTATCTTTTCTACCCGCCGAGCGGTAATTACGACGTCACTCGAGTCTTCAGCTGATTTTTTAAACGGTGCATAAGTTACTGGAACATAACTGAGCAACACGTTGTTGCTGGTGACAAAACCACTGATTATATATATTATATTTATTACATGGCTTGCTTGAATTCTAATGTAGAATACGGTCTTTTATTTTCTTGATAACAGACCGCTTGCTAAGTATAACACAACGTTGCCATGCATAGCATAGCGTTGCGATGGACGCAGTTCTGTTCCCTCTGAGGAGAGCTATCAATCGAAGATTGCGCTCGGGTCCTGATCACCCTGCCGTTGTTGTAGTCGCTATAACAACGCTTTACATGATCCCTAACGCATACATTGAAGTGATACAGGCGTGAAAGACCCGCTGATCGCTGTCTGATTCTGTGAATGAATGCCCGCATTGCATCGTGGGACATCGGCTTTGAATGCGCCCAGCTCGCTCATATCGTAACCTACTGTTCTGTCTTATTTACTGTAATATTTACCGTAATAAGACCGAACCAATATTATTAAAATAAAGAAATGCATACCATGATAACAGCTAAATACATGTTGAAAGATGTAGCGTTATAGTTTTAAAAATATCAAATACAACAACAAAGCAATCCAGCTTCCCTGGCCGAAATAGACCGAAATAATAACATTAAAAGAAATACATATGAACCGTGATAAGATCTGGTGAATAAATGTTGATTAAAACAGCGGTTATTGGGCGAAAATACCAATAATATCAAAGCTGTATCCGCTACTCTGCTGCAGCCCGACTGGCAGAAAGTTTCGTGCTGTGATTACGTAAGATGCTTCTCATTGAAATACATTAGTATAAAAAACGTGACCCCAACACGTAAATCTTCAAAATAACGTGAGGGTATCACGTTCTAATAGATTTAATTTCGTAATGCCATCACGAACTGACGTGAGACTGGGTTGGAAAAACTCCACAACAGCTCAATCATGTCACTGACGTTACCACTTAACATTACTTACTTACTCCTCTTCATTCCCTATGGAATGTAAGGCTGCAAAGAGATCTCTCCATTAGACACACCAGCTAGCAGGGCCGTTTCTAGCCCAAAAAGGGCCAACTTCTTAAAGTGCCCATATTATGCTCATTTTCAGGTTCATAATTGTATTTTGAGGTTGTACCAGAATAGGTTTACATGGTTTAATTTTCAAAAAACACCATATTTTTGCTGCACATTGCTGCAGATCCTCTTTTTACCCTGTGTGTTCAGGTCTCAGCTTTAGCTACACATTGAGACTTCTGTATCATCTTTGTTGGCACTCGCACATGCGCAGTAGCTAGGTAAGGATCATATATCAGCTAGCTAGCTAGCTGTTTCCATAGACAGTAAAAGAAAGGCTGTTTCTCCAACTTTGGTCAGTTACAAGGCAGGATTAGCTGGGAGACTTCTTCTAAACGAGGGCGCACTTCCAACTTTGCGTGGAATACCTGAAGAACAGGGACATGTAATTAGTTCTTTTGTAGATTATGGTGAACTTGTGTATGTTGTAGCAGTGTTTTGCCATTGAGAATGAGGTAGCATGCTAGCGCTAGCATGCTACGATCAGCCACCTCGTCTCAGCTACTGACGTAGAAAGCCCTGCAGATTTTGAACAGCTCACCTGGAGACTTAAGGCAGAAGACATTCAGAAACCCGTATCTCACTCAAAACAGCATGGATGTTTTTTTTCTCCAAGTTTGTATGTGTGTGGAAGCATCCGAGACACAAAATCCCAGAAAAAGTGATTTTTTCATAATATGGGCACTTTAAAAAAGACAACACTGTTGTTTCCAACTTGGCCGTTGTTTGTGGTATGACTGAAAAGGTTGATGATTGATCATAAAATCATTTTAAAAATATTCAAAACTGTTACTGTGTTATTTCTGTTTCAAAAGGCAGCAGTAAATAACACATTTAAATATTGAGTGTTCATGTAATTTCATACATTAGCAGTGAAATGAATTAATGCATAATAACCATGATAATCGTGAAACTGTGAATATTTTTCAGACTATAATCGTACCAACAAAATCTATAATTGTTGCATCCCTATACTGGACTGCAAGCATCTTTTTAACAAATTGACTTTAACTGGGAAAACATTTTCTTATGCTGTGTCAGAATGATCAGTTTTTCATCAAAACACACCAAAGACACTTAATTAGTAGATACTAGTATATGTTATGGCTTCTATAGAAGTTTAACCTACGGCCAATCTATATGCATGAGACAATACTGGAAATGGCCCAATGCCCAATGAGAAAACATATTTAGGGGTGGGGTCAAATTCAGTGTAGCCAATCAAATCACTTCTTAGAAACACCCTTCTTATTATGGCCCGATAAGGAAATCATTTTCAACAGACTTGGGGTGACCAGAGGTCAAGTTCAACCACTTAGTGATTCAGTTTGAGTCTTCCCAATAGGGTAGCCTATTAGACTGTCACTAAGGTGTAAAATGCAAATATGTAAGGTGTGGAAACGTTTCAGCTCAGAGGGCACGCTCGCTAAGCAGAGTACATTTTCTCAAATATGTGGGACTGTGTGGATCAGTGGCAAGATACCTTTTCGGTTGGTAAAACCCACACACATGTCCAAACCTCTGCAGTGTATGTTGGAGTTTTCACATCCAGATTTGAATCCCTTCATGCAGTGCAATATGGAACAGAAAGCAGCCTAAAAAAAAACAATCAACCTTATCGTTCCCTTAAAACATGCCTGTAGGGCTTTTCTCCCAAATTTATTCTTTCTTGGGCCTTCCAACTCTGGCATCATAAAGTATGACTCATTTGTGATACCCTGGAGAGCTATAGAATATGCTCTCTCTAATTCATGACTCACTTTTCTCAGGTTTTTCTCAGGTATTTCATAATAAAGTGAGACCTAGAGCTCTATTGTTGCCAGTTTTTTAGCTGATATTGAACAATTTAAAATAATAAAATCTAAATTTAATTTAAGGCCCCCCTTATTGAACAAAAACACTGTTTTCACTTGCTCAATGCCTTTTTAGTATCCACAGTGCCTTGGGATACCTTTGCTGTATTACATCTTTTAGTGATGATACTCTAACAGACACGATGGGCCGGTTTCTCAAACGTTAACTACAAAATGCATTTCCTGCAGAAAATGCGTGTGAATGCTTAATAGCTAAATTGCTAAAGCTAAACTGTATTAATAGCTTAAATCTGTAAGAAGAAGTTGAAGTAGTGAGAATAGTTGGAAAAGTGGGAATGGAAAGTATGAATTTCATTGACAAGTTGAATAACACCACTAATGTAAAAAAGATGTGGAATAATTAAAGTTTTTTTTGTGTGGTTAAAATGTGTAACAAGAAGGTGAAGTAAGAAATGTGGAAAAGTGATGATTGTTCTATAGCTTTGAAAGTTGAATAATAGCCATATTGTATAAAAGTTGTAGGTGTTACAACAGTGGCGACATCCATTCGGCACACTGCGTCACCACAGTGGCAAACGTCCGCAGACTGCAGTTTAGTGCGGCTGCTGCATAGCGCAAATTTAAATTTAAATTCTATTTTAAAATGAGTCATGAAGACAACAGCAAAGACCATTTTTACTATAAATGAAATCAAACAAAGAGAAATGTTCTCCACTCGTCTTAAAATGGTCAAAAACTAATACTAGAGTAACCTACTTCTGTGTCCAGCTGCTGCAATACATATGCAGAGGAGGAGGAATCAGAATGTAGTCACTGCAGAACCATCATCAAACAGCTTTCAATTTCTTTCTCTCTCTCTGCTGTACAATGACAATTTCAAGTAGCTACAAAACAGTTATGCTGGTATACAGCTGGACGCGAGTATGTAATGTCAACACATTCTCACACCCAACTCGTAAAATAAGGACGTTCGGTCAGGAGCCTTTCTCGTTCCTATTTGACGTTAAAAGTCTCCTTTAGCGTCTCATGTAAACGTGCTTGGTCGCCGCTATTGCCGTCCCTTTTTCGTCCCTTTTGATGCGCTTGGCCGGGATGGGTGAAGCGCGACAATAACGGAATCGCGGAGGTTGGGTTTAGGAGAAAAACGACGGGGAAAGGACGCCTAAAAAGCCGGGAAACACACCGCGGGTGAAGCGCGACAATAACGGAATCGCGGAGGTTGGGTTTAGGAGAAAAACAACGGGGAAAGGACGCCTCAAAAGCCGGGAAACACACGCCGGAGACGGGGAAACAAAATGCCACACGCAGGGTGCGAACCAGAGTCTCCTGAGTGAAAGTCCGGTGTTTTACCCATCCGCCACCCCAACCACCTTCCTTACGCAGCAATTTCCCCTTACATACCACTCGCTAAATCTCATCCAACTGCGGCTCTCCCCAGTACGTTATACAAATACACCGAAGGGTGCCTTTTTCGTCGAATCAGACGCTGAAGGACACTGCCCAAACGTACTTATTTTACGAGTACGGAATGAGAACGGGTTGGTAATGTTAGCTGTTCACTGAATATGACGTGTAAAGCCCAGCCCATTTGTAGAACTTAAGGTAATTGTTATGCATTGCCCCCAGGTTTTAGCCTGGTTGACACCTGACCCTTATCAGGTGTAACTGAGAGTGGGTCTGGGGAAGGTTCATTCACAGCCCATTTCCAAAGGGGCGTCACCAACGGACGCCGCTGAAATGCCTCTGGGCGCAATTGGATAGACCTATAACCAATCAGAGCGATGAAGGAGATGACGCTTCAACGTCGCTGCGCTATCGTCATTGTGTAAAGCCCGCCTCAACGGTTGTGATTGGTGCCTCGATTTGGAAAAATTGCGAATGGGCTTGAATGGGCTGTTGGCCAGACGGACTTGCAGAGCAAATCTCAAATTTGCCAGAAGTTCGTCAGGGTTTTCCCAGGCTACCCAGGTTGACCCAGGTGATCTCTGAATTGACATAACAATATACCCATGTTGATTGGCTTGGTTTGAATTTGCAAAAGGAGAGTTGAACCCTGATCAGACAACGCTGGTGAAACCCGGGTCAGTGGTGTGAAAGCGGTATAACAGGCAGGCCATCTGTGTATCGCATTGCCAGACCTATCTCCACAACAACACAGAGTAACAGCTCGCAGTGTGAGCTACGGTTTTTGGCAGGTACTGGCTGTATTAAAAAAAACAACTGATGCTGTGTAAAACTTAAGGGTTTGCAGTGGTGGTTTAACTGGGGCTTGCGGTTTCAGTTTTGTTGTGGCATTTTGGTGGAATAAATCTGCTATTCGTTCACCAACATTCGTGCTTTGCGTCAGACAATGTTTGTGCCACGCTGTGAGATACGCTTTGATGCAGACATCGAGTGACTGAGTTTCTTTTAAGTTAATAATGACACACCTGTGAACAATAATAAATCAAAATGACACGTTTGCTGTGGAGCCGTAGGTCAGAATAAAACCTGCGGCCCCTTCATCAAGGACAGAGCCTCTACCACTTTCCACCCAGGGGCACATGATCAATGAAGAACCGTGTGTGTGTGTGTGTGTGTGTGTGTGTGTGTAAATTAACCATTATGTTGTGTTAATCTTCATATTACTGTCTGTAGTTGCAATTTGACTGTCTGGCGAAAATGCTGCATCATGCTTACTAATCAGTGGCCATGTTTGTAAACACAGAGGAGATCCCTTTCATCTCTGTGATCAGGTAACAGCCGTGTCACCTTTGTCAAACTGCTGCCATTAAGGGACACAGAGAGCGACCTGTGAAAAGAAGCCTCAGACAGCCTAAACTATAGGTGGCATA
Source organism: Perca fluviatilis (assembly GCF_010015445.1). Lineage (NCBI taxonomy): Eukaryota > Metazoa > Chordata > Actinopteri > Perciformes > Percidae > Perca > Perca fluviatilis. Next base: position 11,610,616 of record NC_053121.1, on the reverse strand, counting down.
AGTAAAATGACCTCACGGTGAGCGCCAGAAGGCCTTTGCGAAGTTATTGGTACATAAGTTTCAAAATACTCTGCGTTTTGCTCAAGAGTGGATGAGGATGAATAACATTCTCACCAATGAAAGATCCACCGACCGTCTTGTCGCTCTGAGACCAAAAATTTAAAAAACTGTAAGTCCTAGTTTACATGAGCACATTGGCTGAAACTAGACAAAAATAGACATACCTTTCAAAGGGTTTTATGTTCACAGCAATGCTTTTTTGCCATAGGTCATACGTTCAATGTATGTTTCCCTGGGTTACTTACAGTATCTCACAAAAGTGAGTACACCCCTCACATTTTAGGAAATATTTCATTATATCTTTTAATGGGACAACACTGAAGAAATTACACTTTGCTACAATGTACCTAGAGATTGGCATGGTTTTATGTCGGTTAGCCTAATAGCTGGTTTGATTTGCATTGAGAGATGATTTTATGGAAAGTACCCCATGCCAATCTCTAGGTATGGTTAAGGGTATGTGATGATGTGGGGGGGGGGGGCTATTTTAATTCCAAAGGCCAATGGAACTTTATCAGGATGCATAGTATACTGGATCCATGAAATAACTGGCCTTTAAAAATAAAAATCTGCCTGCCTCTATGGGAATTTAACATAGGGGTGTACTCACTTTTGTTGCCAGCGGTTTAGACATTTGAGTTTGAGACGTTGAGTTATTTTGAGGGGACAGCACATTTACACTGTTATACAAGCTGTACACTTAATACTTTACATTGTAGCAAAGTGTAATTTCTTCAGTGTTGTCCCATTAAAAGATATAATGAAATAGTATCTCACTTTTGTGAGATACTGTATGTACAAACTTTAAACTGCTTGAATCCTCGCCCCCACATTGGTGACAGTTTTCTTGACTTCTATCCCAGACATAGATGTATCCACAGTGGCTGAACGGATTTTTACCATTCAAAATGCTTTTGAAACGTCAATCTCCCTTTGTTCTTTTGCAACTCCAGCTGTGGGGATAGCGCTTACCAATCTCTTACAATGAGGGCCCTGGGAACATGACACCAAAGGAGTTGTTAAAGCTGTTCAATCGTTAGATGTGTTGAGATTGTGAAGATGAGAAATGGAACAAAAAAAGAAGAAAAAGTTGCTATAGCCCACAAATTGAATTTTTCTCAAATGAAGCACTTTATTTTAAGATGCACATTTTGCAAAAGGTTTCTGTTATGTATTTTATGTTTAAATGCAGACTTTATTTTACTTGAAATGAGCAAAGAACATTCATTTATTATTACTTACTTTGTATTATTAATATTATTATTATTTATAATCCCTCCAGTTCAATGTGAAAATTAACAGAAAGCTAACAGCTGAACCATTCCAAAGACGGCTTCCGTGTTATTTTAGCCCTTCAAGAAGCTTTGTAATTCAGCCTGAAACCGCAGTGGAAATAATTGTGCTACAACCTGGTGCAATGCATCTCTTCTTGTTTTTATACAAGGATAATGTTTAATTGTGCACTGTCCCTTTATAAATAAAATAACATTACATATGTGTCTTTTTGGAGTCTTTGCACAATATTTCCAGAATGATGAATCCAAAACTAAATGGAAAACAAGTTGCCATTTTGACTCCAAAAATGCAGTGGGGTGAGTTTGTTGAACAATCAGAGGCTGTCTTCCTGAAATCGATCTCCAAATGCACTGCACAGTGATAGTCTATATGGATCTAACCGAGCGCCATTGCTGATGTACATCCTCATATCCTGTCAGATCAATGCAATATTATTACGGTAGCACATAAAAATGAATGACCCCAAAATAATCACACAATATCCATCCATCTTCATCCGCTTATCCGGGGGCAGCAGCTCCAGCAGGGGACCCCAAACTTCCTTTTCCGGAGCTAACTCTGACTTGGGGATCCCGAGGCGGGTGGACATATAATCTATCCACCTTGTCCTGGGCCTTCCCCGAGGCCTCCTCCCAGCTGGATGGGCCTGGAACACCTCCCTAGGGAGGCGCCCACGGGGCATCCTAACCAGATACCGAAACCACCTCAACTGGGCAGTGGCTCTACTCCGAGCTCTTCACGGATGACTGAGCTTCTCACCCTATCTCTAAGGGAGACGCGACCCTCCTGAGGAAACCCATTTCAGCCGCTTGTACCCTGGCTCTCGTTCTTTCGGTCATGACCCAGCCTTCACGACCATAGGTGAGGGTAGGAATGAAAATTGACTGGTAGATCGAGAGCTTTGCCTTCTGGCTCAGCTCTCTTTTCATCACAACAGTGCGATAAAGTGTATGTAATACCACCCATAGCGCTGATTCTCCGGCCAATCATCCCCTCTATTGTCCCTTCACTCGTGAACAACACCCCAAGGTACTTGAACTCCTTCTCTTAGGGTAAGGACTCATTCCCTACCCGGAGTAGGCACTCCATCGGTTTCCTGCTGAGAACCATGGCCTCAGATTTAGAGGTGCCGATCCTCATCCCAGCTGCTTCACACTCGGCTGCGAACTGATCCAGTGCGAACTGATCCAGTTCGCAGCAGTACAGCATAAATGTAATAAATATTCGCTAGGAAACACAATAAAAAATGTAATGTATTTGGTGACACTTGATACTAAACAAAAGCCAGAGACTGTAGCATATTAAATTGCTTTGAGCTGTAAATTCACAACTTCTAAGCAGAAGGCAGAAGATAACGTTATCTCGGAGCACGACCGGGCAAGGCCTTTCACGATCCGGCAGGACTGAACCTGGGTCTGGTTCCGCAGCTGCCTTTACACCAATCACTGACATCTTCACCAAGCAGATGGAGCGACTTGACGTAATGGAATGATTTTACCACAGCAAGCAGCGTGAAAGCGAGCAGCGCTCACGCTACAGTTACTTCTGTCACAAACACTGCACACTGACTGACAATACACCAGATAGATAATTTTGAAAGACCAATGGTTTTGGCCATGTCTATGCTGTGATGTTTAAATCCTGAATATAATTGCAACTGTACCTTACTCTTATTGACTTTTATTTCCTTTAGATTCATGTTGAGATTAGCTGAGGACTTTTGAAATGAAATTCACCAGAATGCAAGAAATTAAGTGTCTGACACTGAAAATCTAATGGGGGAGGACCCCCTGAAACCCACTTGATTTGTGAAGGTGGCAACACTACTCCCAGCCTATGAGAATAATGGCCTGAAATATTTCCAACTTGTGTCCCTCCACCAAATACCTTATGACTCTATTTTGAGTGCTTTCACAAAAATAATGTTTCTTTGAACCCCAGACAGCAGCAGCATAATAAAAAATTTGAGTCACACAAGCTTGATATATGAACACAGTGAAGAATCTTCTGTACATGGCACTAGACTGCATGAACAAAGCCAAAACAATATGTTTTAATAACTCAGATTAAGTATTTAGACAACATAACATAAGAGAAAATAAGAATTATATCCCAATATCTGCAGCACTATTTTCACCTTTTTTAAAGTTCACCTTGTGTAGAAAACCAGAACCTGCTACTTGGCACTGATGTTAAAGTAACTGTACTTTGTACCCCTTCCATTTATTTCCACCTTGTTCATCTTTGTCTTTTAATGTCATGGCACGGCTCCCAGGCTTTTATTCTTGACATTTCCTGACTTCCTGCTCTGACAACTAGGTAAGTTTAAGTGAAACCCTTTGTTCTGTCCTTGTGTTCAAATGCTTTTTCCCTTTTCTTTGTACTGTCTTTCATTACCCAGTCTTTTGTTCCTTTAAATCCTCCTTCACTACTTTTTATTTTCTTCATTTCAACAGTTTGGTGTTGGTGTCCAGGCACATACCAGACAACTGTGGAATTCCGGGTTGCTTTGCTCTCTCTTCTCTCCTCTTCCCTCATTCCTCCATCTTTGTTGTTATCCCTCTGTATCGTCGATATCGTGTCTGTCCCTATCATTTACCTAAGGTGATTCCACACATATATTTCACATATAATTCAACTTTGATGACCTTTGACATGGAAATTCACACTATTACCAACAGCAAGTGTCTGACAGTGTTGAGAGAACAAAGATCTGAGTCCAAAATGGAGGAAGCTATCATATATAAAAGTGTGGCACCATTTCAATAACCCTGCTTGGCCTAAGTATAAACTGCTTAATAAAAGAGGAATGGTTTGTAGATAGTAGTGAGACGGGTATTAACAGAGGTGTCAAAAGTATTCACATTCATTACTCAAGTAGAAGTATAGATACTAGGGTTTGAAAAGACTTCTGTAGAAGTTGAAGTATCAACTCAAGCTTTTTACTCAAGTAAAAGTGTAAAAGTACTGGTTTCAAAACTACTTAAAGTATAAAAGTAAAAGTAATATAAGGGGGAAAAAATGCCATTAAGGACAAAAGCTTAGCCCGCCCCACAGGGGCCTAATAGTGCACTACCCCACCTCCACAAAAAAACATTTTTCTAAAGGCCATAATGACTATAATAATTCTATATTAAAATCATACCTGCAAACTCAGAAGGGCTGAAAAAGGTGGCACATCTCGTCTGTGTTTTTTTAGAAAACGGCAGGTACAGTCTGGTGTTACAATCCTCTCAATTCAATTCAATTCAATTTTATTTATAGTATCAAATCATAACACGAGTTATCTCGAGACACTTTACAGATAGAGTAGGTCTAGACCACACTCTATAATTTACAATGCCCCAACAATTACAGTAATTCCCTTAAGAGCAAGCAGTGCGACAGTGGCGAGGAAAAACTCCCTCTTGGGAACAAACCTCGGACAGACCCAGGCTCTTGGTAGGCGGTGTCTGACGGTGCCGGTTGGGGATGTGATGAACAGTGGCAATAATAGTCACATTAATAATGGAACAGTGACTTCAAATGGTAGTCGTAGTAGTTCATGTCATATCAAGGCGCTGCAGGGCATTACAGGATGTAGCGTGGCCCAGCAGAGCATGGATGGACGTAGCAGGAAGCAGCCAGGTTCAGCAGGACGCAGCATGACACTGCAGGGCACTGCAGAGCTTAGCAGGGAGTGCAGCAGGACCACAGCGACAGCTGCAACCAGGATCTTGGTGCCAACATTCTCCAAGGGAAATACGCTGGGTGAAAAAACATAAGGACTCCAGGGAGTAAACTCCCCAGAAGCTAGGATTAATAACAAGCATTTCTGGGACGGGATGCACACAAATGGTAATAGAAAGGGAGAGGAGAGAGCAGCTCAGTGTGTCAAAGGAAGGAAGTCCCCCGGCAGTCTAGAACTATAACAGCATAACTAAGAGAGACAGGTCAAAAGGAGAGGTAGCCTGTTCGGGCTTGAAACTCTCCCCTGCCGGAATGGGCTGTGCTGGCCTGCCTCCCTCTACTTTTGTTATATATTATTAATCTCATGACTATGAAGAGAAGCAGGTGGGCCGGGTTAGGTGGACGCTGCAACTCCTCACTCCCTAACTATAAGCTTTATCAAATAGGAGAGTTTTAAGTTCATTCTTAAATGTGGTGACAGTTTCTGCCCCCCGAACCCAGATTGGGAGCTGGTTCCATTAGCCTGGTTAACACCAAACCCTTCTCAGTTGTAAATGAGAGTGGGTCTGGGGAAGGTTCATTGACAGTTCATTTCCAGAGGGGCGTCACCAACGGACGCCACTCAAATGCCTCTGGGCTCATTGGATAGTCCTTCAACCAATCAGACCAACGATCCGTGTGACGCTTTTCACATCCAACTAAAAAAATGTGATTTTGGTTTTTGGTGTCGTCCCTCCACGCCCTACTTTTTCCTCGCAGGTGTTGCATATTGCAAACTTGTTATCTTCTGCACACACGCTGAAGAATTTCCAAACAGCTGACATGTTGCAGGTTCATTCACGAGGCTCCCTACACGTGCAAGGATAGCGCGGACACGCGCTTCACACCACGAGCGGGTACGCGCCACATGAGAGAAAGGAAAAAGAGACTGTGTCTCTGTCCGTATGTTGTCAGTTAATTGTAGCGTTGGCCACCATGAAATCGGCATATGTCAGACTGACCTGCCTGTCCCTGGTCATGGTGAAGCACGGCTTCGGTAGCCGTCATGTTGAATGTAAACAAAAAGCTGCTCGCCGTCGCTGCGCTATCCTCGTCGCGTAAAGCGACGGTTGTGATTGGTGTTAAGCCCGCCTCAGCGGTTGTGATTGGTGCCTCAATTTTGAGGACATTGGAAATGGGTTTGAATGGGCTCTTCGCCAGACTGACCTGCAGAGCAAATCTCAAATTTGCCGGAAGTTCATCAGGGTTTACCCAGGCTATGGTTCCATAGGAGAGGAGCCTGATAACTGAAGGCTCTAACTCCCATTCTGCTTTTAGAGACTCTAGGCACCACAAGTAACTCTGCATTCTGGGAACACAGTGCTCTAGTGGGACAATAAGGTATTAGGAGCTCTTCTAGATATGATGGTGCTTGACCATTTAGAGCTTTGTAGGTCAGGAGAAGGATTTTAAATTCAATCCTGGATTTTACAGGAAGCCAATGCAGAGAAGCTAATACAGGTGAAATATGATCTCTTTTCTTAGTTCTTGTGAGAACACGTGCTGCAGCATTCTGGATCAGCTGGAGAGTCTTAAGGAACTTATTTGAGCAACCTGACAGTAGGGAATTACAATAGTCCAGCCTGGAAGTAACGAATGCATGGACTAGTTTTTCAGAGTCGTTTTGAGACAGGATATTCCTAATTTGGGCAATGTTACGAAGATGAAAAAAGGCTGTTCTTGAGGTTTGTTTTAGATGGGTGTTAAAGGATATATCCTGATCAAAAATAACCCCTAGATTTCTGACAGTAGTGCTGGAGGCCAGGGCAATACCATCCAGAGTAGCTATGTCTTTAGATAATGAGGTTCGGAGGTGTTTAGGGCCCAGCACAATAACTTTACTTTTGTTAGAGTTTAACATCGGAAAATTATAGGTCATCCAGGATTTTATATCTTTAATGCACGCTTGAAGTTTAGCTAGCTGACTGGTTTCGTCTGGTTTGATTGACAAGTATAATTGGGTGTCATCCGCATAACAGTGAAAGTTAATTGAGTGTTTCCTAATAATATTACCAAGAGGAAGCATATATAAGAAGAATAGAATTGGTCCAAGCACTGAGCCTTGTGGAATGCCAACTAACTTTAGCGTACTTGGAGGATTTATCATTAACATTAACAAATTGAGATCGATCAGAGAAATAGGACTTAAACCAGCTTAGAGCGATTCCTTTAATGCCAACTAAATGTTCCAATCTCTGTAACAGGATGGTATGGTCAATAGTGTCAAATGCAGCACTAAGATCTAGTAAAACAAGAATGGAGACAAGTCCTTTGTCTGCAGCAGTTAGAAGGTCGTTAGTAATTTTCACCAGTGCCGTCTCTGTGCTATGATTCTTTCTAAATCCTGATTGAAAGTCATCAAATAAACTATTGCTATGTAGAAAATCACGTAACTGATTAGCAACTACCTTCTCAGGGATCTTGGATAGAAAGGGAAGGTTAGATATAGGTCTATAGTTTTCTAAGACCTCAGGATCGAGGGTGTTTTTTTTCAGAAGAGGTTTTATCACAGCTATTTTAAATGACTGCGGTACATAACCTGTTAATAAGGACATATTGATCATATCTAGTAATGAGGTGTTAACCACGGGTAACGCTTCTTTGAGTAGTCTCGTTGGGATGGGGTCTAAGAGACAGGTAGATGGCTTAGCTGAGGATATCTTTAACATTAATTGTTGAAGGTCTATAGGACAAAAGCAGTTTAAGTATATGTTGGGAATAGTCGTTCTTTCTAGTGGTCCTGCGTTTAAAGATGAACCATTAGAAGTTGAGGGCAAAAGGTGATAGATTTTATCTCTAATTGTTATAATTTTATCATTAAAGAATCTCATGAAGTCATCACTACTCAGAGCTAGAGGAATAGATGGCTCAGTAGAGCTATGACTCTCTGTCAGCCTGGCTACAGTGCTGAAAAGAAACCTTGGGTTGTTCTTATTTTTTTCTATTAGTGATGAGTAATAGTCTGACCTGGCCTTTCTTAGGGCCTTCCTATAGGTTTTGAGACTTTCTTGCCAATCCAAATGAGATTCTTCCACTTTGGTGGAACGCCATTTACTTTCGAGGTTTTGCGAGATTTGTTTTAATTTGCGAGTTTGGGAGTTATACCAAGGTGATAGTTTCCTTTGCTTCTTCTTTTTGAGGGGAGCAACAGAGTCTAAAGTCGTCCGTAGGCAGGTCGTAGCACCGTCTACAAATGTATCAATTTGAGAGGGACTGAGCTTAACGTAAAGGTCCTCTGTTATGTTAAGGCATGAGTCAAATGCTGTTGGAATATCTTCCTTAAATTTAGCTATAGCACTGTCAGATAGGTATCTAGTGTAGAAGCTTTTATCTAATTTAGTATAGTCAGGTAGTAAGAATTCAAAAGTAATTAAAGAATTATCTGATAATACAGGATTCTGCGGTCTCCAGTGAAATACAGACACACTTTTACACCGTTTAGCTGTCAGTATTGTAACCGTGTTTACTCCAGCTGCTAGCTAACAGTAGGCTAACGTTAGCTGCTGTCGAGTGTAGTGTTAATTAGTGTCCCGTGCGGCAATGTTTCAGTTCCCTCTAATGTCCGTTTTCGGAGCATCAGAGAGAAGCGCAGGCATTTAAGTGGCACCTAAATAAGGCACCGAAATCCGCGTTGCTATTTGGTCCGGTAGATGATGTTAAGGCACCGGTGCTGTATTAGCACCGGGTCTGTGCAGGTGCGATGGATTGCGTACAAACCAATAGGGTGTCGGAATGGTATATGTTTATACTTCTCATCCAACCACAATCAAATTCACTCTCTCCGGATGGTGCAATTTATCTGGATAGGTTGTTTTTTTTAACGATGACAAGCCGGAATGAAAACTAGCCATTTTTATGTAAGGAGTAGAAAGTACAGATAATTGCGTGAAAATGTAAGGAGTAGAAGTAAAAAGTATGCTGTAAAATAGTTACTCCAGTAAAGTATAGATACCCAAAATTTCTACTTAAGTAAGGTAACAAAGTATTTGTACTTCGTTACTTGACACCTCTGGGTATTAAAGGTACAAATATGTTTTGAATAAGCCACCAATACATAACTTATTGTCAGTTAAAAACTGAGCTAGCAGTAAGCTAGCAAGCAGTTAGAAAGTTAGCTAGCTAGCAGTTAGCAAGCAGACTATAGAGCTAACATTCTGCTGTCAACTGTAGGCTAGCCTCTGTATCAATATGAAAACAACAGAGCCATTGTTAGTGTTATTAGTAACACCGGTGTTTTTCCTGCAATGACAAGTCATTTCATTTTTCTTTTATATATAAAGGACAACGCACATTAATCAACATTCCTGTAAATTTGTGTTAGCCAGCAGGTTAATTTTCAACTGTAGTCCTTTGGTGAGATGTTCTGAAGCCAGAGCACCAGGAAACAGCGACACATTAGTACGGTTCAAAATGTACAGACAAAGGACAACAAGACGCCATAAAGACAGCAACAGACCTACAACAACAACATAAAATCATGATGGAGATCTTGATAGAATATTAAAGTTCGCAGTACAATGCTAAAGGATTCGCTGATGTGAAGAATTTAGATAGGGCTACAAAAAGGCATGACAAGTGTTGTGACCACATCAGCGGGAACAGTAGGCTGAAGCTTTTAGGTCGAGTGCCCATCAAAGAATTAATTGACAATGGAGCATGTTTGCAGAGGGCATACTGCAACATTAAAATGAGACGAAACAGAGATGCGTTAATCCATCTCATTGATGTGACAGCTTATCTGGGAATGCAAGAGCAATCTTTTAGAGGGCATGATTAGAGGCAGGAGGTGGACTTAATAGCACGCTATGACCGCATATTTGCAGAGCATATTGAAAATTCTAGTGTGTTCTCTGGCCTGTCTAAAACCATTCAGAATGATTTAATATCAGCAATTGCACAAACAATTAAAATTGAGGTCAAAGGAGAGATAGATGCAGCTCTCTTTTATGCATGACAGATTGACGAAGTGATTTGAGCTGTCACTTTCAGTTGTCTGTAATACACAGGACCCCTGCACTGGCATCCAGGAACCTGTCACTCATACTCTTGACTAGCCTTTTAAGCATTTTGTCCTGTGAGGTGACAATATTGAAACAAGATGTTACTAACTGTAACTGTGTTCATTGTTATTTACTGGACATTACATATTGATGATGACTTTTGTAGTACTTAGCATAGCAATCTAGAGCCACTACTTGTTTCAGATGTGGTGCAGGGCATGCAAAAGGCATCCTACCCATCAGGTGCCGCCGATTCTGGTGGGCACCAGGGGTGTGTGGCCAAAAGACTGGAAGCTTTTTACCATGTTTGCCCTGTTCAGTGGACTGTTGTGGTAGAAAGTGGTGAGCCCACTTAACAGGTCTTCTACTTTCTGGCAGTCCACACCATTCCTGGCTCCGGTCATTAGTGATGTCCAAATGGTAGTGATGGCCAAATAAAGTCTCATGAGGCTCCGTGAACCATTTTCTTTATTTTCTGAACCCACTTGATCGTGCTGTCTGATTAACAAGGGGTTAAAAGCACACTGAATTTCTATTCTTTGAGCCTTTTTCTTTAAGTGTGTGCCATCTAGTGGGCTCAGAAAATAAATTATCTCAACGGAATAACTGAATTGAGAGGGAACACAGCTTGGATCGTTATTTAGTGGGCTTACATTTTAGAATTCCACAGCAGAATGTCCTGATATTGTCTGTGACTCTCTGAGGTGCTATCATTTTTAATCAAATTGGTCTTTGGAAGTGTATTCTTAGGTTTAACTAATTATTTAAACTATAGAAATTCAATTCAGGCAGTGTTTTTTGTTCATTATGATTCATGTTAGTTATTTATTATTTAGTTTTATTCATTTATTTATTTTATTTTTTATTATTATTATTGACACATTGACTGACTGGCTGACTTATTGAATGAATATGAAACCACTTTCACTGGAAGTTTGCTTTTATTTTTAAGTCACTTCTTACATGCTCTTACCGTAATGCCTATAGCATAAACACGTACTGTAATGCAAAACATTTGAGCTAGTCTTTTCGGAAGTGAAGGCTGGCTTGACTGCAGTGTTCTGTAGTGAGTGGTGATTTAAGTGATGGAACAGATTTATGGAGAGTTGTGAGCTCCCACCTCCCCCTGTACATTTTGCGTCCCACCTCTCAGCTCCATCCTTCCAGCTGTCAGCTCCCTCCTTCCTATGGTAAATGCTAGATGGGATCCCCTAGATGTGTCAACGTGGTTAGGTTTAGGCAAAAACAGAGTGAAAATCATGCATTTCTTAATTTAGCCAGCTTTGATGTAAAGTGTAACATACTCTTAATGACGTTAACATTTCTGTTGTGTTTTGTTAAGTTTTGTAAATTAAGATTATTTTAGAATTTTGAATTCTGTGTCTGGATTTCAGGATAATACTTAAAATTTCAATCCCTTTCCTCTCTCTGCTACATTTTTGTGCTACATCCCTTTCTCTTCTCTCCATCCCTCTAACATTGTGTTCTCCCTCATCAGCACATTCTCATTATTTTCTTCTTCTTTTCATCTTCTTTCTTTCTTTCTTTCTTTCTTTCTTTCTTTCTTTCTTTCTCTCTCTCTCTCTCTCTCTCTCTTCTCGGATCCCAGACAAAATTTAAATCGCTAGTCTTTCTCCCTTTGTCTCTCCGTCCTCTCTTTTCCTCACAAGGATTCACTCTCCCTCTTTCTCTACTTGTCTTGGATGTCAAAGGAAACTAATTTAAGCTGGAGGTCTGAGCCTTCAGCTCTTTCGAATCTGTCAAAACAGAAGAATTGTTCCAAGATGAAAGGGAAGATCCAGGCCTCAATATATTTAAAAGGGACAGAAGAAAGTTTTATAGATATACTTATACAATGTATGTGTAACAGAAGGCTTAGACAGGATATCATATCACCAGATGTCCTTGAAACCCCCCTAAAAATCAAATTGTAGCATGCTGAGGACAGGAAGGAGGCTTTACAAAAGCCAGGTGATTGAAGACAAGAAAAAAATAACATAAGATGATTTTACTAAAATTATTTGAATTCTACTTTAAGGTGTTGAAAAAAGGAAAATTTGAGAAAGTTAGGATTACACTAGAGTTTGTTTTCCCCCTTGGTGCAGTCAGTTTGGGCAGGTTTGAATGCAGCAATCACACTCGATGCGCACCAAAAGCTTACCAAGACCTCCTTGATGAGGGGGCTTTCAAACGAAACGGATGGAGAACGTGATCCAATCTCGAACCGCCCCAACTACTACACCATGGAGATGATGGAGCCTGGGAGGCAGCGGCTAGCTAACATGGCTAATCGTGCTAACATGGTCAGCAGTGCTAACATGGTCAGCAGTGCTAACATGGTCAGCAGTGCTAACGTGGTCAACTTTATTGTTGAGTGATTGATTATAGTGAGTGAACAGTGAGGAGCCAGGATGGAAAGTGACGGTGATCCCTAAAGCTCTCCGCGGGATAGTGGAGCTGCCGAACCCGCTGGCGGCACCTTGACTGCTGCTGCTACAGGCGGAGATGAGAGCCTAGCTGCTCTGGGGCAAAGTCTTTACTGGTGGTTTACAGCCTGGCTGTCATTTCCTGAATGTTCCTCCCCAAAAGCGACTCCATGGAGAGAGGGTTGTTCATTACATGGAGGACAGACCAGAGTTTATTTTTATTTATTTTTTCTTTGTACTCAAAGTTTATTGGGCTTCTTTCTCTGTCTGCTGGACTGACATTGTGAGTCAGCAGTAATAAAATATAGGCGCCCTGCCCGATTAATGTACCGTTTCTTTGCATCTTTCCTTGCCGGAAGTTCCCAATTTTCGAGTACATTAAAATGCAGCAAAACTGTCACTGTGCATCAGACATGTGGCCAGAGGAGCCTGGGATTGAACCATCAACCTCATGGTTATTGGGCAACCACTCTATGGCCGAGCCACAAAGCACTCCATGAGTGTACGAACTATAGGTGTGAAAACACCTATAGGTTTATTAATGTGTTCTGTAAAGTGTTCTGTGTTGTGGCCAAGAGCCCAAAATAATGGCCCACTTACTTAGCTCTTAAATTTGTCTTTTTACTATAAGTTAAAACCAAAAACCAGTGGAATTTGAAAAAAAGGAATTGTCAAGATGTCATGCAAATGTAACATAGTGAAAAGTAGCTGTACAGCTGCAATCAGCTTAATTTGCAGCAGCCGAGACGAGAAAGTTGCAAACATTAGTGAAAGTTCACTTCACAGAGGCAGACAGAGAGACAGGGAACAGACAGGCAGGGAGAAGGCAAAGGTTCAACTAAAGAGGAGGAGAAACAGCTACAGAGAGAAACTGCAGAGAAACTAATGCAGATAAAGCAGAAAGAGGAGGAACACACAGCGACAGAGATGAAACCAGAAACAAGAAACTCAGAGAAGACACCTTCACATGAGGCACCTGCCTTATACCACTTTATACATCCCCAAAACTCCATTCGGACTGAGGAATACCACAGTTAAATGCAGACATTTTCCCATTACTTCTACTGCAGTGACCAGCTGTTAAAATGTTTGTTTCAAATGATAATGTCTTACTAAGGCTGTATGCTGCATTCAAAAATATATCTTCCCTTTAACCCCTATGGGTAGTGTCTCTGTTCTTGAGCTTCTGGTGAAGCCTTGGAGTTCTGTGTAGTATTTTTAGTGTAACTAGAACTACTAGAATAATTTAAAGCAGGGCTTCCCAAACTTAAAGTCAAAACAAAATCGGGGGTTTCTTTCTAAACACATGATACATCTAAGGAAATAGATAGATTAGATTAGATTTTTTTTAATACTTATCTAAGGAAAAAATTTAATTGAAACTGAATTGTGGAATTAGACCGTTTTTGTGTGTGCTGTCCTACCATAGACTGTGCATGCTGCTGGGTGTGCTACTAAGCTGCTAACGATAGTCTTTTGCAGCGGAGCGGCGCTCAGGGTGTGTGTGCTACCTTTTTAATACATGTGCTAGCCAAACAGCAACCTGAATTAAAAAATGAAGCCGATGCAGAAGTGCCAAAAACTGCAGTTCATCAAATGGCCACTTGAGGTTGGCTCCAAAAGGGAGTCAATCACCATAAGCCCAAATGTTAAATTGCACAAGGTCACGGCAGAATTATACATGTTTACAGCCTGATACAAAAAGCAGTTTTGGTCTCAGGAGGAAATCATAAGACTGTAGGCTTCCTTCAGCCCTCCTAAGCTCCTGAGCTCCTGCGCGTGCCACCTCTTTGCCCATTTTAGATTAGCCAACATCAGGGACTGCCACTAATTTTGGCTCTTCAGAAACCTATGGGTGACATCACAGAGAATGTGTCTATATTTGTAACAGTCTATGGTGCTAGTGAACACACAACACAGCTGCAACGAGAGTCTTTTGATGCTCAGCGGCCCACGGCAGCGGCTCATTCTTCAGCTCAGCGCCTTCAGCCGCCCCAGTGTTGCAGAGCAGAGAACACTGCTTATTTTTTCACGATTTTGAAACCTAATTTTATTAGCTAGGTGGTTGATAACACAGTTTTATGTATTGTGACAGACTCAGAACCCATTTTTATTTTTGCTTTACCAGGACTTTAAGAATTAAAAATCTGCTCAAACATTTAATCACAACTCTGATCAACACACAAGACTACCCCTGTTTGCAGGGGACTAGTATTTGTCACAACAGGCTCAGACTCAACAACGGTGGTTTCCAATGAAAAAAGGCAGTTATTTATTATTATTTTATTATTTTATATATTTTTATTATTATTGTATAAAGGAGCACCATAAACAGGCAGCAGCATCCAAATCACAAGGCTGAGGCAAAAACAGGCACTAGTCAAAACTCACTCACTAAAACAGACACTAGGAACAAGGGCTATAATGTAAAACACAAAAACATGACCTAGGCACAGGAGCTGGACGTGACTATTTCCAGGGGACCTCATGTGACATGTGAAATTATCTCCCCACATCTGTGTTCTGTGTGATGCATTCCCACAGGATAAGCAAAGTATTTACTGAAATTATCCCTCACATATAATGTCAGGCTCTGTTCAAACTTTCATTTATAATTCCCAACGCAGCCAATACAACACCAAATCACAGAAAGGACAATACGCACAGGACTAATATTATCACACAAACTCTGTTTGGCGAAATATGGTAGGTAATTTGCAGGGGAATTTTTACTTGACAAATTACAGACATGGCAGATTTGCATGGGATTAAGATCACATATAACATTACTAGAGGTCCCCAGGTAATAGTACCGTGCGAATTGGGTTGAAGATGAAGTATTTCCTACGTATTTCTCATTTCATAAACAAAACAATTCTATGCAGTGCAAATGAATAATGTTTGCAATTTGTGAAGCGACAAATGTAAAAAGAATGAAGTGCAAATAGCCAATTATTAGGCCTGTATCCTTCATGTTTGTCAGTGCATAATAAAATGCTCATACATAAAATTTTACTATCTAATTTAATATCAACATGAAAAAAAGACAAAAAATATCATTTGAATTAGGCATTTGCATATCTTTCAACACATGCACTCTGAAGCATTCTGTTACAATCAACCACAGCTGGGCATACTGCCATGACATATTTGAGGCATTAACAGCACAAAATCAAGTGTTCAATCTTGCAAGTCCTTACATTGATATCACCACAACATCTACTCCAGTCTCTGTGAGAGCATCTGCAAACAGTTTATCTTGATACACTGGATATGAATCACACGTTGGGTAACAATATGTTGTGTCACCTGCAACTTACCTAATGAGAAGGGTCACGTTGCTACATAGCAGCTGTCAAAATCTTTTACGTGTTCAGGCCCAACATCTAGTTTACTCCTGTACTTTGTGTTTAAAGTCAAAAGTGCTGAAAATCCAGTTTCACACAGATAAGTGGTAGCAAAAGGCGTCAAAAACATCAGTGCCTTGTCAGACAGATATATTCTGAGTAAACACGCATCCAGAAATGTGCCAAGGGTTTCTGTGTGAAGATCAGTTTCAAAGCAGTTATCACAAGCTGTCCTGCTTCCTGGAACTGAGACCTGCGATGGCATTCTCATTATAGGGGGCAAACAGATTTTGCATCCAGCTGCGTTGCTCGCTGAGTATTCCCGGAGCTGCCTCCTCTGGGTTTGCAGGAGCTCTCTGATGGCACCTGCCACGGAGGTCGTGATCTGCCTCTCCTCTTTGTTGAGTAACTCACACAGATTGTCAAAGGACTCGTAGTTGTTCTAAACCACTTATTTTTTGTCCCACTCCTCCAGTTACCTTATTGTGGCTTCTATCTTATTGTGGATATGAAACATGGTCACTGCTTTTCCTTGGCTTGAGTCCATGCACATCTCTTGAAATAACTTACCTTCAAAGCGCATTGTCCATAGTTTGATCAAGGGGCCAAGTTTTAGTGGTGCTGGGTAATGATTTAAATAACAATGCTTTGGTTTCAGGTTACTTCCTTGGAATAGAGCTTTTCTTGACTCTAAATAATCTTGAATAAGAACATCACGACACACACAAAGAAGACAAAGACATTTTGTAAAAGCATCAGAGGCGGAGTATTTGAACTTGGAACAAAGTGGAGTAATTCAACCATGCCTTTTTCTTCATGAAATACCTAAGATATAATGCAACATCATACGACAAAACACCCTTGAAGATGTTATGTCTAGAAAAGGTGGCAAAACATGGCTGACAGACATTCAAGAATTTCAAAGATTGATTACTGACTTGAACTGTACTCCTTTATCTGGTGTATCTTTAGTCTGGAGGCAATCAACAGCAGAATTGTATGTCTCAATGGTGCACATAGATTTGGCTCATCACCCTGAACAAGGCAGCTAATACTTTATGCCTCGTCTATGCAGAGCTTGTTAAGGGTTAACAACTTCAAAGCCATCCTGGTATAGTAGAAGCTTGAAACATGATGGGTTTTGAAAAAATAAATCTCTGGATTTGAATATCTTACCATCACAAACGTAAATTTAAACATCTGAGGGAGACTATCGAATGCTTACCTGACACAATTCTGCCTCATATCAAATTTCTAAAAAACAAGTCTCTTTCTCAGGCACATAATAGGCATCTCTTCCTAAAAATATTTTTTAGGCTCCACATAAATGAATATGTGAATGTGAATCTTGAATTTGCTGTCATTGGCCCTGTATGACATGCAGAGAACAGAGACTCACAAAATTTGATGATGTCCTTGTCTGATGATCTTTTTTGCATTGAAGTATGTTTACTCATAGTATAACTCTGACCCAATTCATGTAAGTTTTGCATCTCCAGAACAAAGTTTGTTCTACTTGCAGGAGCAGTTTCTACCATACCGAACAAACATTCCTAAATAAAGATCACTGAACACTTTTGACATATCCTTAAAACCTACAGTTGTGGCCAAAGGTTTAAATACAGTTGTAAAGACCATGTATGTCATGGCAGTTTGAGTTTCCATTTATTACTACAGCTCCTATTTTTCTGTGATGGAATCATTGGAGCGCATACTTCTTTGTCATGAAATTTGGGTCTCTTTTGACTTTATTATGGGTCTTCTGAAAATGTGAGCAAATCCACTGGGTCAAAAATATGACATACATGTTCTTTACTAACTGTATGTAAACCTTTGGCCACAACTGTATATCTATGCCTGTCTCTGTAAATCTGTAATAACTTCCATGACCAAGGTGTGTCGCTTGAAGAGGGAGCTAAGTTTTGTTCCTCGACCGAACAACTGTGATCGGGAAGCGCTCCGGATGGACCTTGTTAATATCACTGGAGACTTAAGACAATAGATTAGTTTCAAAATGATGACTTTAACCTTATTCCTTTTACTTTTCCATCCAGCTGTGAACCAGAGGGATCTCAGCTGAGCAAACCAATCAGGCACCTAATCCCCTAGAGGGATAGAGAGATCCTGAGGCAATACAAGGCGAGCCTGGACTGTACAGATAGTCTCACAGCCGCAGAAAGACTTGCGTTGCAACAATTAAAAAAATAACCCCAATATTATTATCAAACCTGCAGATAAGGGTCATTTTGGATAAACAGCAATATGCTCTGGAAGCCCAACGTCTATTGGAAACATTAAATATTAGAAAAAAAACAGCCAGTATACAAACACAGACTTAAACTAAAATCTGAAATATTATCCAATCTCTCTACAATCAAAGTGATATCACAGCCAAGCAGAGAGACTATCTGTACGGACCAGGATTTCTATCTGCTCCCCAAAATAACAACAAACCAGAAACATGGTCGGTTCCCTTTCGAGAGTCCTCCTGGCAGACCCGTTGTCTCGGATTGCAGCAGCACTAGATATAACATTTCACAATACATAGACCATTTTCTGGCCCCCTCTCTACAAGACACCCTAGTAACATTAAGAACACATACGACTTTCTAGAATTATTCGTCCCAAGGTGGTTCACTCCCAGGCTTTACTGTTCACAATTGACATTGACAGCCTTTACAATAACATTAATACCCTTACTCCCATTCTCCACTAAAGCCCACCTCAGCGGTTGTGATTCTTGCCTCAATTTTGGGGACATTGGAAATGGGTTTGAATGGGCTCTTCGCCAGACTGACTTGCAGCGCAAATCTCAAATTTGCCGGAAGTTCGTCAGGGTTTACCCAGGCTAGTGAAATATCAAGCATTAACTTGAATGGCAGCAATTGCTCGGGGTGTTCACGGCGCCTCCGGAACGCAGCACAAACGCGCACGGTGGAAAATAGGGGTTATAGGAGGCAGGAAGTTAAGACCGTGTTTCAGAGGTACCCTGATTCCAATAGACCAGGTGAGAAGCTCCTCCTGTATATGAGCAAGTGGACGCACTGGGACAGACTAACAATTAGATATAAGGTGTTTAATAGTATTTTTGTAGTGTAAGATGTCTGTATTTACTGAGATAGGAAGGATCCACCTTGTTGCCTTATTTTCATACATTATATTTATGGGTTTTGGAACTAATGATAGGAATATGTGGACGAGGTTACAGATTGAAGAATTTATCATGGGTGCATAAGGAAACGATTAGGTTTACTTTGACTTGGTAGCAACGTTACATTTATCTTCTGTGGTCACACTTAAATATCATTTATATTATTATATTATGGTTAATTACTTTTGCTGTTATGTAATTACATATTTTTCAATCTAATTTCACATCAATTACTTACTTACATTACAGTATTTTTTTGCACTATGCCCACCTCACTTTACTTTACTTAAATACTTTTTATATAATGCCACTTTACATTCATTTAGTGTTTTTTGCACATTGTCTGTAGTTTGACTGTGGTTTGTTTTTATTGTGGAAAAACTGCTGCTGTAAAAAGTGACAGGACAGGACTGCTAGGGGGGTAAGGGGAGAGAGAGAGAGAGAGAGAGAGAGAGAGAGAGAGAGAGAGAGAGAGAGAGAGAGAGAGAGAGAGAGAGAGAGAGAGAAGACATGCAGAAAAATCATCACAGGTCAGATTCGAACCCTGGACCTCTGCATCGAGGCCTAAACCTCCAAGTATATGGACACCTGCTCTACCCACTGACCCAACCCGGCCACGCAATTTTTTTTTTTAAAGACCAGATTCTACCCATGCAATGAGTCCTTCAAGTGAAGGAATAAACAACATATTTAATTTGGTGATCAGACATAATAGAATTAAATAATAACACAAATGAATAATGTGCCACATGGTGGTCACGTTAAAAATATGTGTGGCCATCTGAACAACTAAACTAGGTGTATAGCAATCTTTACTATCAAAGAGCCATTTTTGGACAAAAAACAAATCTGTCTGGGGCTGCAAAAGTCATTTGAGCCTTATAATAAAGGTAACACTGACTTATTATGTCGAAATTGGCCTATCAACATTACTAATGGGTCTAATGAACATCAATGAATACGTTTTTGTCAGAATGCAGTAGGGACCTAAGTGAAAATGAGAAACATGTTTTTTAGATGAAAAGGACAGGCACACAGTGCTGCATAATGCAGACTGTGTTCAACCCTGCATCTCTCAGCAGCCCTCATTTTGTCATGTTGTTTTTCCTATGGTCAGCAGACATGGACCGCTGTGAGAACACAGATAACAATTGGCTGTAAAAACCCTTTTAGTGCCTTAAAACGTTGTTCCAGGGTCTCTGTAGTGAAGACTTAACTTGGAATGTAGCTGAAGTTGGGAACATGTCACCACTGTAGTGCATCAGTAAGAATGCAGGAATGCTTGGATGCTATCTTCAATAGATTTATTAATTAGAACCAGAATCAGAAAATTATTATTTGCCAAGTAAGTAACACAAGGAATTTACCTTGGTGGTTGGTGCATACATAAACATATTAAACATTAATATGAACCAAACAAATACATAAACATATATATACAAAAGCTGTTTTAATAACAGCAGCCAGATGATTGTCTGTGTTTGTGGTTCTACAATTAAAACAAATGATCAGAAAGTAAAACAACAGTTGCCAGGTTGCAATCAACAAAGCTAGTAAATGCTAATATAACAAAATAATAAACATACAGTATTACATGAGAACACACATAAGCACAGTAATATTATTACAAGCATTAGCATGCAGCTAGCAGACTTTTATACTAATGTACTGTATTTCAACTGAACATTTTAGAAAATATAACATCAAATAAACTTAACACAGAAATACATATCTAGATATATTTACATCAGTCTACTCACATGTTTCTGAACGCACACATGCAGTGTAGCACAAAATTCTGGGCACTGTACTAAGGCATTCTCTATGGACCCCTCCCCACATCCACAGCTATTCATTCTAGCATCTCTTGGGCACTCCTCACATGAGGTCCCTGTATAGTCAGCCCCCTTTACCCCCCCCCCCAGTCCGATGCCCCTGCACACATGCATGGATGACGACTCACTGATGAAAACCAGCCTACTACACTTTACAATATCTGCTAGCGCATACGGCTGTCCTCTCTGCACACCCAAACAAAGGTGCTGATTGGCTGATTCCTGCCACCCATGAATGAATGGCAAGTCCTTCATCACAGTCTCAATAATTTTGGGTAAAAGACAGTATTATGGGCAGAGGAGAAAGAGAGCATGCAATAAAAGGGAAAAGAGAGAGAGAGATCAGCACCTTGCACAGCGCTGTCCAAGGTCAGGTGTCCTGACAGTTTTACCACATGTGGTTACTAGTTAACTTTGCATTCCCATTGCATTTATGAAATACAGAACTGCAATGAAGAAAACAATTTTTTATTGATTACCAATAAAAAACAAAACTGTCAATTGTAAAGTGGAGAAACAAAATCCCCTGGCATGCAAGTAGTAAAGAGCTATGCATGCCAATTTTAAGTCCTCCCCATGTTTATTTAAAATGAATAAACATGATCACTCCATTGGTGGGTTTGAGCAAGAATGGCTCTCTGAAGGGGGACAACTTTGTTATATTATATTATATTATGTTTTCTCGCCTCACAGTTTTACTTGGATTTGTGTGGCACCTGAATCGTTTTTTGCAGCTGCTGCCGTGGTCCTGCTTTACGCCCTGCTACGCCCTGCACTTCTACTACCATTAGTTTAAGTCATAGTTCTAATATCTTTATTGGTACTATAATTGCTACTGTTCATCATACCAACTGCTATAATTATTATGAATTTATTTCTCCGTATATTTCGCATATTTCCCCAACTAAGAGTCAGGGTATGTCTGAGGTTTCTGCCTGTCAAAAGGAAGCTTTTCCTCGCCACTGATGCACCAAATGCTTGCTATTTGGGGGTAAATTGTTGTTGTCTGTTTGTAAATTATAGACTAGAGTCTAGACCTACTCTATCTGCAAAGTGTCCTGAGATAACTCCTGTTGTGTTTTGACACAGTAAATAAAATTGAATTGAATCTTCAAGCTCGGCTGTTGGGCTTTTTTTTATGATAATTTTTTTTTATTATTTTTATATTTTAGAACATACAGAACAAACAAATACAATCAAACAAGAACCAAATGGGGTGTTCAAATGCCACTTATTGGTGTAGCGTAGTTGCTCCTCCACCTGTTTAAAGTTGGTCAATGTGTTGGTGATAATAGGGCCATAGGCTAGCATACACATTTTTGGACACACACCTGTAAAGGCAAGGTCTTGCAGTCTTAGACTTCCATTGAGGTTTTGCTCTATTTCTCTCCATGGGACTGTAGATGAGGGGTCTATCCACACTCTAAGGGCCCGGAGCTGAAAGGCTCTGTGGTACACTTTAAGGTTGGGAAGGGCCAGGCCTCCCGTGTTTGTGGTACATTGCAGGGTAGAGTATTTTAGCCTAGGTTGTTTATTATTCCAAATATACTAGCTGTCAGGCTTTTGAACTTGGACACCCACAAGTCTTTGTCAGCTATGTCGGCCAGTTCAATTTCAAATTAAATTGACTTACACCTGTGAATGCAGTTGGGTCAATGTCCAGGGCTGTGACAGGAAAGGACAGTGTAGTTTTTTTCCTTTCAGAACTCCCTGAATCTTTCCCCGAATGAAGTCTGCATTCCGATGATTGCATGTGTAAATAATCAAAATTGATGTGATTGTGTCCTGCTTTGAACTCTCGCAGGGGGGGGGAAGTGAGACAGTGTGTCTCTACATCTCTGGCAAAGACTGTCAGTTTACGCTTAACTGCTCAAACATTTTTCCAGCATCTGCAGCACTGTGCTTCCCTTTTCCTGGAGACTTTTGTTTAGTGTGCTTATGTGACTTGTCAGCCAACTGGGATCTTCCAGTTCTGGATAGGTCAGGTCTCAGGATTCTTTTTAGGAAAGTTTTCAGATGTTCAAGAAAAGCAGTGAACCAATGTTAAACAGAGGACGGCCAATTACTTCATGTCCAATGGTCCTCTGATAAGGTCCAGGAATTTTGGACCGGGATACATGATAACCTATGTCTGATTGCAGGGACCCAGGTTCCATTCAGCCCGAGATTATTTATTCTGGGAGATGGGTCAATCCTAAATGGGATGGAAAAGCACATAAACTGGGTCCAGACTATCTTAATGATAGCCAGCCAGATTATTTTAAGAGGATGGAAGAATGAAGGGGTGCTGTCAATCCACGAGTGGGCCTGTGAGATGGCTAGGGTGGTGGTCATATAAACGGTTTGACAGATTGGATGTCTACACTAGTAAATGGGGAAAGTACCTGAACTTTCTGAAAGGCTCCTAAGAAGAAGAATAGTTTTAATTAGTTAGTTCCGACCTCTCAATAACACGAAAAATTCTCTTTGGTCCTACAGCCCAATAGTCTATTTAGTGATATTACGAATCCCATTATGGCCACGCCAAGACCGCTCTGTTTGCTTTGTCTTTTTCTTGTGTCTTGTCTTATCCCAGATTTGGAAAGCCTGAATTTGAATCTTTTATTGGCCAGACGTCCATGCTTACGCAAGGTAAGGTAACCCAATTTGTACGGGTCCTATCCCTGAGCACTTGACTATTCTAACCTTAACCACTCAAGGTTAAATGCCTAACCCCAACCAATCGAGCTGCTTTGTAGGACGGGTCTTGGCGTGGCCATAGTGGGATTCGTAATTTCGCCACCAAAGGGATGTTGGACTAGTGGGCTGTAGGACTAAAGGAAATTTTTGGGGTTATTGAGAGGTTGGAACAATGGAGCGTCGGAGAAATGGGCAGTCCCCCTTAACCCTTATATAAAATATATTTATTTATGTGTAGTTTCGACAAAAAGGGCCCAGGTTTCAGGAATTGTGTTTTAGCAAGTAGTAAAAACACTGCAAACTGGAATTATTCTTTAAATGACAATGATTATTTGAAACCTTGCTCTTATTCATTCATTTTCCTCTATTTTTTATTTGCTTTACTGCAGACCCTTCTATAGCTCTATTTCACTTCTCATCACCTGGAGGAACAGCAAAACATTCACACAAAAAGCAATTAAAACATATGCTTAACATTTTTTAAATTTTTTCATTTTCTTGTAGGCAAGGAGTTAAGCCAGTTTTCTTTATTTCAGCAAAAACAGTTCTCTTATCTTAGTTATCTTAATTACAGTAGGTGTGATATGTTTGATGAGTGTACAGTAGTTTCACATTTACATTTTGCTGACTGCAGTTATAAGATGAAAGATCTCCATAAAGTGAAGAAAGCATAACTCGCAGCAGTGTGGTTTTTTCCCCGTCCTTGTTTCGCTCTCAAATATAAACGCAGAGCACGCTTTTTTGATCTTCTTCTTACATAAAATGTTAAATAAATAAATCCGATGTCTGCAATATAAGCGCTGATGTATCCTTGTCAAAACGTGTCCTTTAGCACTGCTGTCTGTCTGGTATATTCATACTGGGGAAACATTGTGTGGGTCTCAGTTTGATAAATGCTGCTTCTGACACTCCATCAGTTAAATTGTGTATTTATTTTACCTCAGGCACTTTCAGAACTTAGACTCACTACAAACTTCCTCACAATAACAGTTTGTGTGTGTGTGTGTGTGTGTGTGTGTGTGTGTGTGTGTGTGTGTGTGTGTCTTGGTTTTAATATGTGTATTCTGTGTGTTTGACATCGTGCCTTGTCTGATTATGTCAGGCGTTTTGGTTATGTGTGTGTACATTAAGTGTTCATGAGGCCACTATTCCTACAGTAGTCTTTGCTGTTCATTGGGCACATTAGCGCTCTAGCTAGCAGGCAAGCAACCCAAGTGAAACTATAACAACAGACAGCATCATTTAGTCTCTAATCATCAGAACAGACAAATACACACACATAAGCCTGAAGGAAACAGATCTGTTGAACTGCTCACACACATTGTGTCGAGTGACTAGACACATTAGACACACATTTAAAACACTTTGCCTGAAACCATTAGTGCAGTCTTCCGAATTTCTCACTCACACACACACACACACACACACACACACACACACACACACACACACACACACACACACACACACACACACACACAAAACTAATCTCCTCTCTTTGCTCTAAATGACAGACGTTCACATACATTATTTCGCGAAAAAGGACATGTCTACAATTTCTCATTACTAACTGAATGGTTGCTTTGTGTTTAAACTGAGTTTGGGGTAAAGCTTCGCTGAGGTAACAAATAAAGGGAAAGACAAATCTCAGTTACGTTGTCATGATGGTGGACATCATTGATTCTTAGCAGAAACATGAAAAACCATTCACATATTATCACAGCCCGGGACTTATGTCATGTTTCCACTGCATGGAAGGGCTCTGCTTGACTCAACTCACTTTTTTTGGTACCAGTACTTTCCCCCTGTGGATAGTACGCCTTTCAGCGTCAGCAGGATTCTCAGCTGATCGCCATAGCGACACAGTTTGAAACTGCCATGACATTGGCTAACTTGTTTTCCTTTCATCTGCAACCAAACATTCTTAATTGTATGGCATAGTGTATGGCGTAGTTTTGCAGGCTGCCATTACAAAAATAAAATCTGGGTCGAGTGAATAAGAAAATTGTATTTGCTATTTACAGTAGTTTTGCTTCTTTTAAAATAGCGGGTTTGTGCAGGATGTCCTGTGTCGCGCTAGTGACAATTCTCTCTGACCAAACGGTGATCTGCAGTGTTTTAACTCCACCTTTTAGTATCAGCTCAACTCCCTTGGAACCTCAACTAAGGAGTAGCCATACCATACAGTGGAAAAACGGCTTTAGACTGGGACAAAACAGAGGCCAAGGTATACTAAATAATGAAGTAATTTTTTTGCCACAAAATAACCAAAACAAATGCAAACAAATAGATAGGAGGAATCTGTAAAGTAGTGACGGGCAAATGAAGCATCATGGAGCTTCGCGAACCGTTTTATTTATTTTCTGAGGCCACTAGATGGTGCCCCTGGTTTAAAGATAAAGGCTCAAGGAATGGCAATTCAGTGTGCTTTCAACGCTTCGTGGAACAGAGAGAACCATCTAGTGGGCTCAGAAAATAAAGAAAATAATTCACGAAGCTTCATGAGGCTTCATTTGGACATCACTACTGTAAAGTCAACAGTATAGGGAGTGGATGAGTGAAAATGTGCTGCATGGATGTAAAAACATAGAAACAACAACAACCCTGGAGACAGAAAGCAACAGCAGAGCGACCTAACAGAGTGGCCGTCATTTTAATCAGGAGATAATAGTTGAAACAAGAGCTCAAAGAGGTAGAACTGAACTACATTTATTTGATACAGTGATCAAAATAAATGAAGCACTTTTGACTTATGTTTGTGAAAAGTGCAAATACATTTTACTTACTTACAATAGGAGGAGTTGAAAAGATGTGTGAGGATGTGATTAGACCCCATAGTGACATAATGATTTATGTGTGGTTCAGGGATAAATACAAATGGGTGTGATCTGATTAGATTAGATGGACCCATAGGTCAGCGGGTTCTGGTGGTGGATCAACCAAACACTGAAACAACAGCTGACAACACTAAAGAAGGTACCAGCAACAACAACAAGATACAATATAATTGTTTGTTGTTGTAATACTCATCTTCGGCCACAAGAGGCTGAATTGCACCCCTACCCCATGTTCTGTTCTAAATAGGACTGAAATGTTTTCTTCCAGATGAGTTTTAATTTCTCCATGCACTCAGAACACAAGGTACATATGTGTACCAAAATATATATATATATATATATATATATATATATATATATATATATATATATGTAACATTACTGTCATGTCTTTCAATTGGCTAAAAAAAGTATTTTGATCAGCGTTAATCTGCATTAGCTTTAGCTATACTGACATTAGCCCGCAAGTTAGCGAGGGAAAAACATTGTGTTCATGTATGACAAATCAGGCCGTTTCCATGCACCATTTATACAAAAACCTAGATAAAGTAATGTACTGTAATTCGTAAGCATAGGGTTGAGTAGTTATTCAAACAAAGAGAAATACTTTACAATTCACTTACTTTATTATTATGTTTTACCTAATGTTAACAGGCAGGAAACGGATTTCCCCCTCGGAAAATATATGAAATTGAACATGTTTGAAAATATTGGTTGGCAAATATGTAAACATCTTTTTAACCAAGAAAGTAATGTTGATTTAAGAGAACCAGGGCCAATTTCTTTGGCAGTTTATGTTATGTTTGATTTAATCACACCGACACGAGAGGTAATTACTCAACTCAATGCATTATGAAACAACCCGAACACCACTTGAGGCACTTGTATGCAGACATAAAAGTTTACACTTTAAATACATCACATTTGCTTTATTCACATACTACAATTCATGCATTCATCATCTTCCAAATAGGAGTAAAGGCAGGCTCCTCTGGTTTATGCTGCCTTTGTCTACAGGCGGCATAGTCTGCTGACCTTGTCATCACCCACTTTCATCATCAACATCAAAGAGGACACGTTGACAATCTTCAGCTGATTTCCCAGTGGTGAAACAATAGTAGGTTTTCATTGCTGAAAATCCCGTTTCACATTCAGCTGTGCTCGCAGCCAGTGTATCTACTGTGTGTTTTAATTTCAGAAGACCCTCTTTAATTGCTATATTTGGGTTTTCCTTGTAGTACCTGAAACCTGGTTTGACAGTTCATTGCCAGACTATCACACAGTTGCCTCAAGTCTTGTTCTCCATACAGCAGTGGTACTGGAGAGGGCCAGGTGTCAGGTGACAACACATTTATTTGATCAAAAAAGTTCCAGCTCATGCTCTGGGACCATCCTGGACTGCATGCTACAACTGAGTGCCTGAAAAAACTTTTCGTGATTGATTTTTATTTGTCTCTCAGCTCTCCCAGTCTCTGACAGCTAACATTTCTTTCAGCTCAAACTTTTTTTTTTACCTAGTTTTATTGTTTTCCTATCACTTACTGGAGCAATGGAGAGGCGCCGTCTGTCCAGAAGAGGCAGATTTCAAAGAAGAACGAGCCTCGCTTTCATTTGACCTAGATATCAACAGTGACATCCATTTTTTAACGGCTCTGTTTCTGAAGTGTTCCCCCGTTCAATATCTCTGTTGACGTTTCATTAAACCGCTGATATAAAGAGTTTTAAGTCTGGAACCAAGGCAGCCAACTAAGAGATGAATCGTGACCATAAAACATTTGATTCGGCCCCTCAAAAAACTTTTGAAAATGGCAAAAAATAATTATTCAGTCTCATAGGTCATGTATTTGCCAGGAGATGAAAAATAATTCAAGTGGAATAACAATATTTGGTGCTGAAGGAGACGGTGCTGAAGGAGACGGAGCTGAGCTCCGGCAGGGTGTGTTGTGGACCTGAGGAGGCGGAGCTGCACTCCGGTGCGCTCCAGCCCAATTTAACCTCTGTTTGGGAGTCTCAGTGCCGTGGGGTGGAGTCTCTTCCTCTGGAGGCTGTCAGGTGGTCTTCCGGACTGTAATGACTCCAACACTTATTGAATTGCAGTTTCCCATTGTCTATATGAGAAAAAAAACCAACACATTTCTGTCCCCAATATAACCTCACCCAGCTGTTTGTGATATTGATATATTGGGAGAAACAAATTAAAAGTGCAATACATTTTCAAAACTTGCAAGACACCATGATGTTGCAAAACAGCTTAGACCCAACAGAGAAGGTTTTTCATCTATCCACTGCACCTCTCAGCTGTCAATCACTCCACAATCTATGGCTTAAGACGTCAGTGCTTTATTCATTAGGCTACTTGGGCTGCAGCTGTTATTCAACAGCAAGGTTCAGTAACGATAAGAAAAATGAACTTCTCTAAGAATATTTGCCAATCTAAAGACAACTTCATATTGAGCTCCCAGGCCCAATTTCTGAAACACTCGAGTAAACATGTACTAAAAAATTTTTGTGTTTTAAAATGTTACTTCTGAATAATTTTGTTTTCTAAATATGTAAGTAAACTAAACTCCCCAACAAATGTGCAGCACTTTAAAACTGATGGATACAACGTCTTTATAACTTTTTGTTCAGCTGGAACTAAGGGAACAGTAAGGCCCCATTTACACTTGTGAAGTCTATATCCACGTTGTTCCACTTCAGGGATTGCTCCGATGTCTCCGTAAATTCCGCCTGGATGTCCTTCTTTTCAGCCGGATGTCTGTTACCTTCCTCTTTCTTTGTGTTGGAATTTTAAACTCTGGATTTCTGAGGACTATGGTTAACTGCTCCTCAGATCTCTGCAGGGTAAATCCAGACAGCTAGCTAGACTATCTGTCCAATCTGAGTTTTCTGTTGCACGACTAAAACAACTTTTGAACGTACACGTTCCACCAAAACAAGTTCCTTCCCGAGGCTATTTTGCAGAGGCACCGGGGCTCTGTCTGGCGCTTAGCGCCGCCTAAGACGATTGTGATTGATTTAAAGAAATACCAATAAACCAGAGCATGTTGTTCTACCATCCCAGAATGCTGTGTGGACTTGCCAGACCCTCCTCCGCAGCGCTGTGGAGGAAGGTCTGGCAATGCAAGACTATTTCAAGTGTTTTCAATCCATAATAAAATCCAGATGACATTACAGACTTTAATTTAATTGCCACATATATGCGTCACATTACAAATCTGATTCCAATGCATTTTGTTTTTTTGCATGACATGACTAAATGTAAGCTGACACTGTTGTGAAAGAACAATAATAATTTTTTAATAATAAGGGAAATCCCCTAAAATGTGCTGTTTACTGTAGGGCTGGGATGATTCGTCAACGCAAATTATTTGCATCGACGCATTTACGCGTCAATAAATAAATAAAACTTGCGTGCAAATGAATTAATGTAATGCGGAACTACTGTTAGATACGCGGGTTCTAGGGACACCTAATCTGTAGCTCCGCCCTTAGCTCTGAAGCTAGCCGAGCTCCTCCGCCTAGCAGTTTTTTGTCAGGTCGACGGTCCAGTGAGTGAGTCAGAGATGGCAGCACGAAAGGACGAGTATGGCGAGTGGTGGCGACCCACAAGAGTTCCCCGCCGGCCTGTTTAAGATCGCAAGTTTGGCAAAACTTCTAGACTGTATGGCTGTAGCCTGGAGCCTCCCGTGTCATGCCTTCTCGTCTCATGCCGTCCCCGCGTCGAAAACGTCGGTCTTCGGGTCAGTTCCAGTAGTAGGCTACAGACGACAGAGTGGTGGATAAGACGAGGACTGTGTGTCGGCGTTGTTCAGCAGTTGTTGGGTATGTGAGTGGAAATACATTTAACATGCTAACGCATATCCGACGCCATCACCTAGATGTGCCAATCACTGGAACAAGACAAAAGAACTGACCAACTTCTCCTCCCTACAGTGCTTAACCAGCCTTTAGATACAAATAATTAAAATTAAATTAAAGGAAGAATAGCTTGGATGTTAAACAAGAACTAATTCATTATTTTACCTACTGTTAAAAAAGCAAATACAAATCTCTCATACACTACTCTTTTTGCACTTGCTCCGTTTTTATTTTTGTATTCCTCCTGAAGGTGACTTTATTTTGTGGTTGGATTGATAGCCTACATCTGGCTTCAGGTTGCACTACACATTCATTTTACTTGAACAGTGCAGTTTTAATAAATAGAGATTTGAACCTTATTGAAATTTGTTTTGTGTAAATTGTTAATAATTGAGCAATGGGAAAATAATCTCTAACTGAAAAATGTATCGTTAGATAAATCGAAAAATGTATCGTTAGGTTAGTCAACTAATCGAAAAAATTATCGCTAGATTAATCGTTTAAAAAAATAATCGTTTGGGACATCCCTAGTTTACTGTTGGCTACTTGCCACCATCTTCACCCTTCAATCTCCTCATGTTATTTTAACAATCAAGCTATGAAGTTAAGCTAAAAAGCCTAACTGTCTTTGACTTTCTGTGACACGTTTATGACACCAGTCATTCATTTACAATGTCCTTCTTAGAAGGCAGACAAGCAGCAACATATCTGTCACAATAAATACAGCGGAAAGAAAGAAATCTCTGGAGGGCTCTAAGTGTACTTTGGAGTTAAGTCAATTTAAATTTCTGGCAAGGCAAAGGGTGGAACTTAAGTTGTCAGGGCTGATGAAGAGTCCCGGCTAGCTTCTGAGGAGTGGGAGGAAGAGAGTTGCACTCAATGACATCAGCTCAACATGATCTATCGTTTCATGTCAGCGTCGGTTGAAAGAGCAACCCTCTAAACATGCACGATGAGCAGTGCATTGGAGGTGTAAGGAGCACAAGGTAGGCTGCCCATGTGGATGCTAAATGATGATAAAAAGTCAGTCATCATCTTTAATGAGATAACCTTTAAACCTTTCTTTAAAGTGTCATCTAAACCTCCTTCTCAGAACTGATGAGGTGATGGTGTTTTCTCTTCACTGAGACTGTTGGCTAATGAATCAAACGGCTATCCTGATTGGAAAAATGTTCTCACCTAATGGGATCTCCCATTCACGCAGAGAGACAGGCACATGAGGAGGAGGCATTAAAGAAAGAATAAAAAAAGATGACAAAGGAACAATGGGGAAGAAAGAACATAAGTGAAATAAAGGAAAGTAGACTGTCTCAGAAGGAGAATCATTAGATTAGATGAGAGGTAATCGGAAATCAACATTGCTCATCAACAGCAGGGTTGCATCAACTGCACTGATTGACTTGATTGTTTGATTTATGGGATTTATTTCAGGATGTTCTTAGAAAACAGTTAAAGCTGCTGTAGGTAAGATTGTGAAGAGCCAGGACTTTGCTAACAAATTTGAACATCGACAACTTCTCAGTCCCTCCCGCCTTTCTGCTGCAGCCCAAACCGTCTCCTAAGCCCCTCCCACACAACAGAGTTTGACAGAACTAACTGCATGTCAGACAGACATTTTCAATAACTAAACACTAACACAATGTTAACTCTACTCATCAACAGTAAAACGATGCTAACTAGCAGGCCAGCGTTAGCCATTTCAGCATCATATCAGACCGACCACTGTGCTAACGTTACTATTATCCTCACCAACGTAGCTTTGTGGACTTTTGACTACTAATAACCAAGTGAAAGATAAATCATTCATGGTAATTATGTTACCTGTCAAGAAGAAATGTGGCTACATCTGCATCGTTCTTCAGATTTTTAAAATCCAGCAGCTCACGCCACCTCTGAAAAGCCACTCCAATATTCACCGGAGTTTTGGGAAATCTTTCTGCAGCTCGTGCACGGGGAAGGGGGAGGGGAGAACGCTATATATGCGTGTACGTGCCTGAGCAGTGATTGACAGACAGATAGACACCCCCTGTGGCCCTGATGGAATTTTGCCAATCGCAGTACAGGCTGTAGGTGGTGCCAGAGGAGCTGGATTTTTTTTATATTACATAATTCATGTAGTTCTACTGGAACATAGGGTCAGTTTCAGCAAATGTGACAGAAAGTTACTTTTATAAGACTTACCTACTGCATCTTTAAAGAAGGCATCAATCTCATGAGAAATTCACACACAGTGGCCCTCATTTATCACCCTAACGTAGAAACCAGTGCAGATATGAGCGCAGAAATCCTCTTACGACAGGCTTCAAGTGTGATTCATGAAACGTTCGTATCACACCAATCAGAGCGTAAGAATGGTCGTACATTGATAAATGCAGCTGCTGGAAACGATCGTAATTTAAATATCACGCCCCAATATATTCTCGGTTTTGAGGCCTCGCCCCTACAATTTACGACATGGCGAGACTTAATCCGAGAAGCGGCACTTTTCAGAGGTGGAGATTGAAACCCTGACATCTCAGGTTCATTTGCACCAACGTGTGTACTATTTGGCAGCCTGAAAACTGGTATTAAAGGCTGTAGAAAGAATGGGGAATGGAAAGAGAGCACTGATGCGGTCAAGTGTTGCTGTAGTAAATCTGACTCCAGCTGAAGTTTATTTAATTTATACATCCTTGACATATGTATGCTATAGTCCTAATAGTAATATACAGGCTTATATTGCAATCTTTTATTTATATTTAAATAAACACACAGTAGCGGAGTTTATGCAGTGTCTTTTATTTTACTCATGTAAGTAGGTCCGAACCAGGCAACTGTGAGCTGTGAGGGAAAGCGCCTGTCCTCCGCCCCCTGTGCTGGACCATCACCCCAACCCTGACAGCAGAGGGGCTGGAAAAACAAGCTGAAATATGTCAGTCAATGGCAGAAATAAATTGTTCACTTGCGGCGATTAACGACACTTTAAAAGAGAACCGAAAACCTGAAGAATAAATAAAAATGTTGTGCATCGTCATGTTTCCTGTATTGAATATCATTGCCAAACATAACACTATACTTTTTAAAAGCGAGGAATAATATCCTGTCTCCTTCGTATAGCCCCCAGTTGGGGCTGTGCTGGACATTGCTCTCTGGGCATCGGGCTCCATCACTACATTTATGGCACCCTGTTTTCCTGCGCGATGTTGTGCAGAACCCCACAGGCTAAAACAAGGTTGCAGACTTTTTTCTGGCATGTATAGTAGGGTCCCCCCGCTGATGCAAGACAGAGCCATCTGCCCTTAATCAATCCGATGGAGCGCTCCACCGTGGCACGTGCGCGTACGTGTGCACTATTGTACCAGCGTCCCCGCATAGAGGTCTTCTAAAAGAGCCAGATCTGCCATTGCCGATAAGTGATCAACTGATGACTTCTTCTCCTGTTAAACTGATTAAATGCTGTGCCGCAAGTCCACACTACACACTTTCACTGAACCGGGTGGTTTTACCATGAACCACCACTAGTCACACTGGAAAACTTGCGTACACGAGTTCAGACCAGACGTGAGATTTTATCGCAGCCTACGCTCACGTTCAAATTGATAAATATGAGCTTTGTGTAGGAATCGGCGTATGCCTGTCCTACGCCTGTTTTAGGTCGTACGCACGTTTCATAAATGAGGGCCACTCTTTCTAAAAAAACTGATACTAAATTAAATAAATATCCCATGGTTTTATTTCAGTTAGCCTAACAGCTGGTTTGATTGGCATTGAGAGATAATTTTATGGAAAGTACCCCCATGCCAATTTCTAGGTATGGTGAAGGGTATGTGATGATGTGGGAGGGGGGCTATTTTAATTCCAAAGGCCAAGGGAACTTTATCAGGATGCATAGTATCCTGGATCCATGAAATAACTGGCCTTTAAAAATAAAAATCTCTATGGAATTTAACATAGGGGTGTACTTACTTATGCCCCCTGTATTTTAAGGAAGAAACATTTATTTATTTATGATACATTATTCATTCACAAAGAAAATTGGTGTCATTAAATATTGTTTTTTTCCTCATTTTTTTAAGACATTTTATGTCATTTTTTTAAGACATTTTTTTGCAAAAGATGATTTTTTTATTTCCTCTTTTAAGACAACTTTAGCGTGGGTATCCTAATTTTTTCACATGACTGTACATGGGGCGCACGCTCTACCAGGTAGCTATCCAGGCGCCCCACCAGTGTTATTTTGGGAGTGTTTGCCTTTTCTCTCAATATTTGCCGTTGTTGTTAGTGTCACCAGGACTACTTTGATTTTGCATACCTTGAGCCTGGCTACTACATTCATGATTGTGGTGCTGCATTAATGTGCTGGTTGGAATCTCTAGCCAATCAAATCCAAGGCTGCTACACAGCAAACATTTTGATGCAAGAAGCAACAAAGAGGATGTTCATGTTTGCTTAGTATCTGTCTTGTATGTTTGAGTTTCTTAAAACATAGTAAACCAGCATTCCCTGTTTTCATGGTCTTCCATCATTAACTTCAAAAAACATGTCAAAACCCCATTGTGATGTAGTCCTAACATCCCACCAAGCGCAAATGTCGATAATTGGTAATGCAGAAGGACCTAAGTGACACTGGATAATGCCCATGGTAAACCAAAAAAACCAAAAAAACATGGTGGTTCAAGCAGAATTCATTTGGAGAAAGCTTTGCATTTTGGCCAGGAAGGAGGAAGGATGCTGCCAAGGACTTAGCCTACATGGGGGCGCACACTCTATTGGGTCGGGACATACATTTAACTGACATGCGGCAAAAGAACGGGACAGTAAGTTTTAGGAAAACATCCTCTTTGATGGGTGGGGTTACAAAATGTTTTTTTTAACCCGGAAGAGACTGACAAAGTGTTGGAATTGCTTAAATGTTTGTCTTCCATGAAGGACTGGCTGGCAAACAACTTCCTACAGCTTAATAAAGATAAGTCTTTATTGTTGCTCTGGACACTACAGCTTCCAAGGTTGTTCAGCTTTTGGGGTCCCTTTCTTTCGCAGTACAGTCCAAACTGAGAAATCTTGGTGTTATATTTGATCATAACATGTATTTTGATCAACATATCAAATCTCTGACACGTTTCTTTCAATTAAGAAACATTGCCAAACTTAGAGCTGTTGTTTCACATTCTGAGCTTGAGATGATCATTCATGGTTCTATTTCGTATAGGCTTCGCCTTCTAAGAGCTGTCGCTATTGGTTTTATCCCTTCGCGCATGCGCAGTCGTTAAGATTTTTCTTTCCCGCCCTAGCGCTCAGTGCGGGCTTCAACTACGTCCACAGATTCTGTATAAAACAGGAATGGACCCGTTGTTAATCTCCCAGTTTTTCTTCAGCGCTAGCAGAATGAAGACTTCCACCTCCAGGTTGAGGGGGACGGCAGCTGGGCAGACCGGCGAGATGACACACTGGATCTGCCAGGAGAGGACCCCTTCGACAGGCTCGAGTCTGATGACTCGACTCCCCTAGAAGACAGTTCTCTCACCGGTTTTCCCTCTTCCCCCCTGGGAAGACTGGACCTCGAGACGGGGATCAACGCCCTCCCACTACGGCTCTCCCCATCCCCGGAACGGCCAGGGGCATCGCCTCGGCGATCTTCCCCTTTGCCACAGACGGCTCCTCTCTCCATCGCCAAGGCTCTCTTCTTGGACCTGCCTGACATCATTAAGAAGGCAGCAGACCTGAGAGGCATAGCGATGCCGTCAGAGCTCCCAGCCCCTGGTCGCGGCCTCCTGAGTAGAGTTATTTATGTCCAGGAGCCGCCGTCCAAACGAGCCCCGCTGTGGCCGCGCTTCTCGGAGCTTCGTCCGTTTGTGGAGGAGGCATGTTCCCAGCTATGCGCCTTTCACCTGAGTTCACGGCGACACAGAGGCTGGTTTTCCTTCGGTCCCACCTCTGGAACAGAGCCTGGCGTCCATCTTGCTTCCGAGAGCCACCTTCTTCGGCCACCGGAAGCCCACACCTCCGTTCCCCGAGACCAAGTCTGCGAGCAGGTCACCAGTGTGCAGCCCAGGGCCTCGCAGCACAGAATAACATCGCCTTGTTAGCCTCTGCTGTCTCCGCCATGGCGACCACACCGGGGGTGCTTCCCCTGGAGCTAGCCACAGAGATTGGCAGAAGAGCAGTTTCCCCTCAACCAGACAGCCCTTGTTCCCATTGAGCATCACGCTGTCAAATAAACACTCGATCCCCACACATGCATACACTGACCCGCCACTGCACGCAGGTTTCCACCGCTCCCTCGTTGTGTAGGCAGTGGGAGCGAGCGCCCGCCCAAAATAAGCGGCGCCGCGTAGACATCCTTCTCCCCCCAGCTGTTCCAGTATAAGTTTTCTATATATGTGTCCTTTAGGGGCTATTATAGGAAAGCACAACCTGTCTTTTCAATGTTATGCAGATGATTTGCAAATTTATTTGCCTATGAAACCGAATGACAGTGTCGCACTAGACTCCCTGCTTAGCTGTACTAATGATATTAAGTTGTGGCTTCCACAAAACCAGCTTTGAGTTTGGGAGCCCCGGCGTCATACCTAAAGCCAAGTCAAAAATCTGGGGGTTACTTTTGATTGCAACATGAAATTTGATAAGCAAATCAGCAATGTTGTTAAAATGAGCTTTTTCCAGCTTCATCTCCTGGCTAAAGTTAAGCCTTTCCTTAACAGGCATGATCTAGAAAAAAACGATTCATGCTTTTTATTAGTTCCAGGTTGGATTACTGTAATGCTCTTTATGTTGGTTGGAATCAAACCTCCATCTCATGACTTCAACTTGTGCAAAATGCTGCTGCACGCTTTTTAACAAATACATCTAGACGCGCACACATCACTCCCGTTCTCTACACCCTACATTGGCCCCCTGTGCGTTTTAGAATCGATTTCAAGATTTTATTGTTTGTTTTTAAGGCCTTAAAAGGCCTGGCCCTGGAGTATTTGTCCGAGATTTTAATCCTGCGTGAGCGCAACCGGTCCTTGCGGTCTTCAAATCAACTGGTTTTAGAAGAAGGTCAAGGTATAAATGGTGGGGTGATCAGGCTTTTGAGGTTGCTGCCCCGAGACTCTGGAACAAAGTACCCCCTGATATTCGGACGATTACAGATGTAGCTCTTTTTATGTCTCAACTCAAAACCTATCTGTTTAGAATGGCTTTTAATACGTAGTAGTGGTGTGACAATTTCCCTTTCCTATTTCTAACCTTTTCTGATTTTACTGTTTTCTATGTTTCATTCTTTTTATTGTATGATGTGTTTTATTCTTGGTTTCTGATGTGAAGCACTTTGGATACCTGCTGTTTACTGTAAAGTGCTATATAAATAAATGTTGATTGATTGATTGATTGGTTATGGTTGCTAAGCTATGACTGGAAAATCTCTGTTCCGGGGTCAGTTTACTAAAGGTCTGTGATTACATGCAACCCTTTTACATTATACATAGTCATTTGATTCATTGTTAATGTACAAAAAATATCAGCAGCAGTTTGAAGGTTATGGAGAGATCACATGCACAGTTATGGCCTGTGCACTGTAAACCCAAATGTTGCCGACCTAAAGTATCGAGCGCTGTAGCAAACCAGAGAATAAAAGGGCTAGGCAATATTTCAGCATCAGGGACTTCTCCTCATACTCAGGCTAGTGATGGATCAGTGTTTGAAGGATGTTGAACAAAGAGGAGTTTCTTACAAGAAAATTGTGTTTACTTCAGCTTTTATCACAATAAAGCACAATGTTGATTTCAAAGAAGGCATATTTTCATTTATGTTTTATGATCTAAATGCTGAAGTGCCAGTTTTTTCTCTTTCCTTCCTTTCCTCACTTCCCAATGACCTCCCTTTCTGTCTCTCCCCGCCTAATGAACCCAACTCTTGTTTCCTCAGTTACAGTGTAATTCAGTCTCCAATCTTGTTTTCCTGCCACTCCCCTCTCTCCATCTCTCCCCATTATGTTGTCATTTAATGTGACAAGCCTTTTCCTAGAATAATGAAAGTTAAGGCATGTCTCACTCCCCATTTCTACACTTGTTATACACCGTGTTATCTCTCCTCTGTGAGTACGTGTGCGGAGGCTGACAAGTGATGCAGAGATCTGTATGCCCCCTCAGCTATTTTAAATGATAGCG
Organism: Perca fluviatilis; assembly: GCF_010015445.1. NCBI lineage: Eukaryota > Metazoa > Chordata > Actinopteri > Perciformes > Percidae > Perca > Perca fluviatilis. Next base: position 11,572,287 of record NC_053121.1, on the reverse strand, counting down.
TGACTCTTAATCCTCGTACACGCCCAGAATATGAATTACAGGCAGACACGTTATCTCAGTTCCTTTACACGAGGAATTAGTTGTACTCACTTTGAATGAAAAGTGTGCTAATGCCTAAGGATTAAAGCAGCTTTTTGCTCAAGGACATTTTTGTGCAGCAGAGTTTAGGATTGTGTTTGGCCAGTTGGACCTTGCAGAACAGGACAATTGACTTACCAAACTTTAAATTATATCTTAGCACTACAGACACAGTTTTAACACAAACACCTGCTCACATGTGACTAAATGCATGTACTCAATAAAGCTTCCAAAGGATCCTTGAGTTTAGAATATTAATCCCAAAACAAAAATGTTGAAAATGCATTTAAGAATGTATGAACCCTGGCACATGGAAATATATTTCAAGTGGCTAAAAATGTATATTAGTCATAACTACTCAAGTGTGAAAGGGGTTGCACCTACTGATAAAACCACAGGAAACTATCCCCTGACTCTGCAGACCCCCTCAGCTCTACAGAGCATTTTAGTATCTTTCTCATTGCTCATTGTTTTGGTTGTATGGCCCACAAGTGTTTGGATCTAGACTCACTGTTCTTTCAACCTTATTTCCAGATGCAGCAGGCAGCTGTTTTCATAAAAAAAGCCCTGATTAACCTACTATACACTACCTGCCCAGCACCAAATAGCAGGCTGACACTGTTAGCGACTAGCTAGTCTCGCTTTGCCAGACCTTCCTCCACAGCACTGAGAAGGATGGTCAGGCTAGTCCACACAGCATTCCGGGATGGTAGAGAAACATGCTCTGGTTTATTGGCATTTCTTCAAACCAATCACAATCGTCATGGGTGACGCTAAGCATTGGACGGAGCAACGGTCCCTCTGCAAAATCTGGAATCAGTAAGGAACCTGTTTTGGTGGAACATGTGTACGTTCAAAAGTTGTTTTAGTCGTGCAACAGAAAACTCAGATTGGACAGATAGTCTAGCTAGCTGTCTGGATTTACCCTGCAGAGATCTGAGGAGCAGTTAACCATAGTCCTCAGAAATCCACCGGAGTTTAGAACACAAAGCACAAAGAAAAGCAGAAGGTAACGGACATCCGTGTGAAAAGCGGGATATCCGGCGGCAACGGATCAATCCAAAGTGTAACGTTGAGGATATAGACTAGCAACTAGCTAACAGCATTGAAGCATCAAAAACTGTGCCACCTGGGCTTGGGCAGTTTACTGTGCACATGGACACTGGACTTCCTGAGCAATAGACCCCAGAACAATAGGATGAGAGATCACAGCTCATCCGCTCTCATCCCAAACACTGGCTCACCACAGGGGGTGCGTCCTTAGCCCCCTCCTCTACTCCCTCTTTACCCATCACTGCTCTCCCATCCATCCATCCAACACCATCATCAAATTTGCTGAATAAACCATCATAGTAGGACTGGTAACAGACAATTATGAATCAGCCAGCAAGGAGGAGGTTCAGCATCTGACAGAATGGTATTTGTACAATAACCTGGAATTAAACATCACAAAAACCAAGGAAATGATTGTGGATTTCAGGAAATCCAAGCGCACTGAGCACTCTGCCCTCTACATGCACAGGGAAGAGGTAGACAGAGTAGAGAGCTGTACGTTTCTTAAAGTGCACCACATATATCTCCAATCAGGGGGGCAAGGCCCAACAGAGGCTGTACTCTCTTAGGAAGTTAAAGCACGTTCACCTCCCTCACCACCTGCTGACCAACTTCAATCAATCAGCAATAGAGAGCCTCCTGACCTACTGCTGCACGGTGTGCTTTTCCAGCTGCACACAAGAGAACAGGAAGGACCTGCAACGGGGGGTGAGGGCAGCAGAGCGTGTCATCGGGACAACACTACCCCCCCCTCAGAGACATATACACTGGCCGACTCCAAGAGAAAGCCAGCTGTATTGTAAAGGACCCCAGTCATCCTGGACATCACCTGTTCTCCCCCCTGCCTTCTGGGAAAAGATAAAGAACAGTCACCAACATATTGAGAAACAACTTCTCCCACAGGCAGCAAAATACACAAACCCACCCCTCCATCCCCTTCCTATTTATGCTCCTGCATTAAATTAATCGCCGTGGGTACGTACGTTAAGTACATAAGGAGATACGGACCCTAGCCTGACGTGCACCTCTCAGAAAATGTAACTACAAATCACAGCGACGCAAACCGCAACAACTGTGACTGCTCTGCTTGGCCGTGGCTTGATAGCATCGCGTTTCCCCCTACTCATTTTCGGGTTCTTCTTCTCCATAAGCAACATGAAATCAAGGAGAGGGTTAACTTTTCCTGCTACAGCTTTCCAACCGTGGTCAGAAAGCACAGGGGAGACACGTTGTTTTTCCCACTATGCCTCTTGAGTTGGTACTCGCTTCGAAGCTAATCCTCGTCACTCTCTCGCTCGCTCTGCCACACACTCCCACACAAACACACATGCCGGCCCTGCTATTTTCTTAAAGAGATACGCTAGAATGATGCAGACACAAGTATTAACATCAGGCCATTTACGTAGGCTAAATATGTAAGCATAAATAAGAAGCATAAATCCGCCTTAAATCAACCCACAACCCAAGAAGAGGTGCAATAACCTTATGTATATAGTATCACCTCATTGTGTTAATTTATCTAGATTTTTTATAGTTTTGCTATTATATATTTTGTTATTTATATTGTCATTTCTAAAGAGCTTCTAAATTGTGTTTCCTTGTCTTAACAATGACAATAAAGATCTATTCTATTCTAGCTGGTAAACATATTGGAGCATTCAACAGCTAAACAGATAGAGATGTTTCCCTGAGGAGTTGGTGGAGAAGAAAAACAGAGCTAAAAAAAGAGTGGATATTGGGGCTCAGTACTTACTGCAGTGGCCCAGGTTTGAGTCCGACCCATGGCCTTTTGCTGGAATGGAATGTGAACGCTGAGTCGGAGATTCAATGTCATCTTTGATTTCTTCCAGTAACTGTAATATTGCATGGCTGCTTAATCTGTAATGCTTAATGATTTCGTGTTCACTCAATAGAAAAAGTGTGATTTCAGCTCGTCTCCTTGGCCTCTTTATGGAAAACTCCCACTTTCCCCTTCACCCTCCCATGAATGCATATGCATGACACGGAAAAGCGCAATTTGCCATTTTCAGTCGCTGCGACAGGCAATCTGCGCTTTTACATCAGTGCGGCCTGTGTGTACATACCTCGCCATGCTTTTACACGCACGTTGCGAAACAAGTGGGTGCAAAAGCGTTAGTACATGTGGCCCTCAAACTTTTCTCTTAGCCATCGGTGGTAGTAGTCAGTACTAAAAGCAGACGCAGGACAGGTTCATGATGGGACGAGCCTTCAGAAATTAGCCTTGACACTCTAATGGTAATGAGACAGAAAGAGCACTATAAAATTCTCACCCTAGCCCACTATGTAATAATTACAATGACTGTAATGGTGGCGTAAAGTGCACTGGTAATTGGGATAATGGTTGGGGGAAGAAGTGGCTGGCTTACGCCATCCATTATGTATTAGCAACAAATGCAAACAGTGAGATGATGGTAATCTGAAACCATTACTATTCAGAAATAACCATCATAAAATTTTAATTTTTTTTACTGCATGTCTTCTAAATTGATGCTACATAATTGACATCCAGACACACACACTTACACAACAACACACCAGGAAATAATAACACTGGAAGGATGATGTGCAATATTGTTCTTAAATATATATTTAAACAACCTGCATTATACTTTCTTCTGCCCAACATTTACAATGCATCATTCTTATTTTCTTTTCATTACCAACAGTCACTTCTTGTCTAAACACATTCTGAGGATAGGGGATGATGGGACTCATTACACAGCCTATTGCACATGTAGAGATAAAGCTACACACACACACACACACAGAGACACACAGACACACACACACACTTGACACACAGTAGTGGTGGGCAAATTAAGCATAATGAAGCTTTTTGAACCATTTTCTTTATTTTAAATACAAATAAATTGATTTACGAAGCTTAATGAGGCTTCATTTGGCCATCACGTACTTAACCTGCATAAAGTAAGAGGTTGCCAGTCGACTGGACCTGTATGTTATTAAACATGAATAAACTCTACAGGGTCACGTATTGATTCTGGAACATTTCTGCTGATGGTGATGATGCTTAAGTAACTACTGAGCAACCCTACAGCTGTATTACAGCAGTGCACCTGATGGAATGTCCACCGCAGAACCCACTTGTCGTAGGTGAAGTTCATTCCAGTTTACCCAAGACGGCTGAGAAGAAAAAAGATGCTGATTACGTTGAAAGCCTTGAAGTAGTTTCACAGAAAGAACTTGACTTGAAAAGATTTACCAGACTTAACAAAAAAACAAAGTGGAGAAAAGAGCGCCTCATTGTCTGTGTGTTTGACAAAGAGAGATGTATGTGTGTTTACTGCTTTGTGGAGTCCAAATGGATTGATGTGCATTCCTTCCTACTTTACTGTTGCTCTAATGACAAAAAATACTGTTAACACCTCATCAAAAGTGTCTTCAAAGCTACAGAAAGGAAACTGATGTTAGAGTTGTACATTGCAGTTTGTGACAGATCAAATTGTTAGATCTATGGTTGGGAACATTTTTTTTAACAGTTTCTGTCTAACACAAAAAAGGCGAGGGATTTTTTTTTGGTTTTTTAAAGTTTTTTTGGGGGGCAATTTTTAGGCCTTTATTTGATAGAACAGGTGAAGATATGCAAGGGGAGATAGAGGGGGAATGAGATGCAGTAATGGTCAGAATCTAACCCACGGCCACTGAGGCAAAGACTGAGGCTTTGTACATGAGGCACACGCTCTACCAGGTTAGCTACTCAGGCGTTTTAAAACCTTTTGGTAGGCAGTCATAGCTACTTTTCAAAGGCACATTCACTTACAGACATCTACAGAGTCAAATCTCAGTCTTGAGTCAGTGCCACCCACTGTCACACTAGTCGGAGATTAAGTGGCTTGCTCAGGGGCACTGTGACAGTATTTCTAATGTACTGCAGGGACTCAAACAAGTTACGTTCCCAAGCCCACTCCTTCAAACCTTGAAAACACTCGTATGGGAGGTTACCGCCCATCAATCACAGCGATGTGACTGCTCTCTAACACTGTGTGAATCATTGTTTACGGTGTCAACCTGAAGAGCAGAACAATTATTTTAGACTGCCAAGCTGATACAGTGTTAGGATGGCTATTCTTAAACACACACCCACGCTCAGACATATATATAAAAAACACAATTTCTTCTGTGGTGTACTTTTGGAACAACCTATTTTCATGAAGTGATGTTAAATACATTTCTCCTTGAATAATGTCATCACTAACATTAAATACTTAAAGTGATGGTTCGGAGTAATTCACCCTAGGGTCTTTTGCACCATGACCTCGAGCCAAACACCCCCCCAGAAGCTTTTTTCATCTGGGTCTAACATTGGGAGAGTTAGCGTAGAGTAGCGTTATCAGCTGAATAGCTTACCGCAGGGGCTAATGGACCCATGTTTGTATCTCGTAAGTTACCCCATTAATAATGCCCGAAATGATACCAAACGTCTACAAGTAGTACAAATAGGTTATGCTCTCATAAAACGATGGATTGGAAAGTTTGTAAGTACACCAGAAGTTTATGTAAATAACACTTGCCTGCTGGCTTCTGCTCTCTGCTGTTGTTGTTGAAGCAATAGCTGCCTAGTAGCAATGCTCATTACAACCACCACAAAGAGATGCAACAAAAATATTTTTTAATTTAACTTTTTTTTAAGTAAGTGCTGTAGTATAACTAGCAGGAGATAAGTTATAATTGAGGTAAGTTTGGAGACATTACCTTATTTAATAATTAAATTAATAAATATTTTTGTTGTATCTCTTTTCGGTGTTGTAATTTGTAGACGGCCCTAAGCACTCGTCTAACTGCATTAGAGTGTTCATAAACTTCTGGTGTACTTACAAACTTTCCAATCCATTGTTTTATGAGAGCATAACCTATTTGTACTACTTGTAGACGTTTGGTATCATTTCGGGCATTATTAGTGGGGTAACTTACAAGATACAAACGTGGGTCCATTAGCCCCTGCGCTAAGCTATTCAGCTGATAACGCTACTCTAGCTAACTCTCCCAATGTTCGACCCAGGTGAAAAAAGCTTCTGGGGGGGTGTTTGGCTCGAGGTCATGGTGCAAAGGACCCTAGGGTGAATTACTCCGAACCATCACTTTAAGACAAGAGGTCTTCAGGGGTTGAAAATGTTGGTCCATATCCCAAATAGACCAATGGAAAACCTGAAACAGAAATGTTTAAATTAATTATCAAAGGAATTAGAAATGATCCAAAAGGGACCCAAGGATGCCCTAGAGTACTGTCAACCTGGTGTCCTATCCATGCAAAACAGTTACTAAATACAAACGAACAATAAGACAAAATAAATTTCAGGCCGGGGTGCCCTGGTAGCTCACCTGGTTGAGTGTGTGTGTCCCATGTACTAAGGCTCAGCACTTACACTGGCCTTGTTTTAGGCAACAGGGCCCTTTACAAGGGCCTGAAAATCGTGCCGAATATTTTCTAAGCCTTTTCAACGTAGTATTTATTTCTGATCAAATTTCTGATTTCCCATGGGCCCCATGGGTTCTTTGTCCACCCTGTGCCACCTCATTTAAAAAAATCCTGGAATCGCCCCTGCCAAGATGTGGTCAACTCAAACAGACCCACACAGAGAGACCACCAACACTAGCAGCAGCATGATGCTCCAAGTAAATACTTTTTTCCTGCAAGTCACAGTTCACATTCTTCATCTTGTCTAAAATAAATCTAATTTTTCTCCCATGATGATTATTTGATCAAAGCTAATACTGACAAAACAGCTTTTAGTGCACAAGCACAAGCATTACCGTTTAACTCAATAATAAACAGTAGTTTGACAAATAGTATCTTACTTTAATGTCCACCTACTAGTTTTTGCCAGAGCTCTGAACCACATCCTGCAGTCTTTCTCATGAATTTTACAATGCTTACAGTATAGAACTACATCCAAATGAATAAAGCTGTATAGTTCTGTATTATGAAAACTTTTTTTTGTGTTTTGTGTGACATGTTTATGTCAGTAAAAGGAGTGGGGACTGCCACTTTCGCTTTAATTTACCCATTTTATTTAGCAATTTTAACACTGGCCTGCCACTCCAGGCTAATCAGCTGGCCAAGCAACAAGGACATCAAACTAAATATTGAAATGATGTTCTGGAACAATTTTCCCCACTAACAAGATCAGCATAGGAGAAAATAGCTGCATTTTTGACTATAGCATTCAACCCCCCGGGCTACAGCAAAATATGACATCATATGAAAACATGTTGGGTTTTAATTAAACCGGGACGGACTGGGGCTAAAAAACAGCCCTGGAATTTCTCCCAAATAGGCCCATCATCCGGCCATTCGCCCCTAGCCGTGAGCGACAGACACTAGCCAGGAGGTCCTGATACTATGCCACAATACTGTAGCCTATCAGACAAGATATTCATGCATCTCAAAACCAATGATGATAATTGGGATTGTGTTTATTAATGAAGCCTCAGCCTTCAAATAAAAAAAAAAAATGTGTAAAAAAATATATAAGGTAAACTCCGGTGAAATGACTGTACTTCCCACATCCCGTTGGCTATCTTGTGTTATTCTCTGTGCTCTCCTCCTCTGCAGCTGCTGCAGTGGTAGCACTGTTCTCAAATCCTCTGTTGGCAATCAGTAGTGCTAATCGTTAGTCCTAATTGTCCTAATTGCGATCTCATTTGTCTTAATCGTTTTCTTTGCAAAGAGAATTTAGATTACTCTGATTTAAAAAGACAGGCTAAATCAATTTGCTGTAAAGTCCACTGCAGGACACCTGCATGTTTGTGAAGGCATCGTTGGAAATGTGCATTTCGAGCTTTTGTCAAGAATGGTTAGTTGTCTTTGTAATATTCTCATGTGGCAGACAAAGGGGGCAAGTAAACAATAGTACATTCAAGATTCAAAGATTCAAAAAGCTTTATTGTCTAATATGTTGCCATGTTAGAACATTTTCTTTTGATTGAAGGCAGAGTGTGTGTGATGTGTCAGTAGCATGAGTTTTGTATATGTATTGCATTGGGAATGAAGGATTTGTTGTATAATAACTTTTTAGCCAGAGGCACTCTGAACCTTCTTCCTGATGGTAATAGCTCAAAGCTTTGGTGGAGGGGGTGGGAGGCATCCTGGATGATGAAGTTGGATTTTCTTTCCACTGCTTGTACAGGTGCTGGTCATATAATTAGAATATCATGAAAAAGTTGATTTATTTCAGTAATTCCATTCAAAAAGTGTACATTCATTCCACACAGATAGATATGCAAGACATGGGTTTCAGCTGTCGCATTCCTTGTGTCAAGCCACTCTTGAACAAGACACAGTGTCAGAAGCGTCTCAACTGGGCTAAAGACAAAAAGGACTGGACTGCTGCTGAGTGGTCCAAAGTTATGATCTCTGATGAAAGAAAATTTTGCATTTCCTTTGGAAATCAAGGTCCCAGAGTCTGGAGGAAGAGAGGAGAGGCACAGAATCCACGTTGCTTGAAGTCCAGTGTAAAGTTTCCACAGTCAGTGATGGTTTGGGATGTCATCTGCTGGTGTTGGTCCACTGTGTTTTCTGAGGTCCAAGGTCAACGCAGCCGTCTACCAGGAAGTTTTAGAGCACTTCATGCTTCCTGCTTCTTACCAATTTTATGGAGATGCAGATTTCATTTTCCAACAGGACTTGGCACCTGCACACAGTGCCAAAGCTACCAGTACCTGGTTTAAGGACCATGGTATCCCTGTTCTTAAATGGCCAGCAAACTCGCCTGACCTTAACCCTATAGAAAATCTATGGGGTATTGTGAAGAGGAAGATGCGATACGCCAGAGCTGAAGGCCACTATCAGAGCAACCTGGGCTCTCATAACACCTGAGCAGTGCCACAGACTGATCGACTCCATGCCACGCCGCATTATGCAGTAATTCAGGCAAAAGGAGCCCCAACTAAGTATTGAGTGCTGTACCTGCTCATACTTTTCATGTTCATACTTTTCAGTTGGCCAACATTTCTTAAAAATCCTTTTTTTGTATTGGTCTTAAGTATTATTCTAATTTTCGGAGATACTTAATTTGGGATTTTCATTAGTTGTCAGTTATAATCCTCACAATTAAAAGAAATAAACATTTGAAATATATCAGACTGTGTGTAATGAATGAATATAATATACAAATTTCACTTTTTGAATGGAATTACTGACATAAATCAACTTTTTGATGATATTCTAATTATATGACCAGCACCTGTATATAAAGATCAGATGGCTGTTTTTGTGGAATGCCTATGATCTTAACGGCTTGCCTGGCTATCCTAGCCAGCTTTCTCTTGCATTTGTTTGGTAGGGAGCTGTACCAAGATGTGAAAGCGATGACAGACTATATCAGTGACTGGTATACTCTGGATGTTGTTGGCTGTTGTTGTCATGATTGTTGCTACTTATTAGTGCTGATTGTTACAAAGAGACAGAGCTATACAAGTTTAAGAATTTCACTCGGACCCTTTGTTCTTTCACAAATATGTGCTCATTCATGTGTAATTACTTCCACCAACTAATCAAAATATTCCCGCAAGTGTAGAATCTGCCATTTAGAATCATTCAGAATACATTCGAGCGAGTTGCTCGGTTGCCGGTTGAAGATGGAGCGCCTATCTAGGACATGTAAGGTAGTCGCCAAGAAAGTTAAAAAAAGAATTAAAACGACAATGCAACAAGCAAAGCAACAAGACCAAAGTTAATATTGGAGTGGCTTTTCCAAGATGGAAAGAACTCATAAGGAGCAAGGATTTTAAAAGGGATGCCGAAGTTGCCTTCTTACTTTTGTAAATTCAAAGTTTTATAGTTGCTTGGCTAACTATAGAATGGTTGTGCATAACGCTAGAACGACGTCTAGGATACCTCACGTCGATTAAAAATAATTGTCTACCTTGTAACATAAAAGTAATCATATGTGTCGTGATTTCCATGGCAGACAACTCACGTCATGTGCAGTTGTAACACAGACTAGCTGGAGATACTATAAGAGCTAATTTCGGTTTCATTGACATTGTTCATACTGCTCAGAGAAATATATTAAACACACAAACCTCCGCTGTAAACATTGCCTTACACTATTAATCTTGTACAATATACAGAATAACGATAGCACTGATACTTTACTAACATTAGCTTGCATATGTTTGGGAACCTGATAGCTGATGTTAGCAATAAAATGGTACCAAAATACGTAAAACTATTATTACACTGGAAGGAACTCTCACAGACAAAGTCGTACTTCTTGGAATAATACGGCCACAGAAGGAGTTATAACGTGCTCAGAATGGGAGGGATTAGAAAGTAACATTCAGTTGGTTGTCATATACAATTTTACCGCTAGATGGGAGAAATTCTTACACAATGGAGCTTTAAATATGTATATATCAAACTGCATTCCTGAGGGGATGCTGGCATCATCATAAAACAATGATGCATACCTTTTACTGCTTCTTGTGTAATAGCACTGCTTGTGTTTAGGAGTTAAGCAGGCAAATAGCCTCTGGACAACTACTATAGAACCTGGCTGTCCTGGTTCAACAGTTTTTCCTACTTAAAAAAGGGAGTAAATTAAAAATATGTTTTGCCAAGTGAGTGGCCTGTAATGTCTAGTGCTATACATTTCTAAAATTGATGGTAGGTCAGGGTCAATGACCTTTGTCCAGATGTTTCAGATTTTCATCTGAGGTGTTGCCATACCACACAGTTATTGCAAAAGTGAGGCTGCTCTCAGTACCAGCCTGATGACATTGCACCATTCCCTCCTGTGATGTGGAAAACATTTTCAGACCTATGAAAAAGAAAATGTTCATGCTGGGTTTTCTAACACTCTATAGAAGAGGAGATTGTAGCTGTCCACCTGAATTCCCTTGACCCTTTATGACCAAGGGTAGATGGCCACTGTTACTCTGGTGGAAGTTCACCACAGACATTCTACTCCAAGTTGTTGGCTACACAACACCAAGGATGATACTTTCAACTTTAAAACTTAGACAACTTACCAGAATAGTGGGAGTTACAGATAGTCACTTATACATTTGTCTACTGTCAGATTTTTCCATAACGCTTTTACTCTGGTATTTATCCCTTTGATATCTCTGGTTGTATTAGACTAGTGTCATCAACTTTTTAGTTGATGGAAAACTTGTTAGCCGTAAGTTGCTTATTTATTAGGGCTGTCAATGGAATAAAATACTGAATTGCGATTAATTGCATAATTGTCCATAGTTAACTTGTGATTAATCACAAATTAATCCCATTTTTAATCCTTAATTTTTAAAATTTTTAATGCTTGACAGTACATGCAAGTAACTTTAGTATTGTGGAGAGAACCATCTGGAAGGACTTTGAAACTGAACTGCCATTCCAAAGACCCTTTTTTTGATCCATTTCTGCATTAAATGGAATTATGCTATAACTTACTATTATTGCGTTAATTTTGACAGCCCTATTATTTACACATCCAGCAGTTACGAAGCAACATTACTATTAATTTGGAGTCGTGTTTCTAGCCACCTGATCGAATATTCACTCTCTTTAAGCTCTGCTTTGGTCCCCACCCACTCCTGATGGGGAATCCTACTCCTCTCTTTTCTGTTTGTGTTTCTGTTTGCTGCTGTGCCGTTTTGAGGTGTGTTTCATGACATTCGACAATTAGGTTTGCCATTTTGACAAGTACATTATATCACTTCATGGGGGACGTGAAAGTTTGTTAACCTGGAAATGTGGAGTATTCTGTTAGGTTTGTGTTTTCTGTGTTGTTTTTTTTCCACCAATTTACTACATTTACAACCCCAAATTAATCATATTGTTGCAGTTGTGGGTGTTGTAGCGTAAAATCGTATCATTAAAAGCCAATAATTGAAATACAATGAATCAGTTAGATTTTTGTTTTCTTACTGAAGCCAAAACTTTCACCCAGCTTTTCCCTAATTATGTGCTGCTGTAAGAGAAATAGGCTGGCTCTGTTGAGAATCAAAGCTACAGTATCGAGAAGTTCCTGACTGTCATCCTCTGTGTGTTCACTAGTATTTATGTACATATTGCTGCAGTAATTAAATCCCACAGCTATAATTTAAAGGTCACATCCAAACTATTCCCCTGGAATATTATAGAATTGTGGTAATACCACCATGGATGTATTATTAGAACTGGATACAGCATTCGAGGCTGAGCCCCGTTCATTCCTATGAGAGTTGCTCAATGGCGCATGAAGCCATCATCGGGCCAAAAACACGTATAAAATGACCCGGATGATGTGCACTAGAGACTTCCACTAGCTGAGCCGGCTACTTCCGGTTTAGTGCTCCGTTAACTTGAATGGGAATTAAATTATTTAATCTTGCGGCTCTTTTAGAATTTCTAAATGTTATCAGACCGAATGGATCAAATTCTGATAGTGAGGAGATCACGTGACCAGCAGCCACAATGGCTGTAGAAAACTGTGGCTCTCGTACCCACCTCCGCATTTCATTGAATAACCAGGTCTATTTTTTTTTCTTCAACGCCAAATCATTTTATATGCTATCTCAGTGACTCAGTGAACTGCCAGCAAGTGCGAGAAAACAGGTCCCGTTGTCATCTAAGCTACATACACAAAAATCTGCAAACATGGCGGCAGCTAACAGAGCGGTGGCTAACATAGCGACCGATCACTCAGGTCTTGGAAAAGCAACTAAGTGTGCTTGAATCAGTGGTTTAAAACACAATAAACGGTAGCTCTAACGGAAATGAATGCCTCGCTGCAACACATCAGGGCAGAGCTTGAGAGAGCTTGAGGGAACTACGGTGCGTGATGCAACCTGACTGCGGTGCATTCACGACCCAGCGGCATCGGGAGCTTGAAGAAACACAACACGAGATACATGCTAGGAGCACCCCGGACCTGCTCATCCACCCGGCCACACTGAGAGTGACCCACGGAGGGAGAGAGTTCGCCTTCACTGCAGCCACAGATGCGGACGTTTTCTGTCGGGAGCTGGATGTGGAGGACGACGTAACATCAACACGGGCTGCTCCGCGGTGGGGCCGAGGCTGGCAGACCCAGCGGGTGTGGACTAGCGGTGTCTGGGCGACCGTGCTAAAGTTTGGCTCAATCTTCGGCTATAAAATTAACTGGAATAAATCTAATTTTCTTTTATTGAACAACAGGCATGTGACATCAGCCATTAGTGTAACAATACCAACCCAAAGAAAAATTACATATTTGGGCATCACGCATCGCTACAGCGAGTTGTCCAGGACAACTATGAAACTATATTAAGTAGTGTTCAAAGGGATCTGTCCAATTGGTCTGCGCTGCCAGCATCACTACGGTCCAGGATTGCTGTTGTTTAAATGAATATAGTTCCTCGTGTGAATTTCTTAAGTACAATGATCCCCTTACCCCCACCAGTATATTTCTGGAAGAAACTTGATACCTTAATTTGGCAGTATATTTGGAATAATAAACAACCTAGGCTAAAATATTCTACCCTGCAACGTATCACAAACACAGGAGGCCTGGCCCTCCCCAACTTTAAAATGTATCACAGAGCCTTTCAGCTATGGGCCCACAGAGCGTGGATGGACCCCTCATCTATAGTTCCATGGAGAGAAATAGAGCAAAATCTCACTGGAAGTCTAAGGCTGCAAGACCTTGCCTTTGCAGGTGTGTGTCCAAAAAAGTATGTTAGCCTATGGCCCTATTATCACCAACACATGACCAACTTTAAACACGTGGAAGACCAACTAAGCTACACCAATAAGTGGCATTTGAATACCCCAATAGGGCACAATGCACACTTAATGTCTGGTAACAATTCAATTTCAATTCAATTTTATTTATAGTATCAAATCATAACATAAGTTATCTCGAGACACTTTACAGATAGAGTAGGTCTAGACCACACTCTATAATTTACAAAGCCCCAACAATTCCAACAATTCCAGTAATTCCCTCAAGAGCAAGCAGTGCGACAGTGGCGAGGAAAAACTCCCTCTTGGGAAGAAACCTCGGACAGACCCAGGCTCTTGGTAGGCGGTGTCTGACGAGCCGGGTTGGGGTGTGATGAACAGTGGCGATAGTAGTCACATTAATAATGGAACAGTGACTGGATGTAGCGGGAAGCTGCAGGGTTCAGCAGGACGCAGCATGACATTGCAGGGCATCGCTGAGCTCAGCAGGGAGTGCAGCAGGACCACGGCGACAGCTGCAACCAGGGTCTTGGTGCCAACGTTCTCCAAGGAAATACGCTGGGGGAAAAAAAAAGCATAAGGACTCCGGGGAGTAAACTCCCCAGAAGCTAGGATTAGTAACAAGCATTTCTGGGACGGGCTGCACACAAATAGTAATAGTAATAGTAATAGTAACAGTAATAGAAAGGGAGAGGAGAGAGCAGCTCAGTGTGTCAAAGGAAGGAAGTCCCCCGGCAGTCTAGAACTATAACAGCGTAACTATAACAGGTAACTAAGAGAGACAGGTCATAAGGAGAGGTAGCTTTTTCGGGCTTAGAACTCTCCCCCTGCCGGATCTGGCTTGGCTGGCCTGCCTCCCTCTACTTTGTTATGTATTATTAATCTAACAATTATGAAGAGAAGCAGTTGGGCCAGTTAGGTGAACACTGCAACTCCTCACTCCCTAACTATAAGCTTTATCAAATAGGAGAGTTTTAAGTTCATTCTTGAATGAGGTGACAGTTTCTGCCCCCCGAACCCAGATCGGGAGCTGGTTCCATAGGAGAGGAGCCTGATAACTGAAGGCTCTAGCTCCCATTCTACTTTTAGAGACTCTAGGTACCACCAGTAACTCTGCATTCTGGGAGCGCAGTGCTCTAGTAGGACAATAGGGTATTAGGAGCTCTTCTAGATATGATGGTGCTAGACCATTTAGAGCTTTGTAGGTCAAGAGAAGGACTTTAAACTCAATCCTGGATTCAACAGGAAGCCAATGCAGAGAAGCTAATACAGGAGAAATATGATCTCTTTTCTTAGTTCTTGTGAGAACACGCGCTGCAGCATTCTGGATCAGCTGGAGAGTCTTAAGAGACTTATTTGAGCAACCTGACAGTAGGGAATTACAATAGTCCAGCCTGGAAGTAACAAATGCATGGACTAGTTTTTCAGCGTCGTTTTGAGACAGGATATTCCTAATTTTGGCAATGTTACGAAGATGAAAAAAGGCTGTTCTTGAGGTTTGTTTTAGATTGGCATTAAAGGATATATCCTGATCAAAGATAACTCCTAAAGTTCTAACAGTGGTGCTGGAGGCCAGGGCAACACCATCCAGAGTAGCTATATCTCTAGATAATGAAGTTCGGAGGTGTTTAGGGCCCAGCACAATAACTTCAGTTTTGTTAGGGTTTAACATCAGAAAATTATAGGTCATCCAGGATTTTATATCCTTAATACACTCTTGAAATTTTGCTAGCTGACTGGTTTCGTCTGGTTTGATTGACAAGTATAATTGGGTGTCATCCGCATAACAGTGAAAGTTAATTGAGTGTTTTCTAATAATATTGCCTAGAGGAAGCATATATAAGGAGAATAGAATTGGTCCAAGCACTGAGCCTTGAGGAACCCCATGGCTAACTTTAGCGTACTTGGAGGATTTATCATTAACATTCACAAATTGAGATCGATCAGAGAAATAGGACCTAAACCAACTCAGAGCAATTCCTTTAATGCCAACCAAGTGTTCCAATCTCTGTAACAGGATTGAATGGTCAATTGTGTCAAATGCAGCACTAAGATCTAGTAAAACAAGAATGGAGACAAGACCTTTGTCTGCAGCAGTTAAAAGGTCGTTAGTAATTTTCACCAGTGCCGTCTCTGTGCTATGATTCTTTCTAAATCCTGATTGAAAGTCATCAAATAAACTTTTGCTACACAACAAACCCTTTGCTTGTAAGCAGTGGAGTGACAGAGGTATTTATACTTTAGACCAGCTATTCAATGAGAAAGGTATGTTGAGTTTTGAAGACCTGAGAGCTAGTTTTGAGGTCCCCAAGACATCCTTCTACTTATATATTTATGCTAAACTGATGGAAGTATCCATAGGAGAACTCCCAATAGTAAAGAAATGGGAACGAGAGCTGAGCCCTGAGGGGAACACAATTAATTGGGACAGTTTGGGACTACATTTTCCACTGTTCCAAGAACCCAAATCACCAGTATATCCACTTCAATATATGTGATAGGAAATATTGGACTCCCCAGAAGAGATACGTCTCTAAAGTCATTCCCACTCCCTATTGCACGTTCTGTCAACCTGAACAAACTGGAACTTTCCTGCATATGATCTGGGTGTGTGAACAGGTGCATGAGTTCTGGAATAAAACAACATCAATATCTGATGTGATAGGATGTTGAATTCCTACTGACCCAATTGTTTTGTTACTTAATGACAACTCTAAATTACACCTGCTTGGGAGACAGAGGAAAATTTGGCTACACTGTAATAAATTTCATGTTAGTTTAACTTGGAAATGCAAGTTCCCTTGCTGCCTTGAAAATCGAAGTTCACTCAACTTGAAGACTGCCTTTGTTTCAACTTAGAAATTAAAGTTAATGAGGTTGATGTAACTACAGTGTTCTAGTTTTGTTAAAGTTGTTCTTTTAGTTGATTTAACATTACTTGGTTTAACTTCATACTTTAAGTTAAAACAAATTTATTTTCTTTAATAATGCAAGAAACCTTCCTTGCCTAGTATAACAGACTTTTCTGCTTTATTTCAACTCACAGTTTCAAGTTAAAACAACATAACCACATTTATAGCAGACATAGCGTGGGTGCTTAGGTGGGGCCACCCCTGGGCCCCGTGCGAAATAGGGGCCTCTCTGCTGATCTTGTGTCACTTGACATAAAGTGGCCAGTAGTGAAGTGACATGCCACAGATTAATGGCTGAAGAAAGCCTATTACTGCTCAACGTCTAACACTGTAATACTCCAGCTCTTCTTATCAAACGTAACAGTCACTTAACTCATGGTTACAAATGTAAACCAGCAATAACAATGACAATTACCAGGCAACAAAACACTACATTCTAAACACACGTTTAATAAACAGAATTCATAAAGTTACATTTGTATTTCGAACAAACTGCAAAATTTTCAGCAAATTTTAACACAACTCTATTTACCGCCTTGCATCATGGGAATTGGCCAGCCATTGAACCAATTGCAGTCCTGACTGCAGTACGCAGATCGGGGTTGGGCTAAATATGGGCGGAGCTAAACGTTTGACTTTTGAAAAGAACTTTCCATTTCAATTTGAGAAGAGTGAAATTCACAAGTTGTTGACAGGTACTCCCTCTGCCGGGCACCAGTGCTTTCTTGTTTGCCACAACACGTGTTATATTTTAGTAGAAATTTGAATAGGCTACATCACTTATCGGCGGTGTATAATTAATTTATTGTGTCCATGCTTTAACTTTGCCATGGAAGAAGACGGAAGAAGGTTATTTTAAACTCGAAAGGCAACTCTTTTTTGTTGCAACACACACACACGCTTTTTTTTCAACTGATAACTTAACTTACATACCCAAGTTCAATCAACACATAAATTTTTTTAAATAGTCAACCCAATGAATAAATGCAAGTTTAACTTTCAAAAACTCATAAATTTGAGTTCAAAATCCACAACTTGTATAAGCTCGTTCAGTTAAAAATAAGAAATAAGTGGACATAACTAAATGGGTCTGTAATATTTTATAGTGTAGCCGGCTCAACTGCAACCAAGAAAATGATAGCTCAATGCTGGCTCCCCCCTCACTCGCTTTGTATAAAACAGTGGTTGACGTATTTTCTAGACATAGTTATGCTTGAGCTCTCTACAGAATCAGAATCAGAATCAGAAAGGGTTTTATTGCCAAGTACGTTTTTTAACACATACAAGGAATTTGTTTTGATGTTGTTGGTGCACATCACACATTCTCTAAATGGAATATTAAACAATATAAGTATAGGTATAAACAATATCAACAAAATCTTTAAAAATAAAGATAGAAATAAAAAATAAATAAAAAAAATAAATAAAGAGCAAAGAGCATTACAGCAGAGGATTAACAAAGCCAGATCATCCACTATCAGCCTATGGGAAAGCTCAGCAGCACAAATATCTTGACCTCAACCCCACAAGAATTAGAGTGATTAGGCAAGGTGTGGCTTCTGTTTGTTTGTTTTGTTTTCCTTGAGACTGCAGAGGGTGGGGGTGGGAGAGGGTTTTTGATCTTTTTCAATTTGTGTTGATCTGTTCTGTGCACCATCTGCTATTACCTGTCACATGGTGTGGAATTTGTTTTGTATGTCTGAAGGTGGCAATAAAAAAAGTTGATAACAAAAAAAAAAAATCTGATAGTGAAACAAGTCATTTTGCGGGGGTTGTGATGGTCCAAAAAATCTCCTTCGTTAGTCCATGGGAAAAAGTATTTTTGGGCCAGAGGGCATCGCGTGACCTGCCAGGAGTTGTAATTCTACTGTTTGGCCACTATGTCAAATTGGCATCAAATCCCGGCGCACTTCCTTGGGGCCTGACTACAACAGATATTCCAGGTAAAATCTGCAAAATGAATGAATAATGTAGAAATGGTCTTTGGCTTTATAGCAGTGGATCAGAAATACACCTTTAAAATCCTATACATTTTTTGATTTACCTGTTTTAAAATCATTCTGATGATTCATTTTGTGTCTCTCCTTTTCTTCCTCACCACTGGGTGGCACTATTAGTTTGAGAACTAGAGACATAGTGATTGGGAGCGGGAGGAGAACTAGAGCAGCAGAAATGCAAAACGGCACAACCTATCACTGTTAAAGTGGTGGAATGACAAGAGGAGACAACACTAGAAGAAACTAAAAAGCAGAGGAAACAAGAAAATAACATGCAATGTCGGGAGATATATTTGTATGCCGCACAGATTCCCTGCAAATTAGAGGAGACAAAAGTGTAATGGTGAAAGAGAAAAAAGGAGAGATAAGACAGGATAGACGGGACTTCTTTTTTCAACTTAAAGTGTTCAGAGTTGAGAGACTGCCTCCACTGAACACACACAGAGGATTCTATGTTGGTAGACTGATTGTTGACAGTGAGAACACTTCTACAGGATACCCCTGATTCCACTTGAAGTACTGCTGTCTCCTACTGTCGCTATGTAATCCCAGCAGTCTATTGAAAGACCCATCAAGTGAAACCTAAAGGGAGAGATAAAGCTACTCCTGCTCACCAGATGAGCTTCACACATCTCTCACTTTTACCCAGTGCTCCTCTGGGACAGCACAGAAGAAAAAGCTTTGTTTAATGGAATGTACTGTCTGTCACCTCCATTATTTTTAATGCATCCTGTTTTGTTCTAACATCAAGTCATGTCGAGGGTTCACATGTCATATAGCCTCTGCCCTTTGTCACTGGAGGATAATGCCTCATCCCCTGTAGATTTCCCCATGTGGTAGTAATACTATAAAATAGTTTCTGGCTGCACACGGCGTGATATCAGCTAGTCCGAGCCCTCAACCAAGCCATTAGCCACCATTGTCCAGCCAGACCAGCTCTTGTCCACCATTAGTATCCAGCCCCAGCCAATCATTTGTCTATTACAGCCATCATGATGTTTAGCTCTCTCAGTGAAAGGCCACATTCCACTAAATGTGTTAATGTGCGTACGAAACTTGCCTGGCTTGTATTTATAAATACATTTTTATATTTTCACATTCAAAGAGGCTCACCTCCTATCCTCAAATATCCTCAAATGCATTTATGTCTGCACCACTTAAGACACACATCTCCAGGATATGACAGATAAACATTTTTAATGTAAGTCATGATTAAATAGATAAATAGATAGATCTGTTTACCAGCTTTTCAGCAGTGTGCATAAAAGTTAAATAAATAGGACAAAAACTAATAGAGCAAATATGAATAAAATAAAAATAAAAAAAAGAAAATAGAAAAATTTTTCAAAAGGTGAGACACAAATGTTAAAAAAGGTGACCTTAAAAACTGATGGTAAGGTAGCAGCATAAGGGTTGTTTGTGCAAAACTGCCATTCAAAGGTATTGTGTTTGACTGGAGATGTGTTTCTGTGATTGTGAAATGAGCTTTCAAAAGCATAAAAGACGTAATGCTGGAGAATGAAGAACAATGGTTGTGATTTTAAGTTATGATTCCATTGTGTTCGGTAGTGCTCTGCGTTCCCTCGTTCTCTTGATTCTACAAAACCAGTGAAGGTATTTTTGCTTCTGACCTCCAGTTTTCTCTGTTGTCTCACCTGTGGATGTTTTGTGTACGCAGCTCTACATTTGTGCCTTGCTGCTGATCCAGTTCCTGTAGTTCGACGCCTGTTTTTCGTTCTGCCATCTCCAGCCGGCCAGCTTCCTGCCACCACTGCTCCTGCTAGACTTTTTTTGTTCAACAACTTTTTTGGCACTTACCAATCAGCTCTGATTCTCTGCTCTGTAATTCAACAAACTGTAAAGCTTAACATTTTATTTATATTTCCATTTCAAGCTTAAAGCAGTTTTACTGCAAGAGCAAAATAAGAATAATTTGATTGCCAGTAATTACATTTGTGTTGTTGCTGTGGTACTGAAAAAAAGGCTTTCATTTTAAATTAAATGTTAGGATAAGTAGGACGTACTTAGTAATTATATTGTATTGTATTGTAAGTAATTGGTAAATGACAGTGATTGTATGACCAGTTAGTGGTCAGGAGTAACTACACTCCTGTGAGGTCAAAGTGCAACACTGATTGTTAACCTTTGAACTTTCAGTGTATTAGACCGCGTGAGTCACAATAATAATGGTCTGGATTACTGGATGTCAGGCATACTTCTATCCTTTGTGATGAAATAATTAAAGTTAACATGCTAATGTGTCTAAATACTAAAATGACATTACTGAGAGGTTACATGTTTATAGGAACCGTGGAATAAATATATAAGTGCAATGGTGCTCATTTCAATGTGTGTGTGTGTGTGTGTGTGTGTGTGTGTGTGTGTGTGTGTGTGTGTGTGTGTGTAAGCTTGATTAGATAATCAATGGTGCTCTTTACAATACGTGTGTAAGCTTGTTTAGATCATTACCCTCCCTGTTAACACATGATGAGACTACGGGTGAGTAGAATAAATGTTTGGAATAGGGAATCTACACACTTAATATGGAGCCTGAGAGTGAAGCAGAAACTGTCCACAACTGTGAAACCTGTACTTTATTTTGCCTTATTGCTTTAGAATAAATATATATTGAATGAGAGACATTGAAGAGACGATTTTATCCTTTTCTTAAAGGTCCCATGACATGGTGCTCTTTGGATGCTTTTATATAGACCTTAGTAGTCCCCTAATACTGTATCTGAAGTCTCTTTTATATAGACCTTAGTAGTCCCCTAATACTGTATCTGAAGTCTCTTTTATATAGGCCTTAGTGGTCCCCTAATACTGTATCTGAAGTGTCTTTTATATAGGCCTTAGTGGTCCCCTAATACTGTATCTGAAGTGTCTTTTATATAGGCCTTAGTGGTCCCCTAATACTGTATCAGAAGTCTCTTTTATATAGGCCTTAGTGGTCCCCTAATACTGTATCTGAAGTGTCTTTTATATAGACCTTAGTGGTCCCCTAATACTGTATCTGAAGTCTCTTTTATATAGACCTTAGTGGTCCCCTAATACTGTATCTGAAGTCTCTTTTATATAGGCCTTAGTGGTCCCCTAATACTGTATCTGAAGTGTCTTTTATATAGGCCTTAGTGGTCCCCTAATACTGTATCTGAAGTGTCTTTTATATAGACCTTAGTGGTCCCCTAATACTGTATCTGAAGTGTCTTTTATATAGGCCTTAGTGGTCCCCTAATACAAAGTGAATTTTTCATGCCATGGGACCTTTAACAAACAAACACAACACCTCTGTGTTTCGCAAAGGCACAGTTGCTGCATCAGGGTTTAGCACCGGCCAAGACGATTATTATTTTTTTAAAGAAATACAAACAACCCAGAGCTTTTTTCCCCCTATACCAGAATGCTAACTTGTGGCAGCCAGACAACACTTCAGCGCTGGCATATATAACATATATTTATACTATTAGGGATGCACCGAATCCAGGATATAGGTTCAGATTCAGCCGAAGATTGGGCTTTTTGAAGGGGTTTGGTTTCTGCCGAACCTTAGAATTTTTTTCCACCAAACCGAACAACATCGCCGCTGCCAAAACACCTGCGAATGACACATCCGAAAGAATACGAGCCGCACATGAAGGAATCCACAGACAGCAGCCAAAACGCAGCAACCCCAGGTCAATGGAAGGACAGTCACAGCTAAAAACTTGTGTTAACCAGACAGTGCCTCTCCCGGGCTGTCAGCTGTTCCTCGGCAAATGAGCGGAGCGACCGAACGGCCGACTGCTGCTCGTTAGCTAACGTTAGCTTTCTAATTTCACCCACCCAACATGCCTTCATCATACACTGGTTAGCGAAAATTGGCCAAAGAAAATTGTCACTCATCTGGCGATAGCGATGTGCTTTCCTACGATGTGAAAAGAGCGTGTCAATTCAACATTAAGTAGTTACATTTAACTATTTTAGAGGCTGTGGACATTGTTTACTTCATTAATGTGTTTACTGTGTTAATGGACTGAAAATGGGAGTAGGATTCGGTTTCAGATTCGGCAGAATGTTAACCAGTGGATTCAGTATTCGACCGAATCCCAAAAATCTGGATTCGGTGCAATACGTATACATATATATGTATACATATATGTAAACATATATGTGTATATATATATATATATATATATATATATGTATGTTTATATATATATATATATATATGTATATATACATTCTACTACTCAGTGGAGCTCAGTGGATTTAGGTGTGAAAAACAAAATGCTCATTAAGAGATACTGTGCAGTATTAATTATTTTACTGTTAATAGTTTACTTAATAAAAAAAAAGTTTTCAGTTCTGCCAATAGCAACATTCCCAATTACAGAAAGAGTGTGCATGCTTGTTTGACTCAGTCCGCAGAGCCCTGAAGCCCCCCCCCCGCCAAGAGCGATGTATGCTCAATTATTCACACTTTATTAATATTGAATGTGTGGCAAATTGATTCAATGCACGTCCTTGGGTCCCAAGCAATACACAACTAAGTGTGAAGTAGATCGGATAAATGGTTTTCAAGATATGCGAAGGCTGTCTATTCTTCGCATATCTTTGCATTAACCACGGTAATTGGGGGCTCCTATTCCAAATGCACTTGCTAACCCTAAAAATCATAGTAAAGTTATGCAGTTCACTAAGCATTTATTTATTTTGCTCACTTCAACTTGGTATCCTCTATGTGTTTGTTGACTTCTTACATTATACCCTAGCATACACAATTCGTTTAACCCCTGTTGTGTTCTGAACCTAGCTGCTTTTGGTTGCTTTGTGCTGTTCCTCAGAGTTTCATGTTTTTAATTAACACTAGCAGATATCCTAGCATGCAGAGCTGCAAAGCTCAGATCTGAATCTTGGGGTGTGCAAAGTCTCTGTAAGGGCTGCTCAGAAATTCAGAAGGGAAAGTTCTGTAACATTAAAAACATTACACTACAGACATTTTAAGTATGAGGCAATTAGTCACAACAAGCAGAGTTTTAAACTAGTTTGAACCAAGTTTCAAGCTTTAGTTTTACCTTTTATATAAAACCCTGCAAAAAGACCTTTTTCCGCTGCAGACATTTTGTCATAGCAGAAAAGCACAGGTGTAACTAATCCTCATGAGCGTCAATAATGGTTGCAGTCCATTTAGGTGTTGGTGCGTTCCAGTTTCAGCACCCTGTATTTGTACATGCTGACTCATTGTCAGGGCAGTCTTTAATGCCATTGGCTCCACCTGAGCTTCTTCTGCTACCAATGTCTTCTGTAAATAAGGTCTGACCTAATATACAATTTTTTTCTTCATAGCTATCAAATACTGAGAAAGCCAACACATTCTCACTCGCAGCGCATCGTGGGGGAGGGTGTATTACTACAGACACGGCACCCCTCCTCTTCTCTGCTTCTCTCTCTCTATAGTCGTCCGATTCATCTACCAACCCTTGTAGGGCTGGCTCAGTTTTGCCTTGGACCAGCTCATAGTTATGCTGCTATAGGTCTAGATTACCGGGGTACTTCCTTTTACACAATGATCTCCTCTCTCTTTCTGTGTGCATCCATGTCCCAGAAATACTTGTTACTAACTTGTCTCCGGGGAGCTTATTCCCCGGAGTATTTATGTTTTCTTGCCTCAAGTTTTCCTTGGATTGGGGTGGCACCTAAATCACGGTTGCAGCTGCCGCCGTGGTCTTGCTCGATGCCCTGCTGTGCCCCACTATGCCCCGTGGGTAATGGACAAATCATAAACCTATTATGTTCAGGGTTCAGCTGTGGCTCTTCCTGTCACTGTGTATTGTAAATGCTGTTATTCAAAGAAGATATGAAGCAGTAATATTCAAACACAGTTAGTGCAAACTGCCTCCTGCTGAAGGGATTCAAATAAATATCCTACTAGCACAGTCTTCCTTTCAACTTTTTGTCTTTTAGTTTTTATATGCATTTCCATGTCTTTGAATTGTTGCAGTAAAATCTACTTAATTTCTTTTCTATCAAGTCAATGCTACTGCATATTTTTTCATGCTGCCAGTATCTGGATTCTACTTTGCCATGGCTGCACTCTAATTGGACTGAAGGCTGTCCCTGCAGTAATTTTAGAGGCTTGTTGCTGGGAAGGAGTCAATATTTGGATTGAAGATCATCCCTGTAATAAATTTTAGATTGCACGTATTCTTGGAACAGCTAGACTGAGTGTGTTCCTGGTAAATCCAACATGACAGCCCCTGACAACATACCTACAAGGTAGGTGTGTGTGTGTGTGTGTGTTTGTGATCCAAAGCTTATAAAAAAAATCCTGCAGGAAATATATTACCTGTGTGCACATGGGCACGCATGTGCTTTGTGAGTTATGTATGTGTGTGTGTGTGTGTGTGTGTGTGTGTGTCACTGTATATCACAGCGTGTTTATGTCTGTTGAAATATGACTTCCTGTATGATCATCCATGTGACACCAATAACTCCACCATGTGACACCTGCACATAAAAAAGGGTATTAAAAGGATGCTGTGTTCTTTAATAACACATCTTTCTCCCCGGGAGAGATGCAGTTTGTACTTTCAGGTCAGTGGTTTGATAGCTCCTACCACATGGCCTTGGTACAGTGTATTGGAACACAAATAGTGATGGATTTGTGTTCAAGTTCTTAGCAGAACCTATGGGTGAAGTGTTAAAATGCTGAAATCCATAGGTGGTTTTGTTAGACACTTTCTACTCTTCTATTCACAGTTTTGTAAGTGTCATTAACATCATCCATCACTAAGAACTACTTTCCAACTGGTCAAACTTGTCAAATACAGCAGCTTGTTCCGGACCGATTGGAGTCACTTTAACCTCTGGCCTCATGCAGGGTGGTCCGATAGACTTCAACAAGTGGTTAACGTTGTGAATTCAAACAAAACTACCTAGCTTTATGTACATATGTGACGTTAGTTAACTAATGTAAGCAAGTTTAAAGGTGATCTATTATATAGCATTTTCAGGTTCATACTTGTATTTTGTGTTTGTACTAGAACATCTTTACATCAGAGGGGAACCCTCTGGGCCTTCAAGGTATTCAGTGAAGGCCTAAGAAAAAGTATGAAAGTATTTTTTTGTACTCTTAATAAATTATTTATTTATGTATTTATTTTTCTGTTTTTACAGAAACGGTTCAATATAACGGTCGGGGAAATCAAGACCAATCACAATTTTTCTTTTGTTGGTATCTGTGAGAAGTGACTCCCCCTGGTGAGGCAGGGCCTTCAGTAGCTGGACCGAATGCCTGTGTAATCCAAGTGAATGGGGGCATGCATTTATTATTGACAGGTGTCTTGGCCAATCTTATCTTGATGAGTTGTGGGTGGGATAATTTCCCCACATCTTCAGGGCATTCATGAATACCTTCCACTAGGCTGGTGGGCACCAAGGCATTTTAATTCCAGTTTCTCCTCCAAAGGGTTAAAACCTGTGCTCGAGTATAAAATCCACTTCGATCATTTTTCAAGTTAGCTAGAGACGATAACACAATCTCCCGTCTTTCGCTCTTCTTGCCGACTGTTGGCGCCCCGCCAGACAGCCAATCATATCTGAGATATGAAATGACGCTGTGGTGGTGCTATGGGCGGTCAACTCCACTGGCCATCAAATTCGTGTGATCTACATCAAACACACTAACACTCTGAGCATGCGTAATAATAATTTCCCACGTACAATGCACATTGCATTGTGTGAGAGGGGCTAGCCCCACTCTGACACATTCAGGCTGCCGGGAGTCTGAAGCAGCAAGGCAGGGGCAGAATGTGAAATAAAATCCTACCACAAATTATATGCAATTTAGGAAGTTATATTCATAGAAGACAATACATTTTAGATGATAATTATCTTGAATTAATTAAAAATAACATTTGTTTGCATTTCCTTCTGTGCTGTGCCCCACCTGCCCCTAATGACCAGTCGCCACTGAGTATATGTGCTTACATAGTAAGTAGTATAAATGGCAGCATCACGTGATGGAAATGTTACCATATGTCAAGCTCATGTTTTTTTCACGAGGCCTGTATACAGTATGGGAGGAAAACAAGACAACATGGGTAAATGAGTAGGCAGCAGTAAATAAGATAATCAAATTTGTGAACTTTCTTCAGAATTATTACATTTATTTTCCGTGTGATTGCCACTGTAATAAATAGGAAAACAAAAGTGAAACAAAAGAACAGACAGAAGAAGTAGAGAGGGAGAGGGTGATCAGAAGGTGAAAGCAGTTTATGAGATGCCAACAGATAAAACAATTAAGACAAACGCCAGCAAACAGCCCTGATGAGACAGACCCTGACACCACTTATACCACTGATCAAAACTAATTTGTCTCACATTCTGAAAATCACTTTACATTAATCACACATCCAGCCAATCAAGACAGATAACACAAACCATCGATCAACATAATAGGTGTTTTGAAATGTACAAGATAGATTATACTATTTACTATCAGGCAAATGACAGCATCCTTCATGGGGTGTCTTAATGGGTCATCGGGCCAAAATGGACCATTGGAAGCACTTAAAGGTCCAAACTGTGATTTATAGTTCAACGTAACACTGTTATTATTTTTGTTCATGGATGGGATTCAGTACATCATGCCATTTTCAATCAGGCCGCACAATTAATCGAACGATCACAATTTTAGCTTCCCACAATTAACACTAGAATGGCCATGACGGTCATTTTGACCATTTGAAACTGATATGTGTAATAACTTTGCTGGAAAGAAAATCCTGCTGGTGCCTGACTTTTCCTTAAAGGCCCTGAACACCCACACAGGTGTTTATAGTTAATGTGGCTGATTGGACTTTTTCCACGACTGTGCGGGTGTGGTTAGACCAGGGGTCACCAACCTTTTCTAAACTGAGAGCTACTTCATGGGTATTGAGTCATACGAAGGGTTACCAGTTTGATACACTCTTCTGAAATAACAAATGTGCTCAGTTTGCCTTTAGTTATATATGATTATTAATGATTAATGATACTCATCTATGTGAAGACACTGATCACGTTAATGACTTCTCACCATAATTATCAGCAATGACTTAACAAGGTGGGAAACAGACAATATCAATATTCAATTTTCATTTTTAGAACAGGCCTGAGGGCTACTCATGTGGTCCTTGGGGGCTACCTGGTGCCCGCGGGCACCGTGTTGGTGACCCCTGGGTTAGACTGAGTGATTGACATCTTCCTGAGTCCACTGTTAGTGTTGTTGCACGTGTTAGGGCAAAAAATAACTTTTTTTAAACTTTCAATTATTCAGAACTGATCTGGGCTCCGCAATCCAAACCCAAAGGATTACTCAGCGGACATTTAAATATACGAAGCATTGTCTCTAAAAGCAATCAGCTAGAACACTTACTGTCTCACTCTAACTTGGACTTTCTTGGTCTTTCCGAAACATGGCTTAACAAACAGTCCCCCAAGGCTGCCTTTGATATTTCTGGGTATACTGTGTTTAGGAGGGATAGAAACAAGGGCAAGGGTGGGGGATTGCTAGTATACAGTATGTTAAAAACACAATTACATGTAACCTCATTGAATGGTCACACAAAATAGAAATGGAGTATATTGGGTTGAATATGTCACTATCTCCTCAAATGTCTTTCACTGTCATTTGCCTATATCGACCATCATCATCCAATAACATATTTTATGAGCATATCCATAGTATTCTTAAGCAATGTGATGGTAAAAAGGAGTTAATACTAATGGGCAACTTTAATATAAACTGGGACAAAAAAGCTGAGAGAAAAAAACTTAAAGAGATAACAAACAAATTCAATCTCTCCCAACTGATACAAGGTCCAACAAGAATAATCAACTCCTCCCAGACACAAATTGATCTGATATTTAGAAACAGACCTGGGAGAGTAACTACATCGCATAACATGCTGACTGGTCTGTCCGACCATAAT
Organism: Perca fluviatilis; assembly: GCF_010015445.1. Taxonomy (NCBI): domain Eukaryota; kingdom Metazoa; phylum Chordata; class Actinopteri; order Perciformes; family Percidae; genus Perca; species Perca fluviatilis. The sequence continues at coordinate 11,543,606 of NC_053121.1, read as the reverse complement.
ATCACACTGCTCGTAAGGAAACTAACCAGAAAACAATTTGTAAATTCTGCCAAAAGAAATCAATTCTATGAGAAAATTCATAAAAATTAAATAATCAACTGGGAAAATGCTATAAACCAAATTGACTGGTCTGACATTCTAACCATCAGAGATACTGAGATTAGCTGCAGCACTTTTTTTTCTACCATTAACGAAATAAGAACAACCTTCACAAGGAAGGTGAAACATAAACATGGACAAAAGACCACCTTACCATGGCTAAATGACACTCTCTGGCAAAGAATGAAAGAGAGAGATTCTGCTTTGAAGAGATCTCTAAAATCAGGGCATAATAGTGACTGGCTCACCTTTACAACTCTCCGAAATAAGGTATTAAAGGAGAACTCCGGGCAATTTTTATGTTAATCTTGATCGCTACATGTATATGAGTACTGTCGATAGCAAAAAAAACGAGCCGAATCGGTGCTAGCAACACGGAGCTGCTGCAGCTAATGCCGAGAGCTCCCACTCAGCTAAAATGGCAGTTATGGGGGCATAAGATAAAGAGTGCCTTTGTGCCTCTTAACAGACACTAAATGCAATTAAAATGTCTGTGCAACATGAACAGGGCCCTTACATGACAACAAGATTTGTTTTCAACTTAGACATTGTTTAAATTCACCTACCCTGTTAGCTGCTAGCTGCCATCTGGGATGAGTGAGTGTGTTCAGCCCGGCTTCGGTAATAATCATCACGCAGCAGTTCTGTGTGTATTTGTAGCATATATATCCATTTTGTGTGCGATCCATCTGGCGTTGGTGAATAGGAGTCTCTGCAGTGGCGAATTGTGTGGTAGTTTCCTTAGCCAGACTAGCAGGCCCGACCGGCATCCTTCTACTTCCTCCCCGCCTGCCGCGTCCGACAACAATCCACAGGCGCCCGCTGCTCTGGTGGATGTCAGTGATATCCAAGGTGTCAGAAAAATGGGTAGCAGAACAGTTGAAAAACCATCTAAACTTGGGCCACACCCCTTTATGGTGTAGACACATATAGCCGACGGGCGTCCGTTGACAGAAAACCCCGTCGATATGATCAGTCGCGTCCCCGAGGTCCAAAAAACTGCCACAGAACAGACCAAAAAGACGAGAGGAGACGAGACGTAATACATCTCTATAACAGCAGGCGGCGCTAATCTGTAATGTTGCCCAAAAAATGAAAACCGGCAGCTAATTGGACGAATGCGTCACATGGGTTTCTTTTCGCCGGAAATTCAGAGCCAGACTGTCATGGCGGCTGTTCAGAATACGATCTCATATTGTACTAAAATAGTTCACTGAAACGTGTTTCTGAAAACATTTAAGCGAGAAATAGGCCGTGCAGTTGCTGAATCTGTCTTCATTTCAGCTCAACAAAGGTTAGTTTAAAAGATTTTCATCAGATTTTGAGAGACTGTAGTCACCTCATTCCGCTCGTCATTTCCAGGTGAGTCCCGACTTCCCTGCCGCCGACCAAACATGTCAGGTCGGCTTCATATACTTCACATACTTCATATAATAATAAGGCCATATCTAACCACAGAGGCAGACAAACTTTTTATGCATGCCGTGATCTTTTCCCACATATCATACTGTTTCACAAGCTGGTCCCAAGCAAACATGACAACTCTTAAACCAATAGAAACCCTTTATAAGCAAACTTTAAAAATACTAGATCAAAAACCTATCAGCTATCACCACTGCCATATCACTACTAAATACAACTTATTCAATTTTGACAGTTTCCTACATTATCTAGATGCCAGCCTCATTTTCAAAATATTACATGGGCTTGTACCTCCACCACTGGGTGAATTTATACAACAGAAGAACAGCAGTGGCAGGGCAACTAGGGAAGCCACCATGGGAGACTGTGTTGTACAGTATAGACCTAGGAAGTTTGGCCAAACAATCTTCTCAGTACGGGCCTCAAATTACTGAAACTGCCTTCCTATTGAACTCAGAGAAAGCACCAGCTATCTATCATTTAAAACCACACTCAAGAGATTGATTAAAAACAATCAAAACTGCAATCACCAATAGCTGGTTTACCTCATCCTAGGTACTGCTCTTGTTTGTATTGGTATAAAGAATTTGTTACTTAATAAGTTCCCATCAAAGGTCCGGCCCACCTTCAACCTGAACAGAACCCGGAATAACTGAAAACACCTGTGTGGGTGTTCAGAGGCTTTAAAGAGTCTATATTTTCATTTTTACCTATTTCGGCCATACACGGTCATATTGACTGCTCGGATTTTCGCAGTATTGTTTTTAATCTTTTGCTCAGTTGAAGATGCATCGTGGTTGCTTAGTAACTACCATTGTCTCTGTCAGAGAAACGTCACTTGCAGTCTCAAGTAACAAGTGTGGGCATCACCGATCGGCCGAAGACAAAGTCAGAGTCAGTAACGTAGGCTACTACAATAAGTACGGAGTGGATGGACTCTGTTCTGAATCAGATGGCAAGCGCCGTATGCATACTCTGTGAAAGACACGGTAACAGAGATGGCCAGTGGCTGTATTTATATAGAGTTATACATCCTCAACATTGATCCTCAAGGAAAAAGGGCAGCAGCACATGGTCCGAGCAGCAGTAACCACCAGAGCAGGCACCATAACGGTGGCAGTGCCAGATTAGGTTAGGCTATAAATGTTCAAATGAGATACTTTTCATTGTTATTTGCCTGTTATGAGTTATGTTGAATGAATTTCCATACCATATGGAAAAATACGGATGCCAATGTATGAAATAATTATGGTTAACTATGCCATGATATGAATTATTGAAACTATAACTATAATTAAACTTGATAATTGACCACAGCAGGTTAACATCGGGTTGCTTTTCTCCAAAAGTTGAATCAGACTCAACTTTCTGCTCCAGGCATTCAAAACATACCTGTGTTTTTTCTGGAGTATCTCACGAGTGACGACCGACGCAGTGTGTGTGTGAATGAATGCTCAGTCAGCGCCTCACTGTATTGGCTTTATGCATGGCCATACTATCTTTACCTTTATTAAATCGCCTATAAATAAACTTATTTCATTTTTGTAAAGATATCCTAACAAAATATATGCAATAATATCGCAATTGGGTATGTATCATGTGAGATTGCTCACGGCAATTCTAAAGTTAATGGAATTCCGGCACTTCTAGTGTTAAATGAACATGATCGACTGAGACAGAACAACACTGTGAATTTCAGCCTGCTTGCAAGTTTTTTTCAGTTTAACATTGTTGAAACAGAACAGCTAATATTGGTAGTGAGAGCGACAAGTGTTTGTATGTGTGTGTGTGTGTGTGTGTGTGTGTGTGTGTGTGAGAGTGTGAGAGAGAGAGAGAGAGAGAGAGAGAGAGAGGGAGAGAAACGCAACAGCAGTAAAAACTCACACTGAGCTGAAATGGAAACACCTGCAACACGTCTTTCGATTTAATTAATTAGTGGCATTTTAGGCCTTTATTAGAGAGGACAGCTTTAGACATTAAAGGGGAGAGAGAGGGGGAACGACATGGGAAAAAGGGCCGCAGGTTGGAATCAAACCCCTGACCACTGCGTCAAGGACCAAGCCTCTGTATATGGGCACACGCTCTACCAGAGCTACCGAAAGCTATTCATTTTCAAGGATTTACATTATTGAAGAAAAAAATGAATACCTACCTAATGAACCTACTTTTTTGATGCAAAGATTATTAGCAGGAATGAAGCACAACATGGAAGTGAAAGCAGTGCTCAGTTTATTTTAATGTGAATATCATCATTTTGTCACTAAAATTGATGAATTGTGGTCAATAATTGTGATCTCAATATTGAACAAAATAATTGCGATTATCATCTTGGCCATAATCCGGCAGCCCTATTTTCTATATACAAAAATGACTGCTTTGCCTTTTGAACAAGTGCTATATCTAAACAGTATGTCACAGCTACAGTAACCTTTTCATTGGAACATAGTTGGAGAAGGAAATCTTGGGTCAACCTATTGCCAGCTGCAGAGATCTATCTTTCAAGTTTTTAGTTAGAGCTATGTTAGTTATTTATGAAATTCTAAATATAAAATGTGCTTGTAATCAGTGTGCATTGCTGTTTTTTAGGGCTGTACTGAATAAAATTTTTTGAGCTTCAAAGCTTCAGTGCTTTTCAACAGCAAATATTAGAAGCTGTGAAGCAGCGGTGACGGCGGCGGAAACCAACATTTCAGACTCACTCGAAGGCAGCTTTATTTCATGGAAAAAGAGAGAAAATAAAAGGCAACGTAGCGTGAGATAAAGTGACTGCTTTGTTACTGCAGGACACAGTCACATTCTTTTACACAAGTCCTGGGCCGTTCAGTGCATGTGTTTAGTTTTTTACCTTTATAGTGTTTAAAACCTTTTTACAGTAACATTACGGGACTCGCACACCGCGACTGACGAGTCTGATAACCGGTTAACGTTACATGATTGTCCACAGCAGGTTAACATCGGGTTGCTTTTCTCCAAAAGTTGAATCAGAATCAACTTTCTGCTCCAGGCATTCAAAACATACCAGTGTTTTTTCCGGAGTATCTGACGAGTGACGACCGATGCAGTGTGTGTGTGAATGAATGCTCAGTCAGCGCCTCACTGTATTGGCTTTATGCATGGCCATACTATCTTTACTTTTATTAAATCGCCTGAAAATGACACCAGGCTGCTACAGTGTAACCACACAGACCTCTACAAACGTCACACATTTCTCCGCTCTTGGCTGAGATGGACGACATAATTCAGCATAAATTAGCCAGCAGCTAGCAGACATTTAGCAAGCAGCTTAATCCCAACAAAACACCACGGTGAATTTCAGCCTGCATGCATGCATGCAACGAATATTCAAATCCCAAACTTGAAAATCGAAAACCTAACCATTGAACAAATATTCGGATCCAGTCCTACTGCGTTTCTCATGAAATGTCGAGCTATATTATGTATGTTTATTACAATATCTATACTATGCTACCTACATTGGTCTCGCACTGCTCTATCGCGAGAACTGGAAGTTTACACCCCTGCCCGCTCACTGAGATCCTCCACAACAGGCCTACTGCATGTTCAGCTACATCGCCCCCAAGTTGTGGAATTCACTGCCAGACTACATCAGACACTGTGACTCAATTACTGACTTTAAAAACAGACTTTAAACATATCTCTTCAAGATGGCTTATGGAATGACTGATGACTGATTTTTATTTTTTATGTGATGACTATAATTTTAATGTCCTTTTTTTGTTTGTGAAGTGACCTTGGGTGTCATGAAAGGCGCTTTAAATAAAATGTATTATTGTTATTATTATTATTATACAGTAAGGAATTGCTTTTGTAGTTCCCATGCCACTGCGTTGTCAAATTAGTCTCTCTTGAGTTTTGGCATTTCCATTTGTTATGATTCCACTATGTATGCATTCATATCAATAACAGCTTTTCATGTTGTACTCAGTACTTAGGATCATAATGAGTGGCATCTTCTTACAGCTGTAACTATGACTGCAGTAACAGCACTAAGAGCTTTGTGAGGCTGCACACAGTGCATGCTAACCATATCTATTAGGAGTGTAACGATAATGGTATCTATTTGTACCGGACCGTTTCGGTACAGGACTTTCGGAACGGTGCTAATGTACACCAAATGTAATCTTTAACAGAAATTATAAGGCTTGTTTTATGTGCGGAACATACTTCAAAAATGAGTTCCCACAGGAACATATTAAGTGGTGGACAGGAAGTTTGTTTAGTCTCCCCCCCTGCAGTTTCAGCGCTTTACACACATTTTGCACCCAGTACGCTTATCCCAGCCAAGCCTCCTGCTAGCTAGCGTCATAGCCAATGTAGAGAAGCCAGAGCTTGAAGACCCTCCGTTATCATTAAGGTCTCCTGTTTGGGAACACTTGGGTTTCCCGGTGAAATACAACAACGGACAAAAATAAGTGGATAAGACGAAAGCAGTGTGCCGACATTGCTCATTAGTAATCTGTTATGTTTCTGGCAACACGTCAGGCTTGCTAACTCACTTGAAATGGCACCACGCGAATGTGAATATCACTACTAAAAGGAAAGAAAAAGGAGCCTAGTGCAAATGTATGGGATTAGTTTTGTGACTTTAATTCCAAGCAAAACTTCTCAAGTATCAAACAAAAAACACTAACTTAAGCAAAAACATTTCACCTCAATGGTAAAACTTAAAACTTGCAAACAAAACATTTGTGTAGTTGTAAACTATTGGTCTTTAATTTGTTTGATATTATGTCCTTTTGTTTACAGTTCCCTCTGCTTCTTTCTCAGTGATCAGTCTTTTGCTCTCTCCATCACGTTTGCAGTCATGCTCCCAGCTTTCTCCTTTGCGCTCCCTGAGTTTTTGCTTGCGATTCTGACACAAACATCTCGCATGGGCGGGTCTTACAGGGGTGCGTCCCCATTGGCTAATGAGTGTTAAGGGAAGGTTAAGGGAAAGTTTGAGTGACAGCTCAGCCTCAGTGCAGGTAAACTAACGTTATAGACTCAGAGTCTGGTCTGGAGGACACACAAGCCACTCCACAGGGGATTACTACAAGATTAATAAAGTGTAAGTATTGATCATATATATATTATCTGTGATCTACGTTGCAAGCATGGTTACTAGACATTTGTTGTTTCGTTGTGTTAAGTTACTAGCTAGCTAGCTAGTAAAGCTTTTTTAAGTTAGCATTTAACGTTAGCTATACTGCTAACGTTATCTGCTAATTTACCATGGGAATCATGTATTCTTTGTGAGGCCTTACTCAATGGAGCTGTATTAATTATCGTCTAATCTCTGTAGAGACCAGGACCCGAGCAGAGCTACGATGCTCTCCCAGGTGACCTTAGGTTTGTAACGTAGCTATATGGTCTATTAGGAAAAATTATTATCCAGCTAACTACTAATTGTTGTGGTTGCTATTGGCCTGATAATACACAATGCTAGGGTATTGGTTAAGTTGTACAATGTAGAAGCTGTGAATGTAATATATTATATATAGAGTTCGACACATACATTAGATAATGTTCCATCTGTACAAACTGTTTCTTCTTTCTTTGCACTACCTTAAGATGGCAGATAACGGATGTATTTTTTTGTATTTTTTAGCGCTGTAAATGTCAACAATATTTAGAATTAATGCATAGTGATACTACTGTCCAAACTATGTACTTTAACTAACACACCAGGCCCTTGACAAATACTTTGCTTAGTGATCCTTATGGTTTGATGTGATGTGCATGTGTCCTGGTGGCTGGCCATATCTTACTTTACACATGTAGTCAACGTTGAGGTAGGAATCTAGAAGTGTGATCAATAATATTTCAGAAATAAGTGTTCCAGTAGTGTTCAGAAAAGCTAGAAAATGTTTCTAGAGTGCAGGCTTTATTACAATTATTTATTATTGAGCTAATTTCAAACACTTTTTATCATCCAATAAGGTACTTCCAGCTTTACAATAAGAAGTCAAGGAAGTGAAGGACTACAGCCACATCCCAGCCCTTCAGAGAACTGTCCTGCAGAAAAGGCTGTCGTCCAGACTGGAGCGGTGGGCCATCAGTGAGCTCAGGAGACCAGATGATCCCAGGCGTCCAGGAGTTGTGTGTGATATTCCTGTACCACTCTCAGAAGTGTTGTTGCAGACACAAGTCAGCAGAGAAATACAGCTTGCCTTAGGTAAAACTGAATATGTGAAATATATACATAACCCAATTACTCAGTATGTTTGTGTATGGTTGGTGATGAAAAACTGACCCTGACCTGTGATCTACTGCAAATAATGAGTTCCAGCTTCTTCTACCACCGGGGCCCCAGCAAAATATGTTCAAATATCCATTATGTATGTGAAGTTTTATATTGGACTAAAAATAAAGCATTATAATAGTCTCAACCTTATTTCCTGTTTTATATAATGAACCAAACACATAAGGGTGAATGTAAAAAAATGTTTTAATATATTATGTGCATTTTAAAATATAATTACAGTAAGACAATGTAAACACAAATTAAATTACAGGACAGTATACTGTAGTAGGATATATTGACATACAATGGACTAAGAAACTACAAGTACACCAATGAAAACTTAAGAAAAAGGTTATTGTAAGTGTTAATTGAGTATCTGAGCAAAATATGATCAATACATACACTATTGGTCTATACCCTGGCTGTTTGAAGCCTTCACACACAGTGTTTCCTCCACAGAGAGATCGAAGGCTCCTCTCCCTCTGCTGCTCCCACGTCCTCCTGGTTGGTCTGCCTGCTGCCTGATGTGAGCTGTGATAGAAAATTATAACAAAGTTTCTTACACAAATGAAATGGTAACAAAGTTCTTACTGATAACTGAGGCTTCCAAGGTTGTGTGATTTACAATTAAAATAACTTGCTTTTAAGTAGCCATTAACAAATGTGTAGGCTTTAAAAACACTATGAACACTTTCCTTCTGCTGACCTGCTTGCAAATGCAACAGAAGACATGTAATTAGAGTTAGGTTAGCCAGTCTTTGTCATAACTAGGAAAGTACAGATGAGCACAAAACTATAAAGATGAACCAGTTAAGCAGTGCTAACACTGCATTTGTACTGTACAGTATGTGTCGACCTCTAGATATAATACATTATATTCACAGCTTCTACATTGTACAACTTAACCAATACCCTAGCATTGTGTATTATCAGGCCAATAGCAACCACAACAATTAGTAGTTAGCTAGATAATAATTTTTCCTAATAGACCATAATATAGCTACGTTACTAACCTAATGTTACCTGGAAGAGCATCGTAGCTCTGCTCGGGTCCTGCAGGTCTCTACAGAGAGAAGACGATAATTAATACAGCTCCATTGAGTAAGGCCTCACGAAGAATACATGATTCCCATGGTAAATTATCTCAGTAAGGTAGCCGGTAGCTACAAGTTTTAGATAACGTTAGCAGTATAGCTAACGTTAAATGCTAACTTAAACAGCTTTACTAGCTAGCTAGTAACTTAACAAAACGAAACAACAAATGTCTAGTAACCATACTTGCAACGTAGATCACAGATAATATATATATATATATATATATATATATATATATATATATATATATATAAATATATATATATATATATATATATATGATCAATACTTACACTTTATTAATCTTGTAGTAATCCGCTGTGGAGTGGCTTGTGTGTCCTCCAGACCAGACTCTGAGTCTATAACGTTAATTTACCTGCACTGAGGCTGAGCTGTCACTCAAACTTTCCCTTAACACTCATTAGCCAATGGGGACGCACCCCTGTAAGACCCACCCACGCGAGATTTCTGTGTCAGAATTGCAAGCAAAAACTCAGGGAGCGCAAAGGAGAAAGCTGGGAGCATGACTGCAAACGTGATGGAGAGAGCAAAAGACTGATCATTGAGAAAGAAGCAGAGGGAACTGTAAACAAAAGGACATAATGTCAAACAAATAAAAGACCAATAGTTTACAACTACACAAATGTTTTGTTTGCACGTTTTAAGTTTTACCTTTAAGGTGACAATTTTTTTGCTTGAGTTACTGTTTTTTGTTTGATACTTGAGAAGTTTTGCTTGAAATTAAAGTCACAAAACTAATCCCATACAAACGCAGCTCCTCTCGCTGGTAATTCAGATTGGGCCAAAGCAATAACAAATGTTATTGGTGTTTTTATAGTAGCGGTTCAACATCCATATTCAGTTGTTGAAAATACGTTATAAACACATGGTGAAGGTGATTGAGCCCCGGTATGAAATTCCTTCTCGTCCATATTTCAGCAAGAAAGTCATCCCCCTATATTTATTACAATTCATTTAAAAGTTTGTTTAAAAAAGTATAAACTGATTGTTATTAACAAAAGTTCTTAATAAACCACATGCACGTCTTTGCTTCTTTATTTTACTTGTTGGGAGTTTTGCATTTGTTTCCCTTGCTGTACCAAAAATGAACCGAACCGTGACTTCAAAAACAAGGTACGTACCGAACCCTGATTTTTGTGTACTGTTACACCCCTAATATCTATCATGCTGACATGCTGATGCTAGGTAGGAGTAGTCTTTCCCAGGATAACTATCTTAGCTCTTCATCTTAGCCTGCTAACATTTGCTTATTAGCACTAAACACAAAGAACAGCTGAGGCAGATGGGAATGTCATTCAAACATCACGTGAAAACCATGAATGTCTGTAAAAATAAATAAATAAATAGTGAGGCAGTTGATTTTGAACACAAGATAAGTAAAAATGTTGGCCTCCGGGTGGCACAAGAAGAAAAGCCAGGGAATCACTAAAGTCAGTAGGATTCATCCTCTGGCACCATTAATGTGCGTTTCATCCAACCAGTGGTTGTGTTGATATAGATATGTGTGTCTGGATCACAGTGATGGAAAGAGAGACCAATCTTGCCATCCCCAGAAATAATAGCAGTCAAGAGGCTGTATGAAGACAAAATAACAGGCAGCCTCCTTTGTCGACTAACTGTATAAGGGGCTACTCTTTAAAATCCATACTGGGTGTTGATGACCATTGGAGTTTTTCAGTTGCACTGGGCAACGCAAGCATTTAGGCCAATCAGTGGTACTCTACATTTGACCTGTTGAGGGCAGCAATGCACCATCACTGCATGCTGTCTGCTGCAAGTCTAAGAAGAAGAAGGATGTTGCTAAAATTAATGTCAGGGGCTTGTGTATCACCTGATGATGTAATAATAAAAGTAATTAATTAAAACAAAAGCACAGAAGATAAAGCAAGAGAAAGAACAGCATTTTTTACATGATGCAAACTATTTTAATATTTGACCCCCCCCAAAAAAAGTTTCATCATCTGCCAGCGTTGTTTGATTCAACATTATTGTATCTGGCCAATAGGTCAGTTGCAAGTATTTTATATTGAAGCCAAAGGTTTGGTCACCAAGCCTTCACCAGGAAAGATATTAGTTATGATGACACATAGCATACATAGGAAACTCCACAAATTCAATGCATTACAAAAAAGGAGGATAAACCAATAGAAAGCAATCAGGAAATCAAATAGATGTTAATACACTTCAGAGTTAAAAGGGGATATTTTGTCCAGACCTTTACTCATCAAATGCTTGCATTGGACACAAGTGTGAAGAGTAATCATTTCTCCACACTGAGGATATGAAATGTTCATCACCATATGAGTGTCAACATGTTAATACATTTAGATGTTTTACTATACCCTTGACAAGTTTAGCCACATTTTACTAAATTTAAACTCTATTATGTAAGAAAGGCACAAACCTGGTCAGAAATACACTAAGTGGCTAAGTATATCTGACGACAGGAAGTTGAATCACTTTTGTTTAAATAGATACAGAGGATTGATCTTGACAGCAGTCTGTTTGTGTCCATGAAAATGTGTATGACTAACACATACAGACTGTAGTCACATTGTTAAACAGGATCCCTAATGTAACAGGGGATTGACACTAAGCTCACAATTCAACACAGACGCAAATATGCAATGCACACACACTGCAGATGCAAACTTTGCAGTTTCCTATGGGATGGTTTAGGCTGTTCTGTGGGCAACAGCCAGCTGTCAGCTCGTTGGCTCAGTCCTCTGGTTTATCCTCATTTTTTTGGTTTTATCCCTTGTTCTATCTCTCTGTCATATAAACTGATTATCTCATACCCCAGAAAAAGGCTCATGTCAGTGTTGATGTCTTTCTGAGTGAATAACAAAGAACAACACATCAACCAACAATGGAGCCCTCTCTACAGCGCAGATTAAATGTCTGTGTTATCGCAGCAGAGCTCGGCTATTTTAACAATGAGAGCTGAAAAGAGTCCTCATCAAAGGTGTCGCTGCATGTCAGGGAGAACTTTACAAGAGGTATTTTTGTAAACCTTTGGATCAAAACAGCCACTGAGCTTTATTTATATAATTCAGCAGACCCATTCTGATGTCTTAGACAATTGGAGGAAGTGGCTTATCTCTGCCTTTCTCTCCTGCTGTCTGTCTTTGTCTGTTTTGATATTCTGGTGACAGATTACACATATATTTTCCACCCATAGTGACAAGTAAATATTAAAGAGATGTCATGGGTGCCTGGGTAGCTCACCTGGTAGAGCGCGTGCCTATATACAGAGGCTCAGTCCGCGGGAACCGCGCCGTTTCGGTTCCGACCTGCGGCCCTATGCTGCATGTCATTCCCCCTCTCTCTCCCCTCTCAAGTGTAAGCTGTCCTGTCAAAAATAAAGGCCTAAAAATGCCAAACAAAATAATCTTAAAATAAAAAGAGAGATGTCATGTTACAAAAAGTGAAATATGAATAGTAACATGTTCATTATCTAGGTACAAATGAATCTCTGTCAGCATGATTAACACCATATCTACACAAGCTGCACAGTTAAAGCAATAGAGCCCAATACACAATCTCACTTATACTCACTTAAAAGAGACTTAAAGCCTGAAAAAACCCACTTTGGATAGCAGTTATGCAGAAGTGTGTAAAAGTGTGGCATGTGTAGACAGCTGTATTAAAATTGTAGGGGGGTATCTGTTCCATCAGACGCACATGAGATGGACTGAAGAACATGACTGAAACGTGCAGACTGTGTCTACAGCCGTGCTAGCATCTCTGTGAGGCTGTACCAGAGGTTGATATAGACTTTATAAGTGAAGCCCCTCCATGTTAATGGATGGGACATGGGCATGGCTGAGGCTGCGCAGCTTCTCCCTAAGTGTGGATTCAATATTGTATCGAAACTGATTCCCAATTTCCAGCAACGTCAGATGCTCGTAGACTGGTCGAGGACATATACCTAGCTGTTGAGTAAAACATCAGTCAAAATATCTTTGGATTGAATACCCAGTCTTAATATCCAATAGGACGACTTACTATTTGCTGTGGTGTTTGTCTGTAATATGAATCCTTGTCTGTGTTTGCTCCGTCTCATTTCTACCTGATACTACCAATTTTAAGGTGTGTGTGTTAGAGAGATAAAGATAAACTCTTGGGTGACAATGTGTGCCAAACATTCTGTGTGTCAAAGATTTGCTATGTGTATATAAGCCCAGGCAACTGTGGGTTCCTGAGTCTGTGCTAACACTAGATACTGAACTTTTGTGTGTTAGGTGAATGACATTGTGAGCAATGTTGTGTCCACAACACAATGTTTAATTATCTGGGGGATTAACAGATTAATATGGATAATATGAATAAGGGACAACATTTACTGTGTGATGGAACTGCCAACTCAAACACTAAAGGTTCATGCTCCTAGCTTCCAACAAACACACACTGAAACGACTCACTCATTAACTATGAATACTGTAATATTCTCTGGCTTCAATTAATTGTGATGGCCAAAAGAAGCCTCATGAAGCTTTGTGAACCATTTTCTTTATTTTCTGAGCCCACTAGATGGCACTCTCTGTTCAGCAAACGGTTGAAAGCACACTGAATTGCCATTCTTTGAGCCTTTTTTTTTTTTTTAAACCAAGAGCGCCATCTAGCGGACTCAGAAAATGGTTCACAAACCTTCATGAGGCTTCATATGGCCAACACTAATACATTTTTTCACATTATCACATAAGTGCAATATTTTGGTTAGTTTTCTGTATGTACAAAAGGAAAATGTTACTTCCTAAAATACAGCTTCTTTTATAACAATTACCTTCAAAGCTGCTGTAATAATTCTCCCCCCAATGGCTTGCATTCGACAGAGATGTTTATCATTTTATTGTTGGTGCATCATTGCTGATTAATCGTAGAGCAAATACCACTATCCCTTGGTTTAGCTTGGCTGACCTCAGTCAGGCGGCTGACTGAGCAGACCTTGGTGGTGGAGGGGGGTTGTAGAATCGTAAATGGACTGCATTTATATTGCACTTTTCTAGTCTTGGCAACCACTCAAAGCATTTTCCAGGACAGCATTCATTCATTCACACATACACTGATGGCAGAGACTACCATACAAGGGGCCACCTGCTCATCTGTGGCTCAGAGGGAGGTAGGTAGCTAGGTAGCTAGGTAGATAGATAGATAGATAGATAGATAGATAGATAGATAGATAGATAGATAGATAACTGTATTAATCCCCGCTGGGAAATTAATGTGTCTTCGCAGCCAGGTACTTAAATACTGTTACAACATATAACACTACTATTAATACAGTACAATACAATGAAATACAATACAGTCAGGATACAAATATATATAACATACAAATGCACTTAAAAATGAGGGCTACAGATAAAACTACAGTCGGACTGCATAATGAAAAAGATGCAGAGAGGACATAAGGCAAATAGGTAGAGAGGGTCAGCACTTTACCACAAGATTAGCGGTTTGATCATGGCATCCTCCGGCCACATATCAAAATGTCCTTGAGCAAAAACTGATTTGCAAGTTGCTCCTCGGAAGCCATATGGTTTCGTGTAAAACCAAAAATGGAGCAGGATGGGCCCCATTGCAAGCTAGGTATGATTTTTAACCTTTGTGTTGTCTTCCCGTCAACCTTAAAAAAAACACTAATTTTTGTTTTTGCTTCTTCCAATGTTTTAAATTGTTAAATTTTTTCTTCTACACATTTTCTGAGCTTATTTCTATGTCCCATATTTTCTGATATAAAACAAAAATTGAAAACGGGTCAATGTGACCCTAAGGCAACACAAGGGTTAAGATACTTACTTGTTGGATTGTTCAGTCGAGTGAGTTACTTAGTCCATTGAATTGGGTAAGTAGAGATCTACACAGAACTTGTCGACATGATATTTCACTCATACTCTTACATTTTCAAAGGTTTTTGCCAAGTGAAAAGCACCCTGGTACTCAGACCTGTATGGCTTTCTCAAGCAATTTCACTGCCTTCAGGATGTCGGTGTTTGTGTCTTGGAGTATTTTAGAGACAATATTCACAGTCTCCAATACTTTAGTCTGAAGAACCACAAGAAAAATAAAACAGAATTTCTCACAGATGGGATCGTCCCGCTTCCCAGCATTGCACGCTAGTGAGCTTGCCACCAGTTTCTCTTCACTGACCACTGACGAGCAAAGAAAACAGTCAACACCCTCCTACAACCGCAATGGCTGCAGCTGATTGGACGAACGTGCCATAATGGCGGCTCGTTCGGAATACGATCTCGTATTTTACGAAAATAGTTCACGAAACGTGTTTCTGAAAACATTTTAAGCGAGAAATAGGCCATGCAGTTGCTGAATCTGTCTTCATTTCAGATCGACAAAGGTCAGTTTAAAAGATTTTCGTCATCTTTTGAAAGGCAGCGAGCCGAGCCGGCCGCTCCTCATTTACATAAAGTTGGCTAAATTCAACTTTATGCAAATGAGTTGCAAAAGTCCCCGCGACACTATCAGAATGCATTGCACGGCTGCTCCCATAGAAATGAATGGGAAGCGGGGAAATGACGCTGGACACACACCATTAGTGTCACATTCACTATGCATTTCAGCACTTGTCTCCAAAAGAGCACCACGTTCATACACCACACAGGCTTCAGCATGTAACTAGGAAGACTCCAACATATATATATGCCAACAAATGCCCCAAATCTCTGGCTCCATTTACCCATGCATTGTTATAGAAGGGTTATCCGGGGTCTTTACAAAGCAATTTTAGAGAGTAGCAAAGCCAGCTGCACAACAGTTGGATACTGGGGAGAGGGAGGAGCTAAAGAAAAAAAGTGGGTTCTTAGCATAGACAGTATGTAAGAATGGACCAACAGATCCCATTGCTCTGGACGGAGACCAGTGAAGGATAATAGAAGCACTTTTCCGGGCGTTACTACGCAGCCTCCAACTGAGAGAGACAATGTAAATGTGGCATGAGCAACCTGTCTGAAAGTTGAAAAGTCTTCTGGTAGCTGTGTCAAGAGAAATCTCAATCATTCCGTATCTTGCAGAGACGGAGAGGGTAGGTATATGTAAGGAGATAACATGGGTACAGGCTAATTATTGCTAACTAAAATGCTAGTTAACATTAGTAACTAAACCTAAACAGGTCATGTAAGTCGAAACTGCCTGGGAGCTTCTCCTGTACTATACGGTAATTCCTCTACTATGCGACAGTAAGTCGCTTGGTTATGACACAATCGTTAGCCTATTTTTACAAAAACGTCTGCTACGGAGCCATAACGTGAGGTACAAGGTAATGGAGCCTTTTATACATTGTTGTGTTTCTTTAGAAATAAACAATGGACAAATAGAGTCTTTAAACGCTTCAGATGTAAAGTTATTCGCTGTCAAAGTGACGTCAAAATGAATGGGAGTCAATGGAATGCTAACAGGAGGTGATCGTTTTGTAGCATAAGGAGGTTCAAGTTCTGAAGCGAAGCTTACCCCCTTGGTTCTTAAGCCTGGTACAGACGGCAGGATAATTAGGCCGATTTTAGCCCCGATTCACCCCTCCCTACAATCTTAAGGATGCTCCGATTATCGTAAAATAATCTGATCAGATATTCCTGCCGTGTGTGGTGTGTTAAGACTGCTCTCGTCTGCTCGGAAGGACGTCGGGACCGCTCCGATCTCAAATCGGGGATATCCAACATGTTGGATTTTTTTGGCCCGATTTCTCCTCGTGTGTGGTGTCCCCCGGGGACAAACGAGCACGCAGCCTGTGGACTTTGGCATACAATAAAGTCGATGGGCATAACTACATCCACAACTGCAGTCCACCAGAGTACATGGAAACGAATATGTGAACGTTTATTTCAACGGTAATTAATCTGTGTAGTACGTAACGACATTTCTATGAGAAAAAACAACAACTCACCTCCATATCATGATGTAGCTGAGTATAGTCCATGCTCGCATTGTCTCCACTTCTTTGACCATCGCCTTTTCTTTTGATAACGTTTTTTTTCGGTTAAAAACAAACTACGAACTATCGCCACTGCATCCTTTGTGTTTACTCTAAAGTCGCGTTTGATCTCGAGGGATTTTGCGAGATTTCCCGTCTGACCTGGGAATGCTCGGCAGTCAAATCGGTTTGTGCGTGATGTGTTGATTTTGCTGTGTGCTGCGCACCACACACTGTACGACCAAAACTGTTAGACCCGTGATTTTTTAATCGCCGTGTCTCAGGATTGGAAAATTGGCCGACAATTTTAAAATCGTCCCGTGTGAACCAGGCTTAAGTATACATACAGTATGCAGTGGCGCAAAAAGTGGGTATGTGCTATGTGCGGTGCATAGGGGCGCAGCCAAAGCGATGGTAAAAAAAATAAATAAAAAGATTTAAAAATTATTTTTTATATGTAGCTGCTTTTGTGCGTTTCTAAATCATTTCTGCATTTCCTCAATGTTACATAACATTGTAGAGGACTAACAGGCTAGAGTAGGCGCCCAGCTATCTCATAAGAATCCATCATAGAATTTTTACATACTGTAGAAGAGGGAGCCGAGGGGGAGGGGGCGCTCAATACTATGGCCACGCCAAGACCCGGGCCATTGAAGGGCGGGTCTTGGCGTGGCCATAGTAGGATTCGTAATATCGCGAGCGGGGGCGCCGTGAGCGCTGAGCAAACAGGTACAGTAGTGAGTTGTCTATGGAAAAAGATGGATAAAGCAAAAAAGCTGTCGGGGGCTAAAAATAGAAAAAGAGAGGGAAAAGGAGATGGCATGTCAAGGGATGCGACAGCAGTTAAATACGTGGATGGTGAAAGGCAACAGGTAGGATTTAGGATCTGTGCTTGGAGGCTTGCAAATATTAATGTTAACAGACTAGCTAGCGTTTGGTAACACTGGGAATGTAGCAGCCAAATGGGGGTTTACAGCTAGCTTAGAATATGCAGAACTGAGGTTGCTGAACTGAAAACTGGAAAATATAAGGACAAGAATCTAGAAAACATAACTAATGCAATAACTCTGGTTTACCATGGAATCATGCATATATTTTGTTTTGCCATTAGCTGTCAGTCATATACAGGCTATAGTTACATCTGTTGAGTGACATGGAAGCTGTAATTACAGGGCCACATCTCTCTCTTTAAAGGTCCGTGCTAAGTGGCTCTCCGTATATGTACTTTTTAAAATCCAAAATGTGAATGTAATTTCAACAGCAGCACAATCTTACTGCATACTAGTTGTCTTATTTGATGCCATCACTAGGCTGATTTAAGAATTGAATTTAGGCTGCTATATTTAACAGTGAGTTCATTTCATTCAGGTGTGAGGATGGTGGATCAGGAAAGACAGGGGAAGGCAACAGGTAGGTCTAACATTAGGTGGAAGTGTAGGGGGAGCCACTTGATACCAACAGATTAATTTCTTAATATTATTATTATGGAAAAACTAACATGGAAAATCAATTACATAATGTTTGTTTGACAATATGTCTTAGTGGAGAAGAACACAGGCAAGGAGTGAATGAGACGGTGGCATCACGTAGAGATGATGGAAGTTCTGTTGACCAACCTATTCACTGTGTCCTTTTTGGGCAAAAAAATAGTGCAGACAGAGATGGAAAATATAACAACTAGCCTATGTCTGACAGCGGGGACGTAGTAAACAAATCAGAACGCAAATTTAAACATCCGTCATCAATGATGATTTATTTATTGTAATGAAAATACAGTACAAGAAAAAAGTGGGCTACAATAATAGGCAACCAAGGGTGATGATTAGGTTGCCACTTGTCACAATTTGCTTGCCAAGGGCAACCGTTAATGTCGAGCCCGTATTTATATATATCCCCTATATATACACAGTGTTGGGAAAGTTCACTTTCTACATGAACTAGTTCAAGTTCAGTTCACAAATTTTAAAATGAACTAGTTCAGTTCATAGTTCATACTTCAAAATTTTGAACTAAGTTCACAGTTCCAAAAATTAACTAGTTCATTGTTAATTTTTTCCATATGTTGCTGCGAGCTATTATTTTTCAAAATTGAAAGGCTAGCCGGGTGCTTCAGTTCAATGTGCCGTTTCAGGTTTGCTGTGGATGTGACTGAAGTGCGGATTTTCTTTTTGAAAGCCGGTGGGCAAAGTTTGCACAGAAATGTCAGATTTTTCCCATCCTCACCGACCTTGTCAAAAAACTTGTTTAAATGATCATACGAAGCCTCCTTGCTGCTTTGTCGCCTCCATGCTGCTGTCACCTCTATGCTGCTTTTTGTTTTGATGACGCATGTGGCGGTGCGACACTGGTGGCTGGTGTTGCCAGATTGGGTGTTTTTTCCGCTACACATTAAGGCCTGTTTCTGTGTGTTTTAGCCAGGTTTTCGCCTGGAAGGCTCTATAGAAATCTGGCACCCTATTGGACGAAGTTAAACTGAGAGAGCGTGCCGTTCACAGACACCAGAATTAACAAGTTCACAGTAACGTTCATCAGGCAGTAATACAGTACGTTCAATTCACGTTCGCCCAAAATATGAACGCGTTCAGGCAACACTGTATGTGTATATATATGTGTATATAAATATATATATATATATATATATATATATATATATATATATATATATATATGTACATATATACCATATAATTATTTATAATTTTGGTAGGCCTACAGTGGCTTACATGCCACCATACATGATGATTTCCAGCACACTTATTTTTTTTTTTTGCCAAAATTGTTACTGCATACCCCTCTGACACTGGGTAGTTGCACCCCTGACAGTATTAATACATGCATTGTCTGGCCATTCAAAGGACGTTACATTGATCCTATTAGCGAGGTGTGGCACTCAACGTAGTGCCATTATGTCTTGTGTAAAAATGCATTTTTGATTAATATCAATTATCAAGTTAATTTTTAATGGATACAATGGGGTTGCCCAAGACTATGTCCAACACAAGAATTTCATTATTAGTTACTTTGTAGTTACTACCTGAAATAAAACTGACCTGTGTAAGATTAAAGCTGGTTTTCCAAATACTTCTGTGGTGTTAATGTGTTGTTGAGAGGTAACAATGTGGTGTTCAGATCAGGAGATTAGGTGATAGCTCAGTGCCGCTCTCTGCTCTCATAGAGATTAGGATCCGGCAGGGGGGTGAGTGGAAAACCATGTTCAACACACCACTGGGCCATTTCGAATATCTTGTCATTCCCTTTGGGCTCACTAATGCCCCAGCTGTGTTTCAAGCCATGGTCAAAGATGTTCTGAGGGATTTCGTGAACCATTTTGTTTTTGTGTATCTTGATGACATTCTAATTTTTTCCCAGACCCCCGAGGAGCATGTGTCACACGTCCGTCAGGTACTTCAACATCTCTTGGAGACGAAGCTTTATGTGAAGGCAGACGCACAAGACGCACATCCCCCAAAATCCCCTTCCAATGGTCCCCTGAGGCTGAGCAGGCTATTAGTGTTCTTAAAAGACCGTTTTCCACCTCCACTGTATCGATTCATCCTGACCCTACATTGCAGTTTATTGTGGAGATGGACGCTTCGGACTCTGGAGTGGGAGCCATCCTCTCCTAACGCTCCACCTCAGATCAGAAGCTTCACCCTTGTGCTTTCTTTTCCAAGAAACTGTCCCCTGCTGAGAGGATCTATGACGTAGGAAACCGAGAGCTACTGGCGGTGAAGCTGGCGTTGGAGGAATGGCGGTATTGGCTGGACGGAAAAGAGCAGCAGTTTGTGGTCTGGACTGACCATAAAAACTTGGAGTACATCCAATCCGCCAAAAGACTCAACTCACGACAAGCCAGATGGGCCCTGGTCTTCAGCAGGTTTCATTTTATTTTGACATACAGACCTGGGTCCCAAAATGTTAAACCTGATTCTATGTGCCGCCAGTTTACGGACTCTGAAGAGACCGGTGAGTCTGAAGCTGTCCTACCCTCATCCTGCGTCGTGGCTGCAGTACGGTGGGAGATAGAGTCACTTGTGAAAACAGCTCAAGCTACGGACCCTGGACCGGGAGATGGACCACCTAACCTGCTCTTTGTTCCTGAGGCGGTATGGTCTCAGGTGCTGCATTGGGTTCACACCTCCCACCCTGGGATGAATCGAACTCTGACATTGTTAAAGAGACACTTCTGGTGGCCGTCAGTTGAAGCTGATGTCCGGGCTTACGTGGCGGCTTGTTCTACCTGTGCTTGGGGTAAAGCCACTCACCAGTCTCCCTCGGGTCTACTGCAACCTCTCCCAGTTCCTAGTTGCCCCTGGTCCCATGTATGTTATGGCTGTGGCTAGAACACAGAGTATCACAACACGGACACAAAGGAAAACGTATAGAATGTCTTTTAATGATCGTCAAAGAAAAAACAAAGCAACCAGGGACAGTAGTTGCGCAGGTGGGGGAGAACAGTACTGCAGCGGGCGTGGGCTGAGTGTGGCGTGTCCAAAAAAACTCTCACAGGAATCCAAGCAGGGAGATAGAAGGGTTGAGGAGCAAATGGCTGGCGGAACAGCAGTCTCAGGCAGCAGGTCGGGTGGTGTAGGTCTGGAAAGGAGGGCAAAAAGGAAACAGACAGGTAAGTGGAGCACGAGGAAAAAGACGAGGCAAAAAAACTTAAGAGCATGGAAAAAAAGACAATTGCAACTGGGAGCCAAGTTACCACTTTGGTAGCTGTAACGATCTGGCGTCGAAGACAGGTTCCAACCGGGTCTAAATACTGATCAGCGGAATCCGCAACAGCTGAGCAGAAGGTGATTGCAGGATCGCCGGCAGCCGTGCAGGTAGGTTGATCGCCCGGCCACGCCCCTTGACCCACTTTCAGCCGCTCCAGCAAAACAGACAGACACAGGGAAAAAGGGAGAGAGAGAGAACACACACACACAGGACGGGAGAACACAACCGCTCCCATAACAATGTAGCTCTGGACTTTGTCACAGGCTTGCCTAAATCTGAAGGTAATGATACTATACTTACCATCGTGGACAGATTCTCTAAATCTGCCCACTATATAGCATTACCAAAATTACTGACTGCCAGTGATACAGCAGACCTCGTAGTCCAACATGTATTCTGTCCCCATGGAATACCTGTGGACATCGTGTCTGATAAAGGCCTACAGTTAATTTCTTGTGTCTGAAAAGTTTTCTGTGCTGCTCTGGGTGCATCTTTTAGTTAGCTCAGGGTTCCATCCCCAATCCAACGGTCAGACTGAGAGAGCTAATCAGGACTTGGAAGCGTCCCTTCGCTGTTATGGGGGCAGCTCTTCTCTTCCGTCCTGTGTGTTTCTCTCGCCTTTTCCCTGTTGTGTCTGTGTGTCTGTTTGTGTGGTGTTGCTGGCTCTGCCTGAAAGTAGGTCAAGGGGCGTGGCCGGTCTATCTACCTACCTGCACAGCTGTTGGTTATTCCGCCAATCTCGACCTGCACAGTTGCTGTCGATTCCACTAACCACTGCTGCAGTATTTATACCCGGTTGAAGCTCACCTTCGGCACCAGATTGTTGCACCTACCAATGTGGTAACTTGGCTCCCAGTGAAAACTTTGTTAGTTCTAGTTTTGCCTTAATCTTGTATTCCTCGTGCTTTGTTTAAAGTCCTGCCTCTCTGTCCAAACCTACGCCTCAGACCTGCTGCCGTTTCCTGCTGTTCTGCCAGCTCTACATAACTCAGACCTCGCAACCTCCAGAGAGAGAGTTTGGATGCATCTCTGCCTGCCGCCTCAGCTGCAATCCAGTTCAGTGTCCTCCAGCCCTGTTTTCTCTATCCTAGGCTGCTATAAGTACTAGTCTCTCATTAAAACGTTTGAAATCGTTACTCTGTGTCTGCGTGTGGTTTCCTCTGTGTTTTGGGTCAGAGCCTCGGCCTTAACAGCAATGGTTAAGACCTTACCTTGGACTATCATCATTTATAAGTTAACCAACTATAATCTAAAATTGAAAACCATGGAAAAGCCTTACTTTACCAGAGTGGCTATAATTTAGGCTATGATTTGAGCTTTTATAATAATTTGTGGAGTTGAAAAATAATAATTCTTACTCCAGAGTAAAAACCCTGTGTCACACACATTCAAACATGATTATTAAACAATTACAGTTTGATTCAGCCACTAGATTGGGGCAGAGATAGATTTGGCTGTGCATGCCCTATGAACACCAGAGAGCAGAATAAGGCTACGTTTACTATGCTACGAGTTTTTAGCAATAGTACAAGAACTAATCTTAACACGGCCAAACCATCAACATTCTCGTATACTGGACATGCGTGTGCTGGGGTAAACAGGAGGCAGCATTAATACTCCACTCGTTGCTGGTGGTTGCCATGTTAACGCTAGTAGCTTAGTCTCAGAGACCGGGACGTCATGACCCAATCAGGCGGCGAAACACTGGCGTCAGTGTTGGTGTTGTGAAAGGTCTCTGTTTGCGGCCGTTGAGACTGCAACACAACCCCAGAGATTCCAAACCAATACTGGGTAAGCAGTGTTTTCAAATGTAGCCAGAGCATTATGAATGCGAGGTGTAAACGTAGCAAAAGATATTCGTTTTTAAACCAAAACGTAGCAATGTAAATATAGCTTAAGCCTTCTTTGGAATAAAACGGCAACAGTGTACCTGCATTAATACAAGCAAATTTTAGAACTTAACGATGACTTCATTTATATTTAACTCTATGCCTTAGAACATGAAAGTTGTCCTCACTATCACTCAAGTGTTTAATAGATGGAGGTAGAGAGGGAGATGGAGGAAGAGTTGAAAAAGAAAGACAGAAGATGGTAATACTTTCCACAAACCTAATGAGACCTGCATTAGAGTCACTAAACACTGAGATAGTGAGCGACTGAGTGAGTGTGTGTGTGCGTGTGTATTTTTATATATTTCTATACTAGTTTAAATCAGGTTTAGACCTTGAGAGAAGGAGTTTGCTCTTCACTGCTAAGCTCATAAGGCTTATATAGGATTAATATGTTTGTGTAGGATAAAGATTACATTTAGGATTAGATTTGGATTAGGTTGTGGCTCAGTGGGTAGAGCAGGCGCACATATAGTTGGAGGTTGGAGGTTTATGCCTCGATGCAGAGGTCCAGGGTTCGAATCCAACTTGTGACTATTTTCTGCATGTCTTCCCCCTCTCTCTCCCCTTTCTCACCTAGGTGTCCTGTCAAAATAAAGGTGGAAAAGCCTAAAAAAGAAAATAGATTTGCATTAGGTTATAGTGCCGAGAAAAAAGAAAAAAAAGTAATCCTGAAAATTCTTTTAAAGGTGCCCTACCACACGTATTTCATTACTTTGTGGTAATGTCTGAAGTTCTACCATGGACTCTGTAACATTTTTTGTGGAAAAAATGCCTTGGTTACTTTGTTTCAAGCCATTCTAGCGTGGTATAGAAAGCCTACAGGAAGACTCAGCTCGATTTCTGCCAGTTCTCATTAATATTCAACAAGCTATATCCTTTACCCAGCCCAACTGGGCGAGCTAATGAATAGTAATGAGCTCAGGCAATATGATGTCAGACTGATGTCAGCTTTTGTAATTGGTTGGTTTCATGTGACGACACGCGAGAGCGCGAAATTCAGATGGAGGGCAGAAAGTGAAGTAGCTGAGGATCTGCCGTCTGAAAAAATGCCAATGTTTTGTTCCAAAAAAAAAAAGTTCCAAAGATTGTCATTCATAAAGTTGAGAAATGTAAAAAGCTCACAGAACAACGCCGTAAAAAGTGGATTTCAAATGTACGTCTGCGGTCGGGTAGCCTGACAAGCCAGACCCACATCAAGATGTTGAGTCTGGGAACTCACCATTGAGCTCAATCCGAGGGGCGGGATAAACGGTTGTCTTACAAATTCCCTCTGCAGGCAATAGGATAGCGCTACAACCAGGCAGAGCAACGAAGAAGGTAGCGAAGCTAGTTGATAGATTAAACTTTTGCCGTATCCGGTCGGCAAACTCCGAACACATCTTCCTTTTTTAAGAATGATTTCTGTGCCGTTCTTTGTTCTTTTCTCAAAGAAAAGCTTAACTCCAAGTCTTCCAGAAGACCGCTGTTCCCAGCAGCAGCAGCCATAAGCCCGCCCACCGACTCTATACACGATGTGATTGGCCTGACCAGAGTTTGGTTTTTCCAGCTCGCAAGTCAACGGAGAGTGCCTAGAAGCAGCCAGCTGACAACAACCCACAATCAGTGGGCATCAGTGGGAATGGGAAATTAAATGATCAAGGTAAATTATTGTACTAAGATGTGTAACCAGCATTATTATTAAATGTTACAAACCGGCCCGGATTATCCATAAGGGCACTTGGGCCAGTGCCCAGGGGCACCAAATGACAGAAGCTTTAACAATATTTTCCGTAAATTGTTATATTATTCACTTGAAATTGTTGAAAGATGATACATTACTTGTTTATGAACACTAATTTCACAATAATAATAATAATAATAATAATAATAATAATAAATTATAAATAGAGTTGAGTTGGTCCACAGGTACGCGCAAATGTATCATTTGGGAGATGGGGGAGGGGGGGTTAACAATAATCAAAAGTGACCAGTTTAACCCCCCCCCCCAAAATGTTATCATAATGATGAATGTAAAATATTAACTGTTATAAAAAAGACATAGAAAAATCCACGCAGCTGACACGCAACAGAAACGTCATACTCACGCCACACAACCAGTGTGTAGCTGGCCTAATTGGCAAGCAAAGAAAAACATTTTTCACACAAACCCCCCCACCTCTGGGTGAGACTTGGTTGCGCCCAACCCATATCTGTGTTTTTCAAGCTCACAGCAGGCCGGTGCGCTTCATGAGTTTATTCAGTAAGCAGAGAAGTGTGAAAGACCGGTACACAGTCTGCGCTTCTTTTCCTAGAACTCGTATTTCTTTCAGAGAACTTTGATGAATTGATAGTCTTTTGTCCATATCTTATTCATTTTCGTTCCTTTTATTGTCGTTAGCTGTGATGCTAAAGCAGTTTTAGCTTTCCCATGACACTTTTGAAAGTTTTTGAACAATCGGAGGAGTTGCTTTCAGGGCCCGTGAAATAAATTCAGAAACATACGCATTTGACCGACCCACAATGCTGCTATATATAAACTTGTGAAATTTGTGTTTGGTAGATTATTTCTGTGTGGTAACAATGCATTTTGGCAATAAATCGTATACGGTTGGAAAGCCTGTTTAGTTCCCTTTCAAATGGTGCCCCATTTGTAAGGAACAGAGCTGAGTAAATATTTGCCAAATCTTCTCTGCCAATGCCAAACAGCTTATTCTGCCATTGACTCGTTTGTTTGGTGGATTGGATGATTGAAGTTTGAAGAAACAAGACATATTGGAAATTTAACAATTCATTTAACAACCAGGAGCCTCAGTAGCGTGTGGAAGAACCATACACAGCCACAACAGCCTGGCACCTCCTCCTCAAGCTGGTCACCAGCCTGGTCACACACTGCTGTGGGATGGCATCCCATTCTTCAACCAGCATTTGTTGCAAGTCAGCCAACGTGGTTGTGTTGGTTACTCTGGCATGAGCAGCACTTCCAAGCTCCCACAAGTGTTCAATGGGGTTGAGGTCAGGACTGCTGGCAGGCCGTTCCATCCTCTCCACTCCCACATTCTGGAGGTAGTCTCTGATAAACCCCGCTCTGTGGGGACGAGCATTGTCATCTTGGAGGATAGAGTTTGGTCCCAGACTGTGTAGATATGGGATGGCCACTGGTTACAGAATCAGGCACCTGATTGTCAGCATCTGGGGGTACCAGAAGCTCAAAACAAGAGTTAATAGCAACAGCAAAGAAAAGCTGTTTGGCATTGTCAGAGACGATTTGGCAAATTTTTCATGGGCGCAACCCACATACTGAGCTCTGCTGCTCATCCCACTTTGTTCCTTACAAATGGGGCACCATTTGAAAGGGAACTAAACAGGCTTTCCAACGGTATAAGATTTATTGCCAAAAAGCATTGTTACCACAGAGAAATAATCCACCAAACACAAATTTCCTTACTTTTTGTTTTAAGTTTAGTATTGATTTTAGCTTTTTGAATTGATAGACATTTTACATTTTGAAAATTTGAATATAGTGCTCACTGCTCATATGCCTACATGTATGTATCTGGATAAGTTAGTAAATTACATTTGAGAAATCACCTTGATTATGTCTGATATTTTTGGCAGGGGGAAAGGAAGTGTTGGTTTCTCCTTGCATAATGAAAATGCTTTGTTATTTGTTAGATTTTTTTTTTGGCTTGTCTGCTGGGCTGATGTACTGATGTGTATTGATTTTTACATTTTGAATTGAGTGCTGTGCTTTTTGAAATCAACATTTTTAATTGAGGCATTTGAATATAGTGCTCACTGCTTATATGCCTACATGTATGTAGTTGGACAAGTTAGTAAATTACATCTGAGAAATCCCTTGATTATGTCTGATATTTTTGCCAGTAGGACAGCACGAGTAAAGGGGGGGCCTTTGAGGTATAGTGCCCAGGGACACCACATTGTCTTAATACGGGCCTGGTTACAAATGTGATTGTCTGAAAATCACCCTGTATAATTGGACCAGAGAACTTGCATGTTTGTAAAAAGGTTGTCAAAAAAGATAACTTCACAACAATTCACATAATTCATATTCATGAATTAACTAATTATGCTCCCCACTGCTATATTGCAGGCTATGCAGATGCCGGATGCCAGACTGAGCTAACGATGGATGAGATTGAGAAGATGGAGGATGTTCTGAGACAGAACACAACAGAGCTGGGAGATCTTCGAACCAAAGCACTGGACACACAGTTTAACCAGGAGTCCTTAGCCTGACATTATCCCCATCATTGATGAGGCAGAAACCCTTTCCCCAGCACACAAGCGCAGATTGGCTTCATCTTGGTAAGAGTGTGGGCACTAAAATCACAGTGAGAAGGACATGTGAACAATAGATTATTAAAGATATTTTCTGCCTTTTTGCCCAGTTGAGGACTTGAGACTCTACTCGGACTCGAGATTTAGGGACTTTACTACAACAGAGACTGTAATATTACCTTAATCTCGCAGATGCCAGTTCCGTGACAGTCAGCGACAATCCCATCAGGGGAGGACCCCATGTATGGCCATTAGGGGTTCAGCCAGAGACCACTGTTCATACAGGAGAAGCCTACATGCTCCTGACCCATCAGCTTCTCATACACTCCTCTGATTTGTGTTTCATGTTTGCATCCATAACTGTACACAGTACACATGCAAAACATTAAAAGGAAATTATTACTTAGTATTGGATGTGTAGAGTCAGTTCAGTGATTTAAATGCCATTACCCTAACCCCTATACTTAGTTATACTCCTGCATAACCCTAGCCTTATAACCTTATAACAAATGTTGACCTTTCAGGGCTGTCCATACCATGAATTAACTATGAAAACACTAAATATTTGTTCTAACTGAAGAAGGCCTACAGTAGATGAAAGAGTATGGACCACAGCTTTATAGTTGTGGTATGGACTCTCCTTCCACTTCATAGAACACTTTTTTAGTTACAGTTCTTAATGTGGACAGTCTCATACCCCAAATCTTACCTCTGCCTTACCCTAATTCGAACCCTAAATACCTTGTAGCGGCTGTGGTGAACCTATATGCTTCTGGGTATCATATGACCTTGATCAAGCTCTTGGATGGTTGCTGGGGGTTAGTTTTAAGAACCTTTTTCAGCTTAGAGGCAGTTATGCATCCAGCTCTTTGCCTAAACCAAATCTTGCTTGCACTCGGACTTCGAGTTGCCCTCTCTACAGCCTGGACCTGGGACAGGGTGAGCTCTTCGAGCTGGAAATCCTGGCATAGCTCTCCAAGCTCTTTGGGCAGTTACTGCAGAGTCTCTGGTGTTCTGTATTCAAGAACAGTTTTAGGAAGCATGCTAGTATTTGGGGATGAATTCTTGTGGTAAGGCTCCCTAACCATCAGTGCTGCACTCCTTGGACAGTTTTTGCTTAAGTTCTCAAAAAACCTAGCATATGTTTCTGACCCTCTCTTCACTCTTGGACATGGAAGTGATTTCCCAACCTTGTTTTCAGTTGTCCTGCCATCAATGGAACGGTCAAGCTTTTGTTTTTGGGGATTTTGCATCGGAGAAGTCGATCAGAGTTACTGGAGCAGCAGGAATCTGAAAATAAGTTAACACAAATAAGATCATTAAGTCCACACCACCGAGGTTGTGGACCCACCCGCTGACAAAAACGTTGTATGCCTCCAGACGTTTATAGGCCTCCAGACGTTTATAGGCCTTCATTTGCCGTCTGGTGTAGTACAATGTCTAAAGGACCAGATAGTTGGTGATGTCAACAGACTGTCGGAAAATCTTCAAGTTCTACTGAAAACTCACTCATCTTCATGAGGTACGGGTCACGTTCCAACATATCTGCTAATTAACTCCTTGTATCTTTGTCTTGAAACTGGATCTAAATCAGTACAATACGGACTCTGTGCAATGGTTTCCTCCATATACGTATTCTCCATGTTTACTTCCTCCTGTCACTACCCGATTGGTGCCGCCTGCAAAATCCGTTCTGCGCATGCGCAAAATATTCGCGCATGCGCTGTTGTACGAGGATTTACGACACTACCCGATCTGTTCCACGCTAGCCTCCACCGGGAAGCTAACGTTAGTTTAGCTAATAGCTAATTTGGCTGACCGCTAGGTGATTATAGTGGTCTGCCGTTAGCCTCCACCGGAAAGCTAACGTTAGTTTAGCTAACGGCTAATTTGGCTAACCGCTAGCTGATTGTAGCGGTCTGCTGTTAGCCTCCACAGGCAAGCTAACGTTAGTTTAGCTAACAGCTAATTCGGCTAATCGCTAGTTGAGACAGCATGTAAACTTTAAAAGACCCTCAAAATAAAACTTGAAAATAAACGTTAACATATATAACAGCTGTTGTGTCAGTTCTACTTAACTTGAAAATAAACGTTAACATATAACAGCTGTTGCATCAGTTCTACTTTACTTGTGCTCATTTAAAATACAATCACTCAATACTTGTCTTTATTGTTATTACTGTAAAGTCTTAATTTACGTGTAGCCTGCTTTTCCCATTAAGTTTGACTTAACGTTATTTTAGACTGAATCTAGCCGTCGGGTAGTGGTTAGCCTATCTCTGATTTTTCTTTGTTGTGGAAAGATGTACTGTTTGGTTTCCATGACAACAAAAGTAAAAAACAGAAAGAAATATACCTAGTTAATTTGTTGATCATTTTAGGGAAATATCATATTCACAAAGCCAAATTTAGTAACTCTAAACCTTCTTTTACTGCTTTTGGTAAGGAAACAGAACAGTACATTAAAACCATCTATGACTCAAAAAATAAGAAAACTGCTAAAAATTTTCACATTCACAACATAACACAAACACATATGGACCTAACACATTTCAAAAGATGCAAGTAAAAACGGTTTTGTATGGCAGGGCACCTTTAAAATATATTTTTCCCCATCTTGGGTGCTGGTCCAGCGGTTGCCATAGTTTTTTTGTAGTAGTTTTCGTGCCTAAACCTAACCAAACCTTAACCATAGAGGTGTCGTAGTGCTTTTGGAAGGCACTGACCTGCAAGAGCAACACATGGGAAATAATTTGAACTGTTTTCAAAGGAAATTACCGATTACCCTTTTTTCTGTCATGAAGGTTGGATGACTTGTTGGCTCTGTGAAATACCATCACCTCATCCACCTGAAACCTCTCTCCTCTCCCAAAGCCCCTGTCATAACCAATGTCAGACTGAATATTTGGACAAAATTAAGACTGAATAACATTCAAATAAAAATATCTGTTGAAGGTCCAACCATTTCTGCTTTTACTTCTTTAGTAAACATCTTTACTTCTTTGCTTTATTCCATTTCAACTATACGATTGCTTGTCATTTCTATAATCAGCGTACATATTAGTCTATGGCACCCTTTTGTGCATTTTGGCAATTTGCAACAATCAATTCACTCCTCTTGATTGCCTATCAGCACCCTCAACAAGCTCCCCCGTCAAACCAGTCACAGTGACATGCATCGTTTGATACAGCCACTGATTTGTCTCGGTATGGGGCACAAAGCTCTGAATGCTGTGGTGGTTTTGCACTGAGATCACACGAATCAAGCTGTATGTCCTGTATCACAATGTCTTCTTATATTCATTTCAAAGTGTGAATATAAACTACATCATTTTCTGGGCAACAGACTCTCCACTTAAATGTTGAAAGACCTCACAAGTATAGCCAGACAAGTGTATTCATGTGTGTGTGAGAGTGTGATCGAGACCCGAGCTCATTCTGCAGCGATGGGATTTCTATTCAATAAGTGTAGCTGTCTCTCCTCCACTCTGCTGTTTATTATGCCGTGGAAATGATGCTTTTCCTTCGGGAGGGTTAGAAAATGGTGTATAAATTGCACTTTCCTTTGGGATGGGTTAGAGCAGCGTGTGTACCAGACAGCTGTCAGCTTTATCTTACAAACCCCTCTCTCTTTCTATTCTTTTTTTCTCTCAGTCTCACTCATCGTCTTTCTGTATTTATGTGTGTGTGTGTGTGTGTGTTCGTGTGTGTGCGTGCGTGCGTTGGGTGGGAGTTACTGTAGAGCAGCCAGATGCTGCTGTAAGAATTGTCAAGCACATCCTAACCCCTGAGACGTATTGACACACACACACACACACACACACACACACACACACACACACACACACAAAAAACCATCAGAGCGAGACAAAACACTCTGCCCTTTTGGCAATAGTCGTGTGTATGTCCCAGTCTATGGAGAGAGTCTAAATGACCTGGGACTTGTGGTCGGACTGATACCATATCTCATTTGCTGGTGCATGTGTGTGTATTGATGCTTCAGTACAGTTTCAGTTTTCATTTCTTTGTCATTGTAGTTGTGTTTTCCTGCTGATGTGATGCACTTATGCGTGTGTCTAGCTCCACAGAAAAGTGTGTTCCTGTGAGTGTTTTCTTTGACAAAATCCAGATATGCTAGCAGAGCGTTGTTGCTGAACAATATTTTTTTTGTTGTGTCTGGTATAAAAGATTTTGAATGGTGACAAATTTCTCATATGGCAGCTTCAGAAGCTTCAACTCTTACAGTTTCTTTTTTTTGGCTGCAATTCTGATATTTGTGAATAAAGCAGTGGACAAAACAATGCAAATGTCTGGTAGTCAATAATTGTCGTGGGTACTTGGTAGACATATACTGTACATAGCGCACTATTTGTACCTTATCAGGTTAACACTTTATACTGTACTTTATGCTATACTTTATACTGTTTCATAACTTAATCTCCTTGACAAACAGCACTGAAACCAGCTCTGCAGCCTTGATGATCTTCTACTCCGAGCTGCAATTGTACTCCACTCCATTACAAGGGTTATAGCTTGCAGACAAGATTTGTTTAAATAAATTATTGTTTGAACTGCAAGCAGTTCCTTTTGAAGCATTGATTTCCCATCCCGAGACACAAAAGAATTAGTTGGATTGCTTCAGAAAGATTGCTTTGTGTGCTCCAAGGTGAGATACACACGGGTTCTAACTGAAATATGTGTGAGCAATGCACCAAATGTCACACAGCTTATGAAACACTGGTTTACCCTGTGTTGATGTGTTCTTGCGTATGTGTCGAAGGAATGGATGAGGAGAGACTAGTTGTTGAAGTCGAGAATTATCCTGAGCTACACGACCCGATTATGAAGACTCGCAACGACTTGTGTTGCATTCACACCAAGGCATTTTCGCTCGAATTCAGCGGCGCAATCATACACATAGTCAATGCAAAAAACACAATTAAGACACGAAATTTGCTGCTTTCGCGCCACCGCAAATTGTCGGTGTGAACGCGTCATTAGGCATTGGTGGTTGAAGGTAAGGGATTACTCCAGAAACATTCCAGCAGTTGCCGTAGTAGTGGGTACATCAAGCCAGTCATTCTACCATAGTAGACAGTTGGGCCACAAATTCAAGAACCTGTTGGAATGTTTCTCGAATGCCATAGCCGTCTCATCAACTGCTGCTGCTTAAAATCAATATTGTCTAGCGAGCCGTAGCCCTGAATATTGGCTCTTCAGGTGAGAAATCAAGTCTGCAATTTTCCGCAGGGTTGTGCGATGGTCGGAGTGTCACTGAAACGGCCCATTTGTGTGATGTCCTGTTGTGTTCTTTAACCCCTGAATGTAGCACAAGTAGACTTTATATTTCACAGTTACTGTTTACGTCAGATCATTTATAGATCTTGACATTTGTGACCGCACTTCATTTCACGGAGAAAGAAAAGAGACGAGCGAAACTGTTTGGCTGTTTCAGCTGTTACACAAACTCCTAGGCAGTTCAGCGCATGTGTGTCGGGATTTAAAACTTTCTTGTGGCAGCGATAGAGGCAGTCATGTTTCCTGATTACAGTACGGGACACTCACACCACCTCAAAACTGACTAAAAAGTCTGATCACCGGTTTCATTATTGGCCACCGCAGCGTGACATGGGGTTGCCTTCCTCCAAAACTTGACTTGGTCTCAACACACACACAAAAACCATAGCTGCCAAAATGCCCCACACAAAAAATAAAGTAAAGAAATCTCTTTAATATGGTGTGCCATGTTTTCCCTTTTCATCTGAGCTCAGAATCCAAATAATAGACAAGTCATCTCCGTTGTGTCTCATTAGTATTTCAGGTGGCCAAGTCATCAGATCGTCTTTTTGTGTGTGTGTGTGTGTGTGTGTGTGTGTGTGTGTGTGTTTGCTGTTAATTTGCCAGACTTGTTTCCTATTACAACCTTTTATCAGGATCGCAGACATCTGGCTTGTGGCTCATCACAAACAAGAAATGTTTCTCTCAAATTTCTTTTTTTTTTTGCTGCTGAAATTGACAGTGATGGTAAATTTAAATTGTTATGACTGAGAGCATGCTGTTGAAAGCAAACCCAGGAACTACAATACTTAAATTTAACAATGAAACTAACATGAAATGGGTCTGGCAAATGTTCAGAAGCAGGATGCCAGGAGTGAGTGTGCCAAAGAAAAACAAGTAGTTAACCCCAAAGAAACAACATGAGTCACTGATAGACTGTGACAGTATAGTACTGCATCATATTATCAGGGTTCAACAATGATTGCCCGGGGCAAGTAAAATGCCATCACGGGCTAGTAAATCTATTAACTCACTTGCCCAATAGGGCAAGTGGTAACTTTAATTTAATTTATTGAAAAGGGTAATTATTTTTTTTTTCCAACCTGTCTAATAGAAAAATCTTTCAAATTGGTCCAGTATTAAGCGAGAACACAGTGACCAGCCCTTACGAACGTTGCTGTAATGTAACCTAAAGCAATAGGGCAATTGTGCACCCTTGATTTTTTTTTTTTTCACTAAAAGCGATTGTTTTTACATGCTCAGATTGTTATCAAAAGTGTCTGATAACATTAATGATCTCACAAGGTGACTTCTTGTCCGAAGACAGTGGTGTGGAGAGTGCGAGTCGGGAAAAAGGCGTTCCGGGAGTCTGTTGTTTTGGAGTAGGCTTAAAGGACTGAAGAACACCAAATTAAAAAATAAGTTGTATGACCGAGAAAGGAGGAAGAGGATTGGTAGCGTTGTTGAGGGTTTTCAACGCTGCAGAAACCTCTGTGATTTCAAAGGAATGAAAGCTGATGAGGGCTCTCGTCGTTAGGGACAAGTAAGTTATAACGTTAGCTTTGCTGTTTCACCGTTTGCTGTTTTCAATAGGTCAGTTTAACCTCGTTCATTTGGTATTGTTTGCTCCCAACTGGTTGGCTTTACAGCAGTAGCGCCAGTCTGCTAATCTACAACCTAACGTTTTAACCACATTTTCATTATGCAAAGAGAAACCAACACTTGCTTTCCCCCTGCCAAAAATATCAGACATAATAAAGATGATTTCTCAAATGTAATTTACTAACTTATCCAACTACATACATGTAGGCCTATGAGCAGTGAGCACTATATTCAAATGTCTCAATTCAAAATGTCTATCAATTCAAAAAGCCAAAATCTATACTATATATTGCAGCATTGTTGGTCGGTCAAATATGTATTTTTCCGACTTTATTTCACGGGCCCTGAAAACAACTCCTCTGATTGTTCAAAAACTTTCAAAAGCATCATGGGAAAGCTAAAACTGCTTTAGCATCACAGCTAACGACAATAAAATTACCTAAAATGAATAAGATATGGACAAAAGACTATCAATATTAGATCAAAGAATATGGATTTATTGAACAAAGTCCTCTGAAAGAAATACAAGTTCTAGGAAAAGAAGCACAGACTGTGGACCGGTCTTTTACACTTCTCTGCTTACTGAATAAACTCATGAAGTGCACCAGCAGTGCTGGCCATGCTATGTGCTTGAAAAACACGTTGAAGGGTTGGGCGCAACCAAGTCTCACCCAGAGATTGGGGGGGGGGGTTTGTGTGAAAAATGTTTTTCTTTGCTTGCCAATTACATTGAATCAAGAAAGCCAACCACTTATCATGTTTTATAACAGTTAATATTTTACATTCATCATTATGATAACATTTTTGGGAGGGTTAAACTGGCCACTTTTGATTATTGTTAAACCCCACCCCCCATCCCCCAAATTATACATTTGCGCGTACCTGTGGACCAACTCAACTTTGACAGATTGGGGAGGGGGAGTGATAGTGGTCATGTAATATTGATTTATTTATAATTTATTATTATTATTATTATTATTGTGAAATCATAAATGAGTAATGTATGGTCTTTCAACAATTTCAAGTGAATAATATAACAATTTACAGAAAATATTGTTAAAGCTTGTGTCATGTGGTGCCCCACCACTGGTTGTGAAAGGTTGGTGCCCCTGGGCACTGGCCCAAGTGCCCTTATGGATAATCCGGGCCTGCCTAGGGCAATGCGCGTCCATGAATCTGGGGGGGGGGGGAGATTCTGAAGGGGGGTGTATTTGTTTGTCAGTTGAGTTCAAATATCAACAATCTTCGCGCCGCACGTTTACTGCACCTTTAATGGAGGTGGTGCGGCAACCTGGAGGCCGCGTGGCAACTGTCTAACGCGCTGCGCTCTCATCCAAGAATTCCTGATAATAGACACCTCCATAGAGGATAGTAAATCATGTGCTGTGTTATTTATTGATCTATCAAAAGCCTTTGATACAGTCAATCATGCTATCTTATTATCACGATTGGCTTGCATTGGCCTCTCTGATGCTGCTATAGGTTGGCTCAGTAGTTACTTAAATAACAGATGTCAACGTGTACTTCTAAATGACTACATTTCTGAGAAATTTACTGTTAACTCTGGTATACCGCAGGGCTCTATTTTGGGCCATTTGCTGTTTACAGTATATATTAATAACCTCAGTGAAAATGTTATGAATGCAAATATACATATGTATGCTGATGATACCATTATCTATTGTTCTGCAAAATCACCTGCTGAGACAATTTTAAAGCTACAAAAAGCATTTGAAAATATTCAGCTCAATCTACATGCATTAAAGCTAGTTCTTAATGATTAGAAAACTAAATACATGTTTTTTACTACAACACGTAAGCCTGGACCTTCCCTGCCTCAGCTCCACACATTACAGGGCAGGCCAATAGAATTAGTTTTCTCATACAAATACCTGGAATTTATGTTGGAGGAAGACATGTCTTTTAATTTGCATATTGAGCAGTTACTCACTAAATTGAAATTAAAGCTGGGTTTTTACTTCAGAAACAGTTATTGCTTCACACAGAAAGTCAGAAAAAAAGCTGGTTGAATCTACCTTTTTGGCAGTTTTAGACTATTGAGATGTGTTTTATAGACACTCCACAAAGACCCTTTTGAAATCATTGGATTCTGTGTATCATTCAGCACTAAGATTTATAAACGCATGCAAAGTACTCTACCCATCACTGTGTATTATATGAAATGGTTGGTTGGCCCTCACTCAACACAAGAAGGCTTAAACATTGGTTGACCTTTGTGTACAAATCAATAACTGGACACACTCCATATTTAACTACACTTTTAGCACCTAGTAGATCTAAATACAATCTAAGATCAAGTAGCTACATACTGTATAATGTTCCACAAACTACAACAGAGTTTGGCAAAACTGCTTTTAGTTACAGTGCTCCAACTTTATGGAATGAGTTGGATCAGCTAAAACTGCAGGTTTTTATTTCACATACTGAATTCAAGTCCTACCTAAATCAAATATCTAAACATGTCTGCGCTTGTTTTTAAAATGTGATTTTATTATTTATTTATTTATTTCCTATTTATTATTATTGTCCATCCCTGTCTGTCTGTTACTTGTTGTCTGTTAAAGTGTATCCTCTATGTGCTGCCTTCTTGGCCAGGGCTCACTTGTATAAGAGATTGTAACCTCAATGTGATTCTTTTCCCTGGTAAAATAAAGGTAAAATAAAATAAAAATAAAATGTTTAACATTAAAAGATGATTTATAAAATCATGCCAAAAATATTATTGTATACAATATGTAGTAGGGGGTCCCTGCTCTGTCTCTTTTTCAGTTAAGGGGTCCTTAAAAAACATTGAAGACCCCTGCAATATGGGACTGCAACGGGATCTATCCATCGCATTTTGTCCTTGGCAACATGCTGTGCCTCTCCCAATGACCGGTGCATTTTGTACAGCAACTCCTCTCTAACTTTTACATACACCAGCTAGCAGGGCCGTTTCTAGCTTTTTGGGAGCCCGATGCAAAATATTTTTTTTAAACAAGTATTTTTTATTTTATTTTTTAAATCTCGTTTTGCATATAGGGCCAACATCTTCCAAGAAGGACAGCACTGTTGTTGCAAAATTGGCCTTTGTTTGTGGTGTGACTCATTTAACTGTTGTCTCTAATAATTTCAAATCAATGTAAATAAAAGTGTTTACGATTTTGAACATATTATTTGTAACTGTTAGGCTATGGTTCTGACCCAGCACACAGATAAACAAACAAGGAATCTGAGTAACGATTTAACAAAATAGTTTAATGGAAGTTCAGTACTTATAGCACATTGCACCACTGCATAGGAGTCAGGCGATGAGGAATGGCTGGATCTGAAATGGCAGGAGAGTTAGTGCCAGGCAAGAAAATAAGCAAACATTTAGCACAGGATTTAAGAACTGGCTTGGGTTGTGACAACATTACATTAAAGTCTAAATGAGATAGTCAGGGCTGCTGCACTGAGCAGTTTTCTGTTTTCTCCTGTGTTTCCCCCTCCTTTTGTGTATCTGTACTTGTTTGTCTGTTTGTGAGCGGCACCTTGTTCTGGCTTTCTGGCTGAGTGACACACCAGAGGATCATTGCCAATCAACACACCTGACAGTCTTTACCATCAACCATCCACTCAACCATCCTGCATAATATAAGGTAAAAAAACCCATTGAGGTGTCCTCTCCCTGTTGTTTCATGAATGTACACTATATAGTTATTTGTTGTGTGAACTTAGACTATAATTTGTAAGGATTGTACAATTAGGATAGGTTTTTATAAGTGTACAATACTCCCAAAGTATAGTCCCAGATCACTGGAAGACATACAAATTGTGTGCTAAGAATGGCAAATAAAATGCACATGGAATAGAAATATACATGATCCTTTACTGTTAAAGAATAGAAAAAGAAATAAATCAACTAAGATGTATTGGTCTCAGACCAGTCTGCCGTTGTTAGAACCATTATAAAAACGCGTGTATAGGACTTTACAAGGCCTACTGCCCTTACAGCACAGACTTCATTTAAAACACATTTGCAACTTTACCAGCCTTTTCTAATTCTCTCAACAACTTCCATACTATATTCACCAAACTTCTAACAACAATATAAACAACAGTCTTCATAAATGCAATATAACAGCACCAATGACTGTCACATGAATAAGTTTTGAAATAATGGTCACAATGTTAAAATAATAACAGTACTTAACTGAACAGCAATATGTACCTGTGTTATTTAAATGCAGGCTAATAATAATAATAATAATAATAATAATAATAATAAGGTGAAACCACTGCTGAGTGAACAGAAAAGGCTCCAGGATTAATACATTCTGTCTGTAAGCCTGGTCAGGAGCAGGCTAGCTGCACAGAATAAATCTCCATGGTAACTTATGTGCCTCTGCTTTTCGTGAAACTGAGTCAAGGCTTAAAGGATAACTACTGTTTTTTTCCAACGTGGACCCTATGTTTTTGTGTCTAAGTGACTGATGGGAACAACAATCTTTGACATTGGTCCAGTATTAAGCGAGATCGCTGCAGTCGGCAGCGGTGAAACAAGCTACAATGTAAGTTAATAGGGCAATTGTCCAGCTTGTATTTACTTTCACAAAAGTGCTCATTTTGCCACTGATAGGCTGATATTTATATTCTATATTTATAAGTGTCTGACAACATTATGGACAGGATTTCTAAGGAGGTCGACCTTTCTGTTAAAAAATAAGATCCTTTTTTAAACATAAAAACATCCGCTAAGTTTGCTAAACCCACTGGACTCCATGTAAATAAAAAACAGTAGTTACCCTTTAAATCATCCAGGATAACTGGGCTTAATCTGCCATCTAGGTTTTGTGAAATAGCCCTCTGGTTTCCTGACTTTCGTCGCAATCATCTGTCTGTATCCGCCTTTGAGTCCAACTACAAAGCGTAAAACAGTGTCACTAATGTGGTCGTTTGTGGCAATTTGGGGAATTACTGTCCCATTAACAGGGGAGTAAGTCAGCAGTATGTTTGAAATGACTGAAGGGTTCCTATATATTTTCCATTTCAAAATTCCATACTTTTCCTTACTTATATTTCCAGACAATGTGGATGTCACCGTGCAAATAATAACTTAATTATTTAAATACATTATTTGAAAATCCAACTGTTAACACATGGCATATCATAGTATTAAGTACAGCCCAAAATTTCTGCAGCACCCCTGTGGGTAGGTAGACTACTATAACTCATACAAATGAATTTAAACCAAACCCAGACATGTTCAATGCACAGAATTGTATTCAAACAGCAATGAACCGTGCAATTTAACTGTTACCATTAGGGGTTGAAATTAGTCAAACATGACATAACATAAAACTGTTCACTATGAACCCTATTCAAGAAACTAAAAATAAAGTAAAGTAAGCTGACCACTTTGTCGTAAAAAACTAAGAATAAAGTAAAATAATTACATATATTAAAATAATTCATTTTTAAACTTAAACTTATATTAACATGTAACGTATTTAATCACAAACGTTCAGTGTCTCACAAACAGACAGACAGAGGTGGTAATAGACAAATATTGACTAAGTGACATATACAATATATACACACACATGCATATGCAGTGTCATGCTGATAGACATACATAGACACACAAACCATAATTTACCATTATTCAAATCTAGTGGCAGCTCCACACCAGCAAAATACATCCTAAGCCCTATTCGCACGGGATAAGTATTACCTGGTGACCTCCAGTCATTTGTAATAATTACGGAGGTTGTCTGTGATCTTAATCCCGTGCGAATCGGTCATGTCTGTAATTTGTAAAGTAATAATTCCCCTGCAAATGACCTACCATATTTCGCCGAAAACGGAGGTCCTGTGATAATATTAGTCCCGTGCAAATCGGCATCTCTGATTTGTCCAGGATTTGGCGGGGCTTTTTTGTTTTTTCAAGGTACCCATTTCCTTCTTTTGCGCCTTTTTTTCCCCATCTTTCGCGAAGAATGAAGGGTGCGTTGGAGTGTTTTGACAGTGTTTTGGATGCTGGGTCATGTCGCTATACATCATATACAATTTGCAGAAAGAGAAAGATGAAAACCACCACAAGTGCGAAGACAAAAAGAATGATTAGATGGCGATGGATGACATGTATAGCAGCATGCGGTAAGTATATTTTTTATGTTTGTATCATACATCTAGAGATAAAGACAAGACATCTCCAAGCAATAGCTTATCAAAAATAATGCACAATCAAGCGAGGGGGCTCACTTCATAATTAGAG
The DNA here is from genome assembly GCF_010015445.1 of Perca fluviatilis. NCBI lineage: Eukaryota > Metazoa > Chordata > Actinopteri > Perciformes > Percidae > Perca > Perca fluviatilis. The sequence goes on along the minus strand of NC_053121.1, from coordinate 11,502,768 downwards.
GTTAATGTTACAAATAAATCAAGCGTAAAGCTTGAGCTAATAGATTTTAACCTGGTGAAATGTTTTGTTTTATCTAACCGGACCCTGCTTGACACCACCCGGAGAAAAAAGTGAGAGAAAGAAAAAGGAGAGGTCGCAGTTCGGATGATGACTGACTACCCGGTTGAGATTGTGTGCGTGTGTCCTCGAGATCTGACCACACACAAACACACGTAGCAGAGCTACCCACACCCATGTTTCTACTGTTGCTTAATGTCAGTAAATTCGAGTAAAATCACAGGCTTCGCTTATCCCTTTCAAATGCGCCAGATGAAAATCAGACGTGGGTGGGTAATTTATAATTCACACGAGGTCCCTAGATAATACTTATCCCGTGCGAATAGGGCTCCAGATACATTATTCACACTCATCACAAACTTTCAGCTAACCTTGAAGGACGAACCTCGATCCTAAACCATGTTCACATCCACAATTGACCTGTATAAACTATACATTCAAAGGCTCTTCAATTCATTCATTTTCTTTTCAATATCTTTATCATATTTCACCACCTCTTGTTCTTTGTCTTTTGAAAGATGCTTCAGTGTGGTAAAAAGATCATCAGCCAAGAAAGGTAGCATGGGCTTATCAGTTTGATACTTGATAAAAAGGCTGGCATTCTTGTGCAATTGAGAGGAAGATGTTGGCTTTGACAAGAAACATAGGGTCAGTGCATGCCTTTCCAATAGTTTCAAAGGACTTGTTTTTTGGATGTGGTACTTTTGAGTCATTTTACATTAGCCTGGATTCGTGGCCATATCAGAATGGCTCTTCCTCCAAGCCCCTGGACAGTGTGCCGAATAATTTCCAGTTTACATGTGGGCCATGTGAGTAAAAAAATCTTCAGCTAACACAGTCTCCATCCCAAAACCTGAGATATAAATCTAATTGTTTTTTTCTGGAGGGGGTGGTTCAAACTCTCATTGAACAGTAGGATGTATCCATTTGTAGATTTTACTTTTGACAAAAGTAGGGATGATAAATGCGGCGCAATACCAAAGGTTGATCCACACAACTAAATTTAGAGGCTATGTTACTGTCTGGAAACAACGCAAAAAACACCCGTTGCTAAAACAGCACAGGCTTCCCCAAATTGCGTCTTTTGCCTCGTTGAAAATGCAAATCTCCCTGGTCCAAGCATTTTGGCTGAACTTTATATTTTAGAGAACAACGTATGGTAGAAAGTCTGGAAACACAAATATTTCTCCATACCCTCGTTTCTTTTTTCCATACTTATCCAGACCTGGAAATTACTAAAATCAAATTCCATACTTTTCCAGGTTTTCCATACCGCGAAGGAACCCTTAACTATACTTTAGTGCTTGCTCACCTCACTTAAAGGGGTGATAGAATGCGAAACCGATTTTACCTTGTCATAGTTGAAAAATGACAGTTTGGTAGGTAAGTAGGACATACATAGAACCTCAAAATCCCATTGACACCTCTTTCCTCTGCATATCTCACAATTTGAAATTGCCTCTGAAAACTGGCAAATCCCAACGAGCCACCGAGTTGATGTCAACTCGGTGGCTCCTCCTCATTTGGCTCTAGTCTCTAGTCTTTGTCACGTCCCAACATTTACACAACTGACCTGAGATCAGGTAGTCTTCTGAATCTAGGTCGCGCCGATATCTGCTATTCCATTACAAAATTCACTTCTGAAACTTTTTTATGCATGAAATCAACTATGTAAAGCTCAAATATGGGCCGTTTTACAAAAATTGATGGCTAATTGCAATGTGTGTCTGAGTTCAGTGGCCGGTGCTGCCTGGGTTGCTACATCGGACTACCAAACGCCGCTGCCCTGACAGATTTCCAGGGCCTGCAGCTCGATGTTCTCCCTCCCCTCTTCCTGCTAAATGGCCGGTGTGTGACTGAGAGCGCAGTCAGCGAGCCTGTTACGCCCGCAATCTCTTACCGCAGGTTCCAGTTAATCTTATAATGGATATGTGTTGAGTTATTTAACCAAACAATCGGGGAAATAAACGCCTCTTGTCCGCGAGTCTCATTGATCGAGCCCGCGGTGAGCTGGAGTCTAACGAAAGCTAACGAAACCTCTCATATTGACAAAAATGCATTAAATTGAAATCGGACACAACTTTTAGCTTTATAAGACCTTGGGAAACCTGTAATATAAGTGGCGTGACGAAATTCAAACTGTAAATATGCTATAGTTATGCCGAAAGTGTAGCTAGTTAGCTGCGATCTTTTCCCATTGTATTGAATGGGACACATAGCTAGCTAGCTGCTCCTCCTAACAAGATCCCTCCCGTTCACAAAAATGCCTTAAATTGAAATCGGACACAACTGTTAGCTTCATAAGACCTTGGGGAACTTGTAATATAAGTGCCGTGACAAAATTCAAACTATATGCTATAGTTATGCCGAAAGTCAGTGTTGGAAAAGTTCACTTTCTACATGAACTAGTTCAAAGTCCAGTTCACAAATTTTAAAATAAACTAGTTCATTTCAGTTCATACTTAAACTAGTTCATAGTTCTTTTTTTTCCATATGTTGCTGTGAGCTATTATTTTTCAAAATTATTGCAACAGCCCATATAGAACCACAGACAGCAATTATTTTATCAGTTTTAACACTGAAACTATGCGTCAGATTTCATCTTCATATCCAATCAGTTCAATGTGCCATTTCAGGTTTGCTGTGGATGTGACTGAAGTGCAGATTTTCTTTTTGAAAGCCAGCGGGCAAAGCTGCACAGAAATGTAGGATTTTTCGCATCCTCACCGACCTTGCTTTTTGTTTTGATGACGAATGCGGCGGTGCGACACTGGTGGTTGGTGTTGCCAGATTGGGTGTTTTTTCCGCTATATATTAAGGCCTGTTCACGGTGTGTTTTAGCCAGGTTTTCACCTGGATGTCTCTATAGAAATCTGGCACCCTATTGAACGAAGTTAAACTGAGAGAGCGTGCCGTTCACAGACACCAGAATGAACTATCGTTCAGTGAACGCGTTCAGGCACAACACTGCCGAAAGTGTAGCTAGCTAGCCGCAATCTTTTCCCATTGTATTGAATATGTAACCGGGCCCAATAGAGAGCTAGCCCAAAATTTAGCAATTTAACAGTCGACAACGCCACCTTGGGACTTTCACCCAAAGAGTTTAAAATTTAATTTGATATCAGTTGGTACCAATCTGGGACTCCCACGACACAGGCAGGCCCACATAAATAATCAGAGACGCTGTTGATTTGGGCAGCTCAAAATCATTTATTATAAACCCCAAAAAACAATGTTCAGTTGAACATAACTTAAAGTTAAAACAGAACCAATGCAATAAAAACAAAACAACCAAACATACAAAACACAGTAGGAAGGAGAATTTCATTCAGATAAAGACTATTAAAGTGAAAACTATTTAAGTGGTTAAAGTGGTTATCGTGGGTGGATCATATAACAAAAAAAACCAAGAACTACAAATAAACACAACATGCAAATATCAAAATAAACCCAAATCACACACTAAAACCATGCAATGTTACTAATAATATGAGCCAGTTATACGTCACCACCTCTACAAGTAACTCGAGCAACCACTAGATTTCTAAAATCTCAGGCCAGATTAAAAGTCACTAAACCTAATACACAATAGCCAAACGAAATTAACTCCCCTCAATACAAACATAAAACCCCCCTCGTAAAAAAATTTAAGTTACATGTTTAAAGTTAAAATTAATAAAACAGGTAAGCTAAGTAAGTAAATGTAAAACTCAGACTAGGCAAAACAGCAGTGGCGCTGTGCATTGCACGGACAGAAAAAAACAAAGGTCAATGTCTGTCCTGGCATGGCAAAAACACAGAGTGACAAACAAAGCAAAAGTACCATGGTTGTCTCCTCCAGCGAACCCGCAAACAACAGAGCGTAAATCTTGAACCACGGAACAGCAAACGAGGCATACCAGGCAGTGACAACAGCAGACAAAGGGGAAGTCGGAGCTTACCGGATGGGCATTTATTTCCGTGTGTCTCACGTGATGTCTCACGTGACAATATACTTAACCTACCGGTTACAAATAGGACATATAGCTAGCTAGCTGCTCCTCCTAACAAGACCCCTCACGTTCACAAAAACGCCTTAAATTGAAATTGGACACAACTGTTAGCTTTGTAAGACCTTGGGGTAGCTGTGATATAAGTGCTGTGACAAAATTCAAACTGTAAATATATTATAGTTATGCCGGCAGCCGCCCAGTTCCCACGGAGCCCCGGTAGTGCAGTAATCCACAAACTGTGACTTTGCCCTGGGTATGAAGCCCAGTAGGCTGTCGCTTTCTCATCAGACTGTATGGGGCTCCTAAAGTCCGACACATCTTACCAAATTTGCAATAAATTTTTCGTAAAACGATCCATATTTGTGCTTTATATAGTTGATTTCTCACATAAAAAAGTCTCAGAAATGAATTTGGTAATGAAACATTGCAGTGTCTGAAATATGAGACCTACTGTCTCGTCTCCAAAGTGTGTATGGGGATTCGCTCAACCAATCTTTCTGCAGTTCATCTAAATATTCATGAGCATACCATATTTGGAAGAAAAGCTCTTGTTAGAAATAGGGCCAAAACACAGGGATGCATAAGGGCTAATAAAATATCAACCAGGCCATTTTCAGCCCAACCAATGTACATACCCTATTAGGAGACCTTAAGGAACAGTGTGAAATACCCTATATAATCATTATATCACCCCTTTAAACCTTATTGTCCATATTTGAATTTCTTTCTAAATTAAACATTTATGAATGTATGCATTACATATAAAATACAAATTTCCTTTCAAACTGTGTATTTTACTGGCAGTAAATAGTTTTTCATATTCTAGTGTCGTCCTGACTGGGAGAACTTCTCTGCATATTAATACATAAAGCTGAGCTGTGCTTTTCTCTTAATATGTCAGGGGTTACAGCAAGGAGAATTTAAGCAATAAATGCTGTAAGAGCTAAGGTGCTACAGTGAATGATATTTGTTTCACATGTCCTTTATGGGTACACTCATTGTTTTCATAAGGCTTTAAGGATGACCTCATACTGATGCAGCAACTCCTCTGATTAATTAAATACACCAGGGAAACTGTGCAACAGCATGAAAGATAAGATATACTTAGTCTATATCCATGACGTTCCACTGCTGCCGGAAATTCCGCCGGATGAACCTCTTTTCGGCCGGATGTCCGTTTACTTCCGCTTTATTTGTGTTGGCATTCTAAACTCCAGTGGATTCATGAGGACTATGGTTAACTGCTCCTTAGATCTCTGCAGGGCAAATCCAGACAGCTAGCTAGACTATCTGCACAGAGTTTTCTCTCGCTCGACTAAAACAACTTTTGAATATACACAAGCTCCTTCCAGAGGCTATTTTGCAGTGGCACCGTGGCTCCGCCAGGTGCTTATCCCAAAACCAAAATGTTGGGGCTGTCAAAATAAATGTGTCAAAATAAAAGTTAATGCAAATTTCTTTTTAACAACAGAAACAAACCTCCTTGAGCAGAAATGGATGATGAAAAGGGTCTTTTGAATGGCAAGTTCAGTTTCAAAGCCCTTCCAGATGGTTCTCTCGACAAGAGTAGAAGTTATTTGCATGTACTGTCAATGTGAATTGAGTTACCACCAGAGTTCGTTGAGTCTCAAATACCACTTGCTGGCCAAGCATACAGCTGATGCAAAGGACCCTTCCCCCCCTCGCCAATGGCACGCCACGCTGGATAGTTTGCAACGGAGACCCAAGAAGTGTATGAAATACAAAGAAGTAAGAAGTACATGTGTAAAGTGAGACACTACATTGTGTTAGCATTGCCAAGTAATGTTACATTCAAGTCAATATGCCCATCTGTTTTTGCTTGATTGGCTTGAATTTGCCATATTATGCTTTCAGCATTTTTTTGAGCATACAGTGCCTTTGAGGGTATTCTGGAGAATATTCTAGACAGTATTTGTCATTGTTTTGGATTGTTGCAATGATAATAATCATTTGTATAAAGCATTAGTCCCCTCCCATCTTGAGAGCATTAAAAGCGTGAAAATATAAAGCACATTTAAATAAGATTCAAAATATGCGATTAATCGCAAGTTAATATTTTAATCGATTGACAGCCCTATAAAAATAATATACATTATTATCTACATTTTGTAGACAGTGTTTTCAATAATTTTATATATATAGTACAGGCCAAAAGTTTGGACACACCTTATCATTCAATGTGTTTTCTTTATTATCATGACTATTTACATTGTAGATTCTCACTGAAGGCATCAGAACTATGAATGAACACGTATGAAATTATGTACTTAACAAAAAAGTGTGAAATAACTGAAAACGTCTTATATTTTAGATTCCTCAAAGTAGCCACCCTTTGCTTTTTTTATAGCGCTGCAAACCCTTGGTGTTCTCTCAATGAGCTTTATGAGGTAGTCACCTGAAATGGTTTTCACTTCACAGGTGTGCCTTGTCAGGGTTAATTAGTGGAATTCCCTTATTAATGGGGTTGGGACCATCAGTTGTGTTGTGCAGAAGTCAGGTTGATACACAGCCGACAGCCCTATTGGACAACTGTTAGAATTCATATTATGGCAAGAACCAATCAGCTAAGTAAAGAGAAACGAGTGGCCATTATTACTTTAACAAATGAAGGTCAGTCAGTCTGGAAAATTGCGAAAACTTTGAATGTGTCCCCAAGTGCAGTCGCAAAAACCATCAAGCGCTAAAACGAAACTGGCTCACATGAGGACCGCCCCAGGAAAGGAAGACCAAGAGTCACCTCTGCTGCTGAGGATAAGTTCATCCGAGTCACCAGCCTCAGAAATCGCAAGTTAACAGCAGCTCAGATTAGAGACCAGATGAATGCCACACAGAGTTCTAGCAGCAGACACATCTCTAGAACAACTGTTAAGAGGCGACATCAGTCCTTCATGGTCACGTAGCTGCTAGGAAACCACTGCTAAGGAGAGGCAACAAGCAGAAGAGATTTGTTTGGGCCAAGAAACACAAGGAATGGACATTAGACCAGTGGAAATCTGTGCTTTGGTCTGATGAGTCCAAATTTGAGATCTTTGGTTCCAACCGCCGTGTCGCAGAAAAGGTGAACGGATGGATTCTACATGCCTGGTTCCCACCGTGAAGCATGGAGGAGGAGGTGTGATGGTGTGGGGGTGCTTTGCTGGTGACACTGTTGGGGATTTATTCAAAATTGAAGGCATACTGAACCAACATGGCTACCACAGCATCCTGCAGCGACATGCCATCCCCTCTGGTTTGCGTTTAGTTGGACCATCATTTATTTTTCAACAGGACAATGACCCCTAACACACCTCCAGGCTGTGTAGGGGCTATTTGACCAAGAAGGAGAGTGATGGAGTGCTGCGCTGGATGACCTGCCCTCCACAGTCACCGGACCTGAACCCAATCGAGATGGTTTGGGGTGAGCTAGACCGCAGAGTGAAGGCAAAATGGCCAACGAGTGCTAAGCATCTCTGGACCTACCTCTTGAAGCTCATCAAGAGAATGCCAAAAGTGTGCAAAGCAGTAATCAGAGCAAAGGGTGGCTACTTTGAAGAAACTAGAATATAAGACATGTTTTCAGTTATTTCACACTTTTTCGTTAAGTACATAATTCCACATGTGTTCATTCATAGTTTTGATGCCTTCAGTGAGAATCTACAATGTAAATATTCATGAAAATAAAGGAAACTCATTGAATGAGGTGTGTCCAAACTTTTGGCCTGTACTGTGTGTGTGTGTACACACACACACACACGCACACGCACACGCACACGCACACGCACACACACACACAAGCGAACAAGATTTGAATAGGAATAATGGGGTAACAATCTGGGAACTTGAAACTAATTCATACTGTTAGTATTTTCTAACTAGTAACAGGTATCTATTTTAATATTAGAGCTAAAGTATGACCATTACTGAGCAACAAAGCTGGAAGTTGGGAGGAGGATGGGATAATGAGTTCCCTAGTAATTCATAAATCAGCTGTAATTTATTTTAAAATTATCTATATACCACTTACCTAAACTGGAGGGTCACAGACAATATCTTAAAGAGGATAGGCAAACTACATAGTTCCTTTTTTTTGTAGGCTTGGGGAACTAATTAACTGCGGGGTATATTTGTGTTTTTACTTGGAACAAACAGGGTCCAGGAAAAGAGCATTAAGGAACATTCCTTCCCTCACTTTTCTCCTCTCTCTCTCTCTCACTAACCACAAACGCAAGAAATGTTTTTTGTTGTGTACATAGGCAAAGTAAAAAAAAAAATTGAAATGCATCATTAAAAATACATTTTAAATTAATTGCCAGTTGATACAGGCATTTCTTGTACATACACAAGTGAATTTCCGGCTTCAGAGAGCAAAAATAGACCCAGCACATACAAATACCGGAGCAGGGAGAGGAGCCGCAAGTGAGATGCTCCCAGTGGGGACACACACACACACACACACACACACACACACACACACACACACACACACGGTTAAAATGGCAGAGGATTGCAACAGAGCTGGATCCTGTGTACATTGGCCATTAAGTGAAGGAACATACAGTTGCTCTAACAAGCTACCTCTATCTCAATCTAGAGAAACTGTAGCAAGGAACCAGGAACAGGAAGCTTGCAAAACCTTTATATGTGTTACAATATGGCAACTTAGCAGAACCTCACAAATGCATGCACAATTTAGTTTTTTTTTACGCAATACTGACCTGAAACTTTGTCCGTCTGCCTTCATGTGTCATTCCTGGTTGTCTACTTGCCTGACACATTTCACGTACATTGATTAAAGCATTGAGAAAAAAATACACTGGATGAAAGTAGACTATCCTGGTTAGAAGTATGTATTTTTAGCATCCTAATATCAATAAGTGACTATATTTATGGATGACTGGCATAGATGGCTGGCTGATTCACAAGCCCACTGATTGGCTGATTGCTTGAACGGATGACTGGTTAAATAAATTGGCCAGATGACTGAATGCATGCACTGAACAAATTGTAAAGTAGAGCACCACATAGCATGAAAATAGATCTTCCTTCAGAGACAAATTATTATTATTTTTTGTTTCATTTTAAATTTCAATTTTCTATTCATCTCAATTAGTATGGCATTATTACAATCTGAAATGTATCTAAGCTGTTGACAGGTCAATATACTAAATCTGCAGAGATGTACCAGGTTAAATGTCTTGATGGGGTGACCGGCTTCGCTCCTGACTGACTGACGGACAGGCTCGACTGAGTTTTCAGATTGACCTTGTTTCTGTCTGACTGAAGCAGCAGCTGGCTGCCTGATTGACTGTCTGAAAGATTGACTAGGGTCACTCATTGATTGACATTCACTACTTAGCCACATCCAGCTTAACTGGATGTATGAATAAACAGCTCTTACAGAAAAAAAAACATTTTTGTTTTGTTTTAAATAATGCCATATATGCCACATTTAAAGTAGTCTATATCCACGATGTTCCACTTCCAGGATTGCTCCGGTGCCGCCTGTCACTCTTTTCGGCCGGATGTCCGTTACCTTCCGCTTTCTTTGTGTTGTAATTTTAAACTCTGGTCAATTTATGAGAACTATAGGTTGTCTCCCTTTGCCAGATCTTCCTTCGCAGCGCTGCGGAGGACGGTCTGGCTAGTCCATACAGCATTCCGGGACGGGAGAAAAACGTGCTCAGGTTTACGGCATTTCTTTAAACCAATCACAATTGTCATGGGCCGGACAGAGCCCCGGTGCTGCAGCAAAATAGCCTCGGGAAGGAACTATTTTTGGTGGAAGGTGTTTTAGTCATTCAACAGAAAACTCACATTGGACAGATAGTCCAGCTACCTGTCTGAATTTACCCTGCAGAGATATTAGGATCAGACCATAGTCAAATAGGAATTTGCGGCGGGAACAGAGCAATTCCAGAGGTGGAACATCATGGATATAGACTATACTATGGTTACTTGTTTCCCAATACATTTAGTGATGGCTGAATGAAGCCTCATGAAGCTTCATGAAGCATTTGGTTTATTTTCTGAGCCCACCAAATGGCGCTCTCTTTTAAACAAAGAGTTTAAAGCACACAGAATCAGTCATATATATATATATACATACATATATACAGGCATATTATAAATACAATTGTTTATGAAGTCATTACTACAATACTTCCACATCAACCTCTCTTAATATGATAACTTTTGATTACATTTTGTTGTTGGGAATTTTTTATTTTGATATGACAATGGATGGTTCTTGTTATTAAAACACCTTAAATATGAATCCAAATTTAATTGTTGCTGACTCATCTGTCTGAGCCATGTTTTAAATCCTATTTAAATTAAACTCAAACCTCAAATAAGATTTCAAAATGAGTGCACATAGTCAGAAGCCTAAAGTAGTAACATATTGCAATTAGGCACTTAATATGCCAGGGTTAGTCTATCAATCATAATTTAACCTATTCATCATTAATTTGAAGTTATCCGAGAATTTCCTCACATTATGCCTAAAGCAGCAGCCTTTCTCTATGTTTCCCACGTGCAGCATGATGAATGATGGGGGAACTTAAAACTGTTTAACCAATCACCTCTGAGAAAAGTTTGAGATTTTCATAGTGTAAGTAAAATGAAGGGTGGCTGAAGTGTCCCAATTACTCAAATCACCTCACTAGTCCTTACATTTAATGTCACAGTTGCACTATTTTATTTAAGGTAGAGGGTTTAGTTGTTGCAGATGCGACAAAAGGGTGGTGATCGACATACTATGTTACGTACATACGTAGTCCCACAGAATTTGGAAAAGCTCTGCTCTGCTTAAATGTTCTTGAAAAAATCTCTGCTGTCTTGTGCAGCAATCGCTAACCTTTTTTTGCACAGGACCAATAATAATGTTTCTTCCAATTTAACCCCCGATCTCAAGTACCATTTAATTGCTGTAGATAAGAGGCAGAAATCAGCCTCAAATTATAGCTCCCTGAAATTAGGTGAGGGAAAACATTTCAATTATGATTCTATTGGACCCTGCAGGTTATCCTGTTCAAAAATGACTCCAAGTTTAATTATATTTTTTGTGAAATTTGAAATATAATTAACAATCATTAAAAGGTACTGTAAAGTATAAAAAAAGAAAGTGGCTATTGTCTGGAGCTATTGTTGCAAGTGAAAATAGAGCAACATGGGTAAAACTTTCACTTTTATAATTCCTGATGCTAATTAGGAAGATGGTGGCTGCGTTGAGACGCGGTGTGGCAGAGACTGATGATCGGATGATCGCTCCCTTTTACATCTATGCCGTTCATCTTGTGATAAAACACACTTTTCAGTTACCACATAAAACCCTCTCCATCTTTTAAAGAGATACAAACTTGGAATCTGGCAGGAAATCCACAGCCACTTTCGAGGCTTTCTGGGCAACCAAACGGGCCCATTTCCTCGGCCAAAAGCGTCTCTAACTGTTGAAACCCTGCCGTTAAAAAACAAAGGTTCCTAAAAACATTTCAGAATGTCGGGTCGGCCTCTAGCTCACCCAGTAAGAGCGTTCGCCCCATGTAGGCTGAGTCCTGCAGCGCCGCAGGTTTGAATCCAACCTGCTGCCCTTTGCTGCGTGTCATCCCCCATCTCTCTCCCCCTTTCCTCTCTATCCACTGTCACTACTTATTAAAGCGAAAAGCCCCCAAAAATAATCGTTAAAAAAAAAATTTCAATCATGCAAAGGTTATATAGGATCCTAAGCTGAAACCGAGAGGACTTTTTGGTGGACACTTAAACATCAGAAGTATTGTTTCAAAGACTGAGCAGCTTAATTCTTTACAATGGCTGGGTATTAGAGGATGGATACTCGACCCAAGCCCGACGGGACGGGACCCGACGGGCCGGGCCGAGTTCGGCAGATATTTAGAAATGATGTTCGGGTTCGGCTCGGGCTCGGTCACATCAGCGTAATAAGGCAAGACACAAGACTCTACGTCACACAGTTCATTAGCTGTGAAAGGGGGCGTGACCAAAGCATAGGGGGCAGGCCAAACCTTTACCAATAAAAAAGGAAGTCTATGCTCAGTTCATTGATACCACACATAAGAGTCTACCTGAAACGGGTCACCATTTATGAAAGGGGGCGTGGCTTAAGCCTAAGGGGGCCAGCCAAACAATAACCAATGAATAAAGAAGTCTCTGCTGAGTTCAATGATACCTCACACAAGACTCTACCTTAAACGGTTCAAATGTTATGAAAGGGGGCATTGCCTGAGTAAGTGGGCATGGTTATATTATAGGGTCCAGCTCAGTATCACATGTAGACCACACATTCTAAGTTTCATTTGAATCGGATGCGTTTGTCATATAAGGTAGATTTCCTGTTGCCAGCGGGGGGCGCTCTGAACAAAAGTCAATATTGGCCTGTATATGTCCCCAGGCCTGGACTCTTGTTGATTCTGTGAAATTTCAAGCAGATATGACAATGTACACTGTAGTTACAGCCAATTTCTCGTTCATTGCTAGACACTCAAAATGGCCGCCATTCCACGCCCACACAACTTTTCATCTTTAAGGTATTGAGATGGTACAAACCAAGTTTGAAGTCCATCGGATGATATCTCTAGGAGGAGTTAATTAAAGTATAGCACCTTGACTTTTAGGCCTACTTCCTGTTGCCACTAGGGGGCTATGACTTTAAGTAAATATCGGCCTTTATTTGTCCTCAGGGTTGGACTCTTATGAATCCTGAAAGGTTTTGAGCCAGTTGGACAATGTACACTCAAGTTACAGCCATTTCCTGTTTTGATGGCGAAGCGCACAAAATGGCCGCCCCGGCACGGCCATGCCCTATGACAAAAAATTTGTTCTTTTAACAAGTTTTCATCTTTAACGTCTTAAGATGGCACAGAAAAAATTTGAAGTTGATCGGATGAAATCTCTAGGAGGAGTTCGTTAAAGTACGACGTGAAAATGCCCAAAATCGCACTAATTTCGAACTTTGAAATCAAAATGGCGGACTTCCTGTTGGGTTTAGGGTATGGCTCTTGTACATCTTGACATGTTACATATGTGTACCAAGTTTCGTGAGTCTATGTTAAACGCACTGCAGGGCCTCCATTTTTTTTAACTTTGTAGGGGGCGCTAGCAAGCCATTTTTGCGCGCCTATTCCCGAAACCCTTAAAATACGTAAATGTTCACCAGACTTGATGCGACCGCCAATTTTGGTGAGTTTTTGAATATGTTAAGCCCCTCAAAATTAATTTGGTGTAATAATAATAATTCCTTCAGTTTCAATAGGGCCTTCGCCGCTGTTGGCGCTCCGGCCCTAATAACACTAACAAACTGTCTGGAGATGATCCACTATTCAGTCCACTATTCCATTTGGCATTTGTTCAGTTGTTGTCACGTCCCATATAAATGTTCCATTTTTCCCAGTTCTTTTCAAATACATTCTCTTTGACTCTCAAAAGGTATGTCAATTTTTCCATAACAAAGATTTCCTGGACAATTTCCAACCACTGGTTCTGTTTTGGGATATTTACATTGAGCCAGTTTCTTGTGACCACTTTCTTAATGGCTACAAGTAATACTTTAGTCAAGTACAGAAGAGATAGTAAGAGGAGGTTTCTGTCACCTTGGAATGTGGGATTTTGATGGATGACCTTTTGACCTGGGGGGTCAAGAGGTCACGACCTGTCAGAAAGTGATTGATGCCTTCCAGGTGTGTGTGACTGGTCTGTTCTGGAAGCTTCTAGAAGGAAGGCGTGTCCCGGAAATGACGTGTGTTAAGTGCTGCAATGAGGGCGTCACAGGAAGTAGAAATATCTTCATTTAAATGATCCAATGAGCGTTAGAGATGAAATATCCGGATGTGTTTGAAATGATCCAGTGAGAGAAGAGGGGTGTAGCGTTAAATTTTGAGCATAAAAAGGGTTTCTTCCCGGTTGAAACAGAGAAAGATAGGTTTTTCATTCTACACACAGCATGAATGTAAGTTTGAGTAACACTGATGCGTTTGAAATGAGCCAATGACCAAGAATTAAATCAAGTATCTTTACACTCTTTGGAGCAGAGAGCAGAACATGTGTAAGGCAGGGTTGTAAAATAGGAATGTGTAAGGCTCCTCTTACAACAGGCCAAGTAAGTGATTGTAATAAGCGTGAATGGGCCTAAGCCCAAAGGTCAATGCATTTCTACCCTCACTCACGCACACTCACGCACACTCACACACACTCCCACACACTCACACACACACACACACTCACACACACACACTCACGCACACACACACACACAAACAGCCACAGTTCATGTTGTCAGTACATGTTGATCGTATGTCTGTGCATGCTTAGCTCTAGTCCATATGTCTGGCTGTCCTGCGTCCTCCGCTGCTCCGTACTCATCTGGCTGTGCCTTCTTCGTTCTGGCCCGGGGATCGGTGTTCACTCCCTTTTCCCAACATACCCCTTTTTCCCCACCTCTTTTTCCCATGCCCACAGCAACACTCTACCAGAAAATTGCGTTTTCAATTCAAATAAGCGAACCAGTAAGAAGTAAAAAAAAAACTTTTTCAACAGATCACACAAAACCACAAATGGCATTTGAACACATAACATTCATTGTGACTACTTTCTTTGAATTTTGAGTGATTTATTCAACTTAGTCACACTTATTTTTTGTTTACGGTCAAAATGACCGCCATAGAAAAAAAAAAGTATAATATTCATCCATACACACACTCCTACAACTTTCCTGTGCCATTATACACATGAAACACACGCACACAAACAGACACAGTTCATGTTGTCAGTACATGTTGTCATGTTGCCGCTGCATGTGAGCCACTAATGTTCGCACACATATGCATATGAATTTTAATTTGTGAATACATTTGTATCATTTAAATGTAACCACATTGACTTAAAAGATTGTTTGTGTTTAATGTGGTGAAAGATGCAAACAAAAATTAAAAACAAAAGTATGCTTTTGTATTTATACAAAATGCAACCTGAACCAAATATGTTTCTTTGTAAAACGCCAGCGTTAAAAGTAAATAGTTCTAACTTGAAGTTATATGACTTCACCGGATGCATTTATGTTTTAGAGACGCGTTGCGTTGTAATTCAGAATTAAAACAATGTTGCCAAAATGTAAGTCTTACAGGCAAGATATGGTATGTTCAACATGAATTTGAATTTGTGAATACAAAACTTATTTTGTATAATTTTAATGTAACTAGCACAACATTTGAAAAAAAAAAAATTTGTTTTAATGTGGTGAAAGATGTCAATTTAAAAAGATCAGTACTTCCTTAAGTATTTACGACCCTCATAAAACTGAATTCAAAGAAAATAAAAAAAAAGTTGAATCTGTTAAGATTATGAAGGGGCATACAAAGGCAAAGTTAGAGGGACCATAAGATAAACCGCGGGTAAAGATTTACACCGGTGGAACATGTTAAGGACAACATGCGGGAAGAAGGTCAACATGGCGGCGACTCAAAAACAGGAACGGGGTGCATGGGTTTCGAAGCTATAAGTAAGCAGATTGGCGACTTTAAATCGTAACTAAAGCAAGATCTAAAAATGTTTAAAGAAGAAATTGAACATGACACGAGAGAAGAATTCCACGAGTTCAAGCAAGACGTCAACCAACAGCTAGCGACATACATGCATGCTATAAAGGAGCAAAAACGAGAAAATCAGCAAGATGGAGACCCAGATCGATGACACGGATACGTGGAGTACTGAAGCTAACACCACTCTCCAACAAATGATGAAGGACCAACAGAAGCTGGAGGACAAATTGAATGACTTGGTCTCGAGAGCAGGGCAAAGATGGGTCAGTGATAGCGTTTGTTAAAAAACTGTTACGAACCGAACTGAGTGATGAGGTGGATTTGCAGATACAGCGCACCCACAAAGCCCTGGCACCGATACCTGGGTTTTTGTAAAATTAATTTCCAGCAATACAGTACTAAGGAGATGATTATCCTGAAAGCATGGCGACAGAAAATCACAATAGGATGTGGAGGGGTCAGAGAAAGCGCTTGGTAGGAAACATCTGATGGAGCGTCTTCACCATGGCAGAACGTAGGGTACGCACACAGGTGGAGACCTTGAGAACAGTGCCAGGCGAGCTAGAGTACGCCTCCAGAAATTTCAGCGCAGAAACCGGGAGGAGCAGTAGTGTTTCAATACAGACGGTAAATACTTGTCCCATAATATACTCTATTGTTAGCCAGACCCACATCAAGATCCTGGGTCTGGGAACTCACCATTGGCAGGGCTCAATCCGATGGGCGGGATAAACGGAAGTCTTTCAAATTTCCTCTGCACCAATAGGATAGCGCTACAACCAGGCAGAGCAGCGCTAGGTGATAGATTAAACTTTTCCGTTATGTGGTCGGCAAAACTCTGAACGCATCTTCATTTTTAAGAATGACTTCAGTGCTTAACTCCAAGTTAACAGGTAGCAGCTAATGGGTAGTTGATTTAAAAACTTTTGGCTAAGTTGCTAAACGCATCTTGTTGTCATTTAAGGTCCCTGTTCATGTTGCACAGACATTTTAATTGCATTTTTGTCTGTTAAGAGGCACAAAGGTATCTTATGCCCCCAAAACTGCTGTTTCAGCTAAGTGGAAGCTCTGGGCATTAGCTGCAGCAGCTCCGTGTTGCTACCACTGATTTGGCTCGTATTTATTTTTTTGCTATCATCAGTACTCACATTGGTATAGCGATCAAGATTAGTGTAAAAATTGACTTTGAAAAACTGACCCTGGCTGCCGCTAGAGTGCGTCTAGATATCTAGGCTACTATATTGTATTTTATGTGCTGACTCACGGGAGCAGTGAGAGGTCAGCTCTGTCTACGGGGGCGCACTGAAGTTCAGAGACTGTTAGTCAAAGTATCATTCCCCCTTCACTTAAAACTTTTTTATAGTTTTATTTTGTGTTTGTTATAATGCTTGTTCTAAGCACATTATTGTGCTCCAGTTATCTTTACTTATGGTTTCAATGTTTAGCCTGTGGGAACAGAATGGTGTGAGATATTTTCAGCCCTGCTGTGATGCAGTCTAATGAAGTGAAGTTACTGTCCTTAAATGTGATTGGGTTGGGAAACCCAATTTAAAAGGTCTAAGGTAAAGGCCAAATTAAAAAAAGACAACGTACATATATATATATTTTTTGTTGTTGCAAGAAACTCATCTTTCTCAGCAAGAGCATGAAAAATTGAAACGGTTTGGTTTTAAAAATACCTATTATAATTAATTGGTGCAAAGTCACGGGAGAGGAATTGCTATTCTTATTGCAAATACACTTAAGTTCATAGTCATTAAGGAAATAAAAGAGAACGAGGGTAGATATATCAATATCGTTAAGGGAACGATTGAAGAGGATACAGTAACCTTAGTAAATGTTGACTGCAACTCCTAATAGTAACAAACTATTTTTCAAATAACTAATGGATGTAACTGCACTGGAAGGGTGTCTGTTTATGTGTAGGTGATTTTAACATAGTATTGAATAGCTACCTGTATACAACTGGTCTAAAGAAAAATAGAATTGAGGTAGCTGATGTCTCTGACCATAGTGCACTATATCTAACAGTTCAACTAGAAGGTAGGATGCGGAATACGGGGTTAAATATAGGCTTATTAAATAACAAATCACCTGTATAATAAATTAAATCAGATATAAGAGAATATTTGAAGATTAATGACAACGGAGAGGTGGATCCATCTGGGACTCACTGAAGGCAGTGACTTGCGACAATTGATTGCCTTAACAACGTCAAATAAAACGGAGGGTCTTGGAATATAATAACCTTGTATTAGACCTATCTAATGTGGAGTAGCAACATAAAAATAACAGTGATCCACAACTTTTAGTGCAAATACAACAATTAAAGAATCAGATTAATGATCTATTAGAACAAGATGTTGAGAAGAAAGCTTGTTTTACAACCAGACATATTAACGAATCAGGCCGCTAAATTACTTGCTACGTAACCAAGAAGCGGATAGTACCATACATAAGGTAGCGGGACCCAGAAACAAATCAACTAAAATATCATGCCGTAGAAATAGAAGACATTTTCCTATACTACTACAAAAAAAACTATACCAAAACCTCCAGTACTAAAGTAGAAGCAATGGAAATTTTTCTTAACGATCTGGATCTACCTCGTATTGGCAAGAAACAAAATGATTGTATCATTAGCAGAGTTTTTCACTGGAAGAGATAAATAATGCAATAGCCAACTTAAAATCAAGTAAAACTCCAGGTAGTGATGGTTTTCCAGTGGTATAGAACCTTTAAAGAAGAGCTAGTTCCCGTCCTGCTGAAAGCATTTAATTGGATTAAAGGAGAAGGTAAACTCCCGCCATCATGGAAAGAGGCACTTATTACAGTACTCCCAAAGGAGGGAATATTGGAGTAACTATAATTAGAACACTTTATCAACAACAAAGTCAATGGATCATTGTATCCATGAGGTAAACTATAATTTAATTAACCAAAATATTAAAAAAGATATTGAAAGATGGTCTACACACCCATTGGATTTTAGTAGTAAGATTAGCGTAATTAAGGAACATTTTGCCTAGATTGCTATATCTATTCAGGCCTTGCCAGTAGTGGTCATCAGTTCTTAGCCTGGGATGGAAAGAAGCTTAGAATAAAATATGCAACACTTCAGTCGGCCAAACAATAAAGTAGGAATGGCGCTCCCCAATCTTAAAGCAGCTCAGTTCCGCCCCCTATTTCTTTGGTGTAATGACAACTATTTTGCTAGATGGAAGGAAATCGTGACGTACGTTGAAGGTTATCCGATACAGTCAGTGTTAGGAGAAAAAGAAGTTCTGGTTTAACTTTGCGAGGCAGCTAAAACTAAGGAAAGACCAGCGAGTGCTTAGATGGATAGCCTTTGACACCCTGTTTAAGCCAGGAGTTATTCAAGGATTGGTCAGTAAAAGGTATTAAGGCAGTGTGTACGATAATAGACAACAAGGAATGACAGACTTTCCAAACATTAAAAGAAAAATGTTCCCTTCACAATCGGGATTTATTTAGGTATATACAATTTAGAGATTACTACAACAAAGAATTGAAAATGGAGAACTCACAAGAATGTAATCCAGTTATAAGATAAATGATAAATGCTTATAGACCAAATAGTAACTTCTATGTTGTATGAAAGAATTATCGAATGTAGGAGCAACTCAACATTATATTTGAAATCAACGTGATAAAAGGAACTAATAATGGAAAATCCATCAGATGTATGGTACAATATGTGTTAAACCCAACATACTTCCGCAAGTTCACAACAATTGAGTGTGTTTAACTGGAAGAATTTGGTCGCTTCTTTATTACACCTAAGATTAGCAGTAAAACATCATCACACACACCCACGTTTTTTGGAGTTCTGAAAATAAAGGTCATTTTGGGAGGATGTACATTTAGTTTTGAGTAATGTACTTGGCTATAAGATTCCTTTCTTATGTACTGTCTTGTAATTGGGCCATATTTCACTTGTAACAGTACAGAGGGACAGAAACTGGTATAAACCCGATTGTCCTAAACAGCAACAATAGTTTGAGGTCATACATGAAATAAGGGAAATGGAAAGGTTGAACTAGGTCTGAGAAAAGGTGCCAAAAGATTGCAGAAGTGGACATTTTACTTAAATAAAGCATAAGGACATTGCAGCTTGGACTCATTAGTGGATAAAGCAGTGACTTGAAATGTATACATTTTATTTCTATTTTTGTATCACCGCCTTTCCTCACAAGACTTGTTTCTCCCCTTTTTTACGATTTATTTTATTTTTATGTTATGTTTATGGTGTTTTTTTCCATATATCACTCACAAATTGAGGCGACTGTTCAGTTGTTACAATGTACTGAAAATTCAATAAAAACTTCACCAGATGCATTTATGTTTTAGCGATAGTGCGTCGTAATTTCCCAATACAGAATTAACACATCGCCAAAATGTAAGTCTCACAGACAAGATATGGTATGATCAACATGAATATGAATTCATGAATACAAAAATGATTTTGTATAATTTTAATATAACTAACATTCGCTTAAAAGATTGGATGTGTTTAATGTGGTGAAAGATGTCGCTTTAAAAGAGTAGTAGTAGTAGTAGTAGTAGTAAGTAGTTTAGCTAATTATAATAAATATACAAACATTAAACATTTTTAAACCTTATGTAATCAGTGCTAAAAACAAATGTAAGATGAGATTCAACGTTGCCCCAAAATTTCTTTCTTTGTAAAACGTCAACGTTAAAAGTAAGTAGTACTACATTTGCATTTTACTCTGGTCTTATGCTATCTGCATTTCAACCTGAGCTCAGAGCTTCGTACTATGGATTTTACTTATTATTTACAAACATTACCAGTGTTAAAAAACAAAGTGCTTGTGACATTTTTTAAATACAGCTTTTAAAATGATATTGTATTTCCTCTCCCGTACACAATATGTATAAAAATGTAAGATGAGATTCAACTTTGCACCCTGCCCTGTTTTCTTTTTTGTAAAACACCAACGTTAAAAGTAAGTAGTACTATCTTGAAGTATTTAATAATAAGTAATACTACCCTGGTCTCATGTTATCTGCATTTCAACCTGAGTGCTAGATTATTTTAATTGTCTTTTTTCTATCTACAACATCTATCAATGTTGGAAGATCTCTCTTGGGTAGACTAGTTTCTACCTTTAACAGAGCAAGGGCCTCTAGCTTGCAGTTGTCAGCTAAGGTCAAACTCTGCTCTGCACCGCTTACACTCACTCACACACACACACACACACACACACACACACACACACACACACACACACAAAACACACAAAACACACACACACACACACACACACACACACACACACACACACACACACTCATTTATATGTTTTATGAGGACCAACTTTATAACCATCACTTGTGGGGGCCACCCTTTCTAAAGGTGCTAGACGTATGAAAAAATCAAGTATACTCAGCATAGCTTTGTTAGCATATACCTCTAACATCTGAATTGATAAAGTAATGACTTCCCCATCCTATATGGGGACTTGTAAAAACTGAGTTAACATGGTTGGTTGGACCTCATTTGCATGTTATTTACATAATTCACACAAATTCCATCGTGATTAGTGGGGACTTTGCAACAAATAAATTAAATAAAGGTTTAATTTACAGATTTAATCCATGTAGAATGAAAATATGCATAAACAGTACTTTAATAACAAAATTTGTAAATTCATCTTAGCTTAGTCGTTTATAGATAGCGTATACGTGGAGCATGAAGCTTGAAAAACCATCACACATCTTAACATAGCAAAACATATGATTTATTGATATACAGTTGAAACCAGATATATACATACACTTCAGAAAACTTATCAGTAAACTTTTATTTCTTTACTGTCATACATGAAATCCGAGTAAACTTTTTCTGTTTTAGATCTCCATTTGAGTTAATTGGTGGCACGCCTGTGGATGCATATAAAGGCACACCTCAAACACAGAGCCTCTTTCTTTGACATCATGGGAAAATCAAGAGAAATCAATCAAGACATCAGGAAAATGATTGTGGACCTCTACAAGTGTGGCTCATCCTTGGGTACAATTTCCAGATGCCTGAAGGTCCCACGTTCATCTGTTCAGACAATAATGCAAGTATAAAAAACATGGGAATGTACAACCATCATACCGCTCAGGAAGGGAGCGATTCTGAATCCCAGAGAGGAAGGTTTTTGGTGTGAATCAATCCCAGGACAACAGCAAAAAGCCTGAAAGATGCTAGCTGAAACTGGTAAGACAGTGTCCACAGTAAAACAAGTCCTGTACCACCATGAGATAAAAGGTTACTCTGGGAGAAGAAAGCCATTACTTCAAAACCACCATAAAAAACCGACCACAAAATCTTAATTTCTGGAGACATGTCCTGTGGTCTGACGAAACAAAGATTGAACTCTTCGGCCATAATGATAAAGGGTATAATTGGAAGAAAAAGGGCGAAGCTTTGAATCCTCAGAACACCATCCCAACTGTGAAGTATGGGGGTGGTAGTATAATGTTATGGGGTTGCTTTGCTGCATTAGGAACTGGTGCACTTCACAAAATAGATGGCCTCATGAGAAAAGAAAATGTTGTGGATATATTGAAGCAACATCTGAAGACATCGGCCAGGAAGTTAAAGCTTGGGCGCAAATGGGTCTTCCAAATGGACGCTGACCCCAAGCATACCTCCAAATTAGTTACAAAGTGGACAACAAAGTCAAGGTATTGGAGTGGCCATCACAAAGCCCTGATCTCAATCCCATAGAACATTTGTGGGCGGCATTGAAAAGGCGAGTGCGAGCAAGAAGGCCTACAAACCTGACCCAGTTACACCAGTTCTGTCAAGAGGAGTGGGCCAAAATTCCAGCAAACTATTGTAGAAAGCTTGAGGAAGGATACCAAAAACGTTTGGCCCAAGTGAAACAGGCAATCCTACCAAATACTAAGAAAGTGTTCCGGCGTTGGAGGTGTCGATGAATCGATGATGAAAAGGGATTTAGGAGAGCCGGTTGCCGTCAGTGCTGCAAATAAATACGGGGTGTTAAGCGGCGTTCCAGGGGACCACTCCAGATCCTCTGGGAAGAAAAAAATCACACATTACAATCACAGTCGCAAAAAAAAAAAAGCATTTTAACTATTTTGGCAAATAATTAGCACATAAAAATTAGACCCACCATTTTTGCTAGTCTTTGTGTCTCACGATTTTAGGTCTATAGAGGGTCCGTGGTAGGGGCAGAGACTGTTGGTCAGCATCCCCAAATATCAATCTTTTTCTCATATTTTCATAAGAACTCATTTTGTCTCTTCTGATGACATAGTCAATGGTATCAAACTGTTTCTTCAAAATCTCCCAGTCACACCATTGTATAAAGAAGACGTTTTTAAACCATTTGTTGTATTCCTCGTTAGAAACAGGGTATGGTTTTAACTTCCATTCTTCAGGACCACGGGCTGCAACTAACTTCTCCCTTTCGCTGCATACGCTAAGGAAAATAAAATCCTCTGTAGGTCTAGTGAAACGGTCTGCTTCCACACTGGCTCCAATGCTACTGTCCCATTGACAAACATACACTAGCTCAGGTAAGCCAGGATTTTCAAGGTCTGGGCAGACAACCTCACGAAAAAGGCTCCAGTCTTTCACAGAGATTGTACAGGCTGTTTTGGCTTTGCCAGATAGTTCGACAGCAACACTAGTGTAAACAGCTAATGTCACGTATCCTGCACTGTATCGAATTGAATATCTGTATCCATTGACACCGACATATTCTAGATCAGATGTACACGATTCAGTCATGCTTGTAGGAAAGATCTCTGGACGGAATCGCTTCTTTCTGGGAGCCTGGCTCAAACCGCATGTTGTTCCAGTATTAGCATCGCCGTCGGTCTGATGCCTCTTTTGAGGGGCCTGTCGCAAGCCAAATAGTGTTCCAGTCTCTCCACCTCCCCATGACTCTTTTCGGGGGTTAGTGTACAGAGCAAATGTAGTGGGTCCTACTCTAGCTGTCTCACATTCTTCAACATCAGATGATCCTGATTGTTGTCCAAATGTGTGGATAGACATGGCTGAAAAACGATTCCTCTTGTTTTCACCAAAAGAATTAAAAAAGAAAATCCGCAGCTGGTTTTGTTGAAGGGTGAGAAAAAAATGAGCTAGTTAAAAACTGCAGGTAAAAAGTGAGCAGCCAGCATGAAACCAAGACTTTTAAATCCTACAAGCCACGCCCTGCATGACGATTTAACACCCACAACAATAGCCCTCACATTTACAAGCTAACCATTGGTCTATCAGGCGTTTTTAACACCTTTACAAATGTAAATACATCATCACGTCAGGAGAGGTAACCCCACCCTACGCAGTATGGCCGCGACGTCATCACAACTGCGAGATGCGCTCCCAGATTCGGCCGCTAGAGGCACAGCTGCGTGATGTCCCACGTCTTTGATTTCTCACTGGTTCGCTTATTTGAAGTAAACGCTATTACTGGTATAGAGTGTTGGAGCATGGGAAAAAGGGGTGTTGTTGGGAAAAAGGAGTGGAACACCGGGCAGAACGCGAAGCAGGCCACGAGGTTCAGACACCGGACGCCTAGCTATGTGCATCTCCAACCTTTGGGCTAACCGTCATTTCTCCCAACCTTACACAGCGATGCATGTACGGTTTCCACGTATATGAACGTGTCATGATTTACATGCTCTGTGGATGCTTTTACAAGGTCACTGACACTCGTGACACATTCAGACTTGCTGCTTGGGAGATGCAGGGTCCATATGAATCTTGTCATGGTGTCAGCGTCGAGGTCCCCGAGTGTATGGCACACATTCTCCCTGACATCAGCTGCATTTCCTTGGATAGCGTTGCGATATTCAGCAAAGGTAAAGGGTCGTGGCTGATTTGACGTTTGGCCACCGTCACGGGTGCCGCTAGGGATCCTTTCCACCAGGTCATTACGGTGTATGCGCTTCAGCAGGATGATCAAGACCGCGCGGGCTTTATCGTTGTAGCGCCGGGCGATTGCATCTGCTATCTGGGTTCTATGAGTCAGACGATCCATAACGGCTCGAAGCAATGGGCCTTCGCCAAACACTTGTATGTCGCGCGAGAAATACTTGAGTCCCACAAAATCCTCAGTGCCGAGATCGGCCCAAGATGGCAAGTATCTCTCGGACACCTCGGGTGCTGCGGACGGAGCCACAGAAGACGTTGTGGTTGTCGTTGTCCTCCCAGGTTTCCATAAACGTCTTACAAACACCGTTGCCCTTCTTCCTTGCATGGTCGATCAAGGCCCTAGCCCTGTCCAGAGTGCCTCTCATAGCCTGGATGTACTCCGACTCTTCACCTGATATCATCTCGTGGTGCAACAGAACATCGGCCCGTAGTTCACTCTGGCCATGTTACTGGCCTCTATGTAGCTGAGTCTTTTTGGTGAAGACTTTCCATGGTAAGATACTCTGTGTGAGGCCACATTCAAAATCGTTAGACGGTGGATACTTGTTTGGACATGTGTGTCTTTCGTAAGGTAAAACGGGAATCTCTCTCTCTCTCTCTCTCTCTCTCTCTCTCCACATTCTGCTCCAAATAGTGTAAAGATACTTGATTTAATTCTTACTCAGTCCCTCATTTCAAACGCATCTGTGGCATGTTCTGTCGCTGTCTGCTTCAGTCTTTATACTATTGTAAGGGGGGTGTGGTTAGGAAAATTCTGGAACGGGGCGTAGTTTGGAAACTTCTGGAAAAAAGGTGTGGTGAAGGCGTTCTGGGCGTGGTAAAAAAAAAAAAAAAAAACACTGTTGTTTTCTTTGAATTCAGTTTTATGAGGGTCGTAAATACTTAAGGAAGTACTGATCTTTTTTAAATTGACATCTTTCACCACATTAAACACATTTTTTTTTTTTGTCAAATGTGCTAGTTACATTAAAATTATACAAAATAAGTTTTGTATTCACAAATTCATGTTGAACATACCATATGTTGCCTGTAAGACTTACATTTTGGCGACATTGTTTTAATTCTGAATTACAACGCAACGTCTCTAAAACATAAATGCATCCGGTGAAGTCATATAACTTCAAGTTAGAACTATTTACTTTTAACGCTGGCGTTTTACAAAGAAACATATTTGGTTCAGGTTGCATTTTGTATAAATACAAAAGCATACTTTTTGTTTTTTAATTTTTGTTTGCATCTTTCACCACATTAAACACAAACAATCTTTGAAGTCAATGTGGTTACATTTAAATGATACAAATGTATTCACAAATTAAAATTCATATGCATATGTGTGCGAACATTAGTGGCTCACATGCAGCGGCAACATGACAACATGTACTGACAACATGAACTGTGTCTGTTTGTGTGCGTGTGTTTCATGTGTATAATGGCACACAAGCACAGGAAAGTTGTAGGAGTGTGTGTATGGATGAATATTATACTTTTTTTTTTCTATGGCGGTCATTTTGACCGTAAACAAAAAATAAGTGTGACTAAGTTGAATAAATCACTCAAAATTCAAAGAAAGTAGTCACAATGAATGTTATGTGTTCAAATGCCATTTGTGGTTTTGTGTGATCTGTTGAAAATGTTTTTTTTTTTTACTACTTCTTACTGGTTCGCTTATTTGAATTGAAAACGCAATTTCTGGTAGAGTGTTGCTGTGGGCATGGGAAAAAAGAGGCGTGGGAAAAAGGGTATATGTTGGGAAAAGGGAGTGAACACCGATCCCCGGGCCAGAACGAAGAAGGCACAGCCAGATGAGTACGGAGAACGTGGAGGATGCAGGACAGCCGACTATGGACTAGAGCTAAGCATGCACAGACGTACGATCAACATGTACTGACAACATGAACTGTGGCTGTTTGTGTGTGTGTGTGTGTGAGCGTGAGTGTGTGTGTGTGTGTGTGTGTGTGTGTGTGTGAGTGTGCGTGAGTGTGTGTGTGTGAGTGTGTGTGTGTGTGTGTGAGTGTGTGTGAGTGTGTGTGAGTGTGCGTGAGTGTGTGCGTGAGTGTGTGCGTGTGAGTGTGTGTGAGTGTGTGTGAGTGTGTGTGAGTGTGCGTGAGTGTGCGTGAGTGTGGGTGTGTGTGAGTGTGTGTGAGTGTGCGTGAGTGTGTGCGGGGTGTGCGTGTGCAGTGTGTGTGTGTGAGTGTGTGTGAGTGTGTGTGAGTGTGCGTGAGTGTGCGTGAGTGTGGGTAGAAATGCATTGACCTTTGGGCTTAGGCCCATTCACGCTTATTACAATCACTTACTTGGCCTGTTGTAAGAGGAGCCTTACACATTCCTATTTTACACACCCCTGCCTTACACACGTTCTGCTCACTGCTCCAAAGAGTGTAAAGATACTTGATTTAATTCTTGGTCATTGGCTCATTTCAAACGCACATCAGTGTTACTCAAACTTACATTCATGCTGTGTGTAGAATGAAAAACCTATCTTTCTCTGTTTCAAACGGGGAAGAAACCCTTTTATGCTCAAAATTGCAGCTACACCCCTCTTCTCTCACTGACTCATTTCAAACACATCCGGATATTTCATCTCTAACGCTCATTGGATCATTTAAATGAAACATTTTTCTACTTCCTGTGACGCGCCTCATTGCATCACTTAACACACGTCATTTCGGGAACACAGGTCGTTACCTCTTTGACCCCCAGGTCAAAAGGTCATCCATCAAAATCCCACATTCCAAGGTGACAGAAACCTCCTCTTACTATCTCTTACAGATCTTCTTTCATTACAACGTTCTCAATGTTCCACTTCTCAAGGCACATCACTGGACAAGTATTTGGGATTTCATATCCCAAAACATTTTTTAAAACTAAATTAACATTTTGCCAGTATGTCCTCATTTTTGTACAGTTCCAGTAGATGTGTGCATGGTCTGCTTCCACACTCCCACACAGTCTCCAGCAGTTTTGTTGTATAGCAAGTTGCCTAGATTTTATTTCTGGTATTATAAAATAGCGAGTTAGGTTTTTCCAGCAGAACTCCCTCCATAACAATGAATTTGTAGATGTACATTGTGATACCATTCCTCCTCTTCTATTTGGATCTTTAGTTCTGTTTCCCATTTTGCTTTTATATAGAGTGTTGATTCCCCCCTGCTCTCACGCAAAGCTTGATAGAAAACAGAGATGGACCCAGATGTATGAATCCATAACAACTCCGATCACCTTATTTATAGTTTCAAATGGCCTTATCTCTTTTGTGAAATAATCTCTTAACTGCATGTATCTATAGACATTTTTTTTTTTAGGCCGTACTTTGTCTTTAGATCTCGGAAGCTTAGAAGTTCTCCACCTGCTGAAACTGAACTTATTACTGTCATACCTTTTTGTGCCCATTCTTTGAATACTGGATCATGCGTCCCTGGCTTAAACTTTGAATCATACGCGAACCACCTCAGAGTGCACATATCCCTCTTAAGTTTTTACTACAACGCTCCATATTTCTAGTGTAAATGCTACTATTGGGTTCATAGCATGTCTCAAAGCACCTATCAAATGTTTATCCCCCACAAATATCTGGGTCTGATAGCCCTGTATTTCCCTCTCCATTTCTTTCCATTTAGACTCATAGTCAGGTCTACACCAACAGGCCAGAGGTCTAAGTTGAGCTGCATAAAAATATTCTGTAAGGTTAGGCAAAGCCATTCCACCTTTACTTTTAGGCAGTTGAAGTGTCTTTAAATTTGATTCTTTTTACTATTGCAAATGAATCTAGAAATCATCTTGTCCCAGGCTATACATTTGTTTTGAAGGATATTAATTGGAAGAGCTTGAAAAAAATATAACAATTTAGGTAGAATATTAATTTTGACCATCTGTATTCTAGAACTAAAGTCTAATGGAAGGGTAGACCACCTTTCAATATCTTTTTGAATGTTTTTATCGATTTCACTATAATTGTTTTCAAACATGTCGGTAAGTGTTTTAGTCAGAGTTACACCAAGATACTTCATTGTTTTAGAATTCCATTTTAAGTTATATGCATCTCTTATTTGTCGAGATGGAGAATAATTTAATGAAAGAATTTGTGTTTTTGATATATTCAGTTTATACCCTGAATAGTATTCATACATTTCCAGTAGAGACATTAGGTGTGGGAAACATATATCTGGTTGTTCAAGGAAAATAATGACATAATCCGCAAAAAGGCCAATTATATGTTCTGTCCCCCCTACATTGACACCCTGCAGTTCCCCACTCTGCCTTATTGCCTGTGCTAAGGGCTTGACATATATGGCGAAAAGAGTAGGAGACAGACAACAACCTTGTCTTGTCCCCCTCTCCAACTGAATTGTATTGTACAGGCTTCCGTTTACACTGATCTTAGCTGTGGGCTCTTGATAAATAGTTTTAATACATTGGATTACATTTTCATTGAAGCCAAATCTCTTTAGTACCTCATACAAGAATAACCAACTAACACTATCAAATGCTTTTTCGGCGTCTAAACTAACCAGAATTGTACTTGTGCCACTTTTTTGAGCGTTGTCTAAAATATGGAGGGTTCTTCTAATATTATTGTGTGTTTGGCGTCCTTTAATAAACCCAGTTTGATCCTCATCAATCAGATCTGGTACGAGGGCCTCAAATCTCTTGCAAATAATTGATGTAAATAGTTTGTAGTCTACGTTTAAAAGTGAAATTGGCCTATAGTTTTTGCATTCTTCTTTGTCTTTGCCTTCTTTAGGTAAAACAATTGCTTCCTTCCACGATGGGGGGGCTCTGCCATCGTTAAGAGCCCAGTTAAAACAGGACATAAGCAATGGTGTTAGCTCCTTCTGAAAGGCCTTTTACCATTCCGATGGAAACCCATCGCTACCTGGTGATTTATTAGCCTTTAATCTAGTTATTGCGGCTTCCAGCTCCTTAACTGTAAATTGTGATATAATAGTGGCATTCTGTGTCTCACCAATAGATGGCAGGTCAAGTGAGTCAAGAAAACTTCTTATTGGTTTTTCATCAGCTGATACTGGTTTAGAATAGTTTCTTGTAATATTCTTCAAATATTCTTTCTATTTCATCTGGTTCATTTGATAATTGGTTGGCTTGAGGGTTCATTATTTTATGAATTGTGTTAATGGCCTGCTGTTTCCGCAAGCGTCTAGCTAAAAGTCTTGTTGCTTTTGGGCCTGATTCATAGTAGGTCTGCTTTACAAATCTTGCCCTCTTTTCTATATCTGTCCTGAGTATCTCATTTATCTCTTCCCTTGTCTTCTTTATTTGTTGCAAAAATACAGTATTTTTATGTTTCTTCTCCAGTTCTTGCAGTTTTTCTACTTTGTGTATATAGATAGCCAAGCCTTTTTTTGTGATGTTTACCTCCCCATTATCATTCTCTTCTACATACCTTTTTATTTCTTCTCTTATCTGCTGCCTTATTGTTTAAGATGCCCACATTTAGCCTCCATACAGTATTTATTTTCCTATTTTTAAGGTGTATTGTCAAGCTGATCCCACTGTGATCTGATTTGTCCACCACCCCGATTTTACACTCTGTGACCCTGTGACTTTCACTTGTATTAATTAAAAAGTAGTCAATTCTGGAGTAGACAGAATGAGGCACTGAACAGTGTGTCTAATCCCTTTCTAGTGGGTGAAATTCTCTCCACACATCAATTAGTCCCATTTCCTGAAATGACGTATTAATAAACTTGGTTAGTGCATCTTGCTTCTTTTGGAGCTTGTTGTATCCAAGTTATGGTTCATGACCACATTATAGTCTCCTCCACATATCAAAATACCTTCAGTTTCTATAGTAATAGTGTCAAACAGAGTTTTGAAAAAACATTTGGTACTCTCTGGGGGGCGTATACATTGACCAGTGTCACCATTTTGTTCTCCAGCTTCCCCTTAATTAATCCAAATCTCACTTCAGTGTCCTTAACTTCTTTAAGACATTCAAATTGAACTGCATTTGTGATGAGGATAGCCACTCCCCTCTTCTGGCTAGGTTTGTAGGAACTGTAAAATGTATTCCCAAAATATGTATTCATGTTCTTGTTGAGGCAAGTGAGTTTCTTGTAAAAATAGCACTTGAGCCTTTTCTTTTTTCAATTTAGCTAGGACCTTACTCCGCTTAACTGGATTATTCATCCCATTTACATTAAGTGACACTAGTTTTATATTATTATATGGCATTTAAATGATCCAATCCTGTGTTACATTCATTCACCTCCAGACAACTTCAAACTGCACAGACCTGAACATCTGGACAACGTGTGATAACTGAAAAAAAACAAAAAAAAGTCAGTTAACTCCCAAATTAGGGTGATTCTTCGCCACACTGTGTCCCCGTTGGCAGAGGGGAGATCCTCCTGCAGAAGGGCCCCTCACTAGAGAAGCACTAGAAACACGCCATTTCACGCCTCTTAGTAGTCCAACGTCATCCAATAGCATTTATTTTGTATTCAAATTAAGTCTTCAGCATTGGTCTTAAGTGTCTGGCCCCATTTACCGGCATAAAAAATAAATAAAAAAATAAATAAATAAAAATAATATCCCTCAGAGTTCAAATAAAGTCTTGATGATTGTTTGTTGCTATTCATGTAATATGAATGAAATAGTCTCAAGAATGCCATTTGTTTGTTTTTTGCCATATATAACTTAAAGCTCACATCACGGGCAGGAGTGATGTAATAGTCATTGTAATGTTAACTTCTCACAGCTGGTGGGGCCAAGAAAGTTTCACATACCGTGACAAAGTAAAGAATGAAGATTAGTTGGGGGGGATCCGCTCAAACTCCTGTAATCTTTCCCTCGCACAGAGCGCAGTGTCTTCTGTGCTCATCTCTCTGGCTCGCTGCCACGTCAGGGCCAGGAGAAGCTGCTCCATCTCCCGGTTCGGATCCGCGACGCTGCGGCCTGGCATCTCCACCGAGTAATCTCTCTTCCTCAGCTCCTGCGCGGCATCTTGTGCACTCTCGTAAGTACGTGTCCCCGAATCCCAGTGAATGCGCATCTTGTCCAGCGGAGTCTGGAAACGGATTCCTTTCTCTTTCAGGAGCCTCTTTATCCCTGTGTATGCCTTGCGCTTCTGAATAACCTCCATGGCATAATCATGGTCAAACGACAGTCGTCGCCCTTCAATCATTATTTTCTTTTCCCAGGCTTTTTTCAGTAGCCTACTGTTTCTTTGGTATTAAACTCCAGAAAATGTACCACCATGGACCTGGGTGGCTCGTTCCGCTCTGGTTTACGAGCTAGAGCTCTGTGGGCACGCTGAATCTGTAAGCTAGTGTCCGCTGTCAGTTCAAGTTCACTTTTCAGGAGTTGCTCCACAAAGTCAGACACGCAGTTGCTTTCTTTCTCTTCGGGTACGCCATAAATGCGAATGAAAACAGACCGTCCCTCCAAATCTGTCAACTTTTCCCGCATGGCTTTCTGTCTTTCCATGGACTTAATGAGCGCCTCCTTCATAGCCATGTTAGCCGACTCGTTCTCGTTTATCCGTGCTTCTGCTTCATTGGCCTAGTTTCAAGGGCCTGAATCCAGGCGGAGTTAGCGGAAAGTTTTCGGTAAATTTCGTGCTTGAGATCTTAAAGTTCATTTTTCATGTCTTCCTTGAGTTCTTCTTTGAGACTGCGTAGGTCTGCTTTATGCTCAGCCCTGAAGTCGCGTATTTACTTGCTAATACTTTGAAGCACTGAGCACATGGTTTCCAAGTTGTGGTTAGAGCGCTGAGCGTCGTCCATCTCCGGTGTATTCTTCCTTTTTTGTGTGTCACGTTTCGTTCGACTTCTAGTCGTTACTCCCCTGTTCATTTCAAAGTAATATTACTATAAATTGCTTAAAGCTGCTGTAGGTAAGATTGTGAAGATCCAGGACTTTGCCAAAAAATTTGAACATTGACAACTTCTCAGTCCCTCCCCCCTTTCTGCTGCAGCCCAAACCGTCTCCTAAGCCCCTCCCACTAGTGCTAGAGCTATGTGTCTGTCCTTGTTTTATGTCTGTGTATTTTGTGAAGAAATGATAGTGTATGTTTAGTTTTCATTTTAAAACTTTTTGTTTTTAATTTGTTTATGATGTTATGTGTATGTATTATTGCATTGTCACAGTTACAAGTGAGTTGTAAGGACCTCAGGAAGAATAGCACCTGCAATGCAGGAGCTAATGAGGATCCTAAATACACAAACAAACAAACACAAGGGAGTGTGATAGAACTAACGGCATGTCAGACAACATTTTCAATAACTAAACACCAACACCATGTTAACTTTAATCACCAACAGTAAAACGATGCAAACTAGCAAGCTAACGTTAGCCATTTCAGCATCATATCAGACCGACCACTGTGCAAACGTTACTATCATGCTCACCAACGTAGCTTTGTGGACTTTTGACTACTAATAACCAAGTGAAAGATAAATCATTCATGGTAATTATGTTACCTGTTGAGAAGAAATGTGGCTACATCTGCATCGTTCTTCAGATCTTTAAAATCCAGGAGCTCACTCCACCTCTGAAAAGCCACTCCAATATTCACCCGAGTTTTGGTAAATCTTTCTGCAGCTTGTGCGCGGGGGAGGGGAGAACGCTATATATGCGTCTACGTGCCTGAGCAGTGATTGACAGGCAGATAGACCCCCCCTGTGGCCCTGATTGGAGAAAATCAACCGGGAGCGGTGGAATTTTGCCAATCACACTACAGGCTGTAGGTGGTTCCAGAGGAGCTGGATTTTTTTTATATTACATAATTCATGTAGTTCTACTGGATCATAGGGTCAGTTTCAGCAAATATGACAGAAAGTTAGTTTTATAAGACTTACCTACTGCATCTTTAACAGTTAGTGAATTTAGGGGGTCTAATTCTAACTTGCTATCGGGAGCTCAAGATCATGCAGCCATCTTGTTGTCCTGCTCCATTGGAAGTCTGTCAGGCATTGAACATTTTAAATTTAAAACAGCTTATTATGTAGGTAGCCAGGGCCTGTTTCACTTGATGCAAAGGTTCGTTTTTTTGCTACAGTCACTTAATAAAAGCGGGCTGTCATTAGTATGAGAAAAAAATGAGATTTTAACTGTTTCAGGCTCAGGCCGGGTTCGGACATAAAAATACGGCCCGATCCGCACTCTACTGGGTATAAATGTTTCCGACGTGATAAATATGTTATAATTATCATGGGTGATTTAAATCTAAACTGGGAAGATAAGTCAAAGAGAAAAAAAAAACTATTATGGATAAATACCATTTAGAACAGTTACTAAAATGTCCAACAAGGATTGCAAAAAATTCAAGTACTCAACTAGATTTGATATTTTCCCATCAACCTGAAAGGATAATAAAAGGCTACAGTCTGATCACTGGCCTGTCTGATCATAATCTAACTCTGGTGGCAAGGAAACTAACTAAGAAAAGACTTTAAAACATTACACCACATCATACTAACATTACTTGCTTTATACCTAAAGGCAAAAAAGCCACATTTGATCATGAAATCAATAGTATGCAGTGGAATGACTTATTATCGTCTAAAAACTTGGATCATGGTTCCCAAGTATTCACAAAAAGGTTAACTCTATAAGAGATAAGTTTACTGTAAAGAGTCAGAAAAAAACTCTGGAATAAAGCCAATTTACCCTGGTTTAGTAGACTTAGACTAGACTTAGACTTCTTAGACTTCTCTTTATTGATCCTTTTGGGATGACTCTCGCAAGGAAATTAGATTTCCAGCAGCAGATTTTAGCATCTTGCAAAACACTCTTTAAATAGAAAAAAAGATAGAAAAAAATACAGTATAAAAATAACAAACTTTTAGCTAAATATTTTTACAAAAAATAAACAAACAGTAAACAACAATAAACTACAGATAAATAAAGCTAGATATTTAGATATATAGGACTGTGTGTGGTATTTTGTTATTATACAGTTAATATATAAATGACATTTAGCATAAATTAGCAGTTAAGAGCAGTTAGAGTGTCCAGGTATGTATGTGAGTAGATTATTAATAATTTATTGCAGTGTTCTGTTCTGTCCTCTTTACCCTATTTCCTCCTCCCCCCGAGTGAGGAGTTGTACAGTATGATGGCATGAGGGACAAAGGAGTTCTTGAGTCTGTTGGTCCTGCACTTGGGAAGGAGCAGCCTTCCACTGAACAGGCCCCTTTGGTTGCTGATGACGGTGTGCAGGGGGTGGCTGGCATTGTCAGTAATGTCCAGCAGTTTGTCCAGTGTCCTCCTCTCTGCCACCGTCACCAGTGAGTTCAGCTTCATGCCGACCACAGAGCCGGCCCGCCTGATCAGTTTATCCAGACTGGAGGTGTCCTTCTTGGATATGCTGCCCCCCAGCACACCACAGTGTAGAAGAGGACACTGGTAACCACAGAGTGGTAAAACATCAACAGCAGTTTGCTGCAGATGTTGAAAGACCGCAGTCTCCTCAGGAAGTACAACCTGCTTTGTGTTTTTCTGTACAGGTGGCTGGTGTGTGTTGTCCAGTCCAGTTTATTATCCAGCCACAGCCCGAGGTATTTGTAGGATTGCACAGCCTACACCTCAGCTCCCTCTAGCAAGACTGGTCGCAGTCTTGGTATGGACCTCCCAAAGTCAATGACCAGCTCCTTCGTCTTAGAGGTGTTGAGCTGTAGGCAGTTAGTGTGACACCAGAGAGCAAAATCCCCCACCAGACTCCAATACTCCTCCTCTTTGTCACCCCTGATACACCCAACGATGGCTGTGTCATCGGCGTACTTCTGTATGTGACACAGCTCTGAGTTGTAACAGAAGTCCGAGGTGTACAGGGTGAAGAGAAGAGGAGCCAGCACTGTGCCCTGGGGGGTTCCAGTGCTGCTGACCACAGTGTCAGACGTGGTGTCCTTCAGCCTGACGTACTGTGGCCTGTCAGCGAGGTAATCCTTGATCCAGTTTACCAGATAGGGGTCCACTCCTATCCTGTTCAGTTTGTCCGGAAGCATAGGGGTCCGGATGGTATTGAAGGCACTGGAGAAGTCCAAGAAAAGGATCCTCACTGTGCTGCTTCCCTTATCCAGATGGGAGTGGACTCGGTGTAGCATGTAGAGGATGGCATCCTCCACACCAACATTTGGCTGGTACGCAAATTGCAGCCGGTCCTGAGCGTGTTGTACCTGAGGTCTGAGGAGGCTGAGGAAGAGTCGCTCCAACGTCTTCATCAGGTGTGAAGTGAGTGCCACCGGTCGGAAGTCGTTCAGCTTGCTGGGCCTGTTCTTCTTGGGAACCGGAACGATGCAGGATGTCTTCCAGAGGGATCTAGTAAAAACCTATGGACATTGATGAAAAGCAGAGACTCCGCTCTGAACAAGGCTATTAAGATTATGAGAGAGACAGACATGTTAGTTTATAAAGGTTTGAGGAACAAAATTATTAAAGAATTGAGATTAGCCAAATCACATTTTTATATTCAAATTATGAATGAGGCAAAAGGTAATAGTAAAGACATTTGGAAAAACATTAACCATCTCACAGGGCGAGATCAACGTTTCTCTGGGGATATCCAGCTCAGAATTCAGGGTAAGTTAACCGAAGACATTTCCACAATTGCCTCCACTTTTAATTAAACTCAGCACATGAGTTAGAAAAACATTTTACAAACAGGCAATGGAAGACACAGAATGTTACAGATCAAGTCTTCCACCTAGCTACAACCAATGAAGAGGAGGTAGAAAAAGTAATTTTCTCCTTAAGAAACTCAAAATGCAAAGATGCTTTTCATCTTGACACCATGTTTATTAAAAATCATTCAGACACTCTAGCTCCCCCTATTGCCCATCTACTCAACCTCTCAATTACACACTGCCACGTTCCTGATGTCTGGAAACATGCTATTGTTACTCCCATTTTTTATCTGGAGACCGTCATGAAGCCAGCAATTATAGACCCATAAACATACTACAGCTGCAACCCTGGTCTGAACCAAATGCAATTTGGCTTTAGAAAAAAACTACTCCACTGAAACGGCTACCTTTGCATCTAACAGAACAAATAAGATTGCGGGTTGGACAAGGGAGGAGTTGTTGGCACTGTTTTCTTAGACCTGCGTAAAGCCTTTGATACAGTAAATCATGAGGTCTTGATCTCTAAACTATCTAACTTCAACTTCTCATCAAAAACACTGTCATGGATGTCATTATTTATCAAATAGGATGCAGTGTGTTAAAATCAAGGATGTATGCTCCAGTTATATGAAGTGCACAATGGGTGAACCCCAAGGATCTGTGTTAGGCTCCTTGCTGTTAAGCCTCTATATTAATGACCTCCAACACACTGCTAACTGCCCCGTTTGCTACTACCACCCGTCATGGAGTAGAGGTACAACTGTATGCAGATGACACACTCATGCAAAGACAGCTCAGCTAACAGCTGGGAAACTGACTAAAGCTATGGAAGGTGTGCTTTATCAGTCCTGCCTTACCTTGAATGTTAGCAAGACAAAAGGGATGTTCTTCACCAAAACAAACACTGCATGCAGACATTCTCATTAGATGTGAACCCATTGAAACAGTGAATGAATTTAAATATCTTGGTGTCATTTTAGACTCAAATCTTAATTTTAAAAGACACATCAATGAAGATGACTAAAACAATTTAATACAATCTGGCAAATTTTAAACAGCTCCAACCCTCTCTCTTCATGGAAGCTGCCAAGATATTTATGCATGCCCTCATTTTTTCTCACATTTCTTACTGCATCACCTGTTGGGGGAAAGCTCATGAAACAACTACCAAATCTGTACAATCTTTGTACAAGCAGGCTCTAAAAGTATTTGATAAAAAGTCATTCAGGCACCATCACTGTAAGATTCTGGAGAAACACAACTTTTATACAGTGTACAAAATAATATCTCCGCTCTGTTAGCTCTGTAAGATCCGCCAGAACAGCCTCCATACGCAACTGCACTGTACCCTTCCGTTATACAACCTTTGGACAGTCAGCTTTTTAAGATAAAACATTATTTAAAAACCAATCAACTCTGCAACCACTAACATCCTGCTTTTTTACTTTTATTTCTTTTATGTTTTGTGTGTTTGTGTGTGTGTGTGTGTTTGTGTGTGTCACAATGTGCATTATATTGATGTAGGATTTGTGATCTGTCTTGTTAGACATCATGTTTTTTTTTTTTTTTGATTATTTTTTTGGGGCATTTTTAGGACTTTATTTCCACAGGACAGCTGCGCCGAGGAGCAACCCTCTACACATGTGCGCCCGCTCCACCGACTGAGCTATCCCGGCCACAGACGTCATGTTTTTTTTACTGTTGTATTTAAATTGTGCCCTGCCTAGGGACTGCAGATGTAAATTAGCCTAAAGCTAACTCTGGTACAATGCATCAAATGGCAACATTTATGTTAGAAATTGTACATGGTCCCTAACAAATAAAAAAAGTAACCACACCACAAATAATTATACAAACTCTTCTCTGCAAAAGGTTTGGGCAAATCAGGAATCACAAGGAGATCAGTCTATGACGTTCCAATTGCGCTGGTGCCGCGGAAAATTTCGCTGGATGATACTCTTTTTGATGTCCCATTACCTTCCACTTTCTTTATGTTGTAATTTTAAACTTCAGTCGATTTAGGAGGACTATGGTTAACTGCTTCTCAGATCTCTGCAGGGAAAGTACATGTACATGTTCCACCCAAACAAGTTACTTCCCAAGGCTGTTTTGCACCGGCACCATGGCTCTTCTCGTGCTAAGCACTGCCCAAGCCGATTGTGATTGGTTTAAAGAAATGCCAATAAACCAGAGCATGTTTTTCTCCCATCCTGGAATGCTGTGTTGACTAGCTAGACCCTCCTCTGCAGCGCTGTGGAGGAAGGTCTGGCAATGTGAGACTACAAGGAGACAAAAATGCTATTGCTCTACTCTATCATGCCAAGTCATGTTTCTCGGAGATGTTCCAGCTCCGACTTACAGTGCAGATGCTCTACTGCTTGCTCCTGCTTCTGCTTGCATATTTCTGCTGATAATCTTGCTTTTCCTCTGAGAGAAACTATGAGCAGCGGCTCTTGGATACTTATAAATCACTGGACTATACATTTTTTGTAGACATAGTAGGCTATTGTCATATTTGAAAATTTTTCTGCGTGACCGAGGCCTACCAATAGCTCAAGCCTGTCCTAAAGTGACTGTAGCTAAAGCTAATTAGCAGCAAGATGCCACCCTTCTCCATAGAGGACTACTACAAGCTCCTGCAGAAGATTGCAGTTCTGGAAACCAAAATTTACCGGTTAGAAGTAAACCTGGAAGTGAACGGATCATGTGGAAATGACACCACTTTACCAGTGACCCAAAACAATGGACAAAAGCATGCTAACACACGGCTAACTAGCACCAGCAAGACCACAAAGAAACAAGAGGGCTGTGGAACGGATAATAAATCAACAAGTGGCAGTCCTCCCTGGAACTCTTTTGGTGCAAAACCTAAGAGTAAATCATTTTCCTGGGAAAAGGGAGGACGACTAACGGGCAGAGCACAGCGCCCTGAGATTTGTGATATGACCGGCTGGCCTGCATTACCACCCAGGCAGAGTGCCTCTTCAACCCCTATACTTAGTAGGACACAGCCGTGGACAACTGCAAAAGGGAAAATCAGCAACAAAATGCCTCCCCAACCAACTGAGTGTGCAGGTGAAGAACAGATTTGCTCCTCTGCTGCAGGACACTGGACATAACCTGGATTACGTCTCATCGGCACACACGCAGGGTAAGGACTGAGAGCAATTCTAAAAGTAAAAGCTACAGGGAAGCTAACGACTGGGCCCCAAACTCTGATTGTGGGTGACTCTGCTGTGAAAGAATATAAAAGCAGTAAAAACACAAAAATACTCTGTTTTCCCAAAGACATGGTGTCTGATTTGGCCCAAAGAATCCAGGATATCATAGCAGCACACCCAACTGTGAAGAACATTATACTGCATATAGGGTCAAATGATGTTGTAAAGCAAGAGTCTGAAGTGCTGAATCGTGACTTTATGAATCTGCTGAACGCAGTCAACTCCCTAAACGCAAAGGTGTTTATCAGTGGCCCTATACCGCCAGTCAGAGGAGGAGCTGAGAGATTCGGCAGATTGTTGGCACTGAACAGATGGCTTTCAAATGCATGTACCAACCATTCTCTGCAGTTCATTGACAATTTTAACATTTTCTGGGGCTGCAGACATCTTTTTAAAGCAGATGGACTATTCCTTAACAAGCCAGGAGTAAAGCTGTTCACCTCTAGCCTACTTTACTTTCTGCGCCACACATCTGCTCCCTTGGCCAAGGGCACGAGACAAGATGAACCAAAACAAGAGGAAGACACAACAACAAAGTGCGGCAGTGAGCCACCACAGCCCCCACCTGAGCAAAGATTTGACCATGGGAGACCAAAGACCGGAGATGAGAAATCTCAACCCCCTTCTCCCCGTGCAACACTCCTCAAGCCCCTGTGAAAACCACAAACCACGACAGCGTATGAGGACCTCTTTAAGGATATGTCGCTCTCCCCTCTTTCCCCCATCCCCATGTTGGAGTTCACTGACCAGATGAAGCAGCTGGTAAATGCTGGAACCAAGTATGCCCCCCTTCCTTCTCCCATCGTAAAACGCCAGGCACCTCTGCCCCCTCAAGGACGGCAGCTAACTCCTTCTCCCCAGACTGATAAGGATACTTGTGTGCAAAATGCAGCAAGCGTTAACTGATATGTGCCGGGTCCAGGCTGCATGCATAGTAGCACTCATGACTCTTTCCAAGACAAGCCTGGGCCCTGCGTATTAGGTTCTTCCACAATTTATGTTGTGATAGGTAATAGAAAAAGAATGGCGAATAAGCACGTAACTGCAAACGTTGCAAATTTAGCATCCATTCCTCGTCAGCCACAGTCTGTCCCAAAAAATGAAAACGCACTAACACTAGCCCTACTAAACGTTAGATCTTTGGCGGGAAAATCATTTTTAATCAATGATTTTATTATCAAGAACAATCTTGATTTTATGTTTTTAACTGAAACCTGGTTGGACCATAATAACAGTGCTGCTGTTCTCATTGAGTCAGCCCCCCCTAATTTTAGTTTTATGAGTGAGAATAGAGTGAATAAGAAAGGAGGTGGAGTCGCCATTTTGTTTAATGACTCATTCCAATGTACGCAAATATCTTACGGAAATTTTGCTTCTTTTGAATATGTGGCTCTTCAGCTAAGATCCTCCCCTCAAGCTCTACTTCTAAATATCTACAGGCCACCTAAATACTGTGCATCCTTCTTTGACGATTTTAATGAACTGCTGTCTATAATCTGTATTAACTTTGACCGTGTAATTATTGCTGGTGATTTTAACATTCATGTTGACAACCCCCAGGACCGAGGGACCAAAGAACTGTGTTGTGTTTTTGAGAGCTATGGACTGACTCAGCATGTGACACAGCCCACGCAATAATAAGGGCACACTCTGGACTTGATTATCTCCAAGGGTCTGAACATTCCCAAGGTTGTGGTGACTGATGTTGCTCTCTCTGATCATTCCTGTGTTTTCTTTAACGGCACTATCTCTGTGCCCAAAAGTGTTCAAACAAAGTTAATCAGAAAACGGTATATCACTGAAAACACCAGTGAATCATTCATTCAGCTTTTCTCCTCTACACCCGCCCTCACTGGGGCCTCAGTCACTGAGCTGGTAGATAATTTGAACTGTAAAATTACGAATGTTATTGATGCTATTGCTCCCACTAAGGTCAAAGCTGTCTCTGGTAAGAAAAGATCTCCATGGAGAAATTTTATAGGTGTGAGAACAGAAAAAAGAGAGTGTCGAAAAGCTGAACGCAGTTGGCGAAAATCTAATCTCCAGGTCCATTATAACACCTATAAAGAGAGACTTCGCATTTATAATCTGGAACTAAGAAATGCAAGACGGTCCTTTTTCTCTGACATTATCGCCAGAAACAATAATAATTCACGTGCTTTGTTTGCTACTGTTGATAGATTAACAAACCCTCCAGTACCGGTAGCATCTGAACTGTTGTCTACCAAGGCTTGCAACGACTTTGCCTCCTTCTTCACAGACAAAATTCAGAAAATTAGACAAACAGTCAGTGCCTCCATATCAAGTACAGGATATGTGTTGTCACAGTATGCACGCAAAACAAATTCCAACATGACACAATTTCATACGATCAACCTTAAAAACCTGGAGGACATTATACAACATCTGAAAACCTCCTCCTGTTGCCTTGATATTCTACCAACGGGTGTTTTCAAAAATGTTTCGAAGTGTTTGGCTTCTGATCTTCTACAGATTGTAAACACATCTCTGCTCTCAGGTATCTTTCCACAGGCCCTGAAAACTGCAGTCATCAAGCCACTCCTAAAAAAGAACAATCTAGACACGACACTATTGAGCAACTATAGGCCAATATCAAACCTTCCATTTTTAAGTAAAATCATAGAAAAAGTGGTTTTTCAACAACTCAACCTTTTCTTATTGCTAAATAACAGTTTTGATGCCTTCCAGTCAGGTTTTCGACCACACCACAGCACTGATACGGCTCTAGTTAAAGTCTTTAATGACATCCACTTAAACACAGATAGTGGCAAAATTTCAGTCTTAGTATTACTTGATCTTAGTGCTGCATTTGATACAGTAGACCATGACATATTGCTTGACCGATTGGAAAACTGGGTTGGTCTTTCTGGCTCAGTACTAAAGTGGTTTGAATCCTATTTAAAGAATAGGGACTACTTTGTGTCTATAGGTAATTATACATCTGACCATACAAATATGACGTGCGGAGTTCCCCAAGGCTCAGTTCTGGGGCCTCTTCTGTTCAACATCTACATGCTTCCACTGGCTCAGATTATGGAAAACAACAAAATAACTTACCATAGTTATGCAGATGACACACACATTTACATAACCTTATCGCCAGGGAACTATAGCCCAATACAACAATTAAATATGTGCATTGAACAAATTAATGATTGGATGTGCCAGAACTTTCTTAAATTAAATGAAGAAAAAACGGAGGTGGTTGTTTTTGGAGCAAAAGAGGAACGATTGAAAGTCAGCGCTCAGCTTCAAACGACAATGTTAAAAACAACAGACAAAGCCAGAAATCTTGGTGTAGTCATGGACTCAGACCTAAATTTTAACAGCCACATTAACATAATTAAAAAATCAGCATATTATCACCTTAAAAATATATCAAGGGTTAGAGGACTTATGTCTCAGCAAGATCTGGAAAAAATTTGTCCATGCTTTTATCTTCAGTAGACTTGACTACTGTAACGGTGTCTTTACAGGTCTGCCTAAAAATCAATCAGACAGCTGCAGCTGATTCAGAACGCTGCTGCCGAGTCCTCACTAAAACCAGGAAAGTGGATCACATCACTCCAGTACTGAAGTCTTTACACTGGCTTCCAGTGCCTCAAAGAATTGATTTCAAAATACTTTTACTGGTTTATAAATCACTAAACGGTTTTAGGGCCAAAATACATTTCTGATCTGCTACTACACTATGACCCACCCAGACCTCTCAGGTCGTCTGGGACAGGTCTACTTGTTGTCCCCAGAGTCAGAACTAAACAGGGGAAGCAGCGTTCAGTTTTTATGCTCCACATATCTGGAACAAACTCCCAGAAACATGCAGGTCCGCTGCAACTCTCAGTTCTTTTAAATCTAAACTAAAGACCTATCTTTTTTGATGTTGCTTTTCCTTAAATAATCTATTTTATTAACTTTAATTTCTTATACTGCACTGTAACTTTTATTCTTATACTGCACTATCAATTTTATTCTTGTTTTAATTTGTTTATTAATGTTTTAAAATTGTTTAAAATTGTTTTCTAACTGCTCTTTAATGTTTTATGTAAAGCACTTTGAATTGCCCTGTTGCTGAAATGTGCTATACAAATAAAGCTGCCTTGCCTTGCCTTCTCAGTTACAACATTCACACATGCAACAAGTGACTTCCGAGCAGCTGGTATCTATTGCAGGATTCAAACCTGGAGTTCTTTGGTTGTACAACATCTTTAACCCCTTATTATGCTCCAGCAACTGCTAATGATAAATAAAACGATTTACATAGTTTGTATGTCTCACAGCTACATTTTCTAAAGCATGTTCCAAGCTTAATTGTTCTTCCTGGCTTGCAAAGCATCCTATATCGATGCCATATGGATGCCAATATGTTGCAATTGAACTTGTTTCAACGTAGTTGTTTCTGCATCAATTGCTGAATAAGAGCAAAGTTGTTTGTCTTGGCAAAGGTACACTTAAGGAATAAAAAGAAACATTTTTGCCACTTGAAGGTGCAAAATAGCTTTGTTACTGGGGCGGTACCTTAATAGGACGAAATTGTACCTTTTCCAGAGGTACTTTGTTGTACTTTTGTATAAAGAACATACCATAATTGATTCTCAAAGATACAATATTGTCCCTTTAGAAGGCACAAACGAGGGTACCTGGATAGCTCAGTTGGTAGAGCAGGGGCCCATATATAGGAGTATAGTTTACTCCTTGACGCAGTGGGCCTGGGTTTGACTCTGACCTGCGACCCTTTGCTGCATGTTATTCCCCCAAACACACTTAAAACATTAAATACATACATGAAAAAAGGGTTGCATGAAATTTACATTAAAGAGGTTGTAAGGCATTGTAAATGTTCGGAGTCCGGATGGCTTTCTTATTTGTCACTTTCA
The DNA here is from genome assembly GCF_010015445.1 of Perca fluviatilis. Taxonomy (NCBI): domain Eukaryota; kingdom Metazoa; phylum Chordata; class Actinopteri; order Perciformes; family Percidae; genus Perca; species Perca fluviatilis. Next base: position 11,458,528 of record NC_053121.1, on the reverse strand, counting down.
AAATATAATTTCATGTCATTTTTAAACTGGTGAATATTTGGTTTTCTTTCAGACCATTTACATTTATGGATATAAACTTTTCCAAATGAAATTAAAAGATTCAAAATGAAAACATGGCATTTATCCAAATAATTTCCTTCATAGTAAAAAATAATGTCTCTACTTTGTAATTTTATCCTAGAGCCACACAATACATGAAATACATCCTCGACATCAATCCAGAGCAATCTGACATAACATTCACAAAAAAGATTTTTTGAAATATACTTCATTTACTTTATTACTAACAACATTCCAATTGATATTCCCACAGTGGTTATTCCAATAATGTTTGCATTAAGCAACTGTGGGGCAATGTGTCAAATATCTAAAATATCTGTTATTGCACTTTTTATCCTATATGTCAGTGCCATTTAATAAAACATCTGTTCAAAATGTTGACTGGTCATTAGACACATTACTACCCTGCAGACCACTCTACCTCTGCCCACCCCCCCCCCCTCCATGAAGTAGGCTACAGCTGAGCTGACAGTACGTACTGCACAGCGAACTCAGAACAATGAACAGCGAAGTATGTGACAAATTCTAAAAACTTACAGACTATTTGTTTCTTTATAATAGCCATGTATCACATGCCAAATCACTATTGGTCAAAAGATGAATGACTTGGGGCGGCCTCTAACTCCCCCAGTAAGAGCTTGCGCCCTATGTAGGCTGAGTCCTTTGCGCAGCCCGGGTTTGAATCCGACCTGCGGCCCTTTGCTGCGTGTCATTCCCTCTCTTTCTCTCCCCCTTTCCTGTCTATCCACTGTCACTATCAAATACAAAATAATAATAAAAAACAAAATGAAGGACTAGTCCAGCTGAGCAGGTATCAAGTACCGGTATGCCTTTCCAGTTCAATAAACCAAGTACTGCCATCTGACTCACACATCACAAGACAATGTTACAATGAATTAAATCATACCAAAGCATTGTATGGCTCAAGACTATGGCGATATAGTATTCACTAAAAATCACCCAAGCAGAAAGCACAATAGTAATTCCGAAACGTGATTGACTGAAGATAAAACAATGCCATCACACAACACAGTTGAGCGCAGGTTGCAAAATAACAGTCACTTAGTCAGCTGGCAACTTCACAAACTGCAAAAGCCAACATATACTGCACGTGACAACTAAGGCCTAGTCCACACGGACACGGGTATTTTCATAACCGTGACTTTTTTTACGCGGTTAGGCCTTCCGTCCACACGAAAACGCAGTTTCAGGGCACTGTAACCGAACATTTTTGAAAACTCCGGCCAGGGTGAGCATCTTCAGAAACGCCGGTTACAGTGTTGTCGTGTGGACAGTATAACCGGATTTTTTGCCTTGCGACGTCAGAGTGTGCGCCGTTATCCGCTGTGTTTGACGTCATATTGTGCGCCGCTAACTGCTTTGTTGATGTTTGTTGACGATTCTTTGCAATGGCGGATGTAGCCCAAATCGTGCTTATAATAACTGTGCTGCTAACAGGGCTTCTAACATGTATACAGATACATGCTCAATTATATCACTATATTGAGGAACAAAAAAGCGCTGCGCCAGAATGCAATTCTACGCAGGGCACTGCTAATGACAACACTCCCAGTCCGGCGACACAGACCCGCGCGCCCCCCGCCGCCCGGTTTTGGCCGAGACCGGTCGGACCTCTAGTTGGTGGGACAACTTTGAGCACGAAGTGGTTGTTGCTGAAGAATGGAGAGAGAATTTTCGGATGTCGAGGACATCGCTGTTGAAATTGAGTGACCTGCTTCGCCCGCACATTGAAGGGCACACAACTCTAATGAGATCGCCTGTCAGTGTTGTCAAAAAGGTTGCCTGCACACTGTACTATTTAGCAGACGTGGGGAGATTACCCCGGCCGCAAAGACGAACGCCTTCGGAATATCTAGACAGGTGGTGTCGAAAATAGTAAGGCATGTATGTGAAGTAATTACAGTCCACTTGGGACCTATGTATATACAGTCACCTGTCACTGAGTGCAAAGTAAAGGAACTTGTAGAGGGGTTTCACCGAGCCCATGGCATTCCTCAGTGCATTGGTGCCGTGGATGGGACCCATGTCGAAATAAAACAGCCATCTACAAATTCGATGGATTACTTAAACAGAAAGGGGAGGTTCTCTATTAACATCCAAGCCACATGTGACTACAAATATTCATTTTTTTATGTCGTAGTCAAATGGCCAGGTAGTGTCCATGATGCCCGTATGTTTGCAAATTCGACGCTGAACACACAATTGAAAAATGGCACGATCCCCTCCTCAAAAAAACTAATATTAGAACATGAGGAACCCATTCCAGTTTTTCTTCTTGGGGACCCAGCGTATCCTTTGCTTCCTTACCTGATGAAGGAATACGCAAATGGGGGAAGCACTGTTCAAGAACAGTATTTTGTACTCTCCATATGTCGAGCCAGAATGGTGATTGAATGCGCCTTTGGCAGACTGAAAGCAAGATTTGGAGCATTGAGAAGGGCGATGGACATTAATATAAACGACCTTCCCTTTGTCATCTATGCCTGTTTTGTGCTCCATAACTACTGTGAGGCCACCAAGGAGACGATGGATGAGAACAGAGTCAATGAGGCAATTCAGCACGATAAGGACAACCAGCCAGACACACAGACTTATTTCAGAGCCGACTGCTTAACAGCAGAAGGGAAAAGGGTCAGGAGAGTTCTTACTGAATTTCTTGATCCATAAAAGGGGACTGTGTCCGCCATCGTCTGCCCTAGTACATGAGTGTGTTACATTCCAGTCAAACCTGGTTAACCTGAAAAACTGTGAAGTGCCTTAAGTTAAAAATTGTTGCTGTTTTTTGTTCTAGGAAATCAGTTAAAGCAATTTTCTATGAAAATTTGAGTTTACAGAAAAAACGTGTGAGTTTACAGCATCTACAGTTCACAGTATTGTCTTATGTTAAATAAACACTCAGACATGTACAACTTTATAACTTTTTTTTATTGAAAACATTCACATTATTGTGACTGAATAAAAAAAATAAAATAAAAAAATCACAATCTGCCTGAGTACTGTTTCAGCACAATTTAACAAATCAGGATCCATTTTCAAAAATCTTTCAGGAGCATAACTTAAAGAATGAACTGACCTCTTAACTTAAAAGTAGGCTGGCTTCCTTTACAGAAAATCTTTCGTACTATAAACAAAGGGTTTGACAGTCCATTATTAAAAAAACAGACGTTATTTTACTCATTGTTTTCTACATAAAATATTGAAGCCATTTAAAACAAATGTAATAAATTTAACACCTCAAAAAAAGGTATACTTTCACTTTGTCTTTTGAAGACAAAGTGAAAGTATAATAAATTAAATATAAAGATGCAGCCCAAACAACAGCTTTCTAATGTTTTTTTGTCAAGAACTTCAGATGTCATCCTGGTAAAGTGCTTGTGTGAATGAAAACGGTGTGAATCCCTGCACAGGTGAGGTAGAGCCAGGTGTGTGTTGTGACACACTTACGGTAGTGTTGGGTGGAAATGTGGTAGGTGGAAATGTGGCAGGTGTAGTGTTGAGTGAAAATGTGGCAGGTGTAGTGTTGAGTGAAAATGTGGCAGGTGGAGTGTTGATTGAAAATGTGGTAGGTGGAGTGTTGGGTGGAAATGTGGCAGGTGGAGTGTTGAGTGAAAATGTGGCAGGTGGAGTGTTGAGTGAAAATGTGGAAGGTGGAGTGTTGGGTGGAAATGTGGTAGGTGGAGTGTTGGGTGGAAATGTGGCAGGTGGAGTGTTGAGTGAAAATGTGGCAGGTGGAGTGTTGAGTGAAAATGTGTTGGGTGGAAATCTGGCAGGTGTATTGGGTGGTGGTGGTGGTGGTGGTGCAGATGCATACACATGTCCATAAGGACCCCTGTTTTGGTATGGTGACTGGTTGAATGGTTGTGGTGGTGGTTGCATTATAACTTGTCTCAGCAGTGAAAACCCATCTGCAATTGAGCTTGTCAGACTCTCAAGATTGGTTGATAATTTTCTGAAATTTTCAGATGCTTGCTTCTCTGATGTCTCCATCATCCAGAATTCTTTTTTTTATCTGGATGTCTTCCTCGGCTGCATGCAGAAACTGTGTCTCAGCTGGAAGCTTTCTTTTAAGTCTGTCCTGTTTGTGTCCTGTGAGTTTTGCCTGAAAAAAAATTTAAAAAGTAGATTAAAATAATTATTTCAAGAAAATTTCAACTCCATAGGCCAAGATGATAAAAATGATACAAAATACACCATTGTTGGAATAAAGCTAAGTACACTTACATTGTACTTAAATACAGATTTGTGTAACTTATGTTTAGACTATTTCCAATGTCTAATACTGCAGTTGATCATTAATACCCACCAGTTTATAAAGTACTTAAGTAACATTAACATGATTAACACATTGATAAGTTATCCAGTAATAATTTTTTTTTATTATTATTATTAAATTAATTCAGCATTTTTTCTTTTGATACTTAGTCTTTTCATGCTTTTTGTTGAAACGTATATTCTTATACCTTTGTACTTTTAACATTTTGAATGCAGGACTTTTAATTGTAACAGTGTACCGTTCTACTGTCCTATTGCTACGTTTATTTAAACAAATGATCCGGTACTTATTCCACCACTGCAACAGACACACCGGTACCTGCATGTATATAGAGTTAATCTACATTCAACTTTTATAAACAAATGCACTTCTAAATGTTCAACCATTAATAATACATACATTAAGTAGAGCTCTCCTCTCCTTCACCACTGAGGGGGTCAAATTGCTGCCATCAGAGTCTTGAAGTAGATCAGACACAGGAGACATTTCTGCAGCCGAGAGATCAAGTGTAGATGAAGATGCAGGATCTGAACTGCGATGAGAGGCCGTTTCAACATCTGTCGTTTCTATACCGGATTGAATGGTAGTCGTTGCAGGAGAACCACCCCATATCTGCTCACATAGTTCAAAATAAAGTAGAACCACTCTGCCATGGCCGCTTTTCCGACCGGAATCCACCGCTTGCCTGTATTTAACCCGTATCGCCTTAAGTTTATTGGTGATGATGGTCCTGGTTATATCCTCTTTACGATGAGGAAACTCTTGGGACGTCTCAGGGTAATGCTCTAGGAACAACGCTAGGATGTCGGCATACTTGGACTGGCAAGACTCCCAGTCCACATTTTCATGTGTTTTATTAACTTTATATTCACGTGTGACATTAAGTAAAATCTCAACTTCGCCATCAGTCCAAACATACGACTCTCCCTTTCCTCTGTTCGTCATGTTGTTAGTCTAGCGGAACCGGTAATAACTTTTTTCTAGGCTTCTGATTGGCCAAGGTGACTTTACGATTTGGGTTATATCGCCGCCTGCTGGTGTGGCATGCTCTTGACAGCGCTTGAGAGCGTGTTTTTGCATTTTCATGTGGACGGAGATTTATTTTAAACCGAGCATGTGTGGACGGGTTTTTTTTTTTAAACGGAGGAGAAAAAACTCTGGTTATAAAAATACCCGTGTCCGTGTGGACTAGGCCTAAGTCTCACAGGCCTATAGCAGCATCACAAAATAATGATGCAATACACATCTGATATGCATGGCATTTCAATAAACTAAAGAAAATATTTACATTATCTAGTCACACGGTCACAACAACTGATTATATTAGCCTACTCAATTTACAGATAGCATAATGGCTCTTACCTTTAGAAGTTCTAATTTCTTGTCTTTTTTTTGCAAAGTCGCAGATCAAATCCTCAAAGTCAAGCTCCCTCAGCAGCTCGCTAATCCCAACTACAAATGCGTTGCTGTGTGTTGGTAGCACTTTACAGGCAACACAATAAATGTCTCCGGTGGACAGTGACTATAGAATCCACTCCCATGGTACAGTTTCACCGTTGTGAAGGTGTCGGGTCAGTGCCTCGAGAGAGCATGTCTTACTGCTGCCAGCCTCGTTCCCCCTCCGAGATACTGGATATTTATCTGCCCGATTCTGAAAGGCTAATATCCCTCTGGGTATAATTTCCTCCCGGACGGTCTCTGTAATCAGTCCCCATAGTGACGGGTCTTCAGAGATGATGGTACCTGAGGTGCTATTACCTTGTTCTGTAATGCTGACACCTCATCTCTGTCTTTTTCCACAACAACTCTGCTAAAGTTAACGTTAGCTACCGTTAGCTGTGGCTGAGTGTAGCTGGTAGAAGGCAGTGATTCTTCCAAGCTAACGTGGGCTAACTCCTCGACATCCTCCTCTTTGTCATTCCCAGCTCTTTTAAAAAAGCTATTTATTTGCGGGACATTTTTTATAGCAGCCACTTCTTTCTCTTCCTTTTCCACACTTTCACTCGCCGATACAACCCAATCTGACTGGGGATCAGTTACAAATTAATTCCACTCTTTCAATCTCATCTCGTTCTTAGAAAACTGATCTTGAATTAGTACGATGTAAACAACCTGCTCTATGTCCACCCACCTTTACCATTAGCCAATCTACACAGTGCATGTGGCCTTCTCCCAATCATTACCTGTCTAGTCATCATACTGACTTATAAAACACACAATCACGAGACTTAATTTTCAACAACTTTTATTTTATTCTGATTGGATAATTTCAAGACTTTGCTTAGGCCCCAAATGTGCAAGGGCCCCTGGGGCCGTGCCCATAATGATTAATGCCCATTGGGTAATCTGGGCTTGATCGCAGTTTGCTAACAGGGGGTGCTGCTGCACCAACAGGGGGTGCTACAGCACCTCCAGCACCCCGACTTCCCGCGCCTATGCTAACTGCTCTTTGCTGCTCCACTCAGGTGAAGCGTACAGGTTAGGGGGCGAAACGCTAGTGAACCTGAGACACCTGCTGACGATGCAGAGGGGTCCTCAACAATGTGGATGCTGCGCCCACCTGCTCAGCGTGAAATACCATCACAAAAATACCACATCCAAGTAGCCCCTGGAATTCCTGCTTGTAGCAAAGCATCTTTGATGTTTATCTCACCTTTAATGTTGTGACAGTGGGGAAAGGCCCACTGGTGGTAGAGGAAGACGCACGGAAATCTGTAAGAGAACGGACAACAGTCGGAAAGACGGCATGCAATAGTGTTAGGGCTAGCCCCCCGAAGCACTGCACAAACAAGCTATAAGTACTAAACAAAGAGAATACCCCCAGGCAGACCGAGGAGGGGGGTAGGATAATCTGCCATTAAGGACGGACCAAACGGTTAAATACCCGGACAACGGCACAAGGACTATGGAACTGGATGCAGTAAGACAGGAGGATGAGGATAACAGAAGATGCAACATCTGTGGAAGAGTATTCAAGAACGAACGTGGCATTAAAATTAAAAGGCAAGACTAAGTGCAAAAATCAGCTGCATCAACGTGAAGCACCTGGCAATACCCAGAGTATATCACAGTTGCTTGGACTTTTAGAGGAAGCAACATTTACATTTACCATCAGCTACAGACCGCAGATGGGCCCAGTTGGATAGAGACCTGGTCATCACCCTGGACAACACCCTCAAGGGAGATGTAACCAAGAATATCAAAACCATTGGTAAAAACCGATTTTCATGTCTGGTCACCTTTGATGTAAAGGAATGTAACTGTTGTGGTTGCTGTTGTAGTTTCCCAGCAACATCGTTGTGCTATTTCCTACAGAAGGCCTGGATCCAAAACATCTGAAGAAAGCCACCAGGGAGATAGCCTTGGCAGCCAAGACTAGCTCAAGATGGTTGTGGCTGAAGAGAGCCCACAGTTGGAACCCCTCTGTAGGCGAAGGCTAACTGCTCTTTGCTGCTCTACTCAGGCGAAGCGTAAAGGGTAAGCTGCGAAACGCTAATGAACCTGAGACCCTTAACAATGTGGATGCTCTGCCCACCTGCTCACCGTGGAATACCATCACAAAAACACCACATCCAAGTAGCCCCTGCAATTCCTGCATCTTTGATGTTATATCTCCTTTTGGACCCAATTGGGATAAAATATTGACTTATAACATACAGAATATACAAACATAATTGAACAAGAATAACAACCATTCCCCACCCTCTGCAGTCTCTAGGAAAGAAAACAAACGCTGAGCTATCATTTTCTTGGTCGCAGTTGATCCAGCTAGCCAAACTTTCTTCTGTCTCCCAAGTAGGTGTAATTTAGAGTCATCATTAAGTAACAAACCAATCGGGTCAGTAGGAATTTGACATCCTATCACATCAGATTGTATTGATGTTGTTTTATTCCAAAACTCATGTACCTGTTCACACTCCCAGACCATGTGCAAGAAAGTTCCAGTTTGTTCAGGTTGGCAGAACGTGCAATAGGGAGTAGGAATGGCTTTAGAAACGTATCTCTTCTGAGGAGTCCAGTATGTCCTATAGCATATGTTGAAGTGGATCTGCTGGTGATATGGGTTCTTGGAACAGTGGGAAATGTTTTCCCAAACTGTCTCCCAATTAATTACGTTCCCCTCCGGGCTCTGATTTCGCTCCCATTTGTTTACTATTGGGAGTTCTCCTATGGATATATATATATATATGGACATCAGTTTAGCATAAATCTTGGACACTAATCCTCGCGCAGGAAAATCAACAAGCCATTTAATGATTCGGTGGGTCTCAAGACTGTTCCCCCATGATACTCCATAACATTATAGGGCTGATCTTAGGCAAAGATAAAGGAAGAAGGATGTCCTAGGGATCTCAAAGCTAGCTCTCAGGTTTTCAAAACTTAACATACCTTCCTCATTGAATAGCTGGTCTAGAGTATAAATACCTCTGTCACACCACTGGTTACAAGACCTTAAGTGTATGGTGTATCGTAGTTGCTCCTCGACCTGTTTAAAGTTGGTCAATGTGTTGGTGATAATAGGGCCATAGGCTGTTGGTGATAATAGGGCCATAGGTGTGTTTTTTGGACACACACCTGTAAAGGCAAGGTCTTCCAGTGAGGTTTTGCTCCATTTCTCTCCATTGAACTGTAGATGAGGGGTCCATCCACACTCTTAGTGCCTGTAGCTGAAAAGCTCTGTGGTACACTTTAAAGTGATGGTTCGGAGTAATTTCACCCTAGGGTCCTTTGCACCATGACCTCGAGCAAAACACCCCCCCCAGAAGCTTTTTTCACCTCGGTCGAACATTGGGAGAGTTAGCATAGAGTAGCGTTATCAGCGGAATAGCTTAGCGCAGGGGCTAATGGATCCAGTGATGTATCTCGTAAATGACCCCACTAATAATGCCCGAAATGATACCAAACTTCTACACTAGTACAAACAGGTTAAGCACTCATAAAACGATGGATTGGAAAGTTTGTAAGTACACCAGAAGTTTATGAACACTTGCCTGCTCTCTTCTGCTAGCTGCTGTCAATGAATTTGGCTCCCAAACCAAGCCTCTCCATACTTGCCACAAATAGTTCCACTCTAGGCGGTCAAAAGCCTTTTCCGCGTCCAGTGATAAAACTGCTGCCGTTGTTGGAAGGATTTTGGCTTCTTCTATTACATGGAAGAATCTGCGTATATTGTCTGCAGTGTGACACTTTGGTATAAACCCTGATTGGTCTGGGTGGACTAGCTTCTCAATAAAGCGTTCTAGGCATAGTGCTAAGACTTTGGAGTAGAGCTTAATGTCAGTCCCAATGAGGCTGATGGGCCTGTAGTTTGAGCACTCTGTAGGATCTTTGCCCTTTAGTGCAGTGTTGGTTTGTTGATGAAAGGTGCCCCTCTCTATGGCCAAGGTTAAAGGTCCCATGGCATGAAAATTTCACTTTATGAGGTTTTTTAACATTAATGTGCGTTCTCCCATCCTGTCTATGGTCCCCCAGTGGCTTGAAATGGCGATAGGTGTAAACCGAGCCCTGGCTATCCTGCTCTGCTTTGAGAAAATTAAAGCTCAGATGGGCTGATCTAGAATCTTCTCCTTATGAGGTCATAAGGAGCAAGGTTACCTCCCCTTTCTCTGCTTTGCCCGCCCAGAGAATTTGGCCCACCCATGAGAGAGAGACATCATGGCTTTCAAACAAGCAAAGTGGCAGTTGGTCAAGGCCACACCCCCACCATCCACCTTGCCCCCCCCCCTCCTCCTCTTCAATAGCTACAGACACAGAAATGGCACATACTAAGGAAAGCTCATTGTGGGACTTTCTCTAGTGGCTGTAATTCTGCACCAAGGCTGAATTTCAGGAAGAGACTTCAGATACAGTATTAGGGGACCACTAAGGTCTATATAAAAGCATCCAACGAGCACCATGTCATGGGACCTTTAAAGGGGTGATAGAATGATTATATAGGGTATTTTTCACTGTTCCTTAAGGTCTCCTAATAGGGTATGTAACATTGGTTGGGCTGAAAATTGCCCGAATGCTATTTTATTAGGCCCTTAACTACCCTGTGAATATGGCTCTATTTGGAACAAGAGCTTTTCTTCCAAATATGGTATGCTAATGAATATTCAGAATGAGCTATGCGCTGATTGGTTTGAGCAAACTACATAGAAACATATGGGAGACTCTCATATTTCAGACACTGCAAAGTTATACATTGTTTATCGGGCTATTCCATTACAAAATTAACTTCTGAAACTTTTTTATGCGAGAAATCAACTATGTAAAGCTCAAATATGGGCCGCTTTACGAAAATGGATGGCTAATTGCAACTTTTGCCCGACTGTGTGTCGGAGTTCAGCGCCAGTGCTGCCTGTGTTGCTGCCTCGCCGCCCGGCCTGCTATGAGGTACTTGGAGCTGGCAGCCCACTGCACTCCTTACCCGCACAAAGTCACCATCTCTTGGGCTAATGACAACCAAATGCCCCTGCCCTGACAGAGCTCCAGGGCTTGCAACTCCCCTCTTCCTGCTAGCTAAATGCCCGGTGTATGCGAGTGAGAGCGCGGTCAGCGAGCTTGTTACGCCAGCAATCTGTTACCACAGGTTTCAGTTAATCTTTTAATGTGTGTAATTATAATGTGTTGAGTTATTTAAACAAACGATTGGGGAAATAAACGCCGCTTGTCCGCGAGTCCCATTGATAGAGCCTGCGGCTGGATGTAGATTTGTAGCTACAAATCACGGATAGTTAGCTTCATTTTCGGCGTCATTCCGAGTATATTTACAGTTTGAATTTCGTCACGCCACATATAGAACATCTAACTATCTCTTATAAAGTTAACAACGGTGTCCGATTTTAAATTAATGCATATTTGTGAAGAGTAGGGCTTCCGTTAGCTGCAACTGTCCCTTCAATCCTAGCTACCTGTGTGGCTACATATCACAGATAGTTAGCTTCATTTTTGGTCGTAATTCGAGTATATTTACAGTTTGAATTTCGTCACGCCACGTATACGACATCTAGCTAAATATCTCATAAAGCTAACAACGGTGTCCGATTTCAAGTTAATGAATATTTGTGAATTTCAGAGCAATTCTAAGAGGAGGCTAGCTAGCTCTCATTGATAGAGCTACATCCAGCCGCAGGCTCTATCAATGAGACTCGCGGACAAGCGGCGTTTATTTCCCCAATCGTTTGTTTAAATAACTCAACACATTATAATTACACACATTAAAAGATTAATTGAAACCTGTGGTAAGAGATTGCTGGCGAAACAAGCTCGCTGACCGCGCTCTCACTCACATACACCGGGCATTTAGCTAGCAGGAAGAGGAGACTTGCAGGCCCTGGAGCTCTGTCAGGGCAGGGGCATTTGGTTGTCATTAGCCCAAGAGATGGTGACTTTGGTATGGAGTGCTGTGGGCTGCCAGTCGTGACGCAGCTCCAAGTACCTCACAGCAGGCCGGGGTCTGTGAAGGAAGGCAGGCCGGGCGGTGAGGCAGCTACACAGGCAGCACCGGCGCTGAACTCCGACACAGAGTCGGACAAAATTTCCAATTAGCCATCCATTTTCGTAAAGCGACCCATATTTGAGCTTTACATAGTTGATTTCTCGCATAAAAAAGTTTCAGAAGTGAATTTTGTAATGGAATAGCAGAGATCTGCGTGACCTAGCTAGATTCAGAAGACTACCTGATCTCAGGTCAGTTGTGTAGCCTATGTAAATTTTGGGGCGTGACCGTTCTGTTAATACACCCATGGGCTGACAAAGGTTCCGGTTTTTGGGAGGTTGACGTCAACTTCCAGCTTTGTTGAGATTCGCCCGTTTTCAGCGGCAGTTTCAAAATATGAGATTTTCATAGTAAAGGGGTGTCAATGGGATTTTGAGCTTCTATGTATGTCCTATTTACCCACCAAACTGTCGTTATTCAACTATGACAGGGTAAAATCGGTTTTGCATTCTATCACCCCTTTGCTTGGTTTACAGCCATTAAAATAATAATTTTGCCTCACTCTGTGCATTATGAATTTAGCTCTCCTTAGAAGATCATTGAGCTCTGTTTGACTTGTGACTAGAAGAGTATGTGTAGATTTAGAAAAATAGATGAAGATTTACAGTGTTCTTCCAACTCTGCAATCATTGACTCTCTTTTCCTCTTCAAGTTGACCGCGAAGGAAGATGTGAAATCTCTAATAAATCCTTTAGTTGCCTGCCAAATAAATGCAGGGTCAGAAACTGAGTCGGTGTTGATTGATATAAACTCAGACAGTTTAGCTCTAAACTCTGCATCAAAAGCTGTGTTCTGGAGAAGGGAATTATTAAATTACCACCTCCTAGTGCGATTTTGGCCATTTCCACCTGTCGTACGTTAACAAACTCCTCCTAGAGATTTAATTCGATCAACTTCAAATTTGGTCTATGCCATCTTAAGACGTTAAAGATGACAAGCTATTAAAAGAAAAACTTTTCGTCATAGGGCATGGCCGTGGTGGGGTGGCCATTTTGTGCGTTTCGCCATTGAAACAGGAAGTGGGTGTAACTTGAGTGTTCATTGTCCAATTGGCTTGAAACGTTTCAGGATTCATAAGAGTCCAACCCTGACGACATCTACAAGCCGATATTGGCTCAAAGTCATAGTGCCCCCTAGTGGCAACAGAAAGTAGACGTAAAAGTCAAGGTGCTATACTTTAATGAACTCCTCCTAGAGACTTCATCTGATGGACTTCAAATTTGGTCTGTACCATCTCAACACCTTAAAGATGAAAAGTACTTAAAAGAAAAACTTTTCGTCAAACAGCGTGGGCGTGACGTGGTGGCCATTTTGAGCATTTATCGATGAACGAAGAAGTTGTTGTAACTTTAGTGTACATTGTCATATCTGCCCAAAATTTCTCACGTTCGACAAGGGTCCAGGCCTAAGGACATCTACAGGCCAAAACTGACTTTCAGTCATAGTGCCCCCCACTGGCAACAGGAAGTCCACCTTATATGACAAACATCATCCAATTTACATGAAACTTATAGTGTGTGGTCTATATGTCATACTGAGCCGCCCCCTATACTTTGACCACGCCCATGTACTTAGGCCACGCCCCCATTGTATGGCTTTTGAACCGTTTAAGGTAGAGTCTTGTGTGAGGTATCATTGAACTCAGCAGAGAGTTCCATTTTCATTTGTCATGGTTTGCCTATGCTTTAGCTACGTCCCCCTTTCACAGCTAAAGAACTGTATGACGTAGAGTCTTGTGTGAGATATTAAACTCTGCAGAGAGTTCCCTTTTCATTGGTGACGATTTGCAGTGTCTGAGTGCCGCGCAAATGCACGGCCGCAAGGAGCGATTTGCGCCAGTAACCTCGATGTGCAAGGAGGTGCGAGGGCCCGTCCAACGCTGCTTGCAGCTTTAATTTGTTTATTTTTTTGTCTTTTGGATGTTGTGCGCCCTTGCTGGTGTGCGTCTGTCTGAGTGTATGAGTCTGTGTTATCTGTCCACGTCTAGTTTGGACCTGATTTGGGAGGAATTTACATGCTGTTTCCACTATGCTTTGTTCACCATTGCCTGTATGACGTATGTCATTTATGAGGAAATTTCAATAAAAAATAGTTGAAAAAAGAAAATGGTGGAGCACCCCTGAAGGTGACTTGCTCAGTGGTACCTTGGCAGTGCCCAGGAGGCAAACAGGCGCCTCTCCAGTATCCAGTCCAATTTGGTCCATACAGGGACTTGAACCGCGACTCCCGGTTAGAGCTTTGGTCCCAAAGTCCCCTTAGACTGAGTTACTGCCGCACTGTGTGTGTGTGTGTGTGTGTGTGTGTGTGTGTGTGTGTGTGTGTGTGTGTGTCTGTTATTTATTTAGCAGTCTAATTGCCTGGGGGGGAAAGCTTTTCCTCAGTCTGCTAGTACATGCTTTACATACAATCCAAAACCATATATTTATCAAACAAACCTCTTTAAAGTGAAGTCATCAATTTCAGACAAAAAATGCCACTCCAGGATTTTCCTTTCATTCAATCAACAACCCAACTGATAACAAAATGTTTAAACAAATGTTTATTTATATTTTTATTTTGTCTGTAGTAATTTACATAATTACTGGAAATGTTACAAAATAAAGGTACGTAATAGTCCTGAAGTTTTACAAGTTTTTTTATGAACAAATTGTATGTCTTCTCAAATACAAATGACTGTGGTGTTCCCATTGCTGACTACTATTATTTACTTTGTGAAAAACAGCAAGTGCGCCGTTTTACTATAGTAAAGGAAGTGTTTTTCACATTTTCACAACCATGTATGTAACGACAGACATCTTACCTGGACATCTTTGCACTTATACCTGTTCGCTGTTTCTATCAATCGGTACAATGTATAACTGTTGCAGTTTCTGCAAGGTTTTCCGTTTGATTTGCACATCAAGCTCCATCTCCTGCATTTTGCATTTGTGTAATTGTATTTTGACCTCTGCCAAATCTATTTGTTTTTTGAGCTGGATAGTGTATAGGCCCCTGACCGTTTGTGAACTCTGTAAAACACATATCAGTTATGACTTGTCTGCTGTGAGACTGGTCAATTCAATTCAATTTTATTTATAGTATCAAATCATAACAATAGTTATAGATAGAGTAGGTCTAGACCACACTCTATAACTTACAAAGACCCAACAATTCCAGTAATTCAGAAACCAATACTTTGCTAAATACAGCAGGAATTGTGCATGGTGTGAATTTGTTCTACTTACTATGTTGGCAGGCTGGATGTCGGGCTGCACAGTGTCTGGGTCCTATTAAAAATATATTTGCTATGAGCACCACATCACTGACTTCTATTATACATTATGTATTAAATAAGATTGACATGTTACTGTACCACCTTCTTGAGTCCACTGAAACTGATTCCTCATTATCCTGTCCTTCAGATGTGCTTTCACCCTGCCAGATTCAATTTTCTAGTTGATTTTATGAACGTTCTGATTGTCAGACATCACTGGTGGGCAATTAGTCTAGAAATCTAGACGCACCCTAGCGGCAGCAAATGTAATTTGCAGCCAGGGTCAGTCTAGCAACTCTCCATTGGCTTGCGAGCTGGAAAAACCCAATTCTGGTCAAGCCAATCACATCGTGTATAGAGTCAGTGGGCGGGCTTAACATAAGGACGGCAGAGTTGTGACGGTTCTGCGTGAATTCCCTGCAACTTGGAAACAAAGAAGATGGCTGCTGCTGTCTTTTGAATCGGCTTTGGCCGCGACTCTGGAAGACTTGGAGTTAAGTACTGAAGTTATTCTTAAAAAAGGAAGATTTGTTCGGAGTTTTGCCGACCAGATACGGCAAAAGTTTAATCAATCAACAAGCATTGCTCTGGTTGGCTATGAGTGCAGAGGGAATTTTAAAGACAACCGTTTATCCTGCCCCTCGGATTGAGCCCTGCCAATGGTGAGTTCTCAGACCCAACATCTTGATGTGGGTCTGGCTTGTCAGGCTAGTGGGCAATGGCATTTCCGGTCTAATTTTAGCTTCATCGACAACGCCAATAACTGTCAGGTAACTCTAGAGTAGGACCAGATAAACATGACTTTCTACACCGGGTCCCTTCAACACCTGCCAAGGATAACGATAAACGACGTACACCGAAAATTCAAGCGTCATCATCGGCTCCCAAGAGCAAGAGGGAAAAGGGTTTCAAGATATACGTCTTTTCATTCATTGATAATTACGAAGGTAAGTTATGCTATGTCTTTAGCTAGCTGTAGCCCTAACGTTAGCAATGATGCTAGGTGACGTTAGGCTAAAAAAGAACCTTTAGAAATACTTCTTAAACTGTTATTTAATTATTAATTTAATAATTTATCACATGTGGTTTATCACATATTCATTTTAATATCTGACATTGAATAATTATATAAGAATGACTTGTGTTGCTCAGTTATACATGTATTGATAATACAGTATTTGGTTATCCCCAGTATCAAGTAAAGATCTACAGACAGGGAGAGTCAGCATCCGTGCTACCTGCCAAAGATCTTTGAGGAAACATGAGAAACCTCACACCATTAGAGTAGGATGGAAGACAGTTCAGCTCTTGTCTGATCCAACCAGTTATGTTCCAGTTATGTTCTGGGGCTTCGATGTGGCAATGATGGGTTAATCTGGCAAACAAATGTATAATTACCTAAAAAAAGTTGAACATCTTAGACAACTATCTAGCTACCCAAACGTTTGAAGTAGGTAACACTATGAGGACACTTGCCTAAGCTATTAGTGTTCTAGTAGACCTACCATTCCTATGAAACCCCAGAAGCTGGTTGTTGAGACAATTGCTTTGCTGTTTATACTGTGTTCTGTTTAACTGTTTTACTAACCCAGTGACTGTGGTTAAAGCAACCTCATTCTCTAACTCATAGTAACAAACTTCAAAAATAATGCCTAGTATACCTTTGACTTTGAGATCTGATCAGTTTGTGATCCCTGCAGCTTATAACACACTTTTTTTTTTTAAAGATTGTCCTTGAAGACTCCATCCCTGTTCAGCTCTATGAGGCCGAGTGCTCCTGTGTGGCTGGCAGAGCCTTATGCAATCATAATGTTGCATGACTGTATCAGACTGCTCATAAACTCACAGTTAAATTTCCCAGCTGCACCACCTGTTTTGAGCCAAACAACGTTGACACAAACCAAAAACTATGGTAAATTTTAACCAGCATAATTCAATGCTTATGCAAAATTTGCCTATAGTCCCATTCTGTGACCTCTGAAATGCCTTTTCATTTATTATTGATTGGGTGTGAAGCCGGGCCGTGTGAGTGACATGGTGGTGCTGTCTGCAAAGCCCAAACAGAGGATAGTAGCGAATGGTGTCAGCAAGGGTTCCCGCGGGGTCTTAAAAAGTCTAAAATTCGGAACTTTAAATTTAAGGCCTTAAAGTGGCCATATTATGCTCATTTTCAGGTTCATAATTGTAAAATGAGATTGTATCAGAATAGGTTTACATGGTTTAATTTTCAAAAAAAAAACATATTTTTGTTGTACTGCACATTGCTGCAGTGCCTGTTTTCACCAAGTGTCAGGTCATTGTTTTAGCTACAGTGTGAGACCTCTTAACTTCTGTAAGATCTTTGTTGTCAGTAGCACATGCGCAGTAGCTAGGTAAGGATTACATGAGCTAGCAAGCTGTTTCTCCAACTCCGGCCTGTACAAGGCAGGATTAGCCAGGAGACTTCTTCTAACAACCTGATCTCACAGAATTCCGTGAAATGAACACGGATCGCCGAAAAAGAAACACGGTCTTACGTGACACGCGAGAAGAACGGAGCGGTTGGGTTCAGGAAAAGGTCGTGGGTGGGCTTACGGTTCAGTGACACGCGACAAGAACGGGACGGTTGGGTTCAGGAAAAGGTCGTGGGTGGGCTTATGGTTCCGTGCCACACGCGGAACATGCTTAAAAAAAAATAAAAATAAAACACAACTGACAAACGCGACACGAACTCCGCTCTCTTGGGTGAAAGTCCTGTGTTTTACCCATCCACCACCCCAACCAACATCCTTACGCGGAATTCCGGCCTTACATACTACTCACTACCGAGCTACGTCATCTTCTCATTGACTTTACATTGGCATTGTTTTCCGTGGTGACCACACGAAATTTTCACACATTCCGTACCACCACCACGGAATGAGCTGTTACCACTCCGTGCCCATTTTACGGAATTCAGTGAGACCAGGCTGTCTTCTAAATGAGGGCGCACATCCAACTTTGCGTGGAATACCTGCAGAACAGGGACATGTAAGTAGTTCTATACAATTTATTTTGTAGATTAGGGTGAATTTGTGTGTGTTGTAACAGTGTTTTGCCATTGAGAACGAGCTAGCTAGAGCTAGCATGCTAACGGTTAGCCCCCTAGGCCCCTTGTTTCGGCTAGTGACGTAGAGAGCCATGCAGATTTTGAACAGCTCACCCGGAGACTGGAGGCATTCAGAAACCCGAATCTCATTCAAAACAGCATGGGTGGTTGTTTTTTTCAAAGTTTGGATGGGTGTGGAAGCACCAGAGACACAAAATAACACCCCAAATTGATTTTTTTCATAATATGGGCACTTTAAAACCTCTTAAAAATGGCCAGATTTTCATCCGAGGTCTTAAATTTCATTTAGTCAGGTCTAAAAACCCTCGTTAATTTCCAATTTCCAAAAACGCTGGCCGCAGAAAGAAAAAGTATTGAGTTGTAGCCTACAAAGCAGAGCTCTAGAGTCTTTGCTCTGTAACAAAACCAGCAGAACGCTGCCCTCAGAACGTTGGTTCGGTGTGTTGTAGTTCTTTCTGGGGGATATTGGTGTTGGTACGTATGCGGTGATATAACTAAAGCTCCCATGATAAATGTAATACCTGCCCCCGAAATACGTCTGCGTCTCCTCAGAGTTTGGCTAGGCCCACGTGTGGAAAATGGGAAAGTGTACTTTTAACGAGACATGGCTAGATCACAGCGGTTTCCGCTGTTGGTTACAAGCGGTAACCAGCTCCAGGTATGAGGCTCGCTGCAAACTTTGTAAAAAAAAATTGGGACTCAGAGAAAGAGAGCAGAGAAACACAAGCTAGCCATAAAATGCCTTCAGCAGACTCGGCCAATCAGCCAGTTTTGTAGGTCCTAAATTTCAATCTTTATGGTCTTAAAATGTCTTAAAAAGGTCTTACATTTGACTTACTAAAACCTGCAAGAACCATGTGTCAGGCATGTCCAGTATATCTTGCTCATTTAGAATTAATCAACCAATATGATTATGGTTGTCTAAATATAATTGTGCGCAGTGGTCCAATTTGAATTATGATATGCAATTCTACATAGGAGCACTCCCTACAAAGCGATGCTGGGGGATCTGCCTGATCCTGATGTCCTGAAGGTGGCGGAAGCTTATGAAGGCTTTCCATCGGACATAGCGCCTCTAATTACCCATTGGTAGAGTCAGCTTTGGGAAAATTTCAGGAGGGCAGCCCGATTTCGTACCAGCAGCCTGTGCCAGTCAGCCGTATTATCCTGCTACACACCGGTGCTCCTCCACCCCCACCTCTGCCTTTGGATGGCTACAAACTGGAGCCCACTACGTGCTAGTTTGTGTGCAGTCTCCACCAGCAGCTGCATCTGCAATCTCTGCAGACTACCTTGGATACAGCAAGGAAAATGGAAGAAGTGACAAGGGAGCAGAGTATGTCCATAGAGTGGCACCAAGTCAGAAGGATGAGAATAACGTCATCTCACTTCAGGGAGGTATATCATGTTCGTAGTCAGACTTCAGCTCGCTGAAAGAATGATTAGGGGAGTTGCACAAACGACATTGATGAAATGAGGTCTGGCATTGGAGCCACTTGCCATTCAGGATTATTGCAAAGCAAAGAACACTAACTACTCGTTAAACACACCGATGATACCTGGTTAGGGTCTTCCCTAAATTTAAAATCAACCCACCTCCCAAAACGTGTTTGTGTGATAATCAATTTTATAGTTCTCTTTAAGAAATGCAAATGTACATAGGCGTGGGAAGTGGGGGTGCTGGGGGTGATGCACACCCCCTGCTGGCGAAGCTTTTAAACTGCAATGACAATAAAATGATAGCTTATAAATATCTCTGGTTGTTGTTTGTTGTCATGTTTGGGGTGTGTGGGATGAATAGAGGGATAATTTTAGTAATTTTAAAACAACAAGCATTCTACTCAGTCAAAGAACTTGCTCGCATTGTATCAGCTCTACATCTACAAACAAGAGGGCTCTTTACCGAGGTGGAAAAGCTGATCCACTTGTGCCTCTGTTTACCAGTGCCTATTGCTGGCTCCGAAACAGGGCTGGACTGGCCATCTGGTATACCAGTCATTTTCCTGGTGGGCCGACGCACTTTTGTGCCGAATCACCAATAGGTCTTTTTTTTCTTCTTGTTTTTTTTTGGGCCGCGCCGGCCCATAAAGACCTGACAGCGGCCCATTGGTTAATTTTCTTTATTGGCACTGGCCTGACCCAATCAAATCCAGGAACCCCCTTCCTCACTCCCGGCCCTGAGACACGAGCTGTAATAGTTATGCTTATGCTGCATCCACGTTAAAATGGACAAACGACCACCAAATCACAAGGGAGGTGCTGAGAAATTACGGGAGAAAAAGATTAAGAATCTACAGGCGGATGCCTCAAAATGTGCCAAAATTTCTGACATGTTTGGGGCTGTAGTAGCTGCTTCAACATTACCTAAAGTAGAGAAAGGAGGAGAGGTGGCTGGCTATACAGAGAAGCAGAAACAGCATCAGGAAAGAACAGAAGAAGGGGAAGAAGCCGAGGAGGAGGAGAGTGACCATGACAGGGCCATGGGAGCGAGTAAGGAAAAGATGGAAGACAGAGTAGTTGACGACGTGGTAAGGAGTAGCCAAATTAACAGGGACTCTCAGGAAGGGAGGCTGTGTGTGTGTGTGTGTGTGTGTGTGTGGGTGGGGGGTGTGTGGGTGTGGGTGTGCGTGCGTGTGCGCGCATCACGTCATAACGACATGAAGCACGCATTCACACAGATTTAGATAGGCCTACTTTAGTACGCCCTATGTTGGGATATAGTTTGTACACCGTCAGCACAGCTGTACTTCATGGAGGGGAGGGGCGAGTGAGTGGTCTGCAGAATACAGAGCCTGTGTAACATAGTGTCTTTAGACTCTACGTAGACCGTGCCCCCCCAGCACCCCCTGCCGAAAATGACTTCCCGCGCCTCTGCACATGTATGTACATAAACAACAAACCTATACAAGGTGCCTTTTGTTATTATGAATTCAGTGTGTTAGTTATCTACAAACTCATACAAAATGTCAAACGTTGCACCACAATGTTTATTTACATAATTCATCATTACAAATCTATACAAGGAGCCATGTTATTGTTGGGTGTTCAAGTATGACAGCTTGTGTCTTTGTATACTGAATGTCTAAATTAACTCATGTATTTGTGTTCCTCCTGGCACAGCGTAAAAGACAATAAATGGCAAATATAAACATTATGTCAATATTTCAGACAATTTACTAAAAGGTATATCACAAGATACAAAAAAATACAGTGTCTACTGCTGGTTCCGAAACAGGGCTGGACTGGCCATCTGGCATACCAGGGATTTTCCTGTTGGGCCGACGCACTTTTGGGCCAAATCGGCAATATAATAGGCCTTTTGTTCTTTTTTTTGCTGCGCCGGCCCATAAAGAACTGACAGCGGCCCATTGGTTAATTTTCTTTATTGGCACATGCCTTATTATTATTATTATTATTATTATTATTATTATTACGGAGCGTGTTTAGCTGAACCCTTGTCATTAAACTCTTCATTCTGTGTATATAAAATTCATATATTGCCGGTTATCTTTTTTCCACTTTTGTTCAGTTATTAGTTTTACCTCTGAAGTTTCTCTTTTTCATGTGGGTGTTAACAGGATTCATCTAAACAACATTCTATTGTACTTGTATAATATCTATCTATCTATCTATCTATCTATCTATCTATCTATCTATCTATCTATCTATCTATCTCAGCTTAGCAAATGTGCACAGCAAGCATAAACCCTACAGAATTATGAACACTGATGGGAACGATAGTCATGCACACCACTGAAACAACTCAATTATTTATTGAACAATATATGAACTTATTGAATAAAATAAACTTAAATCATCTCACACAAGATCTTATTAAAGTTAAATAAATGTATAAAAATAAATAGAGATATTATTATTATATGGTATAATGTACAAAACAAACATGAACATAAAAAACATTTGAAATAAAATGACTCCCTTCCTTCCGCCTCATACACTAAAGTATAGATTTTGAATTTGACCTCGACCCTCTTGGCCAAGGTCTCCCGCCGCATTGCGTGCAAGAGGCTAAAAAAAAAAATAGCTCGTCCTCATCTGCTGTGGACAGAGCTGGAGGAGGAGGTGGTGGTGGTGTCAGATCCATATAGCCTGCCTCCTTGAGCGTATTTAAGAGCTCACGCTCAAAAGGTGATATGGCCTTCACTTTCCTCTTCCTCATCTGGGGCGTTCCTCAATCTGATGAGGTGGAATGGCACTATATATATATATATATATATATATATATATATATATATATATATATATATATATATATATATATATGAGAAAATTACATGTAGGCTATGAATATGGCTGTGCAACTACTGCTAATTATTGGTTTTAAACTATTATTTTCATCTTGCTTTAAGCTGCATATTGATATGCACATTTCCATGGTCAGATCCCTCATGAGTTATTAATGTATTTATTTTATTTTTCTTAAAAAGTCCCTCAGAATCTCTCTACCTACCTGCTATCATAAATACCAGCCTATAACATGTGTCTGCAGATGCACATGTGCTGTCTGCTACCATTACAACTCATCTGTTGAATTCATATTTTATTTTACACACAAAGTCACCAGCGACTTCAACGACCTCAGCCACCCTCCTCCAGGCAGAATTGCGTTGGTTATTGTCCCTATAGGACAATAAAGATGGATCATATAAATTTGGGAAAGCTGCAACTGCCACAATTAGTTTTTCCTCCATTTTGGCTACGTCTAGAAGAAAGGACCTGCAGCGAGCCTTCCCTAGGTCTCCCCTGTGCTCTGTGTTCAACAAATTAATTTGCATAAAGATGGGCATCGGCCAGCTTCTTGACGCGCAACATTTTTTCAAGTGCAGCGACGCCTTCCCGGAATGCTTTGCATGCACGTTGAAGTCGCTTGACGTCACCCATAGGAATAGATTGGAGCGCGGTGCAACAGAAGCGCCACACGGACAAATGGATCAGCACTGTTAGCTACCTCAAGTTAGCAAGCAACAAAGCATACACTCCTCTTTACAAGCTAACACGATCAGCTAACAACATGCTAGCCAACAACAACAACCAGCAAGCCAGTATGCTAACTACTTTGTAATCGAACACAGCACATTATGCTATTAATTGATATATATATATATATCTATAGTAGGCTTGGCAGGTTTACATGGACTTTCCGTTTGTTGTTTCCCATTCACATTCCCCAGCACTCACTCCCCTCATCCGCTCACAATCTCCTCAAGTACTGATTGCACACACCTGCACTTCATCACACCACATCATCAGATTCACACCTGCATCTCATCAATGTCCACCTACTTAAGCAGCACAGACACACTCACTCTTTGTCGGGTCTTACATACATGTCTTCATGACTCTCTGACTGACACGCTATTCCAGCTCAATCCAAGTTTGCCGTACCTGTGCTTTGTCTCCTGTTGTCTGCCGCTGATCTACACCTGCCTGCTCAGCTACAAGATTCCTGCCTGTTGCTTCCTGTTCCTTGTTTGACTCTTTGTTAATTAAAGATCTACTCATCACTTCAGTCTGTCTCCTGGTCAGTCGTGACAGAAGACCCGACCAGAACAAAATGGACATGGATGAGGACGCCATGGAAGATCAGCTGTTTAATCAAAATGGAGACACTCTGGAAGATTTTGTTGCAGTTTACCTCTGTTATTATCGAGATGCGGGCTGGGAGGAGGACTTCTTGAAGTATCAGTTCTGGAGCGGGTTAGATGACCCACTTGCTCGGATGCTGCTGCTCAAGGACTTAAAACTGCCGTTTAGTGAGTTTCTGGACCGAGCCCTTTGGGTTTGTGGTTCCTCCCTTACGGTAGCGCTTGCCGATCCAGAGCCAGCCGATCCGGTGCCAAGGTCCTCACCACAGGCCCATTTCAGCAGGGAGCCATTTGACTGCCCAGTCGGACAGAAGCCAGCAAGCGTCTGCCCAGTCGACCAGAAGCCAGAGACTGCTCACCGCGACTGGCCAGACGAGACGGCTCACCGCGACTGCCCAGCCGAGACTGCTCACAGCAACTGCCCTGCAGAGACTAGCAACCCTTCTGTTCCCGAGCCGGTGTCTGACCCCGAGCTGGCGTGCGGTTCTCCTGACCCCGAGCTGGCGTGCAGCTCTCCTGACCCTGAGCTGACGTGCAGTCCTCCTGCCTCTGAGCCGATGTACAGCTCTTTCCATGCCTCCACAGACACGCGGCCTGCTAGTGGCCTCTCTCCAGAGTCCCAGCTAGCTAGTAGCTTCCCTGTGTCCCAGCTGGCTGGTGGCTTTCCTGAGTCCCAGCTGGCTGGTGGCTTTCCTGAGTCCCAGCTGGCTGGTGGCTTTCCTGAGTCCCAGCTGGCTGGTGGCTTTCCTGAGTCCCAGCTGGCTGGTGGCTTTCCTGAGTCCAGGCCAGCTAGCCGTTCCCCCGACTCCCAGCTAGCTAGCAGCCCCCCCGACTCCCAACTAGTTAGCAGGTCCCCTGACTCGCAGCTGGCTAGCAGCTCTCCCGACTCGGAGCTAGCTAGCAGCTCTCCCGACTCGCAACTAGCTAGCAGCTTCCCTGACTCCCAGCTAGCTAGCAGCTCCCCCGACTCCCAGCTGGCTAGCAGCCCCCCTGACTCCCAACTAGCTGACCCCCAGCTAGCTGGCAGCCCCTTTAGTGTCCCCGTGCTCTCTAGTGTCCCCGAGCCCTCTAGCGTCTCTAGTGTCCCCGAGTCCTCTAGTGTCCCTAGGTTCCCCGAGCTCTCTAGTGTCCCCGAGTCCTCTGGTGTCCCTAGGTTCCCCGAGTCCTCTGGTGTCCCTAGGTTCCCCGAGTCCTCTGGTGTCCCTAGGTTCCCCGAGTCCTCTGGTGTCCCTAGGTTCCCCGAGTCCTCTAGTGTCCCCAGGTTCCCCGAGTCCTCTAGTGTCCCTAGGTTCCCCGAGCTCTCTAGGTTCCCAGAGTCCTCTAGTGTCCCTAGGTTCCCCGAGTCCTCTAGTGTCCCTAGGTTCCCCGAGTCCTCTAGTGTCCCTAGGTTCCCCGAGTCCTCTAGTGTCCCTCGGTTCCCCGAGTCCTCTAGTGTCCCCGAGTCCTCTAGTGTCCCTAGGTTCCCCGAGTCCTCTAGTGTCCCTAGGTTCCCCGAGTCCTCTAGTGTCCCCGAGTCCTCTAGTGTCCCTAGGTTCCCCGAGTCCTCTAGTGTCCCAGGGTCCTCTAGTGTCCCAGAGCTTCCTAGTGTCCCCGAGCTCCCCGAGCTCTCTAGTGTCCCAGAGTCCTCTGGTCTCCTAGAGTTCCTAGAGTCCCGGCCGTGTAGCGGCCCCCCAGGGTTCCTAGAGTCCCGGCCGTGTAGCGGCTCCCCAGAGTTCCTAGAGTCCCGGCCGTGTAGCGGCTCCCCAGAGTTCCTAGGATCCCGGCCTTGTAGCGGCTCCCCAGAGTCTAGCCTAGCTGGCATTTCCCCTGAGCCCAGGCTAGCTAGCCTCCTTCCTGAACCCCACCTAGCTAGCACCCTTCCTAAGCCCTCTTCGCCGGTACAGCCCGGCTCGACGCCCTCGTCGCCGGTACAGCCCGGTTCGACGCCCTCGTCGCCGGTACAGCCCGGTTCGACGCCCTCGTCGCCGGTACAGCCCGGTTCAAAGCCCTCATCGCCGGTACAGCCCAGTTCTAAGCCCTCATTGCCTGTCCTGGACATCATCCCGGGGAGCCTCCCCAGGAAAATTTTGGGGGGGGGCCATACCCTCTGGGGGACTGTGGAGGTCCTGCCGACACGGTTCCCAGGACCGCCATGGCCTCCAGAGGGATCGGCCCCGCCATGGCCTCCAGAGGGTTCGGCTCCGCCATGGCCTCCAGAGGGTTCGGCTCCGCCATGGCCTCCAGAGGGTTCGGCTCCGCCATGGCCTCCAGAGGGTTCGGCTCCGCCATGGCCTCCAGAGGGTTCGGCTCCGCCATGGCCTCCAGAGGGGTCAGCTCCGCCGTGGCCACGCCCCCAGCCAGCTCCGCCCTGGTCTTGGGGGACAGCCTGGAGTCCGTCCGCATGCGCCCTGTCCCGCTCCTGACCCGGACTCCAGGCTGCCCGCCCCCCCTCCCGTGTTTTGCCTTTTACGGCGCGGTTCGCGCCTAGTGGGAGGGGGGGGTAATGTCAGGTTTACATGGACTTTCCGTTTGTTGTTTCCCATTCACATTCCCCAGCACTCACTCCCCTCATCCGCTCACAATCTCCTCAAGTACTGATTGCACACACCTGCACTTCATCACACCACATCATCAGATTCACACCTGCATCTCATCAATGTCCACCTACTTAAGCAGCACAGACACACTCACTCTTTGTCGGGTCTTACATACATGTCTTCATGACTCTCTGACTGACACGCTATTCCAGCTCAATCCAAGTTTGCCGTACCTGTGCTTTGTCTCCTGTTGTCTGCCGCTGATCTACACCTGCCTGCTCAGCTACAAGATTCCTGCCTGTTGCTTCCTGTTCCTTGTTTGACTCTTTGTTAATTAAAGATCTACTCATCACTTCAGTCTGTCTCCTGGTCAGTCGTGACAAGGCTAACGTGTATTTGGCTAATTTACTTTACTTTAACAAAGTAGCCACCACCAAATTTAAAATAAATATAGGATACTTGAAATCCATGATTTGAACTAACACCTCACTTATACCCTACTAATACACATTAGGTTGCCTTATATTTAGTCTTTATTTGAGCATAAAACCAACCCGTTCTCATTCCGAACTCGTAAAATAAGTACGTTTGGGCAGTGTCCTTCAGCGTCTGATGCGACGAAAAAAGGCACCCTTCGGCGTATTTGTGTAACGTACTGGGGAGAGCCGCAGTTGGATGAGATTTAGCGAGTGGTATGTAATGGGAAATTGCTGCATAAGGAAGGTGGTTGGGGTGGCGGATGGGTAAAACACCGGACTTTCACCAGGAGACTCGGGTTCACGCCCTGCGTGTGGCGTTTTGTTTCCCCGTCTCCGGCGTGTGTTTCCCGGCTTTTGAGGCGTCCTTTCCCCGTTGTTTTTCTTTTGTTTCCCCCGTCTATGGCGTTTTATTTCCCCGTCTCCGGCGTGTGTTTCCCGGCTTTTGAGGCATCCTTTCCCCGTTGTTTTTCTTTTGTTTCCCCAGTCTACGGCGTGTTTCCCGGCTTTTGAGGTGTCCTTTCCCCGTTGTTTTTCTTTTGTTTCCCCCGTCTACGGCGTGTGTTTCCCGGCTTTTGAGGCGTCCTTTCCCCGTTGTTTTTCTCCTAAATCCAACCTCCGCGATTCCGTTATTGTCGCGCTTCACCCGCGGTGTGTTTCCCGGCTTTTGAGGCGTCCTTTCCCCGTTGTTTTTCTCCTAAACCCAACCTCCGCGATTCCGTTCACCCGTCCCGACCAAGCGCGTCAAAAGGGACGAAAAAGGGACGGCAATAGTGGCGACCAAGCACGTTTACATGAGACGCTAAAGGAGACTTTTAACGTCAAATAAGAACCAGAAAGGCTCCTGACCGAACGTCCTTATTTTACGAGTTGGGTGTGAGAACGTGTTGATAAAACCCATCCTCTATTGACTGGCTGATGACACCTCTTTAGTTTTCAGAGATTTGTGAGGAAGTTAAAATGCTTTGTTCTTTTGTTTACAAATCTTCACTTTGTCAGCCTCCTTTTTCTGTTGCCTCATTTTTTATTTTTCTACCTTCCTTAATTCTCCCTACCTTCCTCATTGTTCTCTGTTGAACCCATTGCTCTGTCTTCTCTCTGTCTCTCACACACACACTGGTATAGAATTATGGCAGTGGTAGAACAAGTGGATGATAAAAAGGGAGTTACATAGATCATACACCCCTTTCTATCTCCAGATGTCATGCAACACGTCAGTCATGCATTAGGTTACATCTTAATTGACTCACTCTGACACTCTCTCACTCACACACACACACACACACCACACCACACACACAAACATACACACTAATTGCCATTCTCTCACATAACATGAAAGCATCAGGTGGTTCAGTGTCTTCAGAGATAGAGAGTAGGATCAGAGCCGTTCAGCTTGTGGGTGTGGAGTTCTAAATCTCGATATAGGTACGGAGGTATATAAACTTTTTTTATTCCTGCCTTTCTTCCTTTATCTTTAAAACTTTACATGGCACCATTAAAGGAAATGTCAGAGATGTCAATGATGTGGCTTTAAGGGGAAGTCTGTCAAACTAGAACTAGAACTTTGATCAGAAGGAAAATATAAAACTACAGTGATAAAAAGCTTAGATTTACTGGAGAAATGCTGTGACGTTCTAGATAACTACAGTGCTGTGCAGTAGCTGGTCCCTCTTAGAGATTGCACACCGCATATGTGACATTTTGTCTGAATATCTACATAAAATCAATATGTGCCAATGTGCCTTGGCTGCTTGCCTCCTGACTACATCAATTTCTCTTCAACGTCATCTCTGTGCAGCCATTTTTAAGTTAGATACATTGACACTAGGGGTGCAAGATATATCGACTCAATATTGTTATCGCAATAACGATATATATATATATTATATATTTCAGAGAAGCGAAAGAAAAGTTGTGTCCTGTTCTCTTTATTTATTTTATACTGTACAACCAGTAAAACATGTCCTGTTCTGTAGACATGGTCGTTATTTATTTATTCATGTTGTACCAACAGGACACAGCTCTCCTTCAGTGTTTTACTGATTGACCTGCGATCACATTACACAACAGGACAAGAGCGATGAACAGCAATGCACTCTAACATGACAGGTTTCTCTCGGTCTCTCTCAGTCCTAAGCCCGAACTCACAGTATGGGTATATCACAATATAATACAGTTGGCATCACATGAGCAGACACAGTATGCCCAGTCATATGTTACACTTAGTCTCATCTCCAAATGGCTCTGTCAGCGCTGGAGTAAGGTCTGGCTACACAGTCTATCTATTCTGGGATAGGGGAGAAAAACGCTTGTTTGTATTTCTGTAAACTATTCACGACCATTTACCAATGTTGATGGTTGAGCTTTGTCTTGTTTGACATTATATATACGAGACCGCGGCCGAGAGCCTTTGGCAACATTTAGTAAGAAGTCAAAACTATTAGCAACATTTTCTTTTTATGTATGAAATGCTTTGCCGATATTGACATGGTGGTGCAACCCAGTCTCATGGCAGTCCGTGATGGCATCACGAAAATAAATCTATTAGATCGTGATACAATCATGATATTTTGAAGATTTTCGTGATGAGGGGTCACGTTTTTTAAACTAATGTATTTCAATAGGAAGCATCTTTCGTAATCACAGCACGATTCTTTCTGCCATTCAACTTGGTATTTTTAGCCCAATAACCTCTGTTTTAATCAACATTTATTCACCAGATCTTATCATGGTTTATATGTATTTCTTTTAATGTTATTATTTCGGTCTGTTTCGGCCAGGGAAGCTGTATTGCTTTGTTGTTTATTGATATTTTAAAAACTATAACGCTACATCTATCAACATTTATTTAGATGTTATCATGGTATTCATTTCTTTATTTTAACAATATTATTTTGGTTTTATTACCGGTGAAATGTTACAGTATGCTGTAAGACAGAACAGTAGGTTATGCTATGAGCCGAGCTGGACGCATTCAAAGCCGATATCGCACAATGCAATGCAGGCATTCATATCAGAGAATCGGACAGTGATCAGCGGGTCTTTAACAACAATATCGCTTCAGTGTACATATTTTGTCACCAGCAACAACACGTTGCTCAGTTTTGTTCCTGTAAGTTATGCACTGTAATAATGTTTTAAAAAACTCAGCAAAATATTCCGGAAATGACGTAGTAATTACCGCTCGGCGGATAGTAAAGGTACAAATACATAATATTCGTAATATTGATGTTTTTGTCTAACCTTGTATTTGAGGATTTAAACAATAAAGATAAAAATAATAATAAAATACAGTTTCATGTATTTGTCTCATGTACTTTTTGCTTGGTCGGCCGGTGGACGGCGGCAATCTGAAATGGAATGGAGCCCATTCACGGCAGACCGCAGAAAAACAGGAGTCAAACATGTCCTCCCACCCACCCCGGAAGAACTACAAGTACACTAGCTTTGTAACCGGTTCTGGGGCGCATCTATAGTGGGAGTTAAAATTAAAAGAAATACATGTAAACCATGATAAGATCTGGTAAATAAATGTTGATTAAAACAAGGGTGAGGCTATTTGCACCCCTGGTACAATTAGCAGTGTATGCTATTTGCACCCCTGGTACAATTAGAAGTGTATGCTATTTGCACCCCTGGTACAATTAGCAGTGTATGCTATTTGCACCCCTGGTACAATTAGCAGTATGCTATTTGTACCCTGGTGCAATTAGAAGTGTATGCTATTTGCACCCCTGGTACAATTAGAAGTGTATGCTATTTGCACCTCTGGTACAAATATCAATGTATGCTATTTGCACCCCTGTGCATTTACAGTATCTTGGCATATATTTACACACAGTTATCCATACTACTCATGTATTACACCTTTTTGGAATATTATCGCTCTGACATTCTTACCCCAACCATAACCATCCCACTCCTCTTGCCTAAACCTAACCAACCCAACCAGAGCAGGCATATTCATGAGTCTTCCCCTACCACCCTGCAAAAAATAAAATAAAAAAATACGCGTTCGCGGGTCCTGACTTGCGCAATTGCATGCAAATTATCCAATCCAAATTTTTAAAAAATAAGATCACCACACAGGGGAATCAAACTCCAAACTCCTATACCAAAGGCAAGCACACTACCCACTCACCTAGCAGTTCTTTCAGAAAGTTGAACAACTTTTTACCAGTTGCTTTCTTCAAGCCTCGGTTGCTAGGTAACCATACTGTATACAAAAAAAATAGGTACTAACTAACAAACTAACGGTTGTATGCTTTCACTGAAGACAGAAAGCGCAACTGTAGTATCCATTTTGTTATTATTATTATTATTATTATTACAAATTGTTATAAACTTTAGAGACAAAACTTCCCTAATATGCCAGTTTCTGCGGTCATGGAAGATGAACGTCCGCCATGATTTCGGTGCACGCGAGCAACGTTTTTTTGTTGTTACGTCACAGGGTGTAAATAGCTCAGCTGTGTGGCCGAGGCTATTCGTACCGGGGGTGCAAATAGACACTCCGTTAAAACAACGGTTATTGGGCTAAAAATACCAATAATAGCAAAGCTGTATACAGCTTCTCTGCTGCAGCCGACTGGCAGAAAGAATCGTGCTGTGATCACGAAAGATGCTTCCTATTGAAAAATACATTAGTTTAAAAAACGTGACCCCCATCACAAAAATCTTCAAAATATCATGATGGTATCACAATCTAATAGATTTCTTTTCGTGATGCCATCACAAACTGCTGTGAGACTGGGTTGGGTGGTGCAGCTGGCTCGGTAGCCTAGCGACAAGCCATAAATGCTTCGCTGATATTGACACGTTTTTTTGCATTTATTGTCAGACTCTCTTTTAGACTCTTTTTGAGAAGTACTTGTTTGCAGTGTAGGCAGTTGATGCCAATGCTGGCATATCAACTTCTTCTCAGGATTTTCCACCATTGACTCAGGCTTTTATCATCTGAAGGGAAGCGCATGTGCATCTGTATTCGTAGAACAGCCCATAGGAATGGCCTTTCTCTGAAATAAACTGATTCATATTTCGTAGAACAGCCCATAGGAATGGCCTTTCTCTGAAATAAACTGATTCGTATTTCGTAGAACAGCCCATAGGAATGGCCTTTCTCTGAAATAAACTGATGCTTTGGATTTTGTTTTCTTCTCATGGAGTATCAATATGTGTAAAATGTTGTGGTGTAAATTTTGTATTTATTACTTTTTTTCATTTCTGAACTTTATCCTGCCATGTCTCATTAAGACACAGATATGAAAGTATAAGCTGTTAAAAAACACCCACTTTTGACAGCAGCAGTCAGGAATCACTTTAATTGTCTTGACTACCTCTCTTTCTCTCTGACTTTGTCAAGACATCTCATTTCACTAATAAACCTGTTTTTCACATATGTATATATATATATTTTTTTATCTTTTATATGAGCACTAAAAATGAATAGCAGTAAACCACCGTGAAATCATTATGCTTCTGGGAATCAAAAATACTCATCACTTGTCAAAAACAATTTGCCTATTGTTCTCCTGCTGTTGCTGTCTCTTTCGCTTTAACCTGAAATACTTTTTTCCTACTCTTGCTCTCAATTTATCCTCCCTCCAATATACAATTAGAGTTTACATTCACCTCATTAGGCCCATACACACACATGCACGCACATGCGCACGCATGCACACACACACACACACACACACACACACACACACACACACACACACACACACACACACACACACACACACACACACTTTAACACTTAGTAGAGCTGCTTCATTCCATCTCTTATTTTCTGCATATTTATGTTCAATAAGTAAACCACATAAGTACATGTCACACATATGGAAGATTTTGAAATGCAATGAAGTTAAAACGTATGAAACAAGGAGTGAAATAAAATACACTTTAGTTAATAGCATTAGCTTAGCGGGGTGAAGTCAGTTTAATGTTTGACATTCGTGGGTTTTCGCAGATGTTACCTTCAATAGCTCTTTGCCAGTGCTTAGATTTCTCCCAGTTTTAGGGTATGTTGGAGAGCAAATTAAGACAGACGTTTTACTGTTTTGATCAACTCAAAATCACCAAAAATGACGATGCAGTTGAGAGCACAAATAACTGAATGTCTGTCCAATGCGCCTGTCACTACAGGTGTAGTAAGGACAGTCGTAAAAGTTATTTTGTATTTTTGAAAAATATTTACTAGAAATAAAGCAAATGACTTTCATTCTGATTGCTGTAGTAATTCCCATTCAAAGGGCCCTAGTTACTACAGGTCAACTTTTGGTGAAGTCAAACTATATGGAAGCAGGAGTCATTTATTTTTGAAAAATATTCACAAAAAACTAACTTTTTCTCATACTGATTGCTGTAGTAGTTTCCAACTGAAGTGTATAATTACTACAGGTGAAAAGTCAAACTATATGGAAGCAGGAGTCATTTGTTTTTTCTTAAAAACATTCACCAGAAATAAACAAAATTACCTTTTTTCCATTTTGATTGCTGCAGTAGTTCCCATTCAAAGAGCCCTAGTAACTACAGGTGACATTTTGGGTGGAAGGGTGTAGTAATTCCCCAGTGGACCATGACAAACGTACAGTACAGCAAAGACGTTGCTGAAATGTTTTAGTTATTCCTATATGCCTTAAGTACTTCATGTAAGGTACCCTGCTACAAACTTAGAACTTTAACTATATACATTTTTCAGAACTACTTGTTTTGCTCAAATAGAGCATATACCATAACACCATGTCCCATCTGGAACCCTGTCTGCTGTCATTCCAAGGCACAAGGCATGGAACCATCTCTCGCACTTTTCACATTGGACCTGTACAAGCAAACATCAGAAGTAGAAACACCTTAACTCTTGTGTTTATTGTAAAACGGAACCCAAAGAATGTCTGTTGTCCGGATTTGCAAGGGCAGAGGCGCCTTCAAACCACAGTGGGAGCAGAAATCCTCCTTTGACTCTGAAAATAATTTCCCTCAAAATTTCAGCTATTAAACAGTGTTATGATTGGGATAAAGTGTAAAATAATGCTGGTGTAAAAGGTGTATTTTTAAAGCCTGCAAATTACCTGATACAGATCTTTCTTCTAAGATGCTCTCTCTCTAAGATGATTTCAAATTCTCCTGGGATTTCGGGAAACTTCTAAATAGTTTGTTTTGCCATCTTAACAAAAAGGATAGCATATATTATATTATATTTTCTAATAACAAGTACAGGCTTTAAACAAAGCAGGCTTGTAAAATGAAGTTGGTCATGATTAGTGAATCTGGAGACTCTGTTGGCAGTTTTCCAAGCGATTTGTAACCAATTTCTTCGTCCCAGTTACGTTGGTATTTAAAGGAAAGAACACATCAAGGATTTTTATTGTTAAATGTGTCATACATCACGTGTCCATTGCTTTCTTAATCTGTTTGAACCTGGTCTTATGGATATCCATGTCTGCTGGTTGAGAGAAATCTTTAACTTTTCCTTCTAGTTTTCTTCCTTTTGCTCAGACGCTGAATGTCAACCTCCACTTCCTCTGCTGTCAGATTGAAAGCCTCTTCTACTGTGTTTGGGTTATTTTCACTGTCAATTACAACAGCATAAATGTCTTCTGCACTTTTTTCTTTCCTTTCAGCGAGCCCAGGTTCGAGTGAGGCAACATCATCATAAAACTCAGGATCATCTAATATCAAAGTGGACTGCTCTTTTGTACTGACTTCCTTTACTGTTGTTTTAGGTTCATCCAATCCACTTCCCTTTACTTTTGTTTCAGACACATCAGATAACAATTCAGTGGTCTCATTATCTGGTCAAGCACCATCATATCTTGAAGAGGTCATAGTACCTTATTGTCCCACTAGAGCACTGCACTCCCACAATGCAGAGTTACTTGTGGTTGATTGATTGATTGATTGATATATTTTATTTTGAACATGTAAATAAAATAAAATATCAGAAAACTAATAAAAAAAGACAGTTAAACAACAAAATAAAACTCCATAATTTTCCAGTACTTATCCCCAGCTGGAGGGCTTCAAGCACCAGCTGGAGTGTTTCCTGCAAGCCACCTCCAGTGACTCACCCACCACCATCCTGCCTCCTCCCCAGTCGGCCAACACCGTAGCCGTCGGTGTGTGCTTTGTCAACCAGCCTGCCACTTTGCCAGCTTCCCCAGAACTCTCGGGAGACTGCTCGGACGCTACCCGGTCAGCGCATGCCCCCAACCACCTGCAGCCTTATGACGGCACCCGCCTGGCCGTCTTCACGGGTACCCGTGGAGGCCGTGGACGGAGGAAAGGACGTCGTGGCTCTCAGCACCATGTCCCCAATCAGCCTCACAGTGGACCTGAGCCTGAGCCGACCTGTGTGCCCGCTCCCACGCCTGCAGCCACGCCTGCAGCCACGCCTGCAGCCCAGTCGCCCGACGCCACGCCTGCAGCCCAGACGCCGCTGACGTGCAGCCGCCCTGCTTCGCCGCTGACGTGCAGCCGCCCGGGGTCGCCGCTGGCGTGCAGCCGCTTGGATCCGCCGCTGGCGTGCAGCCGCTTGGATCCGCCGCTGGCGTGCAGCCGCTTGGATCCACCGCTGGCGTGCAGCCGCCCGGATCCGCCGCTGACGTGCAGCCGTCCGGATCCGCCGCTGACGTGCAGCCGCCCGGATCCGCCGCTGACGTGCAGCCACCCTGCTTTGCCGCTGACGTGCAGCTGCCCGGGGTCGCCGCTGACGCGCGGCACTCCTGACTCTGAGCTGACGTGCAGCTCCCCTGACTCTGAGCTGACGTGCAGCTCACCTGTCCCTGGGCTGGCATGCAGCCCTCCTGCCTCTGGGCTGACGTACAGCCCCTTCCCAGCCTCTTGGCCTGCTAGCAGCATCTCCCCTGAGACCAGGCCAGCTAGCATCTCTCCTGAGTCCAGGCCAGCTAGCATCTCTCCTGAGTCCAGGCCAGCTAGCATCTCTCCTGAGTCCAGGCCACCCCCCCCCCCCCCCCCCCCCTCCTCCCCCTTCCTCCCGGCCAGTTTCTCCTTGACTCCAGGCCAGCTAGCATCTCCCCTGAGTCCAGGCCAGCTAGCATCTCCCCTGAGTCCAGGCCAGCTAGCATCTCCCCTGAGTCCAGGCCAGCTAGCATCTCCCCTGAGTCTAGGCCAGCTAGCATTCCCCTTGAGTCCAGGCCAGCTAGCAGCTCCCTGAGTCCAGGCCAGCTAGCGGCTCCCCCTGAGTCCAGGCCAGCTAGCATCTCCCCTGAGTCCAGGCCAGCTAGCATCTCCCCTGAGTCCAGGCCAGCTAGCAGTTCCCCTGATCTGCAGCCAGCTAGTGCTCCCTGATCTCGCAGCCAGCTAGCAGCTCCCTGATTCGCAGCCAGCTAGCAGCTCCCCGACCGCAGCCAGCTAGCAGCTCCCGGACCGCAGCCAGCTAGCAGCTCCCCGACCGCAGCCAGCTAGCAGCTCCCACCGCGCAGCCAGCTAGCAGCTCCCCCGACTCGCAGCCAGCTAGCAGCTCCCCCGACTCGCAGCCAGCTAGCAGCTCCCCCGACTCGCAGCCAGCTAGCAGCTCCCCTGCCTCGCAGCTAGCTAGCAGCTCCCCTGCCTCGCAGCTAGCTAGCAGCTCCCCTGCCTCGCAGCTAGCTAGCAGCTCCCCTGCTTCGCAGCCAGTTAGCAGCTCCTCTGCCTCCCAGCTAGCAAGCAGCTCCCCAGGATCCCAGCTATCTTGCAGCCCCCCTGACTCGCAGCTAGTTAGCAGCTCCCCAGGATTCCAGCTAGCTAGCAGCTCCCCAGATTCCCGGCTGGCTGGCTGCCCCCCTGTATCCCGACGTGGGACCACCCCTAGGACTTTGCCGGTCTCTGGCGCCCCTGGGACTGCCCGGGAGACCCCCTCTGAGACTTTGCCGGCCTCCGGTGCTCCGGAGACCGCCTCTGGGACCGCACCTGAGACCATCCCTGTCCCTGTCACTGTCCCTGTCTTCATCCCTGTCACCGTCCCTGTCTTCATCCCTGTCACTGTCCCGTCTTCATCCCTATCACTGTCCCTGTCTCCTTCCCTGTCACTGTCCCTGTCCCCATTCCTGTCACCTGCCCATCCTTGTCCCCTCGTCACGTGCCCATCTTTGTCCCCTGCTACCGTGCCCGTCTCTGTCCCTGTCACCATCCGTGTCCCCATTACAGTTCCTGCCCATAAGTCCCAGTCCGTCCCGTCTGAGTCCGTCCCGTCTGTGTCTGAGTCCGTCCCGTCTGTGTCTGAGTCCGTCCCGTCTGTGTCTGAGTCCGTCCCGTCTGTGTCTGAGTCCGTCCCGTCTGTGTCTGAGTCCGTCCTGTCTGAGTCTGTCCTGTCCGAGCCTGTTCTGTCCGTGTCTGTTTTGTCTGAGTCATGTCTGTCATAGTCTGCCCGGTTCTGCGTTTCCTCAGTCCCGGGCCAAGGCCCCCCCTAGTGGTCTCTCTCTGTCTCCCCCTGTCCCTAGTGGTCTCTCTCTGTCTCCCCCTGTCTCTAGTGGTCTCTCTCTGTCTCCCCCTGTCCCTAGTGACCCTCTGTTTCCCCCAGGCCTCTCCGGTGCCCAGTGTTCTCTGTGTTCCATGTGCCCCTAGTGTTCTCTGTGTTCCCTGTGCCCCAGCGCCCCTCTGTGTCCCCGGGGCCCTCTGTGTTCCCCGGGGCCCTCTGTGGTCCCGGTGCCCCCAGGACTCTCTGTTCCCTGTGCCCCCAGGGCCCTCTGTGTTCCCGGGTCCCCCAGGACTCTCTGTGCCCCTGGACATTGCTTCCCCCGGACTCTCCTTCGCCGCCGTCCTCCAGAGGGGACTCCTCCCCCCCCGGCCTCCTGAGGGTATCGCCGGGCCCCCTGAGGGGTACGCCTTCGCCGACGGCCTCCAGAGGGACTCCCCGCCGCCCGGGCCCTCCTGAGGGGTTATCGCCGGCCGCCCGGCCAGAGGGGCGCCTCGGCCGACGGCTTCAGAGGGGACTCTCCTTCGCCGCCGGCCTTCAGAGGGATATCGCCTTCACCGACGGCCTCCAGAGGGGTACGGCCTTCGCCGCCGGCCGCCAGAGGGGTACGGCCTTCGCCGCCGGCCGCCAGAGGGGTACCGCCTTCGCCGCCGCGCCAGAGGGGTATAGCATTCGACGGGCGGCCGCCTGAGAGACTGCCCCTGTTCGTCTCCTCCTGA
This sequence comes from Perca fluviatilis, assembly GCF_010015445.1. Lineage (NCBI taxonomy): Eukaryota > Metazoa > Chordata > Actinopteri > Perciformes > Percidae > Perca > Perca fluviatilis. Next base: position 11,420,610 of record NC_053121.1, on the reverse strand, counting down.
GGGGATTCGCCCACGGGCCTCCCTACGTAACCCTCACCGTTCTGTTCGGCCGTCTGGGGGTTCTGCGCCTTCGCCGCCGGCCGCCTGAAGCATCCTGCCTTCGTGCCGGGCCGCTGTGGGATTCTGCCTTCTCTGTGGCCCCCTGTGCCCCCAGTGCTCTGTGTTTCCCCGTGCCCCCGGGACTCTCTGTTCCCTGTGCTCCTGGACTCCCTGTTCCCCGTGCCCCAGGACTCTCTTTTCCCTCTGGCCTCTCTCTGTTTTCCCTTGCCCCGAAGTGTCTCCAGTGCCTTTCGCCTCCTCGGGGTTGATTTAGTTTGACTTTTTGGGTCGTCCCTCCTCCGGGCCCCCTCCTCCCTCCCTGGTTTGTCTTTTGCTCCTTTCTTGTTTTTTTGGACATCTGGGATCTGTCCCTTGGGGGGGGGGTACTGTTATGGTTTTGGTGTCTTGTCTTATTTTGGTGGTCTGTTTTGTGCTCTGTTTCCTGTTTTATTTTGAAGTCTCCGGTTTTCTGTCTTGTCTTGCCCTATTTACTTCCTGTCTTGTGTTTCCCGCCTTGTTGATTGTCCTGCCCCGCCCTGATGTGCTTCACCTGTTGTCTCACCTGTTTCTGATCTACCCATCACCTCATGTATTTAGCCTCTGTGTTCCCCTTGTCTTGTGTCGGATCGTTTTGTCCCGTGCCTATGGTGTTTGTGTTCGTATGTTTTGTCTTTTTGTCAGTCCTCGTCTATGCTCCTGGTTTCTCCTGTTTTCTTGGATTCCCTTGGTTTTGTTTGTACCCTTTTTGTCTTCATTTATGGACTCAGTTTTTGCCTGCTGCTGCTACAGGACTCCCTTGGTTTGTTTTTGTGTTTCATCAATAAATCCTCCACTTCACACGTTCTCCTGCCTGCCTGCCTGCTCTCTGCATTTTGGGTCCGCCATTCCCTACTCCTTCCTGCTACACCTAACAGGTCAGGTCAATCTCCAATCTACCAGAGTTTATAATTCCAACAGAAAGAAAGCGGAAGGTAACGGACATCCGGCCGAAAAGCGTGACATCCAGCAGAATTTTAGACTGTACCGGAGCAATCCCGGAAGTGGAACGTCGTGGATATAGACTAGTAAACTCACTGTTCCCCTGGCCCCTCCTCCCTGGCTAAACGGCCAGAGAGACAGAAGAAGGGAGAGAGAGTGAATGAAGAGAGGGAGCGCTGTACAATGCATTAATCAGAGGAATAGAAGGCTCTTTTCATATTGTTTTGCAGCGGTTATGTTCTAAAGCACAAATAAACACAACCATACCTCTGTGGAAAGGTGCCACATTGTCGGATTATGAGTGAAAGCAGAGCTTCATCCTGTCTGTTTCGGTGTGTCTGTGTCAGGTAGACTTGTACGATGATATGCGGGGCAAAGCAGCAGTTGGGAATCGGAACAGGCTGCACGCCCTGCACGCGGCTTTGGGCTGGGGTTTACACAGCCACGTGGGACCCATGTTTGCTACCTCCCAGAAACATCCCACAGACGGGAAATCAAAAAGTAAAGAGAATGCAGGCAGAGGGCAGGGTCTCTGCACACAGACTCTTAATTCACACACTTCTAGCGGGTCATAAGTGATGATTGAGAGAGATTACGTCAGTATTAGTCTATACACTGTTTTTTTTAAGGAAAGAATTGCATATTATACCATCCATCCATCCATCCATCCATCTTCGTCCGCTTATCCGGTGTCGGGTCGCGGGGGGAGCAGCTCCAGCAGGGGACCCCAAACTTCCCTTTCCCGAGCAACATTAACCAGCTCCGACTGGGGGATCCCGAGGCGTTCCCAGGCCAGGTTGAAGGCATATTATACCTTTACGTTAAAACAACAAGTTAGATTTTACAGTGCATTGATGTCTCCAAATCAATATTAGCACTGAAATCTTAAAGATTCTAACTTTACTGTAGTACTGAATTTACTACAAATTGTAACTACAATATGATATGGCTAAAAGTTATGTTACTTTTATGTAACCAGACTCATCCCCATTTAGAAAGCAGCATCACAACAAAAGTTACAGAATCCAAGCAGTAAGTGATTACTCAACCCGGTCTCACACCAGGTCGTGAAATAGTCACGTTATTTTGATTTATTAATTCGTTTAGAGGTCATGATTTTGACGTTTATTTCGTTTACTTGTCACGAATTTTGAACGCGTACAGGTCATGATTTTTGAACCTGCTCTGGGGGACGCAACAACGGGGAAATGAGGCACCACACGCCAGCCACAACAACAGGACGGAACGCCACATGTGGGACGCGATCCCCGGGCACATCCCCAGGCACAGGGGCACACAACAACGGGGAAACAAAACGCCACACGCTGGCCACAACAATGGGACGGGCCACCACTCGCGGGACGCGATCCCCAGGCCCCTGGCACACTACAACGGGGAAATGAAACGCCACAACAATGGGACGGTTGTGGTTAGGAAAAGAAGAACGGGGAAAGGAACCGTCACACACGGGACACACCGATAACAGCGGGATGATTGTGGTTTGGAAGAGAATAACGAGGAAAGGAACTGCAACACGCGGTACGTGATCTCCGGTCTCCGGGGTGAAAGTCCTGTGTTGTTTGACCCATCCACCACCCCGACCAACCTCCCTGTGCGGACTTTCGCGTTATCGATACTACTCGTTACCGTCATCGTTCTGTGATCACGAAATATGCTTCCCATTGAAATACATTGCTTTAAAATTCGTAATCACCACACGGAAAAAACGATATTATCGTGTCCTGTCCACAACTCATTAGATTCAATAACGTGAGTATATCATGGTCTGCCATGAGACTAGGCTGGATAGCTGCAGATCAAGTGCTTAAAGTGGCTATATGTAACTTTCAGTTCATGTTGATTCCAGTGGCCCCTTCGGACAAAAGCGGTAGTGTTTTTACCACACCTGTGTCATAACGGTCTTTTCTTTACAGTGCTGTATTGCTCACTGTATATTATTGAGTTAGCGTTACCGGGAGGTCATATTGTGATGAATGTTTTGCTCATTAAAATCATTAATTTACAATAAGAGAATACGTTACTTAGCCTACTTTGGATGTATTGTGAGCTAAACCGGGTATCACTGTCACTGTGTTACAAGCCAAAGCATGAAAAGTTTGTTGTAACAATGAACATAGTAAAAACTTAGATTAATATAGCGCATGTCATGAAACCCAAGAATGCTTTACAGTACAGGGGGACAATGGAAAGAAAATAGTAGGTCAACACAAACATGGACTGAAAAGAAATAAAAACTGGTGCTAAATGAAAGGGGGATATCATTTAATGTAGTTTACTGATGTAAAACCACATTGTGCATTTTTTTTTGTGCAAGTTAATTTATGCCAATTGGGGGTCAGTTTTGAATAATTTACAATCCTGTTATTGTCTCCATCTGTAAGCCCAACTGAGTGTGTCCACTTTTACTTACCCTTTTAGCTTTTAGCTGTTCTTCGTTTAATTTCCTTTTTCCTGTGATGGCCCTGCCCCAGTTTCAGCCATTACTACAGCAGATAACTTCTTAAATGAAATTAAAATATATTCAGGCCTATATAAAGAAATCCCTTGCTACCTGTGGAGGAAGGTGTGGCAATGCGTGACCTTTTACCTGGCTGCATAGGCTTTTCTGGTGTTATTCCGAAATCTGTGACCCATCAGAACGTGTGCTCTGTAGCGGGATCTACGTGCCGTTAATCATTTTGTGACTTTACGGGAAAAATCAGACCCAGGCAGAGGCATTAATAAAAACTATATAAAAATAGCGTTCTTTTCACTATTAGTCTCGTTTGCTGTTTCAGGTCATTTATGATCATCAGATGGAAAATTACACAGTTTCAGAAACATTTAAAAGTTACACATATTCACTATAAACTAATCAAAGACAGTTCATGAAGCTGCAGTTCCAAAAATCATGAAGTCACCTCCTCCTTATATTCCTTAAAGATAAAAATGTACCAATGGACACTTTTTGCCATGACACTGATAGAAAATCAAATGCAGAGAAGTGGGACTGCTTTGCACATTGTAACACACGATGAGTCAGGGAACTGCAGAAGAATTAGTCGAAGCAAGCCCAGCACTAACCAATCAATTTGTCACAGGTGACTGAGTAGATGGGTTAAACTTAATTAATATTTTAATGGGAAATTTACCTTTTGTGTGCTCGACTTTCAAGATGGATGAGTTGTGTAACCTGCCAGTGCAGCTGAGGTGGAAGTCTGAAATGGGAAAACATTTGAGCTTTGAGCTTCCTCCTACCAGTAGGGAGGAAAGTAATGATATCATCTTTGCTGATGATCGCTGGAATTGTTTGTCCATTGTTAATTATGAACACTAATGATAATTCACATGATGGTTTTCTGTATGTTTGGTTTGAGTTAAATCAATCAATCAATTTTATTTGTCACATGAAATTCAACGAGGTACAATTCCAGTGAAATGTAATCCCATCAGCTCCTTCAACTTGCACATGATTCATCATAAATCAGAATGTGGCCACCAGATCGGCACACAGGAAAAGAGTCACACTAATTTGCAAATGTGTAACCTCTGAAACCTCTCAGTTCATTTTAGTTTCCCAGGGCCTTATCAACGGTGCAGACCAAAATGTCTCTGGATGCAATTGGATGGACCTACAACCAATCAGAGCAACGGAGAGTGTGACGTAGCGCTTAGTGACACATGCAAGTTGGGCGGTGCTGGGTCCATTTTTTAGGCATTAAAAAATGGCGGACTGCTCACAAACTTCCTCAAATTACAGGGAAACTTACAGTACACAAAAATGTGTTTCATGTGAAAAAAAATTTAGGCGAGAAATAGGCAATGTGTAGTAACAGAATCTTGATTCATAATTGATCAGCACTGTCTAGTTTGATAATTTTATCGGAGTTTCATGAGCCTGGTGCGTTATGCTGGATGGACCTACAGGATGATGACGTTCCTCCGTCATTTTAAACCCGCCCCATATTAGACAAACAGTTGTCATTGGTCAGCCCAGAGTAGGTTGGCTGGAAATCTGTCTGAACGGGAGAGGGGCCAGACATATCTGCCAGAGCAAATGAAACATGAGCTCGCAGATTCGTCTGGCTTCCAGGCTAGCAAATGTTATTATGGTTCCCAAATTCTCTTGCATAAGTAAACATGTACTGTAGATTTCCGAGCAAATGGCTTAGTTGACAGTTGCCACCATCAGCAGCAGATGGATTTATATGCTGAACCTTACATGGATATATAAATGTAGTTTTGAGGCCATGTAGACATTCTCTTTCTCAGCCCATACACTCCCCAGAATCTCATTTCCAAGGTCTCCAACTTTGTGAAAGGCAAACAAAGCGACAGAGAATGCATCCTTGTTGGTAGTGTACTGGAGAGCAAACTGATTTCGCCCAAACAAATGACAGTTACAAAGTACCTAATAAAACATAGAGGATATGTGAAGCTGTGACAGCTGTAGCAAGTCATTTATTTACCCACTTCAGGTCAGTTTACAATGCATTTTAGATGCATATTGGAGCCTTGCTGATATCAGTCGCATATCTCTTTTTTGACAGAGTGTTCTGTCAAAAAAAAAAGAAGCAGATTTGACTTTATTCTGAGTCATGGCGACTCTGGTAGCGAGTGTGTTGGAACTTGGAAATTGAAGACAGACCAGCGGCAGCAAGCCATTTGTCACGGATGACTAAGTAAACAGGGTAGTCTTAATGAATATTTTAATTAAAGCATTACCTTTTTGAACTTTTGGCTTCTGACTTTTCTCCCGGCTGTCTCCATTGGTCTAGGCATCATTCCTTATTAATAGGAAAGTCATTAGCGATGCTGACAAACAGTCTGTTGTGTACACACATGCACAGACATGCATGCATAAGTAGATATACACACACATACTGAGGCATTGATGCATGTGTATTGTGCACTCATACACACGAGAATGTGCACGCATATACTGCAAACCGTCCTCATCTGAATATCACTGTCAGAACCCCATTCATTTTTCATAGTTAAGCAAACAGTAAATGAGTTCATTGCATGCCTAATAGCAAGTCAAGCTCTTTTTTTAAATGTTGGAGCAAACATACACATATGGAGGCAGGGATGCACAGTCACAAACAAAGGCAATGTTCCCGTGTGTGCAGACAAGCATGCACACATAATTATGCAGACAAAACAGATCAGCAGCTTTAAGATCTGTAGTGAATTTAAATAGAAAAAAGCTGACAAAGCTGTTGTGCCATTTATCACACTACTATCATAATATGTTCCTCCGTTTTTTTTTCTTCAATAACTGCACAAGGACTCTTTTGTTTTTCTTGTACTTATTTTTATTTGACTGAAATTAGACACATAGCAATGTCAGCAAAAACAACTGGTGTCATTATTAGGAACTCCTTAGAATGTGTGCTATCCACTATAAAAAAATGTTTTTACTATTAAATCTCAAGAGTAAATAAGTCACCACTAGTTACGTTGTGTTATGTAGATTTAAAAGAAAAATTCAACATTTGGTAAATGAGCTTATTCAATTCTATAACAGCTAGATAGATAGATAGATAGATAGATAGATAGATAGATAGATAGATAGATAGATAGATAGATATAATAAAGACTGGAATCAGGCGACAACAGCTAGTTTGAACTATTTCTAGTTCTGCACACGTGAACCACGACTTGTTTTTACACTTTGAGTTCCATACGGATTCAAAAAAAACAAGACATAACGTGTTCATTAGTGAGCTTTAGAGGAACTGGTAATGCAAATTTGTCTTTGTGCAAAGCTAAGCTAACCGTATCCTGAGGTAGTCATCAGATTCCATAAGCTGATCATATGTTTTGTTTGTTAAATTTGTACAAAAATTCCCTGTGAAATGTAGTGGAGTAGAAGTATAAAGTAGCGTAAAATGGAAATACTAATTATATATCAATATACTAATGGTAACAGAGTATTTTAACATACTTTAAAACATGTCTGGAGGGGGACTTTTAAGTATTAGGGGCATGTATGTAACATATCATTGACAATTTTAGACTTGTGAATCCTTCAGCTTTTTTAAATATTCAAATGTTATCTTCAGGTGCCACTTGGGGCTGCCAGAGCGCAGAGTCACCTTGCAAGGAACAGTATTTTACTTTATTGTGTCAGGAGTTGCTTGCATCATCAATAGACACAAGAGGCTTTACATACACTGGCAGAAAACCCAAGACATTTCACAAATTAGCTCTATTTTTTCCTCTCTGTCTCTCCATCCTCTCTTGAAAGTTTGATTGGCAGAACATCACTGAGTATGAACATCACTGAATAGGAACACACACACACACACACACATACACACTGTGCCTTCTGTCTATCCCAACACACCACCTGTTATCTCTGAGGTACCCCCAGTATTTCCATATTTGGACCAGTGAATAATAATATGACTGGGGGCCTTTGGGAGTAGGCTGGGCTTATTATTGTGTCAAGACTCCTGAGTATAAACTGACAGGGTTATGGCAACACATACACACGCACACACAGGTTCGCACACACACACACACACACACACACACACACACACACACACACACACACACACACACACACACACACACACACGCCCTGTGTTCCTCTGTTTTTATCCTTTGGCTATAATACAGATCAACACCAGTGGGATTCAGTGTTTTATTATTATTATTTAGTACCAGCAGGCATAGAAGCTAGCAATCATAAACAAAGTTTATTTCAAAGTTTGTGTTAGTGTGTTCAGCCAGAAAAGGATTTTAGTCTTTTTCTCATTTGTGTGTGTTTGTGCGCACGTGCAAGTGTTTGTGTATTTTCAGTTTGTGTATTTGTAAGTTTATAAATGCAAAGTTTAATGTGAAGAATGTGTGTGTGTGCTGATGATATTTGCATACATGTTCTAATAGTGTGTGTATCTCTGTATATAGTTTGTGTTCACGTATCTGTGTAGGTGTGTGTGTGTCTTCTGAAATAACTGAGAACATAATCTGAAGATATCACACTAATCAGAGATGACCTAGATAAAAGTGATGAGAAAATCCATTATAAAAGGCAAGTCAAATAACATAAGTGTTTGTGAGAGAAATTTAAAGATGGTAATGGAGAAATTTGTAGATTTGTAGAGGGAAAACATACTGTATACCCATATAGTCAATGTATCCTACCAAACAGAATAAATGGCAGTAGTTACAGAGCAGTGGAGTGGACTAACCTGACTCCGCCAGATGGATTGCTTCGCATTTGCTCGGCATACCCATCTGGGAACTTTCCGTTGGAGAACTTTTGGGAAGGGGCGAAAATACTGGTTAGCTGATTGGATAAACCATCTGTCTATCACCACCTATGTTGGTGATAGACGGGCCAAATCAACCAATCAGATCAACGTATAACAAGCGTATGACATGATACACAAAAACATCTTTTCCTCCGAGAAAAGCCTCCAGTGCCTTTTTTTTGCTCTTCTTTCAATGAAGGAATACTTTCTAATTCGGATCAAACTTGCACGATAGCTACGCTCATCTCATCCGTGGAAGCCAGCATGTTGTTTAGACTGAACAGTCGCTTCTCGTTGCGTCATACCTAAACCCGCCTCAAAACCAACGCTGATTGGTTGATTGTTTGGCGAACGGCTCCAAATTTTCTCTATCTCAAGATGCCAGAGTGATCTACGAGTGGAAAACTGGAGCTCGCAAGATCAGGACGGTCTCACGAGGCTAGGAGTGGACAGGGTTATATAATCTGACCAGAGGTCTGGCAATGAATGTTGTATTCCGTTTTTGCCTATTCAATGCTGGGCTCTGTAAGGGATTCCAATACAAGGATGGAAAAGAAGCCCTACTGGTTGAGTCAATATAAAAAATGAGTGTGATTATTAAACTGATCATATTAAACACTGTACATAATAACTTAAAGATGGAAGTAAGCTATGAGTGATTAAGAGCACTGGGGTAACACTAGTATAAATAAAGTGACTCAGGAAAAGCCCCCAAATAAAGATATTTTAACTCAAAAACATTACCCCATTGTGGCACATGAGTAAAGCATTGATTGATTTTCATTTAACAATGAAAAAAGACGTATTTTTATTGAAGATAAGCGCATCACTTAGCCTTGAAAGGTGGACAGAACAGTTTCAAATACATACACCAGTCACTTAACAGATTATTAAATTATATTCATTATTTTTAACATTACTCTACATGAATGTTACATTTAACAGATAGATAGAGATAAATAAATATAAATACATAGATAGCTAGATAGATAGAGATAAAATATATATATATATATAAAGATACATACATAGATAGCTATAGCAGAGATAAATAAAGCGATTGACAAGATTTACACACAGACACACACACACACACACACTTAATTTACCTTAATGGTTGTAGGATATTCCAAAACTAAAACCAATGAAAGGACAAAACAATAAAAAGCCCCAAAAACAGACCAAAGCATGGACAAAGCCTATTGAATTATCTGTGTACGAAATGTACTACATACAAAGCTGACTTGCTATACCACAAAAGCTAACCAAAAAGATCTTCAATTTGAAAATGTGGTAAAACTCTCAGCTTTTAAGCTTTGAATGAACTGTCACTGCATTGATGACTTGTAACTTTTTGTTTGGGGCTTGGAGCGAGTCACTTTAGTGCCTTTTAAACTTGGTGCTTTTGTAGGCTTTTTTGCACTTGCATGACCTAAAATGTGGATGTAGTGTTTGCAGAATAATCAGCTTTAGAGATGTTTTCAGAGGTAGCTGCAGGCAATCAGGAGACACTTATACCTGTATTCACCGGTGTGGTGAATATTTGGGTTTAGTCAGGTTTAATCAGTCCGTCACACAATCAAACACAAGTTACTATTGCTAAACAAAACACGCTTCAACAAAAGTAAAATGTACTTTATAGTGCACTTTTTTACAGATAAAAATCACTAAGAGCTTTACATAAAACATACAAGATGATACATGATTAAACACAATTCAAATCTCAACGTCATACATGAAAAAGAAAGTGCTGACAGGTCAACCAAAAGCATATTTAAAAAGGTAGGTCTTTACCTGATTTTTAAAAGAGTCCACAGAAACAGCAGGACTGTAAGGGTTGGAGCAGAGCATTCCAGTCTCGGTGATACTGACTGTAAAGATCGATTACCACGGGTATATGGTTGCAGTAGGTCGGCCACATATGCAGGTGCCTGATAGTGCAATGCTCTGTAAGTTAGTGTGAGACTTTTGAACTGAATACTATATTCGACAGGGAGCCAGTGAAGATATTTGAGAACAGGGGTGATGTGAGATCGTCCATTTGTCCTCGACTGGACTGAAGGCGATCACGGGCAGACATAGTGAATGCAGAGAACAGTGTGTTGCAATAGTCAATGCGATATGATATAAATGCATGCAAAAGAACCTCCCACTATCCATCTGCGGCCGTTCTGTATTTCTACTAGTGGAAGTTTGCAACCCTACACACACATTAAGCAGAAATCTATAATCATCATACCAACTGCTGTAATTATTATGAATCATGTATAAATCATATATCTGTATATCTGTGTCTGTGTCCCAACCGGCTGCGGCAGATGGCCGTCCACCAAGAGCCAGGGTCTGTCTGAGGTTTCTGCCTGTAAAAAAGGTTTTCTTCGCCACTGTGGCACCAAATGCTTGCTCGTGGGAAGAGTGTGGTCTAGACCTACTCTATCTGTAAATTGTCCTGAGATAACTCCTGTTGTGATTTGACACTATAAATAAAGTGTAAAGCAACTTAATTAATTTATAAAGTCAGCAACAGTTCAGACTAGTCATTCAAACACGGGCCAGTCAGACTGTCAACCGCAATGAAACATCAAGTCGTTGAAATGGACATGTCACTGATGATAAAAAAATGGGTAATGATAAAAATCTCTGCTCTCATTCTGTATTGATTGCAGAATTTAGCAGCAGAAAGTTGTATTATGCATCATATTGCGATATTGTTCTTTGCTTCCTCATCAGTGTAGCATCATGTGTCTGTCAGTTTCCCCTTGACAATAAAAATGCTTTGAGTAGCTGGTTTTACTTTCATCTCAGCCCCTTTCGAATTATCATTCAACATGGCAAAAAACCTGTTTGCAGGGCACTGTTTTAGTTACACTTGTCATACAGTATCAATCATCCATCCGTGCCCTGATAGGCAGCAGACAAATCCCTGCCTGCCATCATTACTGACCGACGGTTCCGATGCCTTAATGAAAGCCTTCTTTAATAGCCTGAATCCTGCAGGGAAATTAAAATATAACTAACTTTTATACACGAAACTAAGGGTGTGTTCCGATCGCCTAGTAGTTTCCAGCAAAGTTGACTGTACAGGGTATTCAGCCGTGTTAAGTAAGATTCCAAACATGGTTTGGGGGGGAAGTAGCGGGCCTGGATTCCAAACCGTAGGGAGCAAAAATGCTCAGTTTAAAATGAACTGCGACCTGTGTTGGCAAGAACTGAATAACGGTAAATCACTTTGCCAGAAGTTGACAGGCAAGATTACCCATCAGTCATTGCGCCTCACTGGAATGATACTGTCATGATCTTGTAAATTAATTAAATCACATTTATTCAAAAGTAACATACATTTTATAGAATGTTTTGTAATGGTACTAACTTTTTTTTTTTTTTGTTCAGTAGTGAAAATTTTCCACAGTAGCAGCAACACAATGTGTTTACATTACCAGGGTAATGCACGGAGGAAGTAATATCTGTTTTTTTAATCCCACTCCTGCCCACTCCCATTGGATTTCTTACCATTAACGCCCGCTCCCGCAGTTTGTGTGTTGGGTCCCGCACCGCGAATATTACATTAAGTTTCAATAGATTGGCCATTGATTTTGTGTCATCTCCCCTCCCACAGGAAAACTAGTTATTTTACTGTGTAGTATTAATAAATATGCATACCTGTCGGTAATAAGTAGCAAAATTACATTCTAGTGCAATAATTAGTTATTCTAGTGCAATAGGGGCAAAGTGACATTGTATTCCTTTATTTATTTCACTTATTTCAGAAAGTGTTGTTGGCTGTGGTTTGTTTTGCCCAGGTTGTTTTATTTCATTTCGTTTCCCTGTCTTTTAACGCACTCTTAAAGACGAACTGTGCAGTTTTTTTTTTTTTTGCTTAATTTACCTTAACTGAACAGCTTCGGAGTCATTGGAATGGTTATATGACTATTTTCGAGTTGAATGGTGGTCATCTCGCCCCCCCCCTAGCGCCTGTGAGCCGAAAAACCACCCTTGCAACTTTCGCCTGGCGAGCCGCCAGACTCAGCATCAGGAAGTATCGCGTTATATCAGGTCTCGCGATGTAACAAATTGCTTCACGCCACTGCACACATACGCCCATTCAGGAACCAGCTAACAAGGTAGCTATGGAGTTTTTCACACTTTCGTCATGGCTGAGCTGGCAAAAAAGAAAAAGCTAGGAAAGCATTGTCGGAGGAACAGAGAAAGAGGAAACGACAGACTGACCGAGTGAGGACTTAGACACAAGTAAACATAAGAGCTGCCAAATATCTATTCCAAAGCTGTAGGGGAAGCTCTATAGAGAAACCTGTGAGCAAAAAAGCGAGAAAACAGCAAAGAAATGGCCAAATCTGCATAGCGCCCATTTAACAGATTTCATGTTAATGTCCCTGTTGATTGGATCCCTCACGCCAGCATAGCAGAAAGGGGCGGAGAGCCCTGGGAAAGAAGTGGGAGAGGGAGTAGAGCAGTATTAATAAAGTGTTTGGCTGGTGTTCAAATGGATGCACTGGGTGCGTTGCTGATTTTCTTATGAAACCTAGCTAGGAGAACGTAATAGTCGGTTACAGCACTATATCAGGAGCAGAACGAGATTTGTGTTGGGCCCTGCGGGATCCCAAACCTAACGCAGTCCTCTAGTGCAAATGGAGGAATTTTGTCAAGGGAATTTGCTCTAAAGTACAATCCCTGAACAGGGAGCAGGGAATACTACTGTTTATGTATGCTGTGGAACGGAACGCACCCTAAACGTAAAAGAAATTCAAAGCCAAAGTAGTATGTAATTAAATTATGTATGTGTACCACATACTTCAGCTGATTGCATCTTATGCCATCCAATGTTTATATGCTGTAAATACCTTGAGATGCCTGCTGTTTTAGCGTTTATGCACTGGTGAGTCAATTAGGCTGCTTCTTTTGAGTGCATGCATGCACCTAAGAATGCGATGCACCCCAGAGACTGTCGTCTTTGATAGTCCAGCCACTGGCCTGAACTCTATTCTCCTCCTCTTCCTCTTTGCCTTCCTCCTCTGCTCCTCTGATCCACAGACGGATGAAAACATTGAAGAGGAGGAGGAAGGGGAAGGGGGAGATCAAACACATGGCAATCTAAAAAGAGAGGAAGAAATCCAATTAAGGACAGAAGAAGAAGGAAATGTATGCAATCAGATGATTTCCCCACCAAAGGCAACGGTATAACAGGCTCTAAGACTCGTTGTTTATGCATCACAGGAAAAAATAAAAGTCAGCTGAGAGAGGAAGCAGGAAGGAGAGATTGCTCCATGGGTAATTGGGCTCTAAAGTAACTGTTCAGTTTAGAGCAATAAAGCAGATTGTTTTGCTCATTGTGATTAATGTTCTCCTTCCCAATATCAGGGAAAGTAAGCAGAAATATGTTATATAAGTGAGCTTGAAAGGAACATATTCAACTAGATACAGAAGTAATGGAGATTATTTCACCTCCGTAATTATGCATTCATTGATCCAACCTTTTTCTTCAAAAGCCATAATGAAAACTGTACATTACTCAGCTGTACAGAAGATTTAATTTACATTTGTGTTTCAAAATCAGCTTGATTAACAAATCTGCAGACAGCTCCAAATTGTGTGAGATGGCAGCACTTGTATATGCAGTATTTTGGCCTTTTGCATAGTAAGTAAGAACATTTATTTGTAGAGCACCTTTTAAAAGCAGACATCAAAGTGCTTCACAATAAAAGACAAAACAGCAAGTAAGCGCAACAGACATGAAATGCTAAACTAAAACAAAGAACTACAAAACTAAGGACATTTACTCTATAATTTTATTTTATTTTAGTTAGTTTTGCAAACAGACAATACAGTTTTAGTTAGCTATCGGTTTTTTTGTAATGCCTCGTTTTTATTTTTATTTCTATTTCAGTTAACGACAATGTTTTTTCCCACCTAGTTTTTATTATTTCCTCCATTCGTTAACGATTATAACCTTTGTCTTGATTGCTCCGGTGCTGCTGGAAATTCCGTGGGATGTCCCTCTTTTCGGCTGGATGTCCGTCACCTTCCGCTTTCTTTGTGTGGAAATTTTACTACTTACTTACTTACTAGTTACTCTCAGATGAGAGTTTGAATTCAAAGCCAAAGTAATCTAAATTGGAGTAACATGAGACCTTTTGGAGGACTTGGTAAGAAACTTGGCAGCAGCATTTTGGACAACTTGTAAGCAATTTTGTTAAGTCTTGCTAAGGCAGGTGAAAAGGGAATTGCAGAAGTCAAGACAGGAGGAAATAAACACATGAATAATTATCTCCAACTCAGCTGGGGAAACCTTGGGCCTGAGTTTAGCAATGGTCCTCAGCTGGTAGAAACAGGAGCGAAAAAGTGTGAGGCAGTGGTGATGCATCTGTACATATGTACTTTTTATGGTACCAAAAAAATGGGTAAAAATCAAAATTAGTGATGGCCAAATGAAGCCTCATGAAGCTTCGTGAACCATTTTCTTTATTTTCTGAGCCCACTAGACAGCGCTCTCTGTTTAACAAAGGGTTGAAAGCCAACAAATTCTCTTTCCCAACTCGTCAAATACTGACATTTGGTTTAGGACCCAGTTTGGCGTCACTTTTTAATGCTCTGGGTATCCCTTTGGCGTCATTTTTCAACATGCAGGGTTTGAGAAAGCTCATTAGTGGGGTTTAAAAATTTACGTTTCAGTCCCACGTGGGAAAACAATGGTACACGAACCCTGGTCACCTAGGTGAAATTCCTGTGTTGTTTGATGCATCCACCACCCCAACCTCCCTCCTTCACAGATTTTCGGTCTTTAATATCACTTGCTACTAGTCGCTACCGTTATCAATTTTCATACTACTTCATCTTACGGCGCCGCAGTCGAGCTGCTGCTCTGTCGGGTGCGTCCCATACAGATGCTAAAGGGTGCCTTGTGTGTCGGTATCTGACGCTAAGGGTCACTGACCAAGCATCAGTATTTGACAAGTTGGGAATGAGGTTGATGCTGAATTGCCATTCGTTGAGCATTTTTCTTTAAACCAAGAGCGCTATCTAGTGGGCTTCGAATCTAAATAAAATGGTTCACAAAGCTTTATGTGGCTCCATTTGGCCATCACTACTAAAAATGCACGAATACAGACACGTAACTATCGGTAAGCAGGGTATGCGGTTGCTTATGGGCCCGGACCAATCAGGGGCCCGCATGACTGGAAGATATTGATTGACAGCCGGGGGCCCCTATCGCATTTTCATTACTTGCGACAATTCCAGCAGTCCCACGTGCAACCACTGACCAAGCGGGAGTGAGAACGGGTCAAATTCATTTCCTTGTTTCTGATATGAAAACGAGACCGTTCTCTTAATACATCAATGGACGAGACACGTGTGTGACTCAAACATCTCACATTTACCAACAAAACGTACAGCAAAAGACCGTGAAAAAAACATTTCAGACCGTCCTGCCAGTATACATTTTAACATCAATGTACGCTGTAACGATTTTTCACTATAAAGGTGCTGAAAGCTCTTGCTGTTTCAATCCTGTTGGCTCTCTGCAGTGGGCGGTGCTGCTGCTCCGTTCCCCCCGCGACTGACGCGCGCACACACACACAAACACACACAATCACACACGGTGGATGCAGGAAAAAACCGCAGATGAGAAATACAGGATGACCTAAATTGAGGACAGCTATGCTTGTTATTGTAAGTGCAATGATAAGATAAAGTCCATTAAGTACTTTATCAAACCGTATGAATGTGTGTCCCAGGCCAGGTTTGGAAATTAACTAACAATGTAAAGATCAACAAGCCCTGACAGTGACATATATGTTCATATTTGATTCATTCAATAAATTATTATTTTTTGTCTAAATCCACCAGCCATTTTCATATTATACCAACATTTGCAGCATCCTGAGCCTTTTTGGCAAGGTTCCTAGGAAATCTCCGCCCAGAGTAATTAATTAATACTAATAATTATTATTCTCCCCAAAACAAGTTTCCTTTTTATTTTTAAAGAACTATACATTTTTTTGTGCAACTTTTACTGTCTTCCGCAACTTCATTGCAACAAAAGACATTGCAACTTTTATCTCAATTTTTTACAAAAGCTCCCGCGAAATCAGGCATTTTGGGCCGCAACAATCTCAAAAAAAGGCCGCGTAATCCTGGAAGGACTGCCCTTGTGTGTTTTTTCATGTGTTATGGTGCGCATTCACCAGTGTTTTTTTGTTGTGGTGCGTGTAGGATACTTATGATTTTGTCAGTCATCTCATCTCTTATATGCTGTGTCTCTATGATCCTATCCTGTCCTATTCATGGTAGCCTACTCATGGACGTTGCACCGTCATCACGTGCTGTAGTAGGGGGGCCCGCCTTGATAATCCTGCTTAGGGACCCGGTGTTGGCTCGTTACGCCACTGCACAAATAGCCATTCAACATCTTCCATTTTGTATAAAGAATTGGTTTAAACTGTTTTAGGACGTGTGATTTTATAATCTCAGGTAATTTCAGGGTTAGAAAATAGCTAAAAGCAACAGTGTCAATACAAAGAGGGAAAGAAAAGAGAGGAAGGAAGGAGAAGTCCCAGGAGAGAAGGGGGGGTATCTGTTCATTTTGAGTTGCACTGCCCTTCAATGTCCCTCATCTACCAGCCCTTCAATGCCTCCACCCTGGAGACTTGTACTGAGGCTCTGTGTGTGTGTTTGTGTGAGCATCACACACACACACACACACACACACACACACACACACACACACACACACGTGCAGAGCCTCAGTGTGTGTTGTGTATGCGTGTTTATGTGAGTGATAAAGCAAGACCACATATATTTCATTAAAGTGAATTCTGTGCTTCTCTGTTTGTGTACCTGTGTACGTGTGGCAGGTTATTATCTGTCATCACATATTAAATAGCTAATTTCCATACAGTTGGGATACCCATGCTGAGCTGTACCACAGTCAAGCACAATCAGAGCTTGCAATGTGTGCGCGGCATGTTTACATACAGCGGAGAGCACCTGTTATCTGCAGCATGGAATCTAACCGGCTGACTGTGGCTGTTTCCCCTGGTAGAATTCCTCTTGATCTGCTATCAAAAAAAGGGCGTCCGTATTTTTGTGTGTGTAAACCAATCTGTATTGAGCAATAGCAGTTTGCATTAACCTCTGTGGCAAATACTACTGCATTTCCTTTAGCTGCTTCACGTCCTCATACGTAAACATGTATGACCATAGACCGGAGAGTACCAGCGCTAGGCGCACGTTGTGAAACGATCACGTTCTTAACCCATGGTAAACTTGAAACAAAACTACTTGGTTAGGGTTTAGGAAAAGATCATGGTTTGGGTTAACATAAGTGGTTAAAATAAAGTTACATACGTAAGTTAAAATAAGTCAGCGTTTACTTTTGGTTTCACATGGGACACGAGCAGCAGCAGCCTATGATAATTGACCATATATTTATATATGGTCATTAACCTTGTACTGTAAGCATCCAGACATAGTCTGTTTGTCTTGCTACCCCCTTAATGTTTTGCAGTCCCTTCATTATATGCCTGGGCAGGTTATTGTATCGGTCCAGTTATATACAGTAAATTCTTCTATCAACATATCCTGCACCAATATTTCACATTAAAAGGTGATGGTAGGTTTTTGATTTGAATAATTTGTATCAAACAACAGAATTGCAGAGTAGAAATGAAAACTGTATGTCTGTAAAACTCAAAGTAGCAAATTATTAAATATGACATGACTGTGGCTGAACCGATGGTATACTGATGGTTACATAAGTGTCCATATAAAAAGTAGAAAGAGGCTGTGATCAAAATGTGGAGTTAATGAAGGACGACAGCAGCTTGGCCATCAGAATACTCTACGGAGCTACAGTGAATTGTCAGATCCGCTCCACTTTCAAGAGGCGATGGGAATAACATTAAAACAGGGCTGTAAAGAGCTTCCATGACCTCCAATGATGAAATAGACTAAAATAAAGCTTAACACTCATGACTGCAGTCGTGCAAATGGATTTAGGTTGGCCTCTCCGAGCATTGTAATGTCTAGTGCTCGGGTCTCAGTGACAGATACTCCATGATGAAAAATGACCAAATTCAAAAGGTTTGTTATTAGTGGGACATAAGAGCATGATGAAAATATTCTGAAATCTTTGGAAATAGTGTAATGTGGTTTGTCAGAAATAATTGCTCCAGACAGGTAAGGATTCAACGCATTCTCATGAACGGGTTCGTATATCGTGCGAAAGCGTATGCACAACAATTCGTATGATATCCTACGAAATTGCGGCGACCGCCGGCCGGTCACTTGATGACCGGTCACATGACAGTTACGTTTAGCGGTCTTTGCAGTTAAATTAAGCCAAGAAAGGTTACTGCGAGCTGGGTACAGGGCACCGTGAGGTTACGGTAATTTCAGCGGCTGTTGCATTTGAGTTTAGCCGACAAAAGGAAACTGTAAACCGGGTAACAGGCACCGTGAGGGTTGCAGTGACTGTCCTGTGGCGAAACGAAAAATATTGCGGTTTGGGTTAAAACACCGGCCCCCTTAAGTAGTTCTCCTGGGACACAAACACCTGTTTCCTGGGTGGTCTTGTGTTTTCCCCTTAACTTCTATCAGGACACAAACTCTGCTCGCCCGCTTGAAACCTCCTCCCTACGTGACCAGCGGTCTCCCTAATTTTGTAGGATATAATATGAATTGTTGTCCATTCGTTTTGATAAGATATCATACGAATCTGTTCAAGAGAATGCGTTGCATTATTAAAAATTAATAAAGTCGCTCACTGGAGTGGAATTCACTTTAGAAAAAAAAGTAGAAGAAAAACAGCAAGTTTTCACTGTCCTTTTTAGAATTCAGATGACAATATGCCATAGTTGAGAATAATCAGACATGCATTAATAGCAGATGTTCTACAATGAATAAATTAAAGAAAATCACATTATTTCAGACTGATAAATTATGTGATGAAAAGCTTCAACAACATTTTGCTGAAGAAATAAAAGTCACATTTTTGATGAAAACCTTGTATGTCTGTGAATTCTAGATAACAGGTTTTCAGGGACAGATGTCACCAACCAAGATGAAAACAGTCACAGTCATCAAGGACATACGAGAATGCAGAACTTGAATATGATGCATAGTTTTGGTTTTGATGAAACATGTATGTTCAGGATAGTAAAATAATAATACAGAGAACCAAAGACAGGCGGAAAATATAAAAAAAATATGCTTGATGATTGGAGTGCATGTCTTTGATTATGTCAGATCATCACATTTTCTTCTTCTTTGTGGCTGTAATACTTTGAATTACAAAGCACTCAGCATTATTTTTTATTAACAATTTTGCATATTTCTCTTTTGTTTTTTTTTCGATCCTTGTTTTGGAAATATGCAATTTAGTCTTTTTTTAGCAGAGCATATTTCTTGGTTTTAGCTCCACTTTCTGTCAAGCTCGAAAGAAAATGTGCCCTTATTTACATTTTTTTCTAGCTCAAATTCTTAGCAGAGTAAACTGCTTTTCAAGTGTCATTTATTACATTCAGTGTGCCACCAAAATGGATTAATTTTTGTAAACAGTACAGGTCACTGAATCACATCCTCTGCTACTCTCCATATCACATACACACTCGTATGCTTGCACACAAATATCAGCACACATGTAAAAGTGCAAGTTCACATGCGCGCACACACACACACACACACACACACACACACACACACACCAACACACACACACACACACCATCCATTAGAGGCAGACAGGTGACAGCAGGCAGTGGTGGCATACTGTGACAAGAATGACACCTTCTTTAATCACAGAGGACACACACACACAAACACACACACACACGCTCACACCTAGACTCTGTGATTAAAAAAGGACAAAACTGAAAAAACATCGGAAGAGGAGGAGGAAGGGTCAAGAAGGGCAGAGGAGAAGACAACATATTACAGTGACTTAGAAAAGGTGTGTGGAGATATACTTGTTCAGCAGCGCAGAGAGGCGACAAATGAGAAGACAAGGGACAAAACAAAAGAGGACAAGGGAATTTCCTGCTGGAGAAGGCAGGGTGAGAAAAAAGAAGACAAGTGGATGCAGGGTGGGGAAGAAGACGGCTGTATGATTCACTTCTTCCCCAATGAAATGTACCAGATGTTCAGCTGTCAGGTGTTATGAACCTGTCTGCTCCCACTGTGTCCTCTGTCATCTGCTGCTAGTGAGAAAGACAGCCAGCGGCTCACAAGTTTTCTCCTCTTTTTAGGTATTCATCGTGGTTAAATCTCTTATGTTCTCCTCTGTTCTGCTCTGCTGCCCTTTGAGGTACAAACGCAGGTAATTTCCTGGAATTTTATAGACTTGTCTGCAGGCATGACAAAGCAACTCAAGAGTGACTAGATGCGATCCCTAGCAATGCGAAGATGCTCAGTCATGAAATTTAGAATGACCTGTTGGATGCTGCGTGCACTCTCCTGTTGCGACGGATTAAGCGTGAACTGCATGAGGGATCTTTCTGTTATTTTAGCAGACGAGTTTAAGGATGTATCTAAAAAGCAGCTGGTGGCCACTAGCTTACGGTATGTACACATGGGGACTGTGCGAGGACGCGCTGTTGGCCTTGTAGCCACAGACAACATGACTGCTGATGCAATAGCCCGATCAGAGGTCATTGGAATTGGAGCGAGGGTGTGACACCAGGTGGGATTCAAGATCGGCCGCAGTGACAAAAGTTTTCATTCTGTATGATGTTATCGTGGAGGTGCTGGCACAGTACGCGGAAGAGGGGGCACAGAGTGAGATTGAAGCACAGTCACTCCTTCAGCAGATCAGAACAAAAAAGTTCATATTCCTCCTAGTACTTTTCAAACAGTTGTTCAGTTAATCAGACTTCACGTCCAAAAGCCTCCAGACCATCACCACATCAGTGACAGACACAGTTAATTTGATCAAGAACCTCAAATATGAACTGACAGACATTGGCTCCGTTGACTGTGCGTTCTCAAAGATGTTGGCAACAACAAATAAGATGATATAGGGTCATGATGTCGAGAACTGGGATGTACCCAGAACATCTCAAAAGTCTTGTTAAAGGGATGGACATATGCAATGGGGACGTTTTCCCGAATATCCAAGCTTTCTTAAAAGCTCTGATAACACTGCCAATGACATCCTGTACAGTTGAACGCATCTTTTCCAGTGCCAACCGGATTAAAACACCAAATAGGAGCACCATGCTTACTTCTCGCCTTATGTCCCTCTTTCTGTTGACATTTGAGAGAGACAATTTGATTTGCAATGAATGAATATTCTTCTCATGCTCTCTCCCATGCCTATCTATTTTCACGTTTGGCACGAGTGTCATTTAGCCTACCCAGTTGTTATTTTTTAGCCTGACAAGTTAGCCATATTGGCTTCTGAAATGCTTTTTTTGCAATGCAGCAAACTTTGTATTGTGATGCTTGATCCGATTTACGTTAAAGGCTGTTAATCTTCATGGATGACCGTGAATTGGCGGTAGCGTAGCCTATTGTATTAGCTATTATCTCGTAGTAGCCTAGGCTAAATTTTAATGCATCTTCTCTGTATAAGTGTCTGTTGTATGAAATTGTCAAACAGGTCTATTGCCACTTATGACCTGATTTAGGCCTAATGGGTGTGATTGATCTTTATGAGCTCTTTTGGAGCATGTTTTACATGACAGCTGACGTTGTCAATGAACATGTTCTGTGCCCGAGTATTGATTGAAACTGTCGGGCAGTGTTGTTGATCTGTATTGTTGAAAACTTAAAACAATTAAACAGAATTGTGAAATATTTGGCCTCTTGTTTTTATACGAGCAGAACTAAACTATGTTTTGGGGAAATATTAGATTCCTGACCACTTTTACAGTCTATAGGCCTTAGGTCTATAGAGAGATGCGCTATAGCACAGCCAGGAATGGTGCGTAATGGAGATTCCAAAGCGCTCTTCTTTGGTCAGAACCAAGGAGAGCGATCGCGGATAGGTCCATCATATGCACCGAAACTTTTTACAATGCAACAACATATTTAAAGAGCATTAAGCTATTAAAATCTGTATTATGTAAGCACAGATAATATAACAGTATATTAGTCAGTGATTTGATAACGTTTTTAATTTAAGGCCCACCCACAATAGGTCTGGCCCACCCAAAACTGGAATCCTGGCGCCATGCCTTGACTGTAGGCACTACTGTGGAAGATTATCTGCAGTTTTGCATGTAAAAAAAACATATTTCCATTGAACTATTATAATGTTCTTGGGGTGATGTGAATAAAACTGAAGCTTTAACAATGTAGAAAGTATCAACAGTCTCAGCTGATCCTTGAGCATTTGAGCAAGAAAATCTGACAAGCACTCCCACATCTTACGACAACTGGCCAGGTGTGCAGGTGAGAAAGTCTGAACTTCTCTCTCAAGCTATTTTTTCATTCTTCACACAACAGTTTCTGGCATTTCTTTGCGTACTACCAATAGTGTGCACCATTATACCAATTTGTATCATGTCGGGTCTTACCCAGCTCTCCATAACGGCAATCTTCTCACCCTGTCTTTGTGATGCCAACAGGTATAAGTTCTTTTGCCTTTAGATGTGGGCAGAAAACCCTTTGTGTAAGAGTTTGGACTATAAGCACTGTAAGTTCAGTTAGTTGCAGATGTTTTCAAAAGGTTCCAATTGGAGGCCAACAACTACAGCAGTTACTTCGGGTATTAAACCCACTACATTCTCTGTAAGACTTATTTTGTTTTTGACTGTACTGTACTAGCTTCCTTTCTATCTGCCAAATTAGGAAGTCTCACCCTTTCTGATTTGTTCTCAACTCCTGTGCTTTTCTTTCAACTCCTCCTTTTGTATTGAATAAGATAACTCAATTTTCTTCCTTTCTAGTAAGAGATTACTGTATGTTTTATGAGATTGGTTCTTTTTTTGCCTGTCTCTGCTTCAAAGCAGTTTTTTTATTGTCTTTTTTTATACAATACAATGTATCAAAGTGTATTCTTAACTTTGTATTCACTCTAAATACAAAAGCTAATGATTACATTTTCTGTATTGTCTGCAATCACAGAACCAAAGCTTATATGTCTGAAAAAAACAAGTGTCCATGTGTTATTTCTCAAAAGATACGATGGACAGATTTTTTACAAACAAGATCAAAGTCCAGTCTGTGATTCTGGAAAGGGTGTTTTTTGTTGGAGAGATGAAAACCCATCTTCTGTCAAAATAGGAAGGCAGGTTGTTGTCGCCTTCTCTCCTCTTCATCCCTCTGTCATCTGGTGTAAATGTGAAGCACAGCAACCTGTTCTCACCTCTGTCCCCCACCCTCTCACTTCCTCTCTCACCTGGTGTGACGATGAGGGCAACCTGTCTTCATTTTGCCACTTTCCAACAACCTCTCCTTCATTTCCTGTCCTTCTGTCTCGAGGCATCTCTTCTCACTTCCTTCTGTTTTCCTTCTCTGCCCCTTGCTCTGTCGTTAGTCTTCTACATGCCACATGCACACACACGGCACACTTTACATACACACTTGGGGGCGGCAGAAACAAGTTGTAAACAACACAAATACATAGTAATGAAAATATCTATATTGCTTACGTGTATTCTTATAATGCCTTTCGTTGTAATACTTGGTCGGGGACTATCTATTCCTAAGTATTAGTGTCTAATTGTGTGTAGGCCTCACTTGTATTTTCCTCCTTTAATTTAACTTTAGAGCCGTATTTAGATGTGAGAGAGGCTCGCACTACTATAGACTTAAATAAATTGTAAATTTGTGTTCAACCCAAGGTAAACACACTTTAATAAAAATAATACTTTAATATCAATATTACCAAAAGGAAATCACAATTTAACTGCACATAACACCAGTGGGTAATAGGGGTGTGATGAGACACTCTAAAGTAGTTCGGGATGCAAAAGGTGGTCCAACCTGGTACTAACTGTACCCAATGGATGTTAAATGTATATTGAGTGATTTATAATGCTGAAATAGTCATTAGATAGTTGCATGCCTGTTCTCATTTCTGAAGGTTTGAAGCCACTGTAAAGCTACTCAACATGGGCTTCTCTCATGGTCAATCCGTGGTTGATCACATGATGAATAAGTGTGGCTCTGATCTCATCAGAGATGGCACTCCTTTCTCTTCTTCTCTCCCCTCCTCCTCCTCCTCCTCCTCCTCCCCCTCCCTCCTCCTCCTCCTCCTCCTTGTTGTCGTCCCCTGTCTCTCCCTCCTCCCCTTGCTCTCTGTCAATTGTTGGCATCAATTGTTACTATTTCCCCCCTGTAATCAAATGCAACAGTACTGCACACTTTGACTTCAAAATGGCCAAAGCATAAAATCAGGACATTTCTGGCACACTATTAACAAAACAACAGTTTGGAATTTTGCAGGGCTACTGGGGCATTGGATTGCAGTATTTTGTTAGGTGCTTGTGTCTTTTTTTACTATTTATGATAACCATGGCAACATTTTAGTCAAGAGGATTACAGTGTATGAAAGTTAAACTTGCATACATGATGTAATATGTTTTGTGTTACTTATTCATGTGTTTTTCAGATTATTTATTTAATTTGAGAGGGACTCTCTCAAGGGTACTCACGCCAGAAGCAGAATACTATTGCATCTTAAAACCATCCTTTTTACTGGAGGCTAAGACCCTGTGTGTGTGTGTGTGTGTGTGTGTGTGTGTGTGTGTGTGTGTTTGGAGGCAGTGTACAGTATGCCTATGTACTATTTAAACCAGAACCACAACTTTGACAGACCAAGCATGAGTCGATATGTGTGTTATGTATGCTTGGAGTACACAATATTCAAGCATTATGCCATACAGGATGAAATGTAGTTGTAGCCCCCTTCACACTACAAAGAAAACGGATAAACAGATATGGAAATATTAAAATGACAATACAATATGAACAATAAAAGGCAATTAAATAGAACTATAAAAAATGCACAAAAGGAAGGGACAAAAAAGGAATATTAAATTATATTTACAAGGAATATTTAGTTTATATATATATATATATATAGATTTAGAGGTGCTTCACATTCGGGTGCGAACCGATCCAGTGATGTCACGGACCGATGATGCCATCAGGACCACATCATCTGCAAAAAGCAGATCGCTCAGAAGCTCTCGATCTACCGGCCAACTTTTGTTCCTACCCTCATGAAGGCTGGGTCATGACCGAAAGAACGAGATCCCGGGTACAAGCGGCCAAAATGGGTTTCCTCAGGAGGGTGGCTGGCGTCTCCCTTAGAGATAAGGTCATCCGTGAGGACCTTGGAGTGGAGCCGCTGCACCTTTGTGTCGAAAAGAGCCAGTTGAGGTGGTTCGGGCATCTGGTAAAGATGCCGGTCCAGCTCAGAGGAGGCCTCTGGGAGGACCCAGGACTAGGTGGAGAGATTATATCTACACCCTAACCTGGCATCGCCTCAGGATCTCCCAGTCAGAGCTGGTTGATGTGGCTCGGAAAAGGGATGTTTGGGGACCCCTGCTGGAGCTGTTGCCCCCGCGACCCAACCCCGGATAAGCGGATGACGATGGACGGATACTCTCACAAACTAAACCATTTTAGTTGACATGCACAGAAATTAAGTACACATGTAGTGATAGGTTGTGGTCATATGTAGCATCTGTGTAAATGTACTGTATGTAAGTATGCATCACTAAAGTTGTCCCTAGCCAATCCTAGGCAGGTCAGGGCATATTGGCAATGGTATCTAGTGATGGCCAAATGAAGCCTCATGAAGCTTTGGAACCATTTTCTTTATTTTCTGAGCCCACTAGATAGTGGTCTCTGTTCAATAAAGGGTTGAAAACACACTATATTGCCATTCTGACCAAGAGTGCCATCTAGTCGGTTCAGAAGACAAAATAAAATGGTTCAGGAAGCTTCATGCGGCTTAATTTGGCCATCACTAACAAATGAACAAATATCTCTGGTCCTGGTGGTCCCTACATTTCCACTGCACCACTTTTGTCAGGGCATTTTGTCAGTAATGACCTAATACATTTGGAGATAACGTGCTTAGCAGAGGATGGGTTCTATCCATCGACCTCTGAGTTATGGGCCAAGAATGCTTTTGCTGCACCACTCTACTGTCAGTCTATAAAAGATGGAATATCTACCTACAATCCTTGGTTTAGGAGGTCAGTGGCTGAAGTGAATTTTTGATTGGTGGTTTTGAAAATGTTGTAGTACAGTGGTTTTATTTGGATGTTGTCTGTTGTTGATTCACTTGTTTTCAGTGATATGATTTCTCTGATTGTGTTTTATGTGTGTAAATATTGTTTCGAAGAAAACTCTTGTAACAGCAGAGGATGGTTTCGATCCATTGACCTTTGGCTTATAGGCCCAGCATGCTTCCACTGCACCCCTTTAATGTGAAGCACTCCAAAAAGAACTAGAAGAACACACAATCTTTTTCTTATGAAGCCTGATCCATTTGGTCGCTGAAGCTTGGCTTGGTATTGTACATTTCATGTTATCATGTAAAGCCAACCACTGGTTGCCAAGAATTCAATATCTAAATTTGTCCTTTCTCTCAGCATGCTCCTCAGCCTCTAAAATCAAAATGGAGCAAAGAGTTATGTAAAGCCATGGATATATGAAAAAGGGGTTTGAAGATTATAAATGGATGATAAGGAAATGCTATTACTTAACTTATCCAGTTCAAAGCGACATTTCAGCAGTGACCAATAAACTGCCATATAAATTGCTGTAATAACTGCTTGCTCAAAAAGCAGAGGTATATACGACAGCCACACACTGAACACAGAGAGAAATGGGTTAGGGCAATGGTACGCTACGTCGACTCGTGAACTCACATCTGTTCACAGCAGGGGACAACTTTATACTCCACTGAATGCTCAATTTCAAAGACTCCAATCATAGTTCATACACCAATGAGCACACTGTGCACACATACAGTACCTACACCGGCACACAGTTCTCACAGCAGTTGGCCACTTCACTTTCATTTCCCCTGCACTCATTCTTTGTAATCACACACACTTCCACTGAAGGACTTGATTTATTAATGCATTTCCAAGATAGATAATGCACATTTGCAATCCATATGTGGTTAGATAAAACTCTTTGCATTCCTGTTACTGCTGTATTACCTAAATGGAATATTACAGCCTCAGTCAGACATGAGAAATAACACTAACTGCATTAGAAAATCTCCAGAAACGGTATAATCAGCTACATTGAATTCTGCATTTTGTTCTTTATTTTGAATCCTATGTAAATAAGCATTACTTTTAAAAGTAAACATGCAAACTCATGAAGTCCTCTGTTTTAATGTGTATCTTTCCATCAATATTTCCAGTCAATTAATAATGATTGAGCTAGTATTGATGTCCTGTCTAAGCCAGACACACATAATATATCTGATGGACTTGTGTTATGTAACTACATTCATGCGTCATACTGGCATCACTGTGTGCGAGTGTATAATGTCTAAAATTAACTTTTGGCTTGCTGTCAGGGCTGAGGGGTGAACTCAAAGAATCAACTGGGTAAGACATTTCTGTTTTATTTCAAGTATTTTAAGTTTCTCTTCCTTGTGGATTCCTAGGTCTCTGTAAATTCAGGCAGGTACTGTGTGTTCTGTGTGTTGGGCTGGTTAACTTTATTTTTATCCAGGTAAGCCGATTGAGAACTAATTCTAATTTACAACGACGACCTGTCACATTCACATATTTACACATTCATACCTGGAAGCTGCCCAGTACAACCACAGTCTGATGTGCTGGCCACTGAGCAGCTCCACTGGAGCGGTTGGGGTTAAGGGCACACTGAGGTTCCACACATGAGAAGTGGAAATGAGGGGGGACAACTGCTGCGCTTTCACTTTCCCCACCCAGATTTTATCCTGTCGGTTTGGGGATTGAAACGTAACCTCCCGGTCAAGCATGCTTCTTTAACCTCTTGGCCACCACTGCCCATAACTGTCTTCCAGATATCAGCGAAATAAATGTAGTGTATATCCAGGACTTTAAATTGACATCCGCCAACCCGCCAAATGCAGGTAAAAGTTGGAGCTCAGTCCTCCAAGTCAGGAAATAAACTGAGGGAGTCAAGAAGTTCTCGGAAAGGGTTCCATCTCTCTAACAATGTCGAGATAGAGCCTTTCAAAGAAGATCTAACCCCCAATTTCCACCGGCTGCTTAACGGCTCCGGAACGGCAGCGGAGTCATTAGGTTTCCATTAAAGTCTATGGGCCCTATCTTGCACTCAGTGCAATTGCCTTTGTACACCGACGCATGTATCATTTCAATTTTGCACCCGACGCACAGCAGACTTTTCCCTCCACAAGAGCACGTCGGTAAATTAGGGAATGTATTTGCGCTCCCGGGGGCGGTTCAGCGAAAAGAGGAAGCGTGTTCAGGCGCAAACGTTCCCTGGTGCTATTTTGCAGTTTCAGAAAACAATACAGAGGGGTGGCTGTGGCTAAATGGTAGAGAGGTCGCCTGCCAATCGGAAGGTTTGGTGGTTCGATCCCTGGCCCTGCAGTTCCATGCCAAAGTGTCCTTGGGCAAGACACTGAACCCCAAGTTGCCCCCGATGCTGCGCCATCGGAGTGTAAATGTGTGTGAATGTTTATCTGATGAGCAGGTGGCACCTTGTACGGCAGCCTCGGCCACAGTGTATGAATGTTGAATGGTTCCTGTACTATGTTAAAGCGCTCTGAGTAGTCGTTAAGACTAGAAAAGCGCTATATAAAAACCATTTGGTCCATTTACATTTACAGACCAGGTAAAACCTAGTCTAAAGTCAGTGGCGTACGCCCAAACCCTAGCTACTTCAGACCAACCCATTTTTGATTTGCGTCGGGCGAAAGAGTCATTTATCCTGCCGGTATAGTAGCAACAGCGCCCGAGGTCCGCCCACAAAGCTACTTGCATTTCAGATCGTTAAAATAGGGTTTATTTGTGTGTATTTCCACTGACTGCAGAACGGCTGCGTTCTGACTGCGTCCCAGCTCCGGCAGTCCGCAGCCCTCCGGAGCAGATACGCAGAGCTTCTATTTTTTTTTTTTTTTAGAACTTTTTATTTACATATTTCAGCAAACAAAACAAAAGAAACATTATCCGAGGCAAGGGATAAAGTAACTGGAGTATTACAGAGAAAAATAATAATAAATAGAAATGTTCTGTACATACATATATTGCTACACCCAATAAGAGTGCTCCCATCTCAACAAACATGATACAATAATATGCAACCATATATTGATATGAAATATATAATGCAAAAAAATAAAATAAATAAATAAATAAAAAAAAATTAAAAAAAATACATATATAAACACATACACACTCATACACCCATACACATATATATATACACACACACATACTTATACACCCACATACACATATACATTTACATACCTTCATTTATGGATTTAAATATTCCTTAACCATGTGCCATCTCTGATTAAAAAGGTCAGATTTCAATTGTAATGATGCAGTCATTTTTTCCATCATATAAATCTGTTTTAGTCTCTGTTTCCATTCAGTTACAGTTGGCGGTTTCACAGACTTCCAATTAGCAGTAATGTTTTTTTTGGCAATTAGTAGTAATACACGTAAAATGTATCTTTGGTCATCACTGAAAACATCACCTGATATAACACCCAGCAAGAAAAAACAAGCATTTGAGGGAACTTCTCTTTTTACAATTATCTCCATCTCTTCTTTAATACTTTTCCAATATGCAAGGATTACTGGACAGTCCCAAAATATATGCGTATGGTCACCTATTATACCACATTGCCTCCAGCATAAAGCCGCAGAGGGATCTTTTACAAAATTTGAAATAAGCAGAGGAGTATGAAAATAGCGTATTTTAATTTTCCAGTCAAATTCCTTCCACTGTTGACTATTAATTCCCTTATGGCACCTATAACAGAGTTTATCCCATAACACATCCTCTATTACTATATTAGCTTCCATTTCACACTTTTCCTTAATATTGTAAGTGTTTCCAAACACGGCTGTTAACAATATTTTATAAAGATGAGAAACATGTTTACCGACAGGAAGGCGTTTTTCTGAAATTGTAATAAAATATTGTTCTATGCTATTTGGGATTTTGCCAATTCTTTCTTTTTCCTTATGATTTGTAATGTAATGCCTGATTTGCAAATATCTATAAAAATCACTTGAAGGAAGGTCGAATTGTTCCTGAAGTTGTGTGAAAGACTTTAAGTGTGTTTCTTCAAAGAGCTGATTCAAAATAAAAAGGCCTTTAACTGCCCATCTCCTAAAACCATGGTCACACATTGAAGGTGGAAAGTCTACATTACCCACTATGGGCATAGCTCGAGAAAGTGTTCCTACATCCTTAAGCATTCTCTTTACTTCCACCCATACCTTTATTGTGTGTTTTATCCATTCATTTTCAAGCTTCATTTTATTGACATGTTTTAGATCCATAAAGGGTAAGGCAGACAGTTGTGCACCCTTAATTTCCTCCTGCTCTATCTGGGTCCACTTTGCTTCCTCATCTCCACTGATCCAAGTCACGATTGCTGCTAGTTGAGCTGCCCAATAATACAATTTTATATTTGGCAAAGCCAACCCTCCTTTATTTTTAGCCAGATGGAGTGTTTTAAGTTTAATTCTGGGTCGTTTGTGTTGCCATATAAATTGAGAAATCAATTTGTTTAACATATTAAAAGTGGAAATTGGAACTCTTATGGGCAACGACTGGAATAGGAATAGGAAACGTGGGAGCAGGTTCATCCTTACGGTCTCAACCCTACCAAACAGAGACAAAGGAAGAACCTCCCAACGAACTAGATCGCTCCTTATTTGGTTGATTAGCTTATTATAGTTTGCCTCAAAAAGTCTTGTAGTTTCAGGTGTGATAATAATCCCCAAGTATCTAAATCCTTGTTTAGACCAGTGAAATGACACCATCTCGTTTAGTTGTATAGGCCATGTTCCTGATGTCATCATTGCCTCGGATTTATTTTGATTAATTTTGTAACCGGAAATGTCTCCATAATCATTTAGGCGTTGCATTAGTCGAGGTATTGAAGTAAGGGGATGTTTTATAAAGAGCAAGATATCATCAGCGAAAAGGGAAATTTTATGAACTCCCCCCCCCAATCCTCCACACCCTCAATCTGGACATCCTGTCGTTATTGCCTCCGCTAGAGGCTCCGATACTGAGAGCAAAGAGAATGGGTGAGAGAGAGTCACCCTGTCTTACCCTCTCTCTATATCAAAAAAGTCAGAGCAATGCCCGTTAACTCTAATTTTTGATTTGGGTTTCTTGTACAACAGCCGAAACCAAAAAGTAAATTTTTCACTGAAGCCCATCTCGATTAAAGTTTGTTCTAAAAATTGCCAATCTACGCGATCAAATGCCTTCTCAGCATCTAAGCTGAGAAGCATTGACGTTTGAGTGCCCTTTGCCATGAGCGACTGCAGGTTTAATGCTCTCCTTATATTACTTGTCCCTTGGCGACACCTGAAATGAACCCCCGTCTGATCTGGTTTTACCAATTTTCCCAATGTATTTTTGTACTCTAGTTGCTAAAATAGATGTTAATATTTTATAATCCACACACAGGAGGCTAATAGGACGATAACTAGAACACTGCAGTGGATCTTTTCCTTCCTTATGCAGGACTGTGATGATAGCCTCAGACCATGACTTTGGAGGGTCCCCTGAATTCAACACATAGTTATATACTGTAACTTACATAGTACCGGAGTGAGGTCCTCCACAAACACTTTATAATATTCTCCTGCGAACCCGTCTATTCCTGGCGTTTTGTTATTTTTTAATTTAATAATTGTTTCCTTAACCTCCTTTTCTGTAATTGGCTCTACTAATGCAGAGGCTTCATCCGCAGTCAGCTTGTCTAATTTAAGATTTTTAAAGAAATCATGTATTTTTTCTTCTTTCAATTCTTGATGTTGACCCTTATATAATTGTTCATAATATTTGCCAAAGGTGTTCGCTACTGCTTTTGGATTAGCTTCAACATCATTGGAATGAGGTTGTTTAATTTTAGGAATTGTTCGCTAGCTTGAGCTTTCTGTAGTTGAAATGACAATAACCTGCTTGCCTTGTTTCCCCATTCGTAGTATTTTCTATCGATAAACCTGCAGAGCCCCTTCTGCTTTGTAGGTCAGAATCTCATCTAACTTGGCTCTATTCTCTTTAAGTTTATTAAATACTTCTTGTTTTCCACTTCGTTTATGCTCATCTGCTAATCTCTTGATTACTGTTTCTAATTCTACTTGTTTTTTAAGTCTGTCTTTCTTTAACTTTGATCCTATAGATATTATTTTCCCCTTATTGTGGCTTTTCCCGCGTCCCCCATAAGACAGTAGGTGAGACCATTCCATTATCATTCAAAGCAAAATATTCCATTATTGCTGACCTTATTTCCTCTCTTATATTAGCATCTGTCAATAATGAAACATTAACTCTCCAATACTTCATACACGGCTCCAATCCCAAATCAAGTGTCTTCGCACTGGGCGCCTATGATCTGAAGTGGTTATTGGCTCAATAACACAGGTTTTAACTCTGTATGTGTCCTTTTTGGACACCCAAAAAATGATCCAACCGTGAGTAGCTTCCATGCACTTGTGACATAAAGGTGAAGTCTCTCTCTTTAGGATGGAGGTGACGCCTAGCATCTATCAACCCTAATTCCTTCATCATAATCATTAGACTCTTCGACATTCTGCTTTGAGGTTTTAAGGATGGTGGTAATTTATCTATTCTATTATTCAGTACGCAATTTAAGTCCCCCCCCATTAAGAAAAAACCTACCCCATGATCTGCTACCAAATGTGCAAGCTTTTTAAAAAATTGTGGACAATCTTCATTTGGTGCATAGGCATTCAAAAGAGTTAATTTAAAACCAGCAATCCTCCCTATGACCATAACATAACGGCCCTCTGTATCCTGGAAAACCTTTTCACAATGAAAATACACAGACCTACTAAATAATATAGCTACACCTCTCTTTTTACATTTCCCATAAGAACTACTGTACACCTGATCCACCCATTCTCTTTTTAATTTTTGGTGTTCTGTTTCTGTGAGGTGAGTTTCTTGAAGTAAGGCTATCGAGCACTGCATTTTCTTCAACTGTCCCAGTATCT
This sequence comes from Perca fluviatilis, assembly GCF_010015445.1. Classification (NCBI taxonomy): domain Eukaryota; kingdom Metazoa; phylum Chordata; class Actinopteri; order Perciformes; family Percidae; genus Perca; species Perca fluviatilis. The sequence goes on along the minus strand of NC_053121.1, from coordinate 11,387,162 downwards.
TTTTCCTTTTAATTGGGTTGTTCATTCCTTTTATGTTGTAGGTAATTAAATTAAGTAATGCCATCATTGTATTTATACTGATTCATGCAACACAGGCTGAACCTCTCATAAGCATCTGTTAGACAAAAACAAATAAAATAATTTAATTCTAAATGTACCAAGTTAAACAAAAAAAAAATTACAACCTGCCTCAGATAGAACAAAACATTAACATTATGAACACAGAACAGAACTCCCACATTTCCAGTCAGACACAGAGAGTAAACAGTAACCATGTCTGACCCCCGGAGATAACGGGACAGAGAGTGGTGACCTAATCCCTCTGTGGAGAAAAGCACCCAGTGTGCAATAATGACCAGTATTACACTAGCATGTAAGAAGGGTCTTAGTGAATGTGAACCACTCATGTAAACATCAAGAGTCCGTCAGACTTTTTTCCTTTTTCTAACCCTTTGCGACAACTTTACGTTATTTTGTATTCTTCTATTATTGCTTTCAGTTTACGCATTATTCATATACACTCATCATTATGTATACCGTTAGCAGCCCTAATCTGAAATCAAACAAATAACGTAGTAATTTTACATACTTCCGACTACTCATCCTGAATCATAGCCTTCAAGTCAGCTATCGCCAGCATGTTGGTTCTCCCCGCCCCGCCCGCTGACGTTCCATCCTCCAGTTAGTGTCTCCCTCGATGCGCTCCTTCTCTCCGCACTGCACCTCTACACCCATCTCTTTCAGAGCGTCCGCGGCGTTTGTCAGCGAGGGAAAAGTTTTTTCTCCCGCGTCCATCTTGACTTTCAGTCGTGCCGGATACAGGCACTTTGCCTGAATGCCCCTCTGCTTTAGCTGCTTGACGACTGCGTGAACCTTAGCTCGCTTCTTTTGTAGCTCAGGAGAGTAATCTTGATCGAAGAAAATCCTTCTGTCTTGAAACATCACCTTTCCTTGGCTCCATGCTTGCTGCAAAACAATATCCTTCACCGCTGCGTCTAGAAATCTTACTATGATCGATCTGGGGGGAGCCGCTGGATCTGTCGGTATGGACTGAAGAGAGCGGTGCGCTCTTTCAATTCTAATGTCCAAATCAGGTGGTAACTTCAGTACTTTGGGAAGCAGGGCCTTCACAAACGCAACTACGTCTCCATGTTCACTCTTCTCCGGTATTTGGAATATTCGAAGGTTGTTTCTCCTCAGCCTGTTTTGTAAATCATCACAAACAGCTGTGAGTTGTTTCTCACGTTGAAACAGGTACCGTATCACACGGTGCTGCCCTGCCCTCGCATCTTCCCCATCGCTCACTCTCCCCTCCAGCTCACCGATCCTCTGTTGGTGATCACCGAGCTGCTCTTTAATATCTGTCACAGTCTTTTCCAAGCGTTCAAGGGTCTTTGTCGTTCGGTTATGTCCCTGACTGTTTTCTTCGCGAAGTTTTCTCATTTCTTGTATCAGAGATATTTCGCCCTCACGTGCTACCTGCTCCACGCGGCTAGTAGCATCCAAGCTAGCGCTGTTCGTGCTCGGTGGTTTGTTGTCAATTTCTCTCAACTGTCTGGTTTTCCTTGTCCTCTCGTTTTCGATGTGGTAGTCATCTTGTTCATGGGCTATTTCCAACTCTGAAAGCTTTAAATATCTACAGTTGTCACTGTTTTCTAACTTATTTCTGACGGAGCCTCGTCTTTAACTTGTTGTTCCAACCATGACGTCACCGGAAGTTTTTTCAGAGCTTCTATTTTTGCTGGAGAGCTCCACAGCAATTCAGCACACGGCAGATAGTGCGGGACAGGAAGTCGAGCACAGAAACAAAATAAACATCCGGTTAATTTTTTAAATAAAATACACCATGCTCACGGCGGATCATATTCCCCTGCACTACACCTTGAAAACACAGCACAGAGTTGTTTCCTCTCAACTCCTCTGGATGGAAACAAATTGTGTAGTGGAGTTTATGAAGGACCTTGCATTGGATTAGGCCATGACGAGCACATATGGAGGATGAGTGAACCATAGCCAGAGCAAGGTCCCATTGTTGGTACATAATATTCATGTTCAGATCGCCCTCCCATGCCGCTTTTGTCAAAGTACGAATGTTCGCGGGGGTCGAGCAAAATAATAATAATAATAATAATAAATTGAATTTATATAGCGCTTTTCATGGACTCAAAGTCGCTTTACAGGGCAGGGTAGATTATAAAAACATAACAAAACAAAACGAGCAAACAAAACAAGTAGAACAAAACAAGATACAGATGAAAAAGGGAGGGGGGCAGGTGGACTATGGGTAGGCTGAGGTGAAGAGATGGGTCTTGAGGCGGGACTGGAAGATGGTGAGGGACTCAGAGGTGCGGATCTCTTGGGGGAGGGAGTTCCAGAGCCTGGGAGCTGCTCTGGAGAAGGCTCTGTCCCCAAAACAGCGCAGGTTGGACTTTTGGATGGAGAGGAGACCGGCTGAGGTGGATCTGAGGGACCGTGAGGGTTGGTAAGGGGAGAGGAGGTCAGTGAGGTATGAGGGGGCCAGATGGTGGAGGGCTTTATAGGTGAGGACCAGGATTTTGTAGGTGATCCGGTGGGAAATGGGAAGCCAGTGGAGTTGTTTTAGGACTGGAGTGATGTGGTGCCAGGATTTGGAGCAGGTAATGAGGCGGGCGGCTGAGTTCTGGACCAGTTGGAGTCGGTTGATGTTGGTAGAGCTGATGCCGAGGAGAAGTGAGTTGCAGTAGTCCAGTCGGGAGGAGATGAAGGCGTGAATGAGTCTTTCAGCAGCGGGGGTGTGAGAGAGGGTCTGATTTTGGCGCATGTTGGCGAAGGTGAAAGAAGGAGGTTTTTAATGACTTGACGGATGTGAGGCTCAAGGGAGAGGGTGGAATCAAAGATAACGCGGTTGCGGGGCCTGGGGAGATGGGGGAGACAATGGTGCCGGATGGTGAGAGTGGGGTTATTGGTTTTGCTGAGTGTGGATTTGGAGCCGATCAGAAGGAATTCTGTTTTGTCGCTGTTGAGTTTGAGGAAGTTGTGTTGCATCCAGGTTTTAATAGCTGACAGACAGGAGTTGATGTGGGAGAGGGGAGGATTGTGGGGGGATTTGGTGCTGAGGTAGATCTGGGTGTCGTCAGCATAGCAGTGGAAGTCCAGGTTGAAGTGGCGGAGTATCTGACCAAGAGGGAGGATGTAGATGATGAAGAGGAGGGGGCCAAGTACGGAGCCTTGGGGAACACCTTGAGTGACTGTGGCTGTGGCAGAGGTGTGGTTGTGGAGAGAGATGAAATGGGATCTGTTGGAAAGGTAGGAGTGGAGCCAGCTGAGTGCAGTACCGTCGATACCGAGGTCTTTGAGTCTGGTGAGCAGGATGTTATGGCTCACAGTATCGAAAGGGCTGCACCGCAGGTCGAGGAGGGTGAGGATGTTGAGGGAACCGGTGTCAGCAAAGGTGAGGAGGTCGTTGAGGACTTTGAGGAGAGCGGTTTCTGTGCTGTGTAGGGGCGAAAACCAGATTGGAGAGGTTCGGAATAGGTTATTGGCAAGAAGATGGGTTTGTAGTTGTGGAGGCGACTATGCGTCCAGGGTTTTAGACAGAAAGGGGAGGTTGGATATTGGGCGGTAGTTGTTGAGAGAGGAGGGATCCAGACCAGGTTTTTTAAGGATTGGGGTGACAGCGGCAGTTTTGAAAGCAGAGGGGACAGTTCCAAGGGACAGTGAGGAGTTGAAGAGGTTAGTGAGGTAGGGGCATAGGACCGGGAGGCAGGACTTCAGAAGTGGAGTAGGGAGGGGGTCAAGGGAGCAGGTAGTGGGTTTGGAAGAGCTGATGAGTTTGGAGATTTCAGGAGGAGTGACTGGGTTAAACTGGGAGAGGAGGAAGTGTGGAGGGAGGGGCCGGGAGGTCTGGAGGGATGGAGAGAGGAGGGTCCAAGGTAGGTGCTGGAGTAGATCCTGGAAGGTCAGATACAGGGGATAGGGATTTGTAAATGAGATTGATTTTGTCAGTGAAAAAGTGGAGGAATGAGTTGCAGAGATCCGGGGGTAGAGTGAAGGAGGCTGTTGGTCCGAGGCTTGATGAGGTTGTTCAATGTGGAGAAAAGGGTTCTGGGGTTTTGGCAGGGGTCGGTGAGGATGGTGGAGAGGTAGGCAGATTTGGCAGCAATGGGGGCATCTTTGTAGGCGATGAGATGGGATTTATAGGCTTCATGATGGACTGTGAGGGATGATTTCTTTGTCAGACGTTCAAGTTGGCGGCCAGTTTGTTTCATTTCTGAGTGCAGGTGTGTACCAGGGTGAAGAGGTGTTAAAAGTGACGAGTTTTGTTTTGAGGGGGCCAGGATGTTGAGGGAGGTAGACAAGGTGGAGTTGAGGTGGTCTGTGAGGTGACCGGGTGAGGTGAGGGTTGAGTCCAGGTGGAGAGTGGTGGAGAGCAGGTCAGAGAGATGGTGGGGATTGATAGATTTGAGGTTGCGGAAGGTGATTTCTCTGAGGAGGCGTGGCGGGTTGGAGAAGGGATGGTGAACCGTATCAGTTTGTGATCAGAGAGGGAAAGAGGCATGGATGGAGGTCGAGCACTGGTTGGTTGGTGGAGCAGACCAGGTCGAGGATGTGACCTTTTTCATGGGTGGGGAATGTGACATGTTGGGTGAGAGAGAAGTTATCCAGTAAAATTTTGAATTCTGATGAGAGCTTGCATGTGGGGGAGTCCATGTGGATGTTTAAGTCACCGAGTAGCAGCAGACGTGGAGAGATGAGGGCTAGTGTGAGGAGTTCAGTAAAATCAGAGAGGAAGGAGGGATTTGGTTTAGGTGGCCCGTAATAGGGTATGACTGTCATGGAGGAAAGAGTTTTGAAGGCGAGATATTCAAACGATGATACTGAGGGGAGGGTGAGTTCTGTGATCCGGAAGTTCTGATTGAAAATGACGGCGGGGGCCACCTCCACGGTGGGAGGGGCGGGGTTTGCAGATGTAGTTGTAGCCAGGGGGGGATGCTTGGTTGAGGGAGAAGAAGTCGTTGGGTTGTTGCCAGGTTTCGGTGAGCAGAAGGAAGTCAAGAGTGTTGTCGAGGATTAGTTCATGGAGGACAGGGGCTTTATTGTTGAGCGATCGGGTGTTGAGGAGGGCAAAGTTGGCATGGTGAGAGGGTGGTGGGATGGGGGCAGGCTGGAGAGATCTGAGGTTGTCCCGTTGGCAGTGCGTGTGGTCGTTGGGGTGTGGGGGTATTGCAGTTGAGGGGGACAGTGAGCCGTTAAGCAAATGATTGGGGAGTATGATTGAGTGTATGTGAAGTGGGGAAAGCACTGTAGTCCGGTCCGGGTTTTCTGTGTAGCCTGATGATGCGTTCAGCCCTATGTGAACCAGTGGGTGAAGCATTCAGATGACGTGGGACAGGTGCAACAGAGCGTGCAGGTGACCAGATGGATGGAATGGATTGTCCGTGGTGGAAGAAAACAAACTTGCGGGCGAGAGCTTCTGTGGATGTAACGGCGCGGAACGTAGAAGTCCGAGCTGTTTGATGACTGGGATGCAGGATGGAATGGAGTAGTTGACGAATTGGACCAGTTGCAGAGTTGAATATTTGATCATGATGCCGAGCGGAGGGACGGAGAGCTCCGTGATAGTGGTTAGCCGTGGGCTAGGAGCACAGAGGTGGAGGTGGAGATGGATGAATGAGGTGATTGCCAAAATGATCCACAGCATGACCGGAAGGAGAGGAATGTCTAGTCTTGGTCGCGCTCGCATCTGGTGGAGGTTGCCTTGCGAGGAGGAGGTCAGCAATCGTGCTAGCCGCGAAGCAGGGATTTGCCGCCACGCGTTTGGTGAACGGGGGCAGCTAGCTAGCGGCTAACCGACGAGGCAAGAGTCCGGTCAAGGAGCCCCAGGCGGCTTCGGGAACCAGCAGAGAGACTGTCCAGAGGTACAGAGGCTGTCCAGAGGTAGGGGGTACAGCGAACACAAACACAAGAGAATAGCAGACGAATAGCAGATGAATAGCAGACGGAGAAGCGGCGAATAACCAGCGCCAGCGTCCTCTCACGTCGGTTGGAGATGGATTTTCGTAAAAAATAGATCGTACAATGCAGAAATGCATTTCTTTCGGTCGGGATCTATTGCCAGGAGGGAATTAGTCAGGGTTTCGGGGGGGCGGTTTTGAAAGTGGGGGAATGTCTTCTTGACAAAGTCCCTAATCTGGAAAAAGCGAAAGAGGTGTGACTTAGGTAAATCATGAAGGGAGGAAAGCTCTGTGAAGGATGCAAATACACCATCCTTGTATAGGTCTTTGACACTGACGATACCATTACTGTGCCAGGCTCTGAATGCCAGGTCTGAACTTGAATGTGTAAAGACATGGTTTTTAAGCAGTGGGGTCAAGATGGAAGGGCCCTCTAAACCAAAGTCTTTCCTAACCTAACTCCAGATCTTGAGCGAGAGGGATACAATCAGGCATGTGCCCACCGATGTTGAAGGCAGATGGTCTTGAGAGCAGAGGACCGACCGCAGTGAAAGATGTGAACTCGCCCTTTCCAAATATACCCAGACAGGTAGTGAGGTGCAGTCATCGCTCATCCAGTATAGGAGTTTCTGCAAATTAGCTGCCCAGTAGTATCGTCTGAAGTCAGGGAGTGCCAGCACCCCCTCAGCCCTCAGAGACTCTAGTTTCGCCTTTCAGATCCTAGCAGGTTTGCTGCCCCATAGAAATTTAGATATCACCCTGTCCAGCTTGTCGAAAAAAGATTTAACAATAAGTAACGGGATGTGCTGGAAAAGATAAAGAAATTTGGGGAGGACCACCATCTTAATCAAATTTATCCGGCCCACGAGGGAGAGTGGTAAGACCGACCAGCGGTCAAAATCGCTTTCAGTTTTTTCAACCAGAGGTAAGAAGTTCTTGCGGAACATGTCTGATACAGCCTTTATAATAAAAAACCCCATCGAAATCCATCCTCCGCCCACTTAAATGACTGTAATGAAGGTCCTCTTCATCACTAATATTTTGCAGCATTAGTACATTGTAGCTCATTATGTTACGGGTAAATAAACTGAGGCACCACAGTTTTGAATGTTTATTGGAAAATATCAACAATCTGTTTTGTGAAGGTTGCAGCTGGTGTTGATTGGAGGCCAGCCCTGTCAAGAGAAACACATGTACTCAGTTTGCTAGTTTGGTTACCTACACATGTGCAGTATAGTATAGTCATTGCCTGATTAATTGAATGCAGGTTAACAGTTGCTGTTTGTACAATAGTAAAGTTTGTGTTCAAGTAACTCACCTCTGTTGTGTCTCCTCTCCAGAGTGTTCAGGCTAAAATAGTCCCCAGCGTATCGAGACCCATTTTAAAGGTTCCGGGAGATACCATGTTTCATGTAGCGAAGGGGTGTTGGAGTACTTTAACCCTTGTGTTGTCCTTCGGGTCACTGGGACCCGAAGGACAACACAAGGGTTAATTGACTGTACTTGCTAAACTGACTATGTTTGATTGTATTAGGTAACATTATGCAAGTAAATTGAGATAACAGTAGAGAAGGAGAAATGTATTTGATGTGGTGGTTGTATTTTGTATAATTGTTCAAATTAAGTACATTTCAGACTTAACTTGTACTATCGTAGGGTCGAAATAAGGTCAGTGGTAGGCTATAAAAGGCTGCCAGTTTCCATCTAGCGCTGCTGCTGTCTGGGCCACATGCTGCCTGTGATGTTCAGTTTGCTGGTTGCAATCATGGCGTCCATGTTTGTGTTAATTGTTGGTGAAATAAACACCTGTTGATCTGCACCGTACCTCTGCCTCAAGCCTCCTGCTGTAATTATCCAACCGCTATGTGGCCATTCTAACAATGACGATAAGGAGCATGGGAGCTGCATAGCCAGAGAATTTATCGGTAGGAGCTCGCTTTTCTGATAGTTGAGTTTGTAGCTGGAATGTGCACCGAACTGTTCCAAAATGTTTAAAATCACAGGCGAGGCGGCTGGGTTAGAGATGTAAAGGAGCAAGTCATCCGCATACAATGAAACTTTATGAGTTATGCCAGACCGTGTGATGCCTTTGAAACCTTCCTCCGAGCGAAGCCAAACGGCCAGAGGTTCTATCACGATAGCGAACCGGAGTTGTGACGGGGCAGCCCTGTTTGGTGCCTCTCTGGAGTGAGAAAAGGGGAGACAACGTCATTAGTTTGGACTGAGGCCATCTGGGATGAGTATAATAATCTAACCCAAAGGATAAAATTGTCGCCCAGGCCAAACCTGTCCATTGCCTCGTATAGGTACCCCCACTCGACCCTGTCGAAGGCCTATTTGGTGTTGAGGGACACCAAGATTTCCGGGGTATCATTACTCGACGAGTGAATGATGTTAAGTAGGCATCTAGTGTTGTGGGAAGACTGTCGGACAGGCATGGACCCTGTCTGATCCAGTGAGATAATGGAGGGCATCACCCGTTGAAGACGGTGTAAAAGAACCTTTGAGAGAATTTTGAGGTCCACATTAAGGAGTGAGATTGATCTATAGTTGCCGCAAAGCAGGGGATCTTTCCCCTTCTTCAGAATTAGGGAGATGGTGGCCTTCGACAGTGTGTCCAGCAGACGACGACGACGAAATACCTCGTTGTACACATCTCTCAGGAGAAGCCATCCTGCCCTGGGGATTTACGTTTGGCAAAAGCATGCAGAGTTTTGGCTGATTTAGTCTAGGAGTACAGCTTGTTCGATGATCTGTCCAGTTCTGGACCAGATTAAAATCTCCACCCACAATGATATGATGATTTTCAATGTTTAGGAGCGATGTGAAAAATCCTCGATAACTAATTGTACCTTGAGTGTCCATTTCACAGCGGTGTGCCATCTACACATCCACATGGGTTTCCAGTGTCCCCAACTCCCAAATCAACAGATCAGTCAAATATTAGAACAATAGAGGTACAAACAGGTCATCAGTTTAGCAGCATTATGTGCATAAGGTACAGTACTCAAGGTCTCCACCTCGTAAAAGAAATGAGAATACAGATTCACAAAAAAGGATTATTGCGTTGCAGCTGCAGCTTTGAACAGGAGAAGCATAGTTAAACTCCAGTCAAATGGAAAAATAGCTGAAATATGTTGCTACATCACAGTCCCGACTATGTGAGGTCCTCGGCACCCCCGTCCGGGCCAGGCAGAGAGTCAATTTAAATGTGCCAGCTGAACGCTAGCTATGCCAACTAAGGCTAGTAGAGTCTTTAAAGTACAGAACATGAATACACAAACAGCCATAAGAAAAGCTTGAGGTAACATTAGCAAAGAGAAGCTTTTTAGCAGCTTGTAGCTATGAGTCTGCACTAGCAGGCTGGTGCTAACAGTGGCCCGCTGCCGAGAGCCATCAAGCTACATTAGCCCCTCATGAGGGCGTGGGGCTAGCAAAACCCAGCTATTGGGGCAGCTTAGCCGTTACGTCGCCTGGGGAGTTCAATCCTCCGTGGGTCCCGACCTGCGTCGGTACTGAGAAGAGATTAAATCCTGAACAGCCTTAGGGGAAGTAAGCCGGTGTCTCAGTCAGTCTCCGGTCCTAATGAACAGGTTGGCCGGGTAGTGCAGAGCGGGCCTGAGGCCTAGGTTGTAGAGCTCTTTCATCATATCTCGGTATGCGGAGCGTTGCTCAACTACTTCGGGGGAGTAATGCTCGAAGATGTGGATTGGGGAACCCTTGTATTGCAGCTTGCCCCGCGCACAACCAACTCCTGGGTCTGAAATCTGTGGAACCACATCACAACAGCCCGCTGAGCTAACGTGCGATGGGCTCATTCTATCTCCGGGGATGAATCCAGTGTATGTTCGCCAAGAACCTCAACTAAAAGTTAAGAAAAGGCTGAACACCTTCAATGTTCTCGGGGATGCCGACTATTCTTATGTTGTTACGTCGGCTTCTATTTTCCAGATCGATGAGTTTAGCTTGTAGCCTAGGTTTCACCTCAGACATCTAAGCTAGCTTATCCTCCACGGTTTTCATGTCCTGGCTTGTGGTGTTGGCGAATGTCTCCAATGACGAAAGACACTGTTGGTGGTCCAGTATAGTAGTCTGGATGTTATCAAGCGTCGCCTCGAGTTTGGAAAACGCTGTGTTAAATTCAGCCAACAGCGAGTCCTTGGATCGGCTAATATAGCCGTTAGCGTGGTTACGACGAATCACCTCTCTTCTGGTCATCTTTCTTCGACTTGCTGGACATCCTCTTGTCGTGGCGAAGTGCTGCCGAATATAGTTAAATATAAGTGGCAAGTTGCAGCGCTTTGGCTGGACTGTAAAGACGGTTAAAGATGAAGAGGGTGGGAGCGAGGGAAGAACGCGTCCACTCCATCGCACCGCTACACCAGAAGTCCCACTAAAATGTTTTTAAGCTCACCATGTCCAGTATTCAGAATTCAAAACATTTATTCACAAATATGTTCTATTTTTTGCCAAGCGGAGCCAGCCAGTCCTGTGCACGTATGCAAATAGCCATGCTAAACACACTTTGGGTTCACATCCAAAAAGGTGGCACTCAGAGATGAAGAGGCAACGAAAGAAAATGCTGGTGCAGCTAGCACAGTGGGCCCACTCACTACCAGAACAGAGGATCCTCTCCTACCCAGTGACTCCCCAGAAGAACAATGTTTAGTTGAGGCAGAGTGCTCCAAAGACGCAGCAGGTGCTGAGGTAATGTTAGCTGCTGCTAGCACAAGTGACTTGCCGGCTGGTTGAACAACGAAGCAGGTTGGCGAATGGAAAGACCGCAACCCTTGGCTTGACATTAAGGCAGGATATTGGGCTGTTTAGTGTGTAGAAAAGCAAAAACGTTGCTACTCTCACAAAAGGGACCGGGTTTACACCTCGCAGAAGAATGGATCAACGGTGATGTTACTAGCTCTGAAGCAAAGAGGCTACGAAAGAAGATATACAAACACAGGGACCGCCAGGCCCACACAAGGTCAGTGGAAATAGACCAGATGAAAGAGAAAGACAACGTAACTAACTTAAGGTAAGAGGCCATTTTTTTCAATCTTTGCAGTGACTGAATTGTGATGATAGAACTGATTGTTGTGCATAAGATGAGTATGTGCGACTGTGCGTGTGTCCTTTCCGGCTTCAGCATACTGCATGGTTATGTAGACCTTGTGGTTGGTGTTGGTCTTAGTGAAGCAGCCTAGCCTTGGAGTTGGAGGAGTTGGAGAAGTTGGAGTGATTGTGTGTGTGTGTGTGTGTGTGTGTGTGTGTGTGTGTGTGTGAGTGTGAGTGTGAGTGAGTGAGAGAGAGAGAGAGAGAGAGAGAGAGAGCACCCGGTGGTGATGTTTGACTTGTTGTAGGCTGTCAGCATCCGCCGTGGTGCTTTTTTCAATTTGAGAGATGGCCTGTTTGCATGGTTAGGCGAATGTGCTTTGTGTATGTGTTCAATAATGTAGGCTTTCTGTCTGATCGTATTTGCTGTAGATGGATGGTTAAATAATGTCACACGATCGGTCATACTGCAGGCTCTCATTTGCAAGTGCACAGATTGCGTGCCAGTCTCCGATATACTTGGCATTTATTTAGTTGATTGCTCTTGTAAGTGCGCCATGTCTGACAATTATTGTCATGTCTGCGTTGTAATGCACAACTTTGCCTCTACTTGTTATAAAACAACGTGCATCCAAACAACTTTAGCCAATGCAACCTCCTATGTCACTGTTACTTTACGAATACTATAGCATATCGGATAATCAAAAATTGTTAAGTGTGTGCGTGTGTGTGTTGTTATGTAGGCTATAGATTGATTGTCTTGGCTTTCATCCATGAAATATTGTAATGTTATAGGCCTACTGCATATTGAGAAAATTTAGATTGGTATTGTGCAACAATCGGAAGATGGGGACCCCCCCCCTGAATATTGACGGGTATTTCGCACACTATTTTTTTAACATCGAAGGCAGGGGACTACAGATGAAAAATAGCCTTTTGGCTAATTCTGGCTTTTTTAACCCATGGAAAATCATGTGTTTTATTTATTTGCGCTGTCCCCTTTTATAAATAAACTAAACTCAAACTCAAACTGGTCGTGACGTATAAAGCACGACAACAACAAAAACCATATGTTGTGACGTGTCATACAACCATTGGCTACGTGCCTAGCATGTGTGGAATCGATTACGAGCTACGCCGAAACGGAGAAGACGAACGGAGCGACGCAAAACAAACCATAGGAGCTGAAATTAAAGTAAAGTAAGTTAGGACAAACAAAAAACAAACATGTGGCTAGCGGAGAATCCGATTAGCTGGTAACTTTAAAAATCTACTAGCCATGTTGACTGGTGATCAAAAAAGTTATTTTAAAGCCCTGTGAATATCAGAAGCAACAAGGAGCAAATATTCTGATAGTTTAGTTTATTTGAGCGGATAATAGTAGACAGCAGCGACAACATTTGAGAACAGACACGGACCAAAGACTGTTCAGAAAATAATTTTAGAAATGATGTGTGTAAGTGAGAAAGGGAGTCATGATCCTATACACAAATTAAGCATATATCCTCACTATTACAACTACACACCTTTGATCTACACTCTTAACTTTTTTCTCTCCCCTTCATTCTGCCTCTGTTCCTCATCACAGTCTCTGAACCTGCTGTTCAACTACATTGTCATTTCTCTTTACAGTCGCTGTCACTTTCATCTGATCTCTGCCGTTTGAGTTTTCTCCCTACCTCCTGAGGCAGATTATAAATTCACAGAGCAGCACTGAACTTCAGAGAGGGAGAGGTGAAGCTTTTTTCTCTCTTTTCCTCAAGACCGCAGAGGGTTGGGGTGGGAGAGGGGGGTTGTTCTTGTTCAAGTGTTTGTCTGTTATGTTTTTGTTAAATATATATATATATATACATATATATAAAAAGATCTTAAAACAAAGAGAGGGAGAGGTGAAGTTTTAATTTTTACTCTCCTACTCCCTTCACATTCTCCTTTGGCTTTTTCTGTCTTTATTCCTTCTCTTCCTTTCTCTGTATTTTGTTTCATTTGTGTCTTCGTGGGAGGCACTGGCTGGTGAAACATCGCTGTTTAAACAAATAAGATCCATCACCAGTTAGTTCAGCTAGAAAAAGTATGACAACGTTCTCCATCTGCTGAATGAAACCTTTCATATCCGAAATTACTTAACAAGCCAGGATAAGTGGAAGTACAACAGACCTTTGACAGAAATTTTGACTTCGCATTTGATGAATTGGAGTCATTTTGAGGAACCTGGGATTTGATTTAGGGATGTTTCTTTCTGAAGGAGATGAGCAATTGATGGATGAATGGATCCTAAAACAAAGGGCTTTCAAGCGGGGGAGCGGGGTTCGTGTCCTGGGAGTACAACTTAAGGGGACTGGTGTTTTAACCCAAACAGCAATATTTTTTCTAATCTTAACTAGTCGTTTTGGTGCCTAAACCTATCTGTTGTTGCCGGAGGACAGTCACCTTCTATCGGCTAAACTCAACTGTAACCCTCATGATGCCCTTTACTCGGCTCACAGTCTCCTTTTGTCAGTTAAACTCAACTGCAACTGCTGTTGTCTGATTGTCTGCAATCTCTAGATAATAATAAGGTTATGGTGTGGCACTTCGCACTTAACATAACACATGAGCCGCAGCACGGAGACCTCGAACAGAGTCATCATTGCAATCAGGAACAAACCAGCACACCATCATTATGGGATTGATCCAGATTGAAAACAAGAATTGATTTAAGCTGCAGAATGTATTCAACAGGTTCTACAAGATTCACCCTCAATATTCGGCCTTCCATTAGTGGGGTGGGAACACAATTTATATCTCGGTAAATGAATGCTTCTCACTGCAGTGCTCCATGGAATTTATATCTTCTCTGTTCTATAGTGAAAACAATTGTTTCAATTAACAAATAATTAATAGAGTAAAGCACACTCTTTGTACTGCAGATTCAAACGAAAAGCTTTGAAACTTAAAAAAGTGAATATTCAGTCCCTCCAGAAAAACATGATTATGCGATCGCATAATTCAATGCATAATCAGCCAAAGTCTGCATATTTATGTGGGGGCCGCATTTTTTCAAATACGCCGCACATAAATTTCCGATTTCCGCGCAAAATATGCGGGGCTTGCATGATTTCATAATCCCTGCATTTTTGTTGCAAAAAAGTCACATATATCTTAGCAGAAAGTTGAAAAATGTTGTGTTTACTTAAGACAAGAGCAGCCATTTTCCTCTGTTGCCATGGGAACATTATGAAGTGACGTGATTACGTGATGTGAACATCATCAAAAGCAGGGTGTTGGTTGATCACTTTTTTTGTCTTTTTCATCAAACCGCAGTTTTTGCAAGTTCCCGCAATTTCATCGCATAAAATTGCATAAATATCGCATTTTTTAAGAAAACGTGCCGCATAATCAAGGATTTTTGCCCGCAACAATCACAAAAAACTCAGCTTTTTTCTGGAAGGACTGAATATTATAGACTTCTGGAATTAACAAGGGAACGTGCTCCTCTATATATATATATTTTTTTAATGAAAGCCCTCATGCGAGTTTGGATCTTACACCTGTTATTGAGAGGCCTTTGCACACCAAGGGCCAGATTTACTAACGCTTTTGTGTATTTGTTTCGCAATATGCGCGTAAAAAAATGGCAAAGGTATGTACAAACATGCCGCACTGAGGTAAAAGCGCAGACTACCTATCACGGGAACTGAAAATGGCAAATTGCGCTGTTCCGTGTCATGCATATGCATTCACGGGAGGGTCAAGGGGAAAGTGGGAGTTTCCCATGGAGAGATTGGAGGGGAAGCGTAAAGTGCGCCTATTTATGTATTTGTATGTACAAAAACTGCCCTTGAAAGCACGCCTCTATTCTTTGCCTCTTAAAAGCAGGTGTAAACCAGGAAGCGGGTTTTGCATATGCCTCCTGGTGAAATGGCAGCAGTAATCCGAGCAAGACGAAGACATAGGCCAAGGAGACGAGCTGAAAAGATTTTTGCCACAAGGATCACACTTTTTCAGTTGAGCGAACACGAAATCATTAAGCGTTACAGATTAAGCAGCCATGCAATATTACAGTTACTGGAAGAAATCAAAGATGACATTGAATCTCCGACTCAGCGTTCACGTTCCATTCCAGCAGTTCGCTACATTACAAATATTGGCATCAGGATAATTTCAAACAGTCATAGCATCAGCAGTGGGCCTATCGCAGTCTGCAATCAGCCGTATCATAGCACAAGTACTTAACGCTTTGCTAAAGCGCAATTTACGGTATAGTGGGCGGAGAAAGGCGCTGATTACCCGATGAACTGCAGGTTTGGTAAATACGACGTAAACTGAAGTATCACAGCGTGCACTTTCTGCAGGTTGGACATGGCGCTGATAACGCTACATTCACAAATGTACATACATCTGGCCCTAAGTCCGTAATTATTTGCTTAAGGTTTAAAGGGATGGTTCGGAGTAATTTCGCCCTACGGTCCTTTGCGGTGAGACGGCAGTAAGACGAGTGCTTAGGGACCGTGTACAAACTACAACACCGAAAAGAGATACAACAAAAATATTTATTACTTTAACTTATTTTTTAAAAGTAAGTGCTCCAGTACAACTAACATGAGACAAGTTATAATTGAGGTAAGTTTGGAGACACTACTTTATTTAATCATTAAATTAATAAATATCTTTGTTTCTGTTGTTTTTTGTTCTTGTAGTTTGTACACGGTCCCTAAGCACTCGTCTTACTGCCGTCTCACCGCCGGCTGCTCGTAGAGACCAAAGCCATCAGGCAATTGCTAATTAAATAAACTCCTAGTGTACTTACATACTTCCCAATGCCTTGTTTTATGAGGAGAGAACCTATTTGTACTACTGTAGAAGTTTGGTACCATTCTGGGCATTATTAGTAGGGTAATTTATGAGATACACCTTTGGATCCATTAGCGCCAGCACTAAGCCATTTAGTTGATAGCGCTAACTCACCCAATGTTAGACCAAGGGAAAAAAGCTTCTGGGGGGGTGTTTGGCTCGAGGTCATGGTGCAAGGACCCTAGGGTGAAATTACTCCGAACCATCCCTTTAACACTAGAAAGGCCAACGGGTTACAGTGGAGCCATGGTGCATCTTTGGGCCTTATAAGTAATTATTTTAATGAAATAATAAGAAGTTTAGAGGGGAAATCACACTTGAGTGGAACTGCTAAATACTCTACACATCTGTAACATGACAAGAGGCCCCTACCAGACTTTGTGTAAGCGGTCACAAACTAGTGATGGCCAGATGAAGCCTCATGAAGCTTCGTAAACCATTTCATGTATTTTCTTAGTCCACTAGATGGTGCTCTTGGTTTAAAGAAAGAGGTGCCTTCAAGTGGGCTCAAAAAATAAAGAAAATGGTTCACAAAGCTTCATGAGGCTTTATTTGGCCATCACTATCACAAACCAAAAAGGTTGGAAACCACTGGCTTAATCTTTCAAAATGCATAAGTTTTAAGGTTATTCTATTTTGTATTTAAAATCTTAATCTACAAAGTATCTAGTGACTATATGTGTTAAATGTAGTGTAGTAAAAATTACAATATTTCCCTCTGAACCGAATTGGAGTAGAAGTATAAAGTAGCAGAAATACTCAAGTTGAGTACCTCAGAATTGTATTTAAAGTAGGGCTGGGCAATATATCGATATTATATCGATATCGTGATATGAGACTAGATATCGTCTTAGATTTTGGATATCGTAATATGACATAAGTGTTGTCTTTTCCTGGTTTTAAAGGCTGCATTACAGTAAAGTGATGTACTTTTCTGAACTTACCAGACTGTTCTAGCTGTTCTATTATTTGCCTTTCCCCCACTTAGACATTATATCTACATTATAGATTATTTATCTAAAATCTAAGTGTGAAGATATTTTGTTAAAGCACCAATTGTCAACCCTAGAATATCGCCGCAATATCAATATTGAGCCCTATTTTAAGTACAGTACTTTCCACAACTGATTAAAATGACAGAAAAATATGACTATTACCTTCCATTAGTTGTGTGTGAACATACAATATTAGTAGAGCTTTTGTCCCAATTCGATTGTTTTATGATACATGGGTGCTGATTCGATTTGTATTGCGATTTTCATTAATTGCGAGTTCTACAAGTATCGCGATCCGATAGTATCGAGTTTTGTGATTTCCTTTCCTTCTTTAACAAAAATAAGTTGAATAATACACTTTTAGAGACAAGATCATGAGACATTTCTAAAAACTAATCATTTTCTAAAAAGAATGCACATCACACGTCAGTCAGTCTGACATTTATTTCATTTGTAAAGAAGAAACATGTTTTTTCTGCATTTTCTGCTTTCGCTCTGTAGTATTCAGCAGTACCGTATGAAAAGAAAATGTTTAGATGAATCATTGGTAAAAAAAAATATTGATTCTAGGGAAAAGAATCGATTTTAAAAACCACAAAAGATCACGATACATACGATTTCAATTTTCCTTTTTATCCCTAATTATTAATATGACATTAAAGGAACACGCCGACTTATTGGGAATTTAGCTTATTCACCGTAACCCCCAGAGTAAGACAAGTCGATACATACCCTTCTCATCTCCGTGCGTGCTGTAACGCTGTCTGACGGCTCCAGCATTAGCTTAGCCCAGCACAGATCCTGCAGGTAACTGGTTCCAACTAGCCTACTGCTCCGAATTGTGACAAAAGTGACAAAATAACGGCAACATGTTCCTATTTACAAGTTGTGATTTGTAGAGTCACAGCGTGTACAAAAAACAACGTAACATGAGACACAGCCATCTTCTATCCGTAAACAAACCAGGAACTATATTCTCAGACAGGCTTGCTGCGAGCATATCACTCCACCCAAGTACTATATTCTTCCGCCTGAGAATATAGTTCCCGGTTTGTTTACGGTTAGAAGATGGCAGAGCCGTTATTTTGTCACTTATTCGGAGCAGTAGGATTACTGGAACCATTCACCTGCCTGTTCTGTTATGGGCTGATGCCGCTGGAGCCGTCAGACAGCGTTACAGCATGCACGGAGATGAGAAGGGTATGTATTGACTTGTCTTACTCTGCACCATGAATATCTCACATTACCCCACTTGCTCGAGAATTCAAATTCTATTCATACCTCCTGTTTTTCGAGTGTGTGTATGTGTGTGTCAGTAAGTGTTAGCGGTGACAGATGAGGGTGAAGTGTCTAGAGTTTTCATGTTGAAACCAATCACCGTACTGTCAGTCAACCTTACTGACCCTGCTTCAACTCTGCCCTTCCGCTGTTCATGGCTTCATTGTTGATCTCTTGTTTTCCTCTCTCTATCTTAAAGGCATCTCTTTTGTTTGACCTATCCCACATCCCTCTCTTTCTTTCTTTGTCTTGTTATGTCTCTCTTTGTACATCTCCCTTTGATAGTTTGTATGCCTTTTCTGTCTCTCTTTCCCTATATCACTTTATCTACCTCATACAAGCCACTTCACTTTTTCAGCTATTGACACGCATGTCTCAGGCACGGCTCGAGCCACGCCGAAAACGCATGTATGCTAGAAATAGGACCGACGCCTATTTTTCACGCAAGCGTGTTGGAAGCATCTCCATTCAAAATAGAATCGGTGTTTATATGTCATTTTGACACAAATACATTTAATAAATGACATTTTGAGTTTGAAAGTCTCTAGGTTTTCACATAAATGCAGACATAAATGTAATTTAACAAAATAATAAATAATTATCGATTTTCAAATATTGCACCTGTCAATACAGAACAAAATCTTCTGTAGCTTATTTTGCTGTGAATACTGACGATGTTGTCTTTGCTGTAATCAAATCAGTATATATTTATGTTTAACTTGAGGTATACTGCTGCTTGAGTGCAGTTTATGAATGGGAAACATACATGTGTACAGACAAGGCTAGCAGCAGCGCCGCGTCAGACTTGTTTCTGGTGTGCAAAGACAAAACCGACCCACGGGGGGGGGGGGGGGGGGGGTGTTTTTTTTTTTTTTTTTTTTTTTTTTTTAAATTTCTTTTTTTAGCTGCACTCTTTAAATGTCTGTCTCTGCATGTGCATGTGGCTAATGAATACTGTTTTCCTGCCTGTGTTTTTGTCCAATCATCTTTCTCTGTTGATGTCCCAATTGTTTTCTGATTAACTGAAATTTATGACATAATGTGTTGATAATATTCAGCATTTTTCTTTTACATTGAAACATGTTTCAAAGGTAATGTATATTTTGCTTAATGTTTGAAAAAGTGGGCAGCACGAAGCAGACTTTGTGTTTATTACAATGTCAAATATTCAGCAGGGCTCTAGTCATTAAGTGAGCTTTGCTTGGCTGTTAAGCACTCTGTACTGCCGAAAAAGACAACATAGCCAAAACAGTTAAAAAAAAACATTTCCTTGTAAAGGTTCTTTACTGTTTTGGCAAATATTGCCTTGCTACAAGGAAACCACATTGAGAAAGTCAGAAAATGCTTTGTGATCAACATAGTGCAGCAGAGAAGCTCTGATATTATACATTTTTTGCATTTTACAAGAAAAAGTATGACATTTCTAACATAGTAGGGGTGGGAATCAGCAGAGGACTCACAATACGATATCATCACGATACTTACGTCACGATACAATATTATTGCGATTTTTAAAGATACTGTAATATTCTGCGTTATATTGCAATTTATTACCAAATTTTTCCCAATTTCAAATTATGTCCCCAAAAGAAAACTTTGTCAACATCTGTTTTATCTAAAAAGATACATTTCTCTGTTTGTTCATCTCACTTCAATTTTATTGCTGCAAAATGGGATTGTGTCAAGTAGACAAACTGACCAACATATATATAATAAAAGATCGATGCTTGGCGTCTATGTATCGATACAGTATTGCCACGGAAAATATTGCGATACTATGCTGTATCGATTTTTTCCCCCACCCCTAATAGTTAGTGCATACCATAAGGTTTATTTTCAGATGTAGAGGGAAGTCAGATTTGACCTATGAATCCAAGATGGCTGCCAGTCCCTCAGGTCTAATGTTCAAAATTGTTTAATTTTGGAACCAAACATTGTAAAAAAATCTTTTCTAAAAATTTAATTGGGGTGCCCATTCATTTGGTGATACTTGTGAGATCACCAGAATTCAAGGAAATGCATTTATATTGAGCTAAAATTGCGTAAAAACTTCACTTCAAAATGTTGTGCTAATACATTGATTTTAGCTTGGACATTGGATTGAACCTATGCAATATAGTGAAACTTCACTTCAAGTTTAACACTATAGAGATAAAACAAAACAAGGGAATAGACTAATGGTTCTAACAGTTTTCACTATTTTTATACAAAAGGAAAACACCTAAGCTAACAGTAACAACAAAATAATAATACGGGTAGTAATAATAATAATAATAATAATAATAATAATAATAATAATGACCACAGCTCCAGCTCTAGCTACATTCCTGGTACATGTGCATGCATGTACCTTAAACACCATCCAGGCACAGAGTACAGATTGAAGGACAGTGTTTTTATTATATGATTCGTTAGCGGAGTAAGGTAGGCCATGTGTATATGATTGAAGTGTATTAACTGATGGTCAGAATCATTTGAAGCATCAGCAATTGAAGATCAAATAATGTCCCAGTTAACAAAGTTCAGTTCAATGAACTGTTCAAGGTCCTTGGGAATAGCTTTGTAAGATGCTGTCTGAAAAATCCCAATAGATCTTGGAAACCAGTCCTTCATTTTGAACTTTGGAATCTAAAATGAAGTGCAGGGGATGAGAGACAAGAGGAGAGTTTAATTATTTTGATGACCCAGGTATATTATATGCAATTTTTATATCAGCATAGGGACAGAGACTGTTTCCATCATGTTCTGTCAGCCAGAACATGAATACCTTTATTACTCCAGAATGAAAGAGAAAATGGCAATTTTACTGTAAATGCACTGGAAGTTTTTAGAAGCTGTACTGCTCCATATTCACGCCAAAGTATTTGAAATGCTTAAAGGGGAACCATTATACAGCATTTCAAGTTCATACTGGTATTTTGTGATTCTACTAGAACATGTTGGCATGCTTTAATGTTAAAAAAACACTTTATCTTTCTTGTACTGCCCATGGCTGCTGCACCTGTATTCACCCTCTGTATGAGACCCTCTGCTGGAGCGCCTGTCTCTTTAAGCTCCCTCCCGAAAAAGCCCAGTCTGCTCTGATTGGCCAGCGTGTTTCTTGGAATCTCCACTGAGCTCCAGTTTTGTTTCACTGGTAGCAGTTGGAGCTAATGCAACGGAGTATAAGCAGGACTTTGTAATGTGAAAAACAACATAACCAGAAAAACTAAACTTACTGTTCTGATATGTATGCTAGTCACTGATTTTAGTGCACAACAGACTACTTACCTGAGTCTGAGTCTGACTAGTCTCGCATTGTCAGACCTTTACCCACAGCGCTGCGGAGTAGGGTCTGGCGAGTCCAGACAGCATTCTGGGATGGGAGAAAAACGTTAGCATTTCTTTAAAGCAATCACAATTGTGTTGGGCCGCGCTAAGTGTTGCACGGAGCAACAGCGCCTCTGCAAAATAGCCTAGGGAAAAAACTTGTTTGGGTGGAACGTGTACCTTCAAAAGTTGTTTTAGTCGTGCAATAGAAAACTCGGATTGGACAGATAGTCTAGCTAGCTGTCTGAATTTACCCTGTATAGATCTAAGTAGCAGTTAACCATAGTCCTCATAAATCGACTGGAGTTTAAAATTCCAACAGCGGAAGGTAACGGACATCTGGCTGAACGATCCCGGAAGTGGAACGTCATCTATATAGACTAGGGTCTGAGTGACGCTGGGTTCAGACAGGACGCAGAAACTATAACTGCAGATTGTACCGTACCCGGGCTCTGTGACTGTCTGCCCACAAGGTCCACCGCCTCTCTGAACATGCCATCTCAAACATATAGGCATATGGGTGAATCTCTCCAATGTGTTTAGCCATATTGATGCATGCTGCTGTATTACCTGACAACCTAAGATAGATGCTAGAATGTAGTCACCAAACGCTTCTCAGTCCAGTGCAAGCAGCGGTGGTGGGCGGGGCAAGGCCAGATCTAGAATTTCTCAATGAGGGACAAAGAGTAGATGTGCTCCCAGCCGCTTTCCAATGTTTTTTTGTTTTTTTTAAACTTTTTTTATGTGGGAAAAAAGCATGTTAAACTAAATGTTAACCATAAGAGATTATTTTTTTTACATACTTGAAAACGTGTTTGGAGTGGGACTTTAAAAAATGTGATCCTACTGGGACCCCTGTAGAGAGTGAATTGAGATCTAGAGAATAATTAAGTGAAAAAAGTATATGTAGGTATGTAGTTAGTGGTTTTACTAAAAGTGATGGGGGTGAAAAACGTGTGTTGGAAAATTGTTTGTGCAAGATTCAAATTTGCTTCAACAACAGTATACTTGTCTAGTCTACTGTAGAGGTTTCTGGCTCTAAACCCTGCAGCTGATGAAATATACTTACATTAGAGACAAAACAGCCCAGCACTATAAATTTATTTAGCACTATCCCCTCGATACATTAGGAGGAGATCGAGGGACAAAGAAAAAAAAGGAATGCATGAATGGAGAGAAATTAGAGAAAATGGGATAAGTAGAATAGAGAAAGAAGAGAGAGAGAGAGAGAGAGAGAGAGAGAGAGAGAGAGAGAGAGAGAGAGAGAGAGAGAGAGAGAGAGAGATGAACAATGAACCACTTGAATAAAAGTGAGAGAGAGTAAAACAGAAAGACTTCTGCTAAAAGTGCTGCTTTAGATTAATGGCTTATCTTCCATGAGTAAGACACCTTTTGGCTCTCGGTCTAAACAAGGGTGTGTCGTTAATCACCGTAGCAACAGATGAGACAATGGGCATCGATATGACATTGAGCTTCAGAACATTTGCCCATATAGGAGCCAATTCCCATTTCTGTGCCTGGGACAGGAGCCAAGTGCCACATAGAATCACTTCAATAGTCGAACAGTAAGCATACAGGAATTGCAGAAGATGGCCCCTGCTGAGAGAGTGCATAAGCATGTGTCTGTGTGCTCTGGAGTTTCTCTATTTATGAGGATCAAAGAAAGAAAGAAATTTTGTCACTCCTTACTTTCTCTCTACTTTAAGTTTAATACACTTGGAAATTTGCTTATAACATTCTTTTTGAGAGTGAGATGAGAAGATCAATGGGAATTTCATGTCTGTGTGTTAAATTTATTGTGAGAGTCAGGACATGTTAGCAGAGCAGAGAGAAGCTAGCTGGATGGTTCAGAGCATCATGACATGAGCACAAATCTGTACCCAAAGACAGATTGAATATGATTTTCCTTCAGGTAGTTATGGTAATAATAATAATAATAATAACGTATGGTAATAATAATAATGAAATAAAGAAATTGATTTGGTGATCAGACTGATTCTTTTTTTAGCAATAATTCTAATGTATCTCAGCTTGTACATGGTCACCTAGTTTAGTAATAATGGCCCTCATTTATGAAACGTGCGTACGACCTAAAACAGGCGTAGGACGGGCGTACGCAAAGCTCGGCATTTATCAATTTGAACGTGAGCGTAGGCTGTGTTAAAATCTCACGTCTGGTCTGAACTTGTGTACGCAAGTTTTCGAGTCAGTGTGGACTTGCGGTGCAGCATATAATCAGTTTAACAGGAGAAGGCGAAGTCATCAGTTGATCACTTATCAGCAATGGCAGATCTGGCTCTTTTAGAAGACCTCTATGCACCGGTACAACAGTGCACACGTACGCGCACGTGCCACGGTGGAGCGCTCCATCGGATTGATTAAGGGCAGATGGCTTGTCTTCAGCGGGGGGACCCTACTACACATGGCAGAAAAAGTCTGCAACCTTGTTTTAGCCTGTGGGGTTCTGCACAACATCACGCAGGAAAACAGGGTGCCATAAATGTAGTGATGGAGCCAGATGACCCTATGCCCAGAGAGCAATGTCCAGCACAGCCCCAACTGGGGGCTATACGAAGGAGACAGGATATTATTTCTCGCTTTTAAAAGGTATATTTTTATGTTTGGCAATGGTACTCAATACAGGAAACATGACGATGCACAACATTTTTATTTATTCTTCAGGTTTTTGTTTCTCTTTTAAAGTGTTTTTCCAGCCCCTCTGCTGTCAGGAGACAGGGTCGAGGTGATGGTCCAGCATGGGGGGTGCATACTTTCCCTCACAGCTGTTGTCTCGTTCTGACTCACTTTAAAAAAAAAAAAAGAGTAAAATAAAAGACACTGCATGAACTCCGCTACTGTGTGTTTATTTAAATATAGGTACACCATGTAGGCCTAAGAGATTGCAATATAAGCCTATATATTACTATTAGGACTATAGCATACATATGTCAAGGATGTATAAATTAAATAAACTTCAGCTAGAGTCCGATTTACTACGGCAACACTGTTGACCGCATCAGTGCTCTCTTTCCATTCCCCATTCTTTCTACAGCCTTTAATACCAGTTTTCAGGCTGCCAAATAGTACACACGTTGGTGCAAATGAACCTGAGATGTCAGGGTTTCAATCTCCACCTCTGAAAAGTGCCGCTTCTCAGCCGGTTTTGAGGCCTCAAAACCGAGAATATATTCAATTCAATTCAATTTTATTTTATTTATAGTATCAAATCATAACATAAGTTATCTCGAGACACTTTACAGATAAGAGTAGGTCTAGACCACACTCTATAATTTACAAAGCCCCAACATCATCATATTGGGGCGTGATATTTAAATTACAATCGTTTCCAGCCACTGCATTTATCAATGTACGACCATTCTTACGCTCTGATTGGTGTGATACGAACTTTTCATGAATCACACGTGAAGCCTGTCGTAAGATGATTTCTACACTCATATCTGCGCTAGTTTCTACGTTAGGTTGATAAATGAGGGCCACTATTAAACAACAGTGTTTGAACTACAGTGTGTTTCAAGGATAAAACATGAGACGCTACTTTTGCTAAATAGAAAGCAAAATATGGAGTTATAATATCTGATGTGTAGTAGAGATCTGTATGGTTATACTGTAGCAGCCTGGTATCATTTTCAGATGACTTAATCAGTGTTGCCAAGTCCACTTATTATAAGCCACTTTGGGCTTGTTTTTCTGTAAAGTCGCTTACAAATATTGATAGTCGCAGGTCGCGGTTTTTTTGGGCTTGTTTCTAAAGTGTAGTTGCGTATTTGGGCTTGTTCCCAGCTCCGTAATAAGCTGTCAAGCAGATATTTCAGACGACAGATGGTTATTTAAACGGCCCTCTGTCTCTCCCCTTTCCCCATACACACAGGAGACAGGAGAGTTTTTTCCCCACCCACATCCTGCTTCTAATTGGCTCTGACTCAGAGGCAACGAGTACTAGCCAATCAGAGGCAGAGCAGGGCAATCTGTTTTTTTCTGTTTAGCAAAACGTCAGTGTCAGTGTCACTGACGTTTAAATGAAAATAAGCGCGAGTAGTTGTGACTGATGGTGAGTGACTGGACTGTAGGGGATCTTTCTTCTGAAGGAACAAATGCCCGGGACAAAGTGGGCGAAATATGGCAAGAAATATAATAAAGACTGGGAAAAAGAAAAAGGAGTCAAAGAATGGATTCAACCCGTCGTGGGGGATGACTCAAAAGCACTGTGCAGAGTATGCAAGTGTGAAATACGTGCACACCATGCCGACCTCGTACAACATGCTAGCACAGAAAAACATAAAAAAAATGCAGCACCGTTCTCCACAATGAGGCTTACGGATATTGGGTTCACAGTCTCCAAACAGAACGAGGCAAGACAGAGAGCTGAGCTGAAGGTAGCCACCTATGTAGCTTGTCACACGTCCATTAAATCAGTAGATCACCTTGGCGAGTTAATTTGCTCAACTTCTAACAAAGACATAAAAATGCACCGGACAAAATGCACGGCATTGATAAACCATGCCATTGCTCCGTGTATGTTCACAGAACTTCAGAGGGATATTGGAGATGCTGAATATTCCCTTGTTATTGATGAAAGCACAGACATATCATCTGTTAAGCAACTGTGTGTGGTAATACGCTACTTCAGTATGACACTGAACAAAGCTGTGTCCACCTTTTTGGGTTTGATAAACTTGGAGGGTGAAACAGCAGAGGCTATTGCCTCCACTCTGACCCGTTTCCTACAGAGTATTGGACTGGACATCAAAAAGTGCATTGGATTAGGTACAGATGGCTGCAGTGTCATGG
The DNA here is from genome assembly GCF_010015445.1 of Perca fluviatilis. Lineage (NCBI taxonomy): Eukaryota > Metazoa > Chordata > Actinopteri > Perciformes > Percidae > Perca > Perca fluviatilis. The sequence continues at coordinate 11,360,959 of NC_053121.1, read as the reverse complement.
TAGGGAAGAGGAATTCATTGTACACTCACCTTCTCCAGAAAAACCCAAATCTCCAGCTGCTCAAGTGCGTGTGCCATTCCATACAGCTGTGTGTAAGCAAGGCAGTGGAGACCCTCCCACGCAACCTTGAATACTTGGTCTCTCATTCTCACAACTGGTTTTCCCACAGTGCTCTTCGACGCCGTGAGTATGCAAAGATCTACAGCCTTATCAATCCTGGTGAAATCCCTTTGATGCTTGTACAGATGTCAGGTACACGGTGGCTTTCCATCCATGATTGCTGTTTGCGCATACTCAATCAGTGGGATGAACTGAAGCTTCACTTTCAGCTAACCAAAGACCACCAGAGATGTTATGATGCTGAAATCCAGCACCAGATGTACAGTGATCCTGTTAACAAACTGTACCTGCTGTTTTTAATGCCTTTTCTACAAGAATTCAACAGGATCAACAAGCTGTTCCAGCAGGACAGGGGCAATCCATTCAAAATGTTGGAATGTCTGCTTCTCTTCTTTCGCACCTTCATCTCAGATGAACAACTGCTTGCAATCAACATAACAGACCCCAGTGTTTTGTTACCTGTGGGTGCAGTCAATTATGGGGTCACCTTCATGATGGCATTGGATGAGGCAAGAATGGAGAGCACGACTGAGAGAAATATGAAGAGCAGGTGCCGTGACTTCTTGGTGGAAGCGGGCAGACAAGTGCAACAGAGACTCCCAGCTAACATCCAGATATGGAAATCTATGACTGTGTTCATTCCGACTGTCATCCTGTCACAAACAAAACCACAGCTCAGCTCAGTCTCAATGTTGAAGCTCTACTCTGGTGATCTTGCAGCTCTTGAAACACAGTATCAGGCTGTTGCATATCTCCCATGGACAAACAAGGAGGACAGCCAGGCAGAGGCCTTTTGGGTTGAAGTGCTCAACTACAAAGACAGCAGTGGAGACCACACTTTCCAAAAACTTGCCCTCTTTTCTCTGTCATTGCTTGCGATGCCTTTGAGCAATGCTGACATAGAATGAGTGTTCTCACAGATGAGCCTGGTCAAGTCCAAACTGAGGAACAGAATGGGACAAGAAACTCTCAGCAGCATACTCCACATAAAATACGGACTGAGAAGACAAGGCATATGCTGCAAGGACTTTGCCCCAAGCCAAGAGATGTTCCAGCGCTTCAATAGTCGCATGTACTCTGTGAGTGGAGCATCAGAGAGCAGGGAGACGGATGCAGATGAAGACAGTGAAGATGGATTTTAATTAAGGTAAGCACTGTTACTGTATCTTTTTTATTAGAGCCAAGATATGATGCTAAGAAGGAAAGTTGTTTTTGATGGATGATAATCCTCAAAGTACTGTAATATTTAATGGGATTTAGGGAATCCTAGGTATCCATCTTATAGTGTTATAGCTGAAGTATAATTTGACCGTATCCCTCATTAGAAAATCTTACCTTTTCTTTCTGCAGCACAAGCTCTGGCCTCTACACATGAAGGAAACAGCAGTGGAGGTATGAAGATACACCTAAATAAATAATTACCCAAAGACATCAGTACAAGGCCATGTTCTACAGAGACTGAAACTGCCTACTCTCTACCTGTCCTGTGGCATCTTAAGCTCATATGCCACTTTGACATTTGACTTTGATTGGCCCTCTTTGGGTCACCACACTCTCCTCAACTAAACAAGAGGATAGTTACATTCTCATTTCACACACGTTTTTGTTATGTTTGTTTTTATTATTTATATGGTTTTATTATGTTCTTGTTTGAATGTAGGCCATCAAGAATGTCTGGATGTAGAACTAAAACATGTTGAATGTTTCAGGATATTTAAGATATTTTCAGATATTTCATAGGTTCAGTTCAGACAAATTGTTATTTTGTTAAATATGTTTAATTTGCACCTTGGTACCTGAAGCAACTTGAAAGATAATGGTGGTGTTATTATAATAATAAAGAATTTATGAATTCAGGATGATATTTATTTTTCTGTGCAAATTTTAATTATCAGAGGTTTACTGTGTATATAATGTACTTGGTACATTAGTTTTCTAATTGTTAAATAATGTTAAAAGGTGGTTTAACTAACTTGTGATCATTGTCCTGAAGCTCAGGGGGGAGAAAAATAAATCAACTACCATGTGTACAGTTTTGCAAAACTGCGCACAGTTTACCAATTTGTGCACATGGATGTAAATGGACAAACTGTGCCCACAGTTGGCGAAGTCATCCCCACGGATTGTAAAATCGTGCACACAGTTTATTTATTTTTCTCTTCCTGGAACCTAGGGGTCTCTGTAGAAAAAGTCGCTTGTTTTGGGCTTGTTTTCAAAGGCCTGGTTGCTTATTTGTCTCGCGAGATCTGGCAACACTGGACTTAATGAAGGTAAACGGCTGTGCATAATGACACTGCACTCTGGTGCGGCACTTCTCGGAGGCCGCAGATTTAATTAACAAATTAGTCCTGCTGCCTTGAACTGAAGAAGCTTTTCAAAACAGTATGTATAAAAAAATGCGGCACAGCAACCTCTCTCGTGATAAATAATGTTTTATGTTATCTTATCATCCCAACCTGTGAGAGGCATCATGTGCCGCAAGGCATCCAGTCCAGAAGAAGTACTTCAGTTTGTGGCAGGCTGACAGTTCGTGCATCCAATCAGCGACAAGATAATTGTCTAATCGTACCTACTATTTCCATTTTGGGTCTCACCAAATGCTTTCGTGTTTTTTTTTCTACAATAGGCCATGCCTGTCATTTATAAATCTGGCTGTTTAGCTAGACATAGAATTAGACCTAAACTTGCACTCCTTCAAAAATCTAATTTATCTTTCGGTTTCTATTGTGCCTGCCTGTCCGCCCTGTGCAGCATCTAATGAGCATGTTGAAACATATCTCAAGACTTTAAAGCTATATTGCATAGTTTCTGTCGCTCCCATGAGGAATTCTAAGTAATGACAACACCACTGTTGTTGCATCCACATGATAAAAGCCTTCCGTGATCGCGTACCACCCCCACCACACAGTTGCTAGTAGCCAAGGAGGACATGGAGGAGTAAAAAAAGAAGAGGTTATTATACTCACTCGAGTTTCTGCACGCAAAAGTCACCGGAGGACACCATGTTCTAAACCTAGCCATACTGAGAAATACAGAGAGTGTTTTGTGAAGCTGATAGGCTTAATTAGCTATGTCAACTCATTTGGCAATGCTTGAATGTAACGGACGTTCATTAATATAAAAAAAGTTACGCACTAAAGCTTTAAACTATGCCACAGGCTTGAATCCTCCCCAGACTGAAACATGGCTTTCCCCTAAAATCCCAAATAATGACATAGCTATAGATGGATACAACATTTTTAGATGAGATCGAAGAAAAAAGGCATTCAAAGTTGTCATTTACGTAAAAGGCTGCCTCACTGTCTTTCGAATCGCCTCGTGCTCAGAGCTTAAACAAATGAATATATTGTGTTGGACCTCTATCTTTGTGGGACACGCATGTGACCATTGTTGGTATGTAAACCCCTGCTTCCCCCAGTACATTGCAAAGCTCACTGTATGCCTCCTGAATTAATAATATTAGGGGATCTTAATCTGGACTGACTCTCTAACAGCTCTTGCAAATTAAAAGAACACTGCCTGGAACTTAATCTTTTCCAACACATAACCCACCAGACCAAATAAAAAAAAAAATCATATACTTATGGACAAACCACACAATACCCTGCCCTTAAAATTAGTGATCACTGTCCCGCCACTTGTGTCAGACACACTAAAATCCCTAAATTGTAATCTCAAATTATCACCGCAAGAAATTATAATTTAAATCTTCGGACATTTTAAAATGATTTGTCAATATCTGACAGTGATAATGTTTTCTCTATACTGATCTTGCCGTGGCACTGAAAACTTTACAACATTTTAATGTTATTGATGACAGACACGCCCCCCATGACAAAACATGCTACAAACCGATATAGTCCTTGGTTCTCGCCACAATTCTCAGTGTCAAAGCCTGGTCCAAGACTAGATCCAGTGGCACCCCTGAGGACTGGTTAACCTTTAGGCATCAAAGAAACACCTGCACCAACATGATTAGGAAGGCTAAATCTAATTATTATCTGTCAGCTCTCTCTGCCGGAAATTCCGCTGAATGTCCTTCTTTTCAGCCGGATTTTTTTTTCTCCGGTCGATTAATGAGGACTATGGTTAATGGCTCCTCAGATTTCTGCAGGGTAAATCAATACAGCTAGCTAGATTATCTGTCCAATCTGAGTTTTCTGTTGCACGACTAAAACAACTTTTGAACGTTACTACACGTTCCACCAAGTTCCTGCCCCGTGCTTAGCGCTGCCCATGACGATTGTGATTGGTTAAAGAAATGGCAATAAACCAGAGCATGTTTTTCTTCCATCCCGGAATGCTGTGTGGACTAGCCAGACTATCCTCAGCAGTGCTTGGAGGAAGGTCTGGCAATGTGAGACTAAGGGTCCTATCTTGCACTCAGCACAATTGCCTTTGTACACCAACGCATGTATCATTCCTATTTTGCACCCAACTTTTCAGGTCAGGAGGCACTTTACAGCAGCTACAGTCCTCAGAAAATTGCAGCATTCTTTGTGGCTTGTTGTGTTTTACACAACATTTCCATGAATCATGGATGTGTTGATGACATAAATGAGGAAATATTAGAGGACTTAAAGCTGCAGTAAGTAAGATTGTGAAGATCCAGGACTTCGCCAAGAAATTTGAACATCGACAACTTTTCAGTCCCTCCCCCCTTTCTGCTGCAGCCCAAACCGTCTCCTAAGCCCCTCCCACACAACGGAGTTTGACAGAACTGCCGGCCGGCATGTCAGACAACATGTTCAATAACTAAACACTAACACAATGTTAACTTTACTCACCAACAGTAAAACGATGCTAACTAGCAGGCTACCGTTTGCCATTTCAGCATCACATCAGACCGACCACTGTGCAAACGTTACTATTCTCCTCACCAACATAGCTTTGTGGACTTTTGACTACTAATAACCAAGTGAAAGATAAATCATTCATGGTAATTATGTTACCTGTCGAGAAGAAATGTGGCTACGTCTGCATCGTTCTTCAGATCTTTAAAATCCCGCAGCTCACGCCACCTCACGCCACCTCTGAAAAGCCTCTCCAATATTCACCGGAGTTTTGGGAAACCTTTCTGCAGCTCGTGCGCAGGGAGGGGGGAGGGGAGAATGCTCTTATATGCGTGTACGTGCCTGAGCAGTGATTGACAGGCAGATAGACACCCCCTGTGGCCCTGATTGGAGAAAATCAACCGGGAGCGGTGGAATTTTGCCAATAGCACTACAGGCTGTAGGAGGTGCCAGAGGAGCAGGTGGGTATTTGGAGGCCCACGCTCCATGGCTGCAGCAATCCTCTCCAGACTGTGGAGATGGGCCTGAGAGGCCGCAGCAACATCGCCACCCGGTCAAGACGGGCATTTATTACTTTGCCGCATCCCGGACAGCTCCCGCTGGCGTGCGCCAGGCAAATCCGCCGTCATAATAGCAATCCACCATGGAACAAGTGCGCCTGCTCTTAAAGGTAATGTGAGAGTATGCTCTGATTGGTTTATTGCACATTAAGCCCAAACCACACCTAGCTACTTCAGACCAACCCATTTTTAGATTTATTTTATTTATTATTTCAGGACAATTCACATTTAATGAACATGTACAGCAGTACACGTAAAAGTGCCAGATTGTAGCCCAAAGGCTAATTTCCATCTGTAGTCCCATTTGGCAGATATAATTTACAATAACAGGACATAAGGAAAACACTATTAACATTTGCTATATAAAACAGGATAAAACAGGACGAAAGAAGAAAAAAAAAAATATATATATATATATATAATATAATAGCAAAAAAAATAAAATAAATATATATATATATCCGCCCACAAAGCTACTTGAGTTTCACGTTTGATACTGGCGTTTCAGATCGTTAAAATAGGGCCCACGGTCTCTTTTAATATTTGCAGATTCAACTGTAGACAATTACCATATCAGTCCAGTAGAGGCAGTACCCAATGCCTCAGCTTCATCTTCTGACTGCAAATCTTCAAGTCTGCTATGCAGTGCAGACGTTTATAAAGCTCTGCTTAAGTTAAAAACATGCAAAAACACTTATGCAGATACTCTTAAGACATATCATCAGTTGAGTGCTGCCTTAATATGTCCTCATATTTTTAACAGGTATGATTCCAGCTTCATGGAAAAGCGCCTCAGTAGTAGATCTCAAGAACTACCGCCCAATATCTAAACTTTATTTCTTAGCAAAAATCCTAGAATTATTTGTAAATTTACAGTTACGCACCTTTATTGACTCACTAATTATACTTCAGCCACAGAAGTCTGGTTTACACCCTGGTCACAGCACAATAAGAGCTGCAGTTTCAGTCATTGTCTCCTCCCTGGATAAAAAACTATTTTGTCTTTGGCCTTTCCAAAGCATTTAATGCCGTTGATCATAAAATCCAATTCCATAAACTGCAGTCTATAGATCTGGATGAAGTCACTTAATTGGTTTCACTCTTACCTTACAGAGAGAGCTTATTCTGTTGTTGCTGATGGTACTTAGTAAAGCAATCTTACCATCAGAAATGGTTTGCCACAGGGGTCAGTCTTTGGAATTAAAGGATGTCTGTCTTCTGCCTTCCAAAAAAGTATTGTGCAGTCAACCTTCATGTCTGTACTTGACTACGGTGATATTCTGTATTGTCATGCTGCCCCATAAACATTTTTTTTTTTAAATGTCCTATCCTGTTAATTATCTTGTGAGCCCTCAAATTTATATTGCAACCTCGAGAACAGGAACCATTGGATGACACAACATGTTACTTGTTACTAATTTAGTACTTTTATGGATGTTGGTAGGCTAGCTTTTTTGCCCTGCTTGCATTCTTTACACTTAGCTAAGCTAATCACATCTCCACTCCACCTCTGTACTAACACAAAAACATGAGAATGGCATCTTCTCATCTCACTTTTGGAAAAAAACAAAAACAAATAAAATATGCTATTACCCAAAATGTGCTTTTGTTTATGTGATTGAATTAAAGTTAGAATTAGATTACTTATATCAAGGGGACATTTAGGTAATGGTGAAATATTGGAATGGGGTGGAGAGGGTTAGATAAAACAAAAAGATAGGAAAACTCATACGCACAGTTATATAAAGGTGTTTGAGGAGGGTGAAACGTTGGATCATTTTGGGGTGACATTTAGGACACCATGCAGGGCTTTTGGTCCCAGAGGAGAATGATGGCAATGTGACCCACACAAAGTGAATGATCAGGAGCCAGGCTTCAGGGGACTTCAGGTGACTTCATATGACATCGCAAAATGGCTGCCTAGGGAAGCTTTGACACCAAATGAATGAATAAATGCGGAGAATACCTGGCTCCACCAACAAAGAAGTCATCATCACTTTGCCTCTTTTTAACTTGCATGCCCTTACAAAGACAATAAAAGTTGTGAAATACATTTATATTTTATTTAAAAGGAAGTGCACGTGTATTTGAAAAAGCAGATGAAGCATGTCTGAAATTTGATGAACGGCTGTCAATTGCTTTACTTTATCGTCATTGTGTTTTAATGTTGAACCCACATCATGTTCTTGAGGAAAGAGGGCTGGTTGTACAGTTGGTGTAGGCCTTTATTATTTATCCGCCTGGTTTCCTTTGATATACAATTATCAAATTTTAAAGTACAGAGCCAGTGACACAGTGTGACACACACACACACAAATTAAAACAAATCCATTTGATTAGAATGTTATGTTATGATATAAAAACAGATCCAGTTTATAGCCTCAAAAACTCAACATGCGGCAGCATTGTAGTTTCACAAATGCTTGTTTTTAATTCACTCTAAATTTATATAACATAGCTGCGGCTGTAGTGTAAATGACCTGCTTTTAACATAGAATTTAGTGATTTTGTTTCTTGAGTTGAAATATTTCAATTCACACAAATTTTGCATCTTTGCCTCATTCCCGTCGCACCATTACCGTCATTTTGCGTGAATTTCCGGTCCATTTGTGTCTTTGCATTTACTTTGCATGTGATCGTGCCACCGAAAATGCAGGCAGTGTGAACGCGCCATTAGGCCTCAGATATTTAAAATTCAAAACAGGTCAAGATTCAAGTTTAGGGGTTATAAATTTTTACCAAAGAAAATTGTCTTTATTATAACTAAACACCATGGCTGCAGTTGAATAGTCCTTTTTGCTTAGGAAGGTTCCTAACAGAGTGAAATGACCAGAAAATTATTTAGATGCACTTTCTGTAGTCCACCTTCGCAACAGTGTAGTTTCACCGGCAGACCCACGTCAATAACATCCACTGCCACATAATTATGTAGCCGTGTGTAAGGGCAGTCGGATTCTCTGAGCACCGCGGTTTTCTTTTCCTTTTGAATTCTCCTTCACGTCTTTCCTTGACCTCAGGACATTTACCATTGGGGTTAAGGAAAGTGTTTTTTGCCCATGTTTGCTGTTTTTGTGCCAATTTTCACATCACCATGGCCCTTTGTATAAGACACTCCCGATGAATGACTGAGACACCACTTACAGCATGAGACAGATGTGACGTATATATGACACTACCAATCTACCTGTACTGATAACTGGCCAGGGTTGCACCAGATGTACTGTTGCAACATTTATAGCATTAATTAAGTATAATATCATCACAGATGCTGTGTTGCTGTATCATTTTGTTGACATAAAACATGCAGCATGGCTGATTGCAGTATTACTCATGGCTGATGCTGAAAACTATTTTGGCTGTAATTTATTAATCAGCTGAATCAAGGACCAAAAACACACATCTATGTGCTCAATCCCTCATGAGAGATAAAATAAATGTTAGTTTTTTTCCATTTTGGGTGACAAGCCAAAAACACGGATTAATGCATTGATTTTCGAAGTAAGAGTTACTGAAAACCAAGCAGTCATTGTATTCATCAAGGTGCTTCTCTTACATATCTCATCATAAGAAGAAATGGTTGAATAAGAACCTATTGAATTAATAAATCTCATGATGTGCTCCAGTAGTTTAACAGGTGGCACTAACACGTCTCCATGCAAGCTGAACATATGTTCATATGTTAAAGCCCATATTTCTATTCAGCTCTGTGTAAGGAGGTGACTTTGTTTCAGAGATTTTAAAAAGCCAGGACAGAAAGGAAATATTTAATATCCTACACCTTGCACAAATCTTTTTTTTATTTTTTTTATTTAGCTTGATTGTCACAGATCTGTCACGGAATTAGCGAGGCTTGGACCCAAATGCTGAGTTGAAGGAATTTAATAACCAAACTCACAACAAAAAGTGTCCAGAGGTAGGCAGACAGGCAAACATGAAAATAATCCAAAAGAGGCAAGAAGGCAGAAAACGAGACACAACGCAAGACACTGAACCCAAGACAAAACATACAAACACCAACAATGATCCGACACGAGACAAAGACAGCACAGAGAAAAGAAACAAGGGAAACAAGGTAAACAAGGGACAGGTGACACTAGGGCTCAAGAAAGAAACAAATCGGGTACGAAGACAATCACAATTACAAAAAAAAAAAAAAAAAAAAAAAAAAAAAAAAAAAAAAAAAATTTTTATTAAACTTCACATAGGAAGAAGTTGAACTACAGCAAAGACGTAGACATATTTATTAACTCTTGTACAGTATGGTGCTGCACATTTTATCATTACCCATAATTTCTCTTGTTAAAATCTAACATTGACTCCATGTTCTATTGTGTTTGTGTTATATGGTGTAGGTGAAATGCTTGAGTGGCGATATTCTAGATCTGGCACAGTACATCCCACCTCCAACTTTGGACTAGCCTGGAAACCAGATGAATCTCCAAACTCATGTTTTATTTGGTATGGCAGATACTGTATGTCTGGCCCCCCTCAAATTCAGACAGATTTCCAGCTGGCCAGATCCTGGGCAGACCAATCCCAACCATTAATCTCACTTGGGCGGGTTTAAGATGATGACTGACAGAGAAGCATCATGCTTACCGAACGTATAACTGGCATACCGGTCCAGTGCAACGCACCTGGCTCACGAAACTCCGATCCAACTGTCAAGCTAGGCAGTTCTGATCAAATATTAATTAAGATTCTGTTACTGCATTGCCTATTTCTCGCATAAAATGTTTTCAGAAACATGTGCCAGTGTATTGTTTAGCTGTACTTTGAGAAAGTTTGTGACCAGGCAGCCATCTTCTTCATGCTTCAAAACGGATAAAGGACTGCACCAACTTGCATGTGCAGCGGAGAACCAAGTCGTTTCGTTTCCCTGATTGGTTTTTAAGTCTGTTCAATTGCATCCAGAGGCATTTTGGTCTGTGCTGCTGATAATGCCCCTCGGAAATCAAAAATGAACTGAAAGATTCCGCACTAATTCACATTTCATCCATTTAATTAGAAGATTTAAAGAAGTCATGTTTTTCCTGCTGCTATTTTTTGTCATCATAGTCATTTCATTACCCGAGAACATAAATATTGTTTTGCTGCCCTATGCCACAAACTGATAATAGTGTACTATATCTGTGGTTGTGTGATCAAAATTGTTGATATGTAGCTAGTAATTTTGGTTTGTCTCATGGTGAGAGATCGGTCAATTAACATGCTAATTTTGTGCTCACCTTTGCTTTTTTTGGTCTGATGACATTGACTTTTAAAGCTGCAGTAGGTAAGATTGTGAAGAGCCAGGACTTTGCCAACAAATTTGAACATCGACAACTTCTCAGTCCCTCCTCCCTTTCTGCTGCAGCCCAAACCGTCTCCTAAGCCCCTCCCACACAACGGAGTTTGACAGAACTGCCGGCATGTCAGACAGACAACATGTTCAATAACTAAAACACTAACACAACGTAACGAACTAACTTTTACTCACCAACAGTAAAAACGATGCTAACTAGCAGGCTACCGTTAGTCATTTCAGCATCACATCAGACCGGACCACTTGCGCAACGTGTACTATCATCCTCACTAACGTAGCTTTGTGGACTTTTGACTACTAATAACCAAGTGAAAGATAAATCATTCATGGTAATTATGTTACCTGTTGAGAGGAAATGTGGCTACATCTGCATCGTTCTTCAGATCTTTAAAATCCTGCAGCCACGCCACCTCTGAAAAGCCACTCCATCATTCACGGACTTTTGGAAAACCTTTCTGCAGCTGCGTCTGGGAGGGAGGGAGAAGCGCTATATATGCGTGCGCCTGAGCAGTGACTGACAGGCAGATAGACCACCCCTGTGGCCCTGATTGGAGAAAATCGACTGGGAGCGGTGGAATTTTGCCAATGGCACTACAGGCTGTAAGAGGTGCCAGAGGAACTGTCTTTTTTTTTTTTTTTTTACATAATTCATGTAGTTCTACTGGAACATAGGGTCAGTTTCAGCAAATATGACAGAAAGTTAGTTTTATAAGACTTACCTACTGCATCTTTAAGTTTAAAGCATCACTGTAGTAACCAACCACAACAGGTCTGCACAGGAGCTGCTTATATTTGTGCTAAAATATCTCAATATATAATAAAGCCTGCTTTCTCACCAATCTGAGTAAACTGCATAACCAATATTCCAGAAGATGCAAAGGAACAGAAAATACCTTTTATTGGAAAATATTTGTTTGTACAACTACACATTAATCGAAACATCACGCATCGCATTAATGTGTAAAACGATAGAACCAACTGTACAGCAGGATGGCATTGAATTAACAGTCAGTAAGAAGAGCTGTTTATAGGCCAATTGTGTTTAGAAACTGCCACTATGCAACGTATAAGCAATTTGTCTGTATGACGTGTGGTAAGCCTAATTATCTGCAGTTAGTTCCAGTAGAAGTAGTGTCCTGGATTCAAAATAAAAGAGATGGTCCAATTGCATTTACTTTCCAGCTGAATCCCTGGCTGTTGTAGTTTCATCGTCACGGCCAAAGGTTTTAGAAGTAATGTCAATTCAAGGATGTAAATTTGCCATAAAGTATGCAGTTATAGATTAAAAAAACTTCTGAGAAAAATACTTGCCGAGATATGTTTTTTCCTAATGACTGGCTCATAATTGTAAAGGCATTTCTACAAAATGTTTGGTAATGTTTGTTATTTTATCAGTTTGTAATTTTTGAATAATTTTGGATAACTTCCTTAGATGTTTAGTGGTGCTTATTATAGGGAAAATGGAGACAGTGTTCAATTGGCACACATCCAATTGATTATTTCAAAGTAATTGTTAGTGTAAGATGGAGAGTATTTAGGGCAGAGCACAGCAGGTCAGTTGAACATGCAAAAATGTTAAATGTGTCTACAAGCAAGAATCCAGTTGTATGAAGAATACAGTTTACGGTAAAAAAATAATAAATGAGTTATTACTCTTTTTTTCCCTATACTTTTAAAACTGTAGACTTTGAACTTGAGACTTGATGTTGCAAAAATTAGGACTTGTGACTTGACTTGGACTTGTCTGCTGTGAGACTGCACTTATTTCAGACTCCAAATTCAGATTTAGATTTTATAAAATAAATGTACCTATAAATTTACCTACATGTACCTATTACATACACTTAGACACAGGTCTAAATACAGGATGTCTGCCAACTAGTGGAGGGGAGTATGTTATATGACATATAACACTCTATTCAGAGAAAACAGCTGTTTGATTCAGCACCACGTACTGTCGCAATTTTGCGACTCTGGCGCTTAAAGGGTTAACTTGGACTTGCCCTCGAAGACTTGAGACATGACTTGGACTTGTCCTCTAAAGACTTGAGACATGACTTGGACTTGCCCTCTAAAGACTTGAGACATGACTTGGACTGGTCCTTGAAGACTTGAGACATGACTAAGACTTGCCCTTTAAAAACTTGAGACATAACTTGGACTTGCTCTCGAAGACTTGAGACATGACTTGGACTTGCCCTCAAAGTATTGGGACTTGCCCTGAACGATTTGGGACCATACTTGGACTTGCCCCTTAAAGACTTGAGACCTGACCTGGACTTGCCCACAAAAACTTGGGACCTGACTTGCACTTGATCCAAACAATTTAAACAGCTTCTTTTCAGGAAACGTTTGTGGTATTTTTTTAAGAAATCATTTTTAAATTGCAGACCCACAAAATAAAGCATTCCTGAAATGAATGATATATGTAATTTTGAAAGAAATGCTTTTACAATTATCAACCAGGAATTAAGACATTCAATCAGTCCCTCCAGAAAAACGCGATTATGCGATCGCATAATTCAATGCATAATCAGCCAAAGTCTGCATATTTATGCGGGGGCCGCATTTCTTCAAATACGCCGCACTTTCGCCGCATAAATTGACGATTTCCGCGCAAAATATGCAGGGCTTGCATGATTTCATAAGCCTCGCATTTTCGTTGTAAAAAAGTCCCCTTCGTTTTCATTTTTGTAACATTGCCAAAATTAGGAACATCCTGTCTCAAAATGATGCTGAAAAACTAGTCCATATATTCGTTACTTCCAGGCTGGACTATTGTAATTCCCTACTGTCAGGTTGCTCAAATAAGTCCCTTAAGACTCTCCAGCTGATCCAGAATGGTGCAGCGCGTGTTCTGACAAGAACTAAGAAAAGAGATCATATTTCACCTGTATTGGCTTCTCTGCATTGGCTTCCTGTGAAAACCAGGATTGAATTTAAAATCCTTCTCCTGACCTACAAAGCTCTAACTGGTCTAGCACCAACATATCTAGAAGAGCACCTAATACCTTATTGTCCCACTAGGGCACTGCGCTCCCAGAATGCAGAGTTACTTGTGGTACCTAGAGTCTCTAAAAGTAGAATGGGAGCCAGAGCCTTCAGCTACCAGGCTCCGCTCCTGTGGAACCAGCTCCCAGTCTGGGTTCGGGGGGCAGAAACCGTCACCACATTTAAGAATGAACTTAAAACTCTCCTCTTTGATAAAGCTTATAGTTAGGGAGTGAGGAGTTGCAGCGTCTGCTTAGCCCGGCCACCTGCTTCTCTTCATAGTCGTCAGATTAATAATATAATAAAAGTAGAGGGAGGCAGGCAAGTACAGCCCGATCCGGTTGGGGAGAATTCTAGCCCGACCAGCTCTTAGTTATGCTGTTATAGTTCTAGACTGCCGGGGGACTTCCTTCCTTTGACACACTGAGCTGCTCTCTTCTCTCCCTTTCCATTTGTGTGCATCCCATCCCAGAAATGCTTGTTACTAACCTATCCTTATGTTTTTTTTTTCACCCAGCATATTTCCTTGGAGTACGTTGGCACCAAGATCTTGGTTGCAGCTGTCGCCATGGTCCTGCTGCACTCCCTGCTAAGCTCTGCAGTGCCCTGCAACGTCATGCAGCGTTTGCTGAACCCTTCCTGCTACGTCCATCCATGCTCTGCTGTGCCGCGTTACATACTGTAAATCCCTGCAGCGCCCTGATATGACATGAACTATTACGACTACCATTTGAAGTCACTGTTCCATTATTAATGTGACTATTATTGCCACTGTTCATCACATCCCCAACCGGCACCGTCAGACACCGCCTACCAAGAGCCTGGGTCTGTCCGAAGTTTCTTCCTAATAGGGAGTTTTTTTCCTCGCCACTGGGCTGCCCTTTGTGTGAGCCCCCTAATCATTGCGCTTTACTGGAAAAATGTATTTAGACACACACACACACACACACACACACACACACACACATACACACACCAATTACCACCACACCACATAGGTAAAAACATCATAAAACTAACATCAACAGAGATGTAAGTGGAAAGAATACCAGATATTATCCTCTGCCACCACAGCACCAAAACAATTACAATGGAAATGTAACTATAAACAGCAAAGCAGCAGAACTCCCTGGAATCACAGTTCAACAGCAAGCTTTATAAGTCAACGGGTAGGCTACAGGATCTGCATCAGTGCAGAACAAAATCACAACATCACTACCAGTGGTGGAAGAAGTATTCAGATCTTTTACTTCAGTAGAAGTACTAATACCATACTGTCCTGCATTGAAAATGTTACTTAAGTAAAAGTATGTAAGTATCATCACGAAAATGTACATGAAATAGTTAAAGTGAAAGTACTGAATGTCGAAAAATCCTCATATTCTTTAAACAAACCAAACAATTCTGTCAATCAACTAGTGTTTAACGGTCTCATCATCTCAGCTGGACTTGTAGCCGTTATATTGTCGGCTAGTTTACTTTAGAATCAAACATCAGATGTTATAAACTACATGTGTTTTGTGTACAGAAATCTTAATGTGTAAAGTAACTAGTAACTAAAGCTGTAACAGATGTAAAGTACAAGTACCTCAACATTTGGACTCAAGTACAGTGCTAGAGTACATGTACTTAGTTACATTCCACCACTGATCATTACTGAGACACAAACCACTGTGCAATACACTAAACTGTGAATAAAATAAAAATAAAAAAAACAGCAGCAGCAACACATAACACTGTTATTAACAACAATAATGAAACAGCAGCACAACACGTAGGCTACATATTGTTGCATAATCATCAATGCATTTTTTTTTAATTTACATGCAGGATCCGAGCTATAGGTAGCAGCAGGGACGGACTGAGACCAAAAATTGGCCCTGGCATTTTGGCCCAGACGGCGCACACCGCACGTCAGATCACAAAATACCAGCCGTCCTTGCACTCCCCTGAATATGTATAGCAACTCCTACTCCTTAAAAATACTAACGTCATGTAATGAGTAAGCAAGAATCAGTGAGAGTTGACACATTAAATACAAAAAAGTGCCATTTATTAATATAATAAAAACGGTATACTCCTCATGAATCATAAAACAAGCTATATATATATATATATATATATTTATCATTTCACGACTGAAGAGGCCCTGTACTTTAATTTGAATTGGTCTATCATGAGTTTTTGTCTGCCAGTGCAGATAGAAAAGCTACAATTCTCATTAAGAAAGTTTGCATGATGTGCAACGTTTATCTAGGCTACTTTAAGGACACAAATGCACAAGCTTAAGGTTTGATGAACCTTAAGGTGGTGTTTTGCTTATTTTTAAGATGTAGGCTACTTTGTTGAATGAAAGGCAGGCTAATATAGCCTAATAGTAATAAAACGGTGAGAAAATGATCAGTCAAGACTCAGATACCGGCGCACTTAGCCAAACTAATGCAATGATACAGTATAGCATGCCTATTTCTTATATTGTTGTAGTGTTATCATCAACAGTTTGTCCACCACTCAGTTTTATCAAGGGGTTAAGTGTTTTAAGGGGAGTTGTGTTTACCGCAGGTTGTAGCCTCACTCCCTCATCTCTGTCCCTCTCCTCCTGAGTCTCCTCCTCACTGTGCATGTCACTGTAGCCGACACCAGCACCACTATCATCGGCCACGGGAGCTGATGAAGGTCCTGCTACTGGCCAAAACATGTCTGTCCATTTGGCACATTTGGCAGCGCTTCTTTTTCTCACGCAGCTTCTCTGCACCTCCTTTGCGTTTCTTCTCCATGATCTCTATCACTGTTCTAGCCTGGCAGATGCACACCCGAAACTGCATGCAGGCAGAAATCCCAAAGAGGGTGTTGTTTAAAGATATGACGTCCTCTGCATTGTCTTGGTTAACGTTATCCTCACCTAGCGCCACTCCACAGCTAGCTGCTGCTGTAGCGGCATATTCATCGCTTTGGACTGTTGTTCATCATGTCTGTATCCCCAACAGTAGTCGTAAAAAAGTTTGTCATCTTTGGCAGCGTTGCCAAATACTTATCGGGACTTTTTTCTTTTATTTGAGCCACTCGGGTAACTTAGTTTAATTTCGCTCTTACGGTAGGGTTCCACACAGCGAAACACCTCGCGAATTTCGGCCAGCGAAAGTTTGCCTCGGGGGGCGTGGTCGCGAAAACAACACGCAAGACTGCAACATTTTTTTAAATGTCCCGGGCTGTCAGAAGACAGGGCGGTAAAAATGCACAGCAGCAAACCATCGGTAAAATGTTAGCTCATAAATGCTCTGGTAACCTGGCTATGTAGCCTAGCTGCCTTGCTATGCTTACAATGAAATGCAATGTCCGAACATGCTAGCGGGTGACCTGTCGGCTAGCTGAATCATTTTGAGTGTTTAAACTATCTCCAGTGGTCTATTTGGTGGTGTGTGTTCGCCCTGTTTAAGTTTGTGTGACATACAAACAACAATCCGTGTTGCTACAAGCGTCAATGTTTGCCAATAAAACATGTAATCAAACAAATGCACAAGTAGCCTAGCTAGCTAGCTGCCTGGCTAGGCTACAATGAAATCCACTGTCCGAACATGCTAGCGATTAGCCTGTCGGCTAGCTGAAAAGTTTGAGGGCTAGATTTACTAACACTAGCGCAGTTTGCGCTGCGTCCGTTTATGCGAGTTCGGTAATAGCGCACGCTATGCTTCCACATTTTGCGTAGTATTTATCAACCCTGACACCCATCAGGCAATCAGCGTCTTTCTCCGCCCACTATACCGTAAATTGCGCTGTAGCAAAGCGGTACTTGTGCTATGATATGGCTGAGTGCAGACTGCGATATTCCCACTGCTGATGCAATGACTGTTTGAAATGATCCTGATGCCAATATTTGTAATGTAGGGAGGAGTTTAACAACTGCTGGAATGGGATGTGAACGCTGAGTGGGAGATTCAATTTCATCTTTGATTTCTTCCAGTAACTCTAATATTGCATGGCTGCTTGATCCGTAACGCTAAATGATGTTGTGTTCACTGACAAAGTGTGATTCTTGTGTTTAAAAATATTTTCAGCCTCGCCTATGTCTTCGTCTTGCTCAAATTACTGTTGCCATTTCACCAGCGGCATAAAGGTCTACGAGGAAATCGATTGCGGCTGGTTTAGACCTGCTTTTAAGAGGCGGAGAATTTCCCCCGCAGAATAGAGGCGCGCTCTTACTGACAATCTTTGTAAATACCACGGAATATATAATTAGGGGCACTTTGCGCTTATCCTCCCACCTTTTTGGGTGGAACTCCCACTTTCCCCACGACCCTCCCACGAACGCATATTGAAAGCGCAACTTGTCTCTTCTCGCTCATGTGGCAGACAATCTGCGATTTTACCCAAGTGCGCCCTGTTTGTAAATAGCCCGCATCGGTTACGTCCGTCTTTGCGACCAATTAGCGCCTGGAAACAGGCGCAAACGGCTTGATAAATCTAGCCCTGAGTGTTTAAACTAACATATACAGTGATCTATTTAGTGGTGTATGTGCCCTAATTAAGTTTGTGTGTCATATAAAACACAATTCGTGTTGATAGAAGTACCGATGTTCGTGTAGAAACATTTTAATCACATCCAAATTTTCATGATACTGCGCTGATGACCTCCGCCATCTTGGTCAGACTTTTTTTGTAACTCCCGCCTCCAAACACAAACACGCGGACCTGATTGGTTCTCGAGTGGTCCTCATTTGAATAAAGTTAAACTTTCGTCAACTTTATTTCGCTCCCCTCGGTGAGTCGCTCTCATCTCGCTCAATCAGGGCGAATTTCGTCTCCATTCAACCTCAATGAGAGCAAAGTGAAATTTCGCTGTGTGGAACCCTACCGTAAGACTCGTCTTGCTTCGCCTCTGTTTGTGTACTTCCCAGTTCTCCGGTCACTGTGTGTTTATCTTTCGCGCCGCGCACCGTTATGGACTAGTCCATTTCAATGTGAAAGTAGGGGGTGTATGGAAAAAAATTGTCTATGTGATATTTGTGACTAAAGTGTTTTTTGGCCAGCCCAGAGTCAATTGAAAAAAACAATGGGCCGCCGATCTAGGCCTAACACTTTTATGGGCCAGACAAAAAAAAAGAAAAAAAAAAGTAATGATAATAAATTGTCTGGACAATCTGGGGCCCCTGCACATGTGGGGCCCCTAGGCTGCAGCCTAGTAAGCCTGTGCATTAATCCGCGCCTGGTCACACTGCTTGCTCTTGGGGGAATTATTAGAATTTTTGGGGCTTTGTAAATTAAGTGTAAATTAAAGAGTGTGGTCTAGACCTACTCTTATCTGTAAAGTGTCTCGAGATAACTCTTGTTATGATTTGATACTATAAATAAAATTGAACATACAGTATCTTAGCAGAAAGTAAAAAAATGTTGCATTTACTTCCCACAAGAGCAGCCATTTTCCCTTGTTGCCATGGGAACGTTATGAAGTGACATAATTACTCAACGTGAACATCATCGAAAAGCAGGGTGTTGGGGGAATCACTTTTTTTTCTCCTTTTCATCAAGCTGCAGTTTTTGCAAGTTCCCGCAATTTCATCGCATAAAATTGCATAAATATCCCGCATATTCCATCGCATTTTTTAAGAAAACATGCCGCATAATCAAGGATTATGTTCAATGAACAAGTAATCCAAGGTAATTTGATGGCTACATGGATTACCATTGCTATTGCTAGATTCTGTTTGAAGCAAAAACTCCCCACGTCACTGTAATGTGGGGACACACCAAAAGGTTCAATATTGTATCATATGTTACATTTTTTATTTTGTACCTTGAGAAGTTGTCTTTGCCACCAGATAAATGTCAATGTATGGTATATCTTTACATTCATTCACTGAAACCATCTCACCATCATTGTCCTAAAAGTGTTAAGGATTGGTTTACTCAGGTACAGTATCTGTACCGTAGCCAACACTTTACTTCCTGCAGAGAAAAAAACAGTATGTTTTCCCTTCAGAAAGCTCAGCATCAAAGGAGCTCAGTGATGTGCTCCAGTAGCTTTATGTGAGGCGTTGACGTTCCTTCACACAGACTAAATGAGCATATGTCTCATTCCCACTGCAATCAGGATGGAGATGAAAATACAAACGCCTGGCCCTTAATTTATTTATGAATGTCCCCCACCCTGGTGACTAAACAGATGCTTTGCTCAGGTACAACACAAGATGTGTGTGTGTGTGTGTGTGTGTGTGTGTGTGTGTGTGTGTGTGTGTGTGTGTGTGGCGTGCGCGTGTTTTAGTACATATTTGGAATTGGGTTCACAGTAAGTGTGTGTACCCAAGTTGTGGATGCATGGTATTGTGGGTTTGAATTTGACCAGGAATTGTGTAACCATAATATATTGTGCATGTGCTAAGGTGTGTGATATTGTATCATGTGTCTCTGCATTTGTATTTATGTGTATGTGTTAGTGCAGATATGTGTCAAAGTCTAGTTGTGTGTGTGTATGTGTGTGTGTGTGTGTGTATTGATGACAAGTTCTCCATGCTAATGCTCTCTACTGTTTGTGTGTGTTGGACTTTATGAGCATTACTATGTGTGCATCTGAGCTCAGGTTGTGTGTGTGCATAGCCAGTGTTTTGAAGATTCCATCCTTCAAAGCAGAGGCAGGTAACAGAGGCGGTGATGGCTTTCCATTTTATATGCCACTCAAAACAGCCCTGAGGCTCTGCTGCATCCCAGACATGCTGAGGTAATATACTTAAAACACACACACACACACACACACACACACACACAAATAAAAATAAATCCATCTGATTTGAATATTATCATGTTAATGACTAACAAGCCAACGGAGAGTTACTATACTGACCCTGGCTGTAATTACATTTGCTGCCGCTAGGGTGCATCTAGATTTCTAGGCTAGTTCAGTACATGAATGTTTGTAAAACTAACAAGGAATGATAATGGGATGTGTGCCAACTGATGTCAGACTGGGATGGAACTAAACAACACATTCTCATGAACAGGTTCGTATGATATTGTACAAAAACGTATGCACAACAATTCGTATTATATTTTACCAAATTACGCCGACCGTCATCCGGTCATGTGAGGAAGCCGACTGTTCACATATGACCATGTGTGTGACCATATGTTAAGTTTAGTGTTGGTTACAGTTAAGTTTAGCCAACAACAATGGACTGTCATGCGATGATGACACCAAAACGACTAGTTAAGATTGAAATAAAGCTTGTGGTTTGGGTTAAAACATAGGTCCCCTCAAGTAGGACTCCTAGGACGCAAACATCCGTTTCCTGGATGAACGTCTTGGGTTCTCCCCTTAAGTTCTTTTGGGACACGAACTCTGCTCCCCTGTTTGAAAGCCCTGTGTTTTAGGACCTTACTATCCATCCAGACCTCCTCCCTTAGATGCCGTTTTGGTTTTTCATTTTGTTGAAAGGTAGAACAGTGCACATAAAACAAGCTGTCGGGAAAAAGCCACCAACTTTGGGGAAAAGGCAAGGGGCAAAGTCGGTGGGAGCTGGAGTTGGCAACAAACAGTAGGAAGAAGATCAAGTGAACAAGTGAGTGGGGAGTGACAGAATCTGGAATGAAACAGAGGTTAATGAATGGGAAAAAGGCAGGCATGGAGAATATGATCTAGAAATATGAATGCTGAGTAACTCCTGTCTCATCTAAAATGCTGTGGAGTTAAGCTTGCCATCTCATTGTGCTGTTATTGAGACAAAGCCTTAGACAGAAATCAGATTTTGCAGGCCTGAGTACATAAGCCAGGGGTGTCAAACATATGACCCTAGGGCCAGAACCGGCCCAGCAAAGGGTCGGGAAGGTGGGAAATATGAAGAGAAGTCAATTCCACATTTTCTATATTCCCATTTG
Source organism: Perca fluviatilis (assembly GCF_010015445.1). Classification (NCBI taxonomy): domain Eukaryota; kingdom Metazoa; phylum Chordata; class Actinopteri; order Perciformes; family Percidae; genus Perca; species Perca fluviatilis. Next base: position 11,339,324 of record NC_053121.1, on the reverse strand, counting down.
TCCACTCCTAATAACAGAAGCAGGTTAGGCTGTTATAGATCCCACATGCTTACTTTACATGCAGGCTACACACTGTAAAGCGGATAGGCTTTCATGCATGGTCATGCAGGAGCTGCCGGTGGAAAAAAAAAAGAGTCTGGTCTGGTTTTCCCCTAAAACATTTACCAGTTCCTATTTCTACACACATGTAGTCTAAATTGGAACCCAGTGTTTTTGGTGTGTTCACAGCATGTTTCAGTGCTCAAGGAATATAATGTTCGGCGCCACTATCAGACTCATTTTCTTTTCCAGTTGAAAACTGAGACATATTCTTAAAATTGCATTTATTTTTATAAGATATCTCAGGCTGTTCATCATCTGTTTTGTAAATAGACTGTTCAATATGTACTTTTACCCCTTTACACCAACAAAAAGGGACACATTTGGAGTTGTTATTAATCAGCTATGATGCAATGGTTTTACTGGTCTGGCTCATTTGGCTCACATCAAATTGGGCTGTATGTGGCCCATGAACTAAAATACGCTTGACAGCCCTGACATCAGCCAAAATGCTCCATTATTTTACATGTAGCATTGCAGTGTAGATGCTACATGATCTGCCTGAAACTTGTATAGAACTGTTATATGAATTGCATGCAAGAATACACACAACAAAACACCAGCACTGTCCCCAAATTATGTTTTGTTTTATTTAAATGATTTATTCCAGCCTTGTGCACAGAGGAAAGATTCAAGGAAAAAAAGTATGACTTGATTGAACCAGAACACAAAGACATATTATATGGTGGCTACTTTGAGTTTGTAATGTGTTATCTTTGTTGCCACATTGGTTGTGTCCTTAAAATATGGTATTTAAAAGAAAGTTCAAACAAACCAGTTATACGCTTCTTATAACATGTCCTTAAGATCTCTGCCCTGTTATTGATTTTAGAGAACCCTTGAATCCAGTCCAGGGCATGCAGGTGGCAGGAACATCACATTTATCAGTTTGGTGCTTTCTCAACCGGTGACCTTTATTACATTCTCATCCACCAGGTGGTGTGGAATCTCCACAGGATACACACTGAGGATTCCCTGCCTACCAAGCAAACCGCCTTCAACAGCAGTGGATTGTTTTATTTTGACTTTAAGTTACCTGAGTGACTGAGATGACTCAACACAAAGCAATTTATCTTCAGCTCTGTCACTCATAAGATGCACAGTAGACATATCCTGGATGATGCAGAGTTTGCATCACCGGGAAAGTGTAGCTTTCAGCATGAGAAAATACTCCACAAAATGCTTGCTACTAAGTCCATACAAATGTGCTAATGAGATGAAGATTTTTCGGAGCGTTCACATGCATTTGAGCCATGCTGTGTTTGACATTTACACACATTTGCAGCCTCTCAATTGCAGCAGGGAGCTGCCCCGCTGGCCGCTGAGCTGCTTCACAGGAGGAACTGAGTGCCGTGATCAAGGACTCTTCTGCAGAGGCTGTTGAGGAGAGAGCATTACTCAAGTTCTCTCTATGCTCTTATGCTTTTATGTTTCTCAGCTAGACAGGGGCTGATCTCTCACCTGCCTCTTCAGTTATGGAGGTAGTGACACCATGGCATGTCTGGCCAGTTGAAAACAATGCCATTTAAATTTGGACAACAACACTAAAACCCCAATTGTCTATGAAGGTATACAGGTTGTCGGGCTTGGTATCGTTTAAAGATTTTCGAGGCTGGTACTGATACCAATACTGTGACTTTGATACCGGTTCCTAAACAATAATTTTTTCGATATCAATTTTATATGAAAAAAAGAAATTACAACATTACACATTACGACACAAATCTTTTTATTTATATTTCAGCTCCTACTACGTGAGCCCCGTCTCTGTGCGTAACTTAGAGTTTTTCCTGCATGTCTCTACGACGTGTAACGTTAGCCAATCACAGACATTATTAGATTTGTTTATTATGTTTATTGGTTCACTGATACTGATGAGATTTACTCCTTAGGTATTGAATATCGATATTGAATGACGAGGCATTTTTCGATATTCGATACTTTAGAAGCAATTCGGTCGTTGCCTAAAAAGTATTGAATTCTGTACCGAGCCTTAACAGGTTGTACATTTTTGTAACTTAAAAACAATAAAATACTAACAACACATTTTCTTTCTTCAATGGCAATGGCATTTGTATGTATAAAGCACCTTTCATTACACGTAAACTCAAAAATGCTTTACGTAAAAAGACTAAATATAAAAATGGAAGCATAAGCATGAGAGCTGATGGTCGTTCCATATTTACAGGAAATAAGGCTCTTAATACAAAATTAGGGGCCCTAATAGGTGTGAAGTTTCACCAAGGGATGATTGCATCAGTGCTACTTTGGAATATAAGATGTGGTTAAATGTGTTCCACTACAGCCCATTTCACATGCGACAAAAGGTTGAAATAAGCTCACGCATTTTGCAATGCTTAGAGAAAAGTTTAACTCTGCTGTAGCTAATTAGAGTTTGGATGGACAAGTTGGATGCAACTTTATGTACATAACTGCTTTAATTTCCCTAGATGGATATACAAAAGTAGGCTATAATTATATAATGTAATTAGGCAGCAGAGGCACAGGAAATTATACTGGTATCTTCAAATCTTGAGGGCAAAGATAAAATATATCATCTCATAAATTATAACCTTCATAGTAACCTGTAATGTCATACATTATTTCCATGGTGAAGCACTTTATTTTTACCATGTTATATTTTGTTTATGTATTTCATCTATGGAAAATGGTATTATGTGTTACCATGGGTTTTATTTATATATTTACTTATATTTATTACCAGTGTGTGAAAACCCAGAAAATAACACACAACAAACCAAAATGTCAAGGTATTTCTTTAAATAAGGTTAAATTAAAAAATGATTTAGAGATTAGGGAACACACTGCTTCAATGCCATGCTGAGAAACAGATCGATAATACCAAGGTCTGGCTTCAGAGACAGACTGGCATATTCAGGCTGAGAGGTACCAGACTCCCAGCTCTCCTGCTTTCTCATTGACAACAGATCAGCATGGCTCAGAGAGGATCAGTAGCCTGGAAATGTCAAAAGTGTTACAGTGAATCAATTCAAATCATCAGGTCCTGACTTCATAAAGACCACGACTTAGAGCCTCTAAGGGAGAAAGAGATGAGGTTTACCTCAAGAATGGAAATAAGTAGTTTTAATTCAATTCAATATTATTTGTAGTGTCAAGAAGTAGAGTGGGTTTAGACCACACTATAATTTCCAGAGACCCAACAATTTCCCCCCCAAAACAGTGGTGAGTAAAAACTTCCAGAAACCTCGGACAGAACCTGGGTTCTAGGTGGGCGATTACACGATTACAGTAATGTATTGCGTTTTGCTGTAACACAGTAAGATTTTTTTTTTTTTTTTTTTAAGAATTCACCAACATCGCGAAATGACATTCGGCACCAGAGAAAACTTCCATTTCCATTTTCCATTTTCTCCATTTTCCATTTTCTCCTACTTTATACTTCTACTCCACTACAATTCAGAGTCAAGTATTGTATGTTTTTCTTCATTATTTATTTATTAACTTTAGTTACTTTGCAGATTTAGATTAATAATACAAAATATTTTGAATAAAAAAATTATGATGTATTCAATTTTATAAAGATGAGACTTTGTTGAATGTCAACTGCGTCACCTGCGGTGAAATTCACAAGCTACCTGCCAAGTCATATTCCGCGGTTATTTTGGTCAAATACCTTAAAAGTAACGCAAAAGTACACGATGAACATTGGCAAGTATAGTAACAGTAACTTTAATGGAACTATGACTAATAATAATAATAATAATAATAATAATAATAATAGTAGTGGCTGTCGTGCTGGACCACGGAAGCAGCTGCTGCCACGATCCAGGTGCCAACACAATCCAAGGAAATCTGTGAGGCGAGAAAGGACTCCAGGGAAAAGAAGCTAAGTTAGTGACATGCAATAATGGGACATGAATGTATACAAATGGAAAATGTTCTTGATTACAGAATCAAATGCATCCTAAAAGCTTTACCACTGTCAGAAAATGAGCTTCAATTGACCAACTAATTGGTACCCTATGTTTCTGTTTGTACCTATGTTATTGTATTGTTGACATGAAACCGCTCAGATACAATGGAAATGAACAGTAAATGTTACATGGTTAGCTCCACAGTTATCTATGTTGGACTGTTTTTTTGACTTGTTACATCAAGATGGATAAAATATTTTCTTATTCCCTTGAAGAGGGACAACGGATTATCACAACAACTTCACTGTAGGATAATTTCCTAGACGGAGAGTTACCCAAAGCTGATCTCCAAAAACCTACAAAGAACTGAGGCACCTATTAGAGAAAGACATACAACTCCACCTCAATTCAGTCACTTTGTCAGTACTGTCACTACTGGAGAGAAGGCTATATCCCCAGCAGCCTAAGGATCAAGAAATTCCAAAAGATGACAAAAAGACAATAGCACAACTTTCAGATAACACCTCTATACAAGAATTTGAAGAAAAACTAAAGACAGACGTCATGAAATTCACCCAAAGCCTTAAAGAAGATAAAATACGTAAGTTTCAGAGGGATGCCACAGACTACAATGAGGGCAGTGTCTACAGCTGGAAAAAGCGATTTCCTAGGAGCACAGATGGAGACCAAGATCCAGAACAGTCTTGTTTAACTTCTCCAGCAGTGAAGAAGATGAAAGCTTAATGCCTGCTACAGTCCAGACAACTCAGTCTTTTTTGGAGCACCCACCCCAACCCAGCAAAAGAGGGAGTGGATTGGGGTGAGAACGCGGATGTGGCCGAGGACGTGGCAGGAACAGGAGCAAAAGCAAAGGAAGAGGAGAACGCAGAGAGGCAGAAAGAAACTGGGAACCCAGATGGACCAGGAGCAGAACCAGACACGAGTCGTGATCAACATCTCTGGCAAAGCCCTGTCAGAGGGGAGCATCCAAGTCCTTTCAAAAGGGTTGTCTTTTGCAGTAACCTCCGCAAAGGAATTTGACACAAAGATCGACCTCTTCCACTTTTACAGGAATCTACACCTCAAGACCTGGTACAAGCAACAGGTCACACTCGCAAGCTTCACAGACACAGGTCAGACAGACTCTTATCCCAATAGGCGCCTTTTTAAGCCTAAATCAACCTTCTGCCCACTGGTTCAGAATACTGCATTAAATGCATTTGCTAAAAAGGTGAACTATGAAATTAGCATAAAAGAGCACCCAGGCAGAGTAATATAACTCACACTGAAAAGAAGATTTTGGAAACACTATGCATAGACAGTGATCTAGTAATTAAAAATGCAGATATAGTAATTTGGGGAAATGACATGTATGTAAAAGAGGCTTTCCGTCAGTTAAACAACAGAGTTTTATCAGTCACTGATATTTAACCCTACTGAGTCTCTTAAAGAGGAACTGAGACAACTACTACATGTGGCCAAAGACAACAACTGGATCTCTGTATCTGAACTTGGTTTTCTGTGGAATGAAAACCAAAGAGTGGCATCATTCTACATGCTAACCAAGATCCATAAGTGTGTTGGGAAAAGCACAAGAGATGATGTCACGTTTTAAAGAACGGGGTTCCAAAAGCACAACTCTCCAGAATGCATATATCAGGACCAAATTTGTAAACAGGGCATCACTTCTACAAAGAAACCCACCCAAGCCAAACAACAGATCCATTTTTGTCACTACGTGCAGTACAGAGGCAGAACAAATTAAGAGAATAATAAGAAAAAATTGGGGTATTATTGAAAGTGATGATGTGCTTGGCCAGTTGTATCCTGAGCCACCTCTGATCACTTTCAGGAGATGTCCTACGATTCGAGACAAACTGGTCCAGAGCCATTTGAAACCAGAAGGCCAACAAACGTGGTTGGAATCTAAGCCCAAAGGGTCTTACAAATGTTAATGCTGCAATCATTGTACAAATGTATTACAGACCAAAACCTTTGGTGAGGTTGTATCCCCAAAACAATTTACCGTTAACCATTTCATAAACTGTAAAACTGTATTTGTTATATATAGACTGGAATGAAAAAAAAAAAAAAAAAAAAAAAAAAAAAAATATGAATTCGAGTTACAGGAACTGTCGCATGCAGGCAGAGCAACACCATAGTAATAGACAACATGAACGCATCATTCCTGTGGCATGTGACCATATAACCAATACCACATGTCACTAAAGGAAAGGGGACAGGCAAAAACAACTAAACCAGAGATAAAGTTTATGGATTGACAAACTACAGGCTACTAGATACCCAGGCCTGAACGAAGAACTTGATTTTGGTGTCTTCCTGTAAACCATACCGATAGTTACGTTATTGTAACTCCAGATTCTATGAGTATAGGCGGAGCCCTTAAAGCCACGCTATGGGTTTATCCCTTGGCGCATCTTAGAGGGCTACACCTATACTCATAGAATCTGGAGTTACAATAACGTAACTATCGTTCTATTTCGTATAGGCTTCGCCCTCTAAGCCACGCTATGGGTTAGGGCAAAGCTGATGTAGTCAATGCCACCTGCGACCAGAGCCCACAAGTGGAACATAGACTAAACTTTGTGGACGTAGTTGAAGCCCTAACGGTATGCTAGGGCAGGAAAGAAAATCTTCACGACTGCGCATGCGCGAAGGGATAAACCCATAGCGTGGCTTAGAGGGCGAAGCCTATACGAAATAGAACCTTGACTTTAATATGTGTTGTAGTGATGCGTGCATTGTATGTAACCTTTGTGTGTAGTCACGAAAATTCTGTTCTATTAAGTACTGAGGAGGACATCTAGTGGTCTTTGTATGAAACTACAACCCTAAATCTGCTTCTGCCAAATGGAGGCCTCTGATTGGTGGTTTGAAAGCTTATAAGAAAGTCTTTTCCTGTTTGAAAACTGTTGACTCCCTGACAAAGGCTTGAGTTTTTTTAAAGGTTTAATGCGCCCATATTATGATCATTTTCAGGTTCATAATTGTATTTTGAGATTGTACCAGAATAGGTTTATATGGTTTTATTTTTTAAAAAAACCACCATATTTTTGTTGTACTGCACATTGCTGCAACTCATCTTTTCACCCTGTGTGTTCAGGTCTCTGTTTTAGCTACAGAGTGAGACATCTTACTTCTGTACCATCTTTGTTGGCACTCGCACATGCGCAGTAGCTAGGTAAGGATCATATATCAGCTAGCTAGCTGTTTCCATAGACAGTAAAAGAAAGGCTGTTTCTCCAACTTCGGTCAGTTACAAGGCAGGATTAGCTGGGAGACTTCTTCTAAACGAGGGCACACTTCCAACTTTGCGTTGAATACCTGCAGAACAGGGACATGTAAGTAGTTCTTTTGTAGATTATGGTGAACTTGTGTGTGTTGTAGCAGTGTTTTGCCATTGAGAATGAGGTAGCATGCTAGCGCTAGCATGCTACGGTCAGCCACCTCGTCTCAGCTACTGACGTAGAAAGCCCTGCAGATTTTGAACAGCTCACCCGGAGACTGAAGGCAGAAGACATTCAGAAACCCGTATCTCACTCAAAACAGCATGGATGTTTTTTTTTCCAAGTTTGTATGCGTGTCGAAGCTCCCGAGACACAAAATAACACTCAAAATTCCAGAAAAAGTGATTTCTTCATAATATTGGCACTTTAAGATGACCAAGCCATAACAATAAAGCCTGTTTAATTTTTTTTAAAGAGAGTGCCTTGGAGTTTCCTGAGTTTTGCAGGAAATGTTACATATTGCTTTAATCCCTCTAAAATTGCAGTTTGCAGAGTTGATGCAGGTCAGTTAAAGGTGTTTATTTGCGTAAAACTATTAGTTTGTAAGGAGTGGGCCTACTCACACACAGACAATGCTTGTAGATGTCCATTCCCATGGAGAGGCTGCTTGACCACTATTGTGCCATAGCTCTTGTAGCTCATTTAAATGCACTGAAAATCACTTGACGCCACTGAAATTACATATGTATTGTTTGAACAACTACCTGTATACAATACCCAGTTACTTCAGCTTGAATGGATTTTGGAAGAAAGAAAAATGTTTCACATTCTTAATGACGACTCAGTGAGCTACGTTCACAATATGGGGCATCATGATAACCTCTCTCTTGTTTCATCCTCTGATTTGTCTTTTGCCTTTACTACACTCTAAATGTAATGGGAAAAGCACAAGATTTGGAAAAAACTAAAAGTGGTGTATGTCATTTTTCATTACTGATGTCAGATGACTTGGTATGTGAATCAGTAAATGGCCCATTACAAGGTCCTGTCTTATAAAAACTATGCTAACATTTGTGAAAATGCCAAGAGGGATTTATTTCCCAGAGAGCAACATTGATTCTTTCTGTGGGTCCTGACACCATTAAAAACTAAAGGATAAATCTTTTCCCAAGACTCTTCAGGGTGATGGACAGCCATTAATAGCTCACTAATGACTCATTTTGACTTGTCCACAGCTACAGAAGTTAAAAGCGGGACAGGTTTTTTAATAGGCTGAAAAGAACACAACATACAGAAGAGAATCTGTACTGAGAAAGTGTTTATATCATTAAAATCTCGTTAATCAAACACATACCAGAGCCACTTTCAAGTCAACGTTAAAAGAGTACGTTACAGCAATTTAAAGCAATTAACTGTATAAACAAATAGTAAATGATTAATTTTGCTTGCTGATTTGCCCTTGTATGTAGTGTCTAATGGTTTGATTATGGATCGTTTGTATGTAATGTGATGTTTGAATGTATACAATGTGCAGCATTTAGGACTGTCATTCGATTAAAATATAATCACGATTAATCACACGATTGTCCATTTCTTAACTCGCCATTAGTCGCAAATGAATCGTAATTTTTTTATTATCTGTTCTCAATGTACTTTAAAAGGGATATTTTTGACGTTATTAATGCACTTATCAACATGGGATCGGACAAATACACTTGCTTAATGCAAATGTTTATTATTATTGCAACAATCCAAAACAATGACAAATACTGTATAGAATATTCTCCAGACTAACCTCTAAGGTACTAGGGGTGTGAAAAAAAACAAAAACTTATGCATCCTGATTTTTTTGCGAGCATTTTTAAAATCGATTCTTTTCCCCAGAATCAATATTTTTGTATTTGTTTTTTTACCAATGACTCACCTAAATATTTTCAGATGGCGACTACATCATATCTGCTTTCCAGCAAAACAGACCGAAAGCAGAAAATGCAGAAAATCCATGTTATGTTCTTCTTTACAAATTAAAAAAAATGTCAGACTGACTGACAGGTGATCTGCATTCTTTTTAGAAAACAATTTGTTTTATATTCTCTCTAGAAGTGTATTATTCAAGTTTTTTTTTGCTAAAGAAGGAAAAGAAAATCGCAATACTCAATACTATTGAATTGCAACACCGATCAAATCGGCACCTGTGTATCGTTGAAAGAATTGAACCGGGACAAAAGCATATCGTCCCTAAAAGGTACTATCTGCTATTTCTGTATAACAGACAATTGCTAAGTATAACAGACTGTTGCCATAGACAAAGCTCTGATCATAGACTCTGGCGGACCATTTTAAAATAAATGTTTTTTAAATTAATGTTTGTGCTCATACTGCTGATTAGTGGATCTCAAAGGGAGAAAGACGGTGGACGAAACGGGGAGCGCTAACAGCGCTAATGGCAACAGTGCAAACAGAGCATTAGTTAGCTCACCTAACGTGGCGACCTGACTTCCGCTGGAGAGCCGTACTTATCAGTAGTAAAGTTAACCATCTAGACCGGAACGCAGGCGTTATCAGCGGGTAACCTCTGTACGAGTAGCTGTGTAAAAAGCCGTCTAATGTAGAGCGAACCGGTCATTATCGCTCATTAGAACCCGACTGACCAAACTGTTGCATCGCTTCCTGATTTCCCAAACTATGGAGTGGCCCGAGGCCAAAATTACAGAACGTGCATGCGTTAAAAACATTTGTGACGTTAAAAGGAATTTGTGATAACTCGTTGTTATTGCTTTAATTTTGACAGCCCTAATATAATTGTTTGTTTAAACCCCGTGATTTCTGTGTCGGACCCCAGGAGGACTACTAGCTGACGTCATGACATTAGCTATTGTAGATTCTAAACTAACTAATAAAAGGTAATGGTATGCAGAACATCATGTTATCGCAGTGGCATCTATCAGTGCATAATAACTCAAATATCACTCCTAATGTATCTTAATACTTATTTCACTAGTTTTCCATATATGCAGATGAATATATTATCATATTAATGAGGACAGATATATTTACTGATTTCTTGATGCTTTATAAAGTTAGGGCTAATGTTAAAATATTAAGTTAATACCCTATTTCCTTGGTATGTTAGGACAATAGTAATGGAATCGTTTTCATTTTAATAAACTCTTTAATGGTTCAAAATTTTACATATCATGTTAGTAAATTTCCATTGAATTGCCCATTTATCCATTTCTTCTGATGAATGTATTTTTAGGAAATTTTGAAATTCATTTTTGACAAAAACCTAATGCAAGATGTTTTTTTTTACAGAAGCCATTGTTTTAAATAAAGTAAAGAGATAGTGTGTAAGCCTTTCACGTATAGTGTTATTTGCAATTGTGTTATAATACTGCAATACTGCAACAATAGTCAATATTAAAACATATTACCCAACCACACACACCCTACATTATATCATCAATGCTGATAACCTAGTCCTGTAAAATCCTATCATATTCTATAAAAGAACCCCTGTGTCCTTTAAGAATACTAACAATGGCCTCTCCTTTCTCACCCATGCTAAGTAATACTTTTAATGTGAATTCCTGCACCCATCACTGTGTGTCCAATACCCAGTACAACTTGTAACTATGATCTCTATACTAACTCCTCTTCCTGACATGCCTCATACAAGCCTGTCTGGTGTTTTTCTATCATTTTCACTTTTGAGTTGTTTAGTGCACACCAACCTTAACCTTATCAATACAGTTTCTTCTCCCCTGTGCCCAGTACCTACCCGCACTCTTTCTGTCTCACCTTTCTCACTACATTTGGTTGTTTCTCGTTAAACATTGGACCTCTGCTTCACTGAAACTGATTTGCATTTATATATTTCCTTTCTTTTAAGCCCTCTTTGACAACTCATCCACCCTCTCATTCCCCCCTCACCCGTACATGCGCTGGAACTGTTGAGTTAAAAAAAAAAAAAGTTAAAACAATGCTGATTATGAAGGTAAATATGGTGCAAAACGTCAAGAGCGCATTATTTCAATTTGAGAGCATTTCTCACTGATATTACATTCAGATTTCTTGCGCTCACACCCAAATAGTCACTGCTCGCACTCAAAACCTTGCTCTCACACTCAAATAGTCACTGCTCGTGCTTGGATTTGCTCTGCTTGCGCTCAAACTTTGTGCTTGCACTCAGATATGTTGTTGTTTGGACAGATTTCCTGCTCTCAGCTTTGAACCTTCTCCTCGCACTCAGGCTGATTCTGCTCGCTTGCAAAGTTTCTGCTCTCAGATTTCTCCTGTCAAAAGTCAACAACCAATAGAATGCCAGATGTAGTGTTGACCAATGAAATGATCCCAAACCCCGTTGAGGGTGCGTTCAATTTACTTTAGAACGTCTGTTGAGGGCGGCTGCACTGTAACCTGACTGTCACCAAGTTTATATATCCCCGCGCCGTTTATAGCTTTTTTATAAGTATATGTCAACAATGTGCACAGAATGGTCGACGCACTTTCACCTGCACCCATCAGGAAACGGGAGAAAGTTATGTCGTAGTTATGTCCACAACTACGAGGGTGAGTAACATAACTTAAGCACCTAGCTAGCATATGGCGCTAGCATATAGCCTAGCTTGATGTCCATAAACAAATAGATGTTCTTTATTGTAGAAAATGTCGCTCAGGAAGTTATAGACCCTCTGAGTTTCCCTCAACTGCACCCGGAACATTCTAACGTGAAAAAGCTTAACGTTGTTTAATGTACCTAAACAATGATCAATGATTACCAAATTTCTCTCTCATGTTGCTCCTCATAACCACTGAAAACTGTCAAAAAAATCTAACCCAAAGTCCAATTATTATGGACGTTATGTGACTGATAACTGATTGATATCTGATTGATCATTGTTTAGGTACATTAAGTTACCACGTTAAGCTTTTTCACGTTAAGCGTTAGAATGTGCCGGCTGCTGTTGAGGGAAACTGTAGTCTATAACTTCCTGAGCGACTGATCGTCCCTTTTTTTGCCCCCTTTACATAATAAAAATGGCTATGAAATAGAACATGAAATACATAAATGAGGCAATACATATATATGCATTAGACATTATAGTTCAATAGCCTAAATACATATGTTTTACTTATATTTATTTCCAGGGGCTTTTATTTATTCCGTCTATTTATATGCACGTTATATTCAAAGGAAGTTTAGTTATCTCACAGACTCAGACTAAAAGCAGCAGCAAGCCTGCATGACATCAGTGCATAGCATATCACTGCAAAGAAAAGAAAATATGAATAAATCACGAGCGCGGCAGATTCCCAGGTCAGCTAGAGCGGGTAACGCAGCTCTGCAGACGGACCAGAGTCAGTCAGCACCGGGGAGCGAACCGCGGGGACCGAGTTCACAGGGCTGGTAGCTAGCTAAATGCAACAGCTAATAGCTAATTAGAATATTAGACCCAGCACCGGAGGTCTGATCCCCATGATTTAAAACGAAAATCAAATAACCATTTGTTTTTTATTACCTGTTTATGAAATGAAAATCGAATGAACGAAAAAGTACACGGACCCAGTCTGTTAAGTATAATTTCACCACTAATAAAACAGATCTAGAAATTATATGCTTTATTTGCAACTTAAATATGTTCTTTTTTTAATTAATACAAAGCAAACTGAGCAGAAAAGAGCAAGTATTTTGTTTGTTTGTTTCTCTTCTTCCAGGTGTGACTGAAGTACCCCTGTTGAGCTGCAGGGGCGGACTTTACCATTAGGCAAAGGTCGGCAATTGCCTTGGGCCCCGAGCTACTTAGGGCCCCCCAAAATGCCCTATTAACTTATGGTTAAGGGTTGTTTTTTTTTTTTTACTTTTCGCAAATTATATATTTCTAAAACTCCATTTGCAAAAAATGGCATCAAATCATTAGTTTCGCAGACCGGAGGGCCCCCCCCACCTCACTACATTGGACTATTCCATTAAATCACCTAGGCTACTGCTCATCTGCGAAAGTGACAAGGCTGTAATGTACTGCGCCAAAAAACGGAGAAAAAAAAGTGACAGACAGACCATGGATGTATTGAGACAGACAGAGTGCGTGTGCAGAGTGACAGACAGTGTACAGACTAGAGTAATGAAGCGAAACTACCCAAGCGGTGCTGAAAAAAGGAGGAAGAAAAAAGAAAAACGTTTAAAAAAAAAAAATTGCCGAAGTTAACAAAGTTCTTCGTGATGCCCGCCGCTGACAATAACAACAACGCTACAAGCACCATCACGAGCGTTAGCACTGCTGCTAGCGAGGAGGAGCTACCCGTTGCTGCCGACAGAGCCAGCCCAGGCTGCTCCAGCGATATTGCTGCTAACGTTACATCCAATTCACCTTTACAGGATGATGAGGATCCTTCAACTTCAGGTAACAAAACTTCCGCATAGGTACCGTGGGTGCTCCGTAGCTCGAGCACCCACGGAAAATACTGAGCACCCACGTGTGCCAGACTGCCAGTAGGCAAAATTAATTTAAAATGAATAACTAATAACTAATAACTAACTCATGTCATAGTGCGATCGGTTATGTCGGTGGCATTGATTCTTAATTTCCCACGAAGCTGATCGCGGTTACATGTCAGTTCAACTTTTCATCTCCAATCCTATCTGTAGTTGTGAGAAGTGGCGCTGTCCTGAGTTGAAAGATAGACTAGACTACTTTACGGCGTTATTATCGAGTTAATAGGTGTGTGTGTGTGTGTGTGTTCGTGTCGGCCGCTGTCCATTTCCTAAGGTTCTGAACGCAAACATTTTTTGACTTGTTTTTTTTTTTAAAGAGCGTGAGCACCCACGGAGGAAAACATAAATCGGCGCCTTTGTCCACGTTCACTTTCAGTGACAGTGATAATAATGTTGACGACGTCTATGACGAAAAAGACGACAATTCCAATGAACAACTAATGAGTAGGCCTACTAGCAGTCATGACCAGTGTGTAACTCTTGAACTTGAAGATGACCCAGCAGCACTCTGGTCAAAACATCTCACTGACAAAGAGCGGTGCTCAATAGTGCAGAGAGGCCCAGTTCAGAGCAAGGACGACAGAATTTATCCTAAAAATCAAGAGGGGCGAAGATTTACAAGCAGGAATTATTACCTGCAAATGAAGAATGGAGAAAAAATGATTGGGCTGATCTCCGTGTGTGTGTGTGTTTGTGTGTGTGTGTGTGTGTGTGTGTGTGTGTGTGTGTGTGTGAGTGTGTCTGTGTGTGAGTGTGTGTGAGTGAGAGTGTCTGTGTGTGAGTGAGTGTGTGTGAGTGAGAGGTTCCGGCGAAAGTGTCTGTGTGTGAGTGAGGCTATGTTTACACGGAAACGATCTGGTATGGTGACGCAAAAGTGTGTGAAATTCGATGTAGTATGCACTCCAGGTGACTAGGTGGCACTGCCACACAACACCACCAAGACACCCACCTGCGCAGAACATTCATTCTACTTCTCCTCGCTTGAGAGCGAGAGGCAGTGGGCAGAGGAGGCTGAAGCAGACCCTCCTCTGACCTCTGACCGCTGACCGCCCCTCTCTATCTCTCTCTCTCTCTCTCATCCGTAACGTTGTCACCTGCTCTGGCTCAAATGAATAGCCTACATATCGTCATCGAACTATAACAACCTTATCCACATTGTTGAAATCATTTAAATATTGAGCCATTACATTGAAATTCTAACAGGAGCCTATAATTTCTGTATCCTACTCGTAACAACAGACGCCTTTTTCTCGTCTCTCTCCACACCTCTGTCTTCAGACTTTTGCGGTTTTACCCTTTAGATGGTAACGCGACGGTGGAGCCGCTTTTAAGATTTCCACTCTGGAAGGTGGTTTCACTTTTTGCGTTTTTAAGCCCCAAAAACGCGCCGCCGCCGGAGCAAACGAAAGGCACATCCAATAAAAATATTTTTTCGTTTTCACCCGAGAGCGTCATCGTGTAAAACAGGGCCTGAGTGTGTGAGTGAGTGTCTGTGTGCGAGTGTCTGTGTGAGTGTCTGTGTGTCTGTGTAGAGGGCCCCATGTCTGTGTTTGCCTTGGGCCCCAAAATGACTAAATCCGCCACTGTTGAGCTGCATCACAGCTGCACTATGTGCATGGACCTGTGTTGTTCCAGTCAGCACATTACTCACCTGTGTGCAGAGGACAGGCAGCAGTAGCACAAACCAAGAAGGTTGGCAAGTCTGATAATAATGTAATTGTAAAAAAAATAATAATAGTAAAATCATGTTACATACACTTATCATTTATGTTTCTTGCTTAAATTCACAGGGTGCACAACCAGGCCTGGGAGAGAAAATTACTGATGTCCACAAAACCAAATCAGAGAAGGTAAGGTAAGATAGTAATGATGTTAAAGCAAGCTATGTACACCTAATATATTATGTGTTGATGTCTATGAATCTGTCTTTAATAGGAGCATACTATACAAAGACAACAGTGGAGAGTTCCTGGATCGGTCTGTCCTCAAAGTGCCAGAGATCTACAAGGACTTCACCCTTTTTTGCACCATCAGCTGCATAATCAAAGTGATAGAAGAGAGAACAAATTATTGTTTTCTCTGTTGACATGAATAGGTGCCTGTAATGTCTGCCCATATATTCAATCAATTCAATAAATGTTAATAAGTATCACTGATATTTCTTAAATCATTGTAGTTTTTCAGAGCAATAAGATACAGATTATTAAAACCATGTTCACATTTGCAACAAATTAAAACCCTGATCAAGGCAAATAGTTTTTTTCATTTTCCATAACATTTATAAAAAAAAAAAAAAAATTAATTTATCAGAGCTGACACTTGGTAAATGGCTTTAATTTACCTTGTCAAAACAATGAGTAATTCATAACAAATTGCACAATATTTGACACAAAACCTTAAAAGTGTATGGTTCATACTACGGTGAAGCAGTACAATTTGCCTATAGGATTTACTGTAGCAGGAACATTGATATTGGCAAACAGATGACCCAGGTTCAGGTGAGTTTGTGAGCAGGGTTATGAATAAAGATAAGATAAGCCTAGTGTTCACAAGAGGGATGATTCAGGTATGGCAACACAAATAAAGAATAATTGAATTAAATAGGAGGTATATACAACTATTAGAAGATAAATTAACTATACGAGAGCAATTAAGGTAAAGTTATGAGGTAGTGGCAAGCTAAAGTATAGTCAATAGCATGGAGTCAAGTCAACAGTGTACACCAGAATAATATATACTGTGATTAAGTAATGATACTTACTGTTGTCTGTACTAATATAACAAAACAAAAAAATAATATAGTGTATGGAGAACAACCAAGTCCCATATGAACCCAAGATACTTTTAGTGCAGCTGTTGATGATGTTCACTACAAACAAAACTTGCAGATGGTTGTAGTCTGTAGTCAGCCATACAGCAGGTAGATCTGGAGTAGTAGGGTGAATTCTAGCTATCATGGGTTGGTGATATGACACACACAGATCAACAGGGGTCGAGCCCCTCAGCCCCACCTGGATGAAAAGAAAGTAAAACAAAATACTTGTTTTTTCAGTTCAGTTTGCTTTGTATTAAATAAACAAATAACTGCGATTTAAGGAGCAAATAAGAAACCATATCATTTCTAGATCTGTTTTTATTATAGTGATAAAATTGAACTTAACATTACAACATTTTATACAGACTGCTATGAATCCATCATTTTCAAACTAATGTTATATGAAGGAATGAAGAATTCTGATGAACAACACACAACAGTGATGCAAAAACTGACACAAACAATCCAGTTTCTTGTGTTCTTTCAGTTATATTACAGTTTAGGTTTTACTACTGACTCTAACATGAAATTAGCCAAATCCCAGGAACATGGTTAACCAAACGAGGAAAAAATACAAAGTGGGGTCATCACATATACACATACTGTCCCTCATATGTCGTTCAATCTAGCTAGCTATACAATAAAGAACATGTATTTGTTTATGGACATCAAGCTAAGCTATATGCTAGCGCCATTTGCTAGCTAGCTAGCTAGCTAGGTGCTTAAGTTATGTTACTCACCCTCGTAGTTGTTGACATAACTTCATACGTCCCAGTTCAAAGCTTTCTCCCGTTTCCTGATGGGTGCAGGTGAAAGTGCG
This sequence comes from Perca fluviatilis, assembly GCF_010015445.1. NCBI lineage: Eukaryota > Metazoa > Chordata > Actinopteri > Perciformes > Percidae > Perca > Perca fluviatilis. The sequence goes on along the minus strand of NC_053121.1, from coordinate 11,321,950 downwards.
TCGACCATTCTGTGCACATTGTTGACATATACTTATAATAAAGCTATAAACGGCACGGGGATATATAAACTTGGTTTCAGTCAGGTTACAGTGCAGCCGCCCTCAACGATGTTCTTAAGTAAATTGAACGCACCCTCAACGGGGTTTGGGATCATTTCATTGGTCAACACTACAACTGGCATTCTATTGGTTGTTGACTTTTGACAAAAAAATCCAAGCGCGCAGGAGAAATCCGAGAGCAGAAACTTTGCAAGCGAGCAGAATCAGCCTGAGTGCGAGGAGAAGGTTCAAAGCTGAGAGCAGGAAATCTGTCCAAACAACAACATATCTGAGTGCAAGCACAAAGTTTGAGCGCAAGCAGAGCAAATCCAAGCACGAGCAGTGACTATTTGAGTGTGAGAGCAAGGTTTTGAGTGCGAGCAGTGACTATTTGGGTGTGAGCGCAAGAAATCTGAACGTAATATCAGTGAGAAATGCTCTCAAATTGAAATAATGCGCTCTTGACATTTTGCACCATATTTACCTTCATAGCTGATCTTTGATATCAATGTACTTTTATGTTTTGATGTATTCACAATGTACTCTGCAGCTTATTGTGCTAATTAGATCATGTCTGTCACTTAGCATACAGGAGGAAGGTCTTTGTTCACACGGCAGGAAGAACTTTTTGTCTGTCCGTCTTAGAGCCAACCCCTGCTGGCGTGCGGACTAGATTAGAACAAAAGAATGTTTATTCCTGTAGTTTGAAAAGAATTGACACCCACAGGGTAGGATCTTGTTTGTGACCGGAAGTAACCTCAAAACACATGGTTTTGAAAGCCAAGTCATCGACTATAGACCTATGGAAAAATGTAGCAGCACAGGTATCAGTCCTCATGACCTCAGCATCACAAGAATTAGACGAAATGTGTGATTTCTGACTCCTGTTTTTGTTTTTTGTTTATTTGCAGAGGGTGGGGGTGGGAGAGGTTTGTTGTTCTTCTTCGCTTGTGTTTGTCTGTACTGTATGTTTAAAAAAACAATAAGAAATTGATCATCAAAAAAAAAAACATGGTTTCGGGAATAACGACTTCTTTTGGGCGATGACGGACCAATGGACAAAGTCATCCAAGGAACCACCCAGAACTTCAAGTGATTATAATTGTGAAACTGAGAAATGTTTGGGACTGTAAAACGTGAATCCACAAGGGAGAAGCATCTTTTCAGTCAGCTGCAGCGTTAATACTTGTTTTTGTCATGTCATTTTCTTATTAAATGTTTTAGTTAATCTTCATTGGACCAAGCCTCTCTTTCCTCAAAATTCAAGAAAACGCAACAGAACCCACAGGCATTTGACCTGACATCCCTGATTAGTTTTTCTTGTAACTGACTTAAGGACTTCATATGGTATATCTTGACAGCTGTCTGAATGGAAAGACCTTAAACTTGCTAGGGCTGAGGATGAGTCTGAGCATATCAACACCTTATCTTTGTCTAGTTGTTTCCACCCATTTTAGCACAAGCAACACTGCTTGTGTTTCCACTATGTAAACCCCTAAATGGGATGTTCTTCTGTTGATTCCATTTTCTTTTGCTGGTATTGTTACCCCAAATCCTGGCACTCCTGTCTCAGTTTTCTTCACTATACTGTACTATCACTATATTCTTTTATTGCACGGTGTTCCCCGAATCTATTTTGCCACACAAGCATCCATGGAGTTCCAATGGCATTTTTTTCCCATTTCTACTGCCGGTGTTTTAAGAGCCCAACTGCACACTCCCAATGCCTGTGCCTGAATCACATCTAATTTTCTTACAAGAGACCTGCCTGCTATACCTAAATGCTATACTGCCATAATCCAACACACATCTTATCAATGCTACATCTATTTCTTTAAATGATGATCAGCTTGCACCCCATTCCCTTACAGTCAAACTTACTACTACTTTTTTTGCATTGATCTTTAATTTTCCTGATATGGTCTGCCCAAGTTAACCGTGAATCAAGAAGACCTCCCAGAAATTAGTTAGATAGTTAGATAGTTCCAACCCTTTCTAATACTTTCCCATACATCTGTAGCTTCATCCCTTCCTGTATTATTTTTCTGGTGAAAAAGGCCCTTTGAGTTTTTTTCTACTGAGGTCCTACACCCCACTCCACCACCTCATCAATTGCCTGTGTACTTTCCTGATTGCATGTTCCATGTTTCTTTCTCTTTTTCATGCCCTATCATCTGCAAACAGGGACCTACCTACTGTACATATATCTACTGGAACCCTTGTGTCATTGATAATAACAATGAACAGTGGCGGCATATCACACTTCCTTGAGGTTTGCCATTTCCAATCCTATACTGATTTGACAAATCTGACCCAATCCGTACTTTTAAGTTTTCTTCCAAACAGAAAATCCTTTATCCACTCTTCTACCAATTCCCATCGTATGCAACTTAATTTACAATCCCTGCTTCCAGGTCATAGACTTTTTCGATGTCACAAAACACGGCAATTACTGACTCTTTATTTGCCTGGACCTTTCTTATTTCAGTCTTCTGGCCTTATCACTGAGTCTATGGTATTCCTTCCTTTTCTAAAACTAATCTGATAACTTGCCAGCATTCCTCTATTCTCAAGTTTGTGTGATAACCTCTTTGTTATCATCCTCTCCATTATCTTGCAAATATTTGATGTCAGTGCTGTTGGCCTGTAGGTAGTGTCTTTAGACGGATCCTTGTCGGGTTTTCTTATCAGAATCAATACTGCTTCTTTTCATGCACTTGGTAATCTTCCTGTGAGACAGAGAGGTGCAGCAACTTTGAACAGCTTCCTTTTCCTAAATGCTTAATCATGACATAGCATATATGATCTTTCCCTGGTGATGTTGATTTATTTATTGCTCTCACTATCTTTGCCAAAGTAAATGGTTCATACATTTTATCATCTGTTTCTTTCCTTCTGTCTAACACACCTGGATGTAGACTCATTGGGTCTTATTCACCAATATCTTTCTAAGCTTTTTCTTAAATTTGTTCTTAAGAAAGTTCCTAAGAAAAGTCTACGTCTGATTCATGAGGTGTTCTTAAACAGCAGAATTGTTCGCAAGTGTGTTCTTAGAATGATGAATCTCAATGTCTTTCTAAATTGAATGCTTGTGCCCTTTGCTACTATTTAGCATAGGTAAACGCCCCATTAATTCCCATAAAAGGGCATGAGATGGCAGGGCTATGTGCACACTTAGAGAAATGTCGAAAAGACATGGTAAAGACGGTGGAGGCCTCGACTCCAAAAGAAAAACTTTAGTAATTCTGAAGTGGAGGTACTGCTGCACGAAAAACGAGACATCATATTTAGTAGCATCAGCAGTGGATACAAAGCAGCAAATAAAACCAAAACATGGAATGCAATTATTCATGCAGTGAACACTGTATCCGGAGAATATGAAGTATGATGAACCCACTTTGGGATTCCACCACCTGGTCTCCCTTCCGTTCTTTTTCACACCGAGCATGAGACTGGTGGTGTTATCTGCCTACTGTTGTAGCTGTCCAAACATCCCAGTTACTTACTCCAGTCATGAGATTATATACTTGTGTAATTTCTAATGCTGATTCAGTAGTTGTTTGCATGGATTGTAGTAGTTCAATACAACCACTTCCTCCCACCTTTTCTACACTTTCACCACTATGTGATCCTGAACATCTCCCTTTTCCAGTACCCTATATGGAATATCTTGTTTTGTTTTGAACATTCTTCTTATTGTTTTTTTCAGGTTAAAACAAGAACAGGAAGGAAAGGAGAGAGGGCAATCGAAAAAGAGACGTGGGCAATGTAAAACATACCGAAAAGAAAGAAAGAAATAACAGGGCTTTACAATTAGAGTAGGTTACATTCCTTATAGTTTACAGACCATTTTTTCCACAGCTTAATATAGTAGTCAAATTGTAACCTTAAGGAAAAGGACAGTCTCTCCATACAGTTTATTTCGCTGACAATTGCAATCCAATCATCCTTAGTTGGCGGGTGTATCCGCAGCCACTTCCATGTAATGGCTTTCTTGCTTGCAACAATAAACGTTGTAAAGGTACTTATCATGGGACATGAGATTATCTTGTAATTTGCCCTTTTGTAATGTGAAAAAGGAGCAATCGACTTTTAGTCCAAATGCAGTACTCATGACCTTTGTAATATCTTTCCAAAATGGCTGGATGAAAGAGCAGTCCCAAAATATTGAAAGTAGTCTGCCATCGATTTACCACACTGCCTCTAACATCCGTTCTGACCGTGAGAGCCCTGATGCAAGAATTTCACTTTAGGAGTCACAAAAAAACGTATTATATTCTTCCTGGAGAATTCTCAGCAAGATCTTGAGTTGGTAGTTTTGGCCTTATTCTCCCAAATGTCGTTCCACTCTAGTTCAGATATCTCCAGGCCAGATTCCCTCTCCCATTTCTGTCTAAACTGAGCAGTGGAGTAAGTTTTAGAGTTTTGTAATTCCTTATCCGTGAGACTAGATACATGTATATTTATCAAGTTCGATTCATATTCCTCTGTCTGATTTCTTTGTTGAAATAATCCCGGACCTGGAGATATCTGAAGAAGTCCCTTTTTTTTCAAGGTCATATACAGTACAAAGACAACTAAATGACTCCAGATTGTTACCTTTGACTATAGTGCAGTAAGCAGTTACACCCTTGAGTATCCACTGTTTAAATTGCTTGTCCTTACGGTGAAAAATGGAATATCTTCTTTGACGAATGCATAACCTCTATCTACCCCTATGATCTCTGTCTTTCCTTATTACTGTATATCCATGTACCACAAAGTCTAAAGTTGGTTTTAACCAAGTTTCCTAAAGACATATTATATCCAGTTTTACAGCCATTTCTTTAATGTGATACTTGAATTCCTGGCCATTAGCCAGTAAGCTCCTGGCATTCCATTTAAATAAGTTAAACCAAGGCTCCACCATTGTAGGAGAATTACCATAATTAGTATTAACCAACCCATGGTGTTTCCTGGCTCGACTGATTGGTCACTGACATGTCAGTCCCACTAATCTTAAGTGATTCACTTTGACAACCAACTGAAGTTCATCATTTTTGGACTTTATTTCAGCCGCATTAATAACTCATGTAATGAATGTTACTAAAGCCCTCTTATATTCACATTAATCCTGTCATTTGCATTTAGTTGCAACTCTTGAACCCCCATTGTATTGTTTTCATTAATTGAATTGTTCTGTTCTCCTGAAATTCTTACAGCTTCTGCATAAGGGATCCTTCTTTCCACTTTTACTTTTGGGATTTCATTCTCCCGTCTCATTTCCTCACACCCACCATATGCCACATTATAGGCTCCTTCACAGTTACAACATTTTGATTGCACCCCTGTTCCATACTTTTCATACTCATGGTCGCCCCCACATCTAGCATATCTCTTCTGCTCCTGACAGTTTTTTGCTGTGTGGCCAAATATTTGACAATTGAAGCACCTCAATGGCTTTGGCACATACACTCTCACCAGGGAAATCATAAAACCCAGGAATACCTTTTTTGGCACACTTTCTCCTTCAAATTCAATCAATACTGTTTCAGTAACCTTTTTAATCCTCTTGTTGTTTTCAGTCTTTGTACACTCACTATTTCCCCCTTTTAAAATTCCTCTTTAGGCTATGTTCACACTTGGTGCCAAGTGTGAACTGACTGCCAGTGTCTATTTTACATTATAAATCCTATTGAGTAAACTGTGTTTTCAAAAAAGTCGTGAGCTCTTCTTTTCACTGCCGGCTTCTTTTCTGCAGCTTGGAGCGTCTTTTTGAAGTTGAAAAAAAACGCCTTACATCAAGCGCTTTTTTGACAGCCGACCAATGACAAGCGGATTAGGCAGACCTGTCGTTTTCATAACAACAAGAAAAAATGGATTCGGAGCACAACGAGTTAAACGGTATGACAGGGTGCTCCCTGTACAGGGAACTTGCTTTGTTTTATGTAACGTTAGCAGCACCACTGTCTCTAGCTCACTCTAACGTTAGCACCGCTTCACATGGCGCTCTAGCTAGGATACTGTAGCAGTAGCTGTTGTTATAGCAACAAAAGACGCTCTTGGCTGCTTTTTGGAATAAAACCGCTGCCAGGTTCTTCCTTTTTACAAAAAAAGCCTGAGTGTCTCCATATTTACACTCATTGGTGCCCCTGTCATCACTAATTTATATCCACCACCTTTTGTGCTCCCAACCTCTCCTGTGCTGATCACCTTCATCTTTTCCTTCATTTGCACATCTCACCAATAGGTTACCATTATCAAGGACCTTCAAGTATATCCCCTATCTTATTTGCCAAAGTAGTTGTTTGTACAATGGGCTGATTTTCTTCATTTGTTCCTGAGCCTTTTCATTAAACCTTATTATGCCAATAGGCTTCTCCTTTTCCTTCGTCTTTTATATCCTTTTACTTGTCTGTCCCGATTTCCATTCACCCATCCCTTATATTCTCCTCATTCTCTTCATCTCCCTCTTCTTAATAGTCCATGTCTGCCCATCTTCCTACTTCTGATCCATTCACAGGGCATGCTCCACCGCCACCAAAAGGGAGGGTGCAGTGGGACTGAGGGCCTGATTTACTAACACTAGCGCAGTTTGCGCTGCGTCTGTTTATGCGAGTTCGGTAATAGCGCACGCTATGCTTCCACAGTTTGCGTAGTATTTATCAACCCTGACACCCATCAGGCAATCAGCGTCTTTCTCCGCCCACTAGACCGTAAATTGCGCTGTAGCAAAGCGGTACTGGTGCTATGATATGGCTGAGTGCAGACTGCGATATTCCCACTGCTGATGCTATGACTGTTTGAAATGATCCTGATGCCAATATTTGTAATGTAGCGAGGAGTTTAACAACTGCTGGAATGGGATGTGAACGCTGAGTGGGAGATTCAATTTCATCTTTGATTTCTTCCAGTATTGCATGGCTGCTTGATCTGTAACGCTAAATTATGTTGTGTTCACTGACAAAGTGTGATTCTCGTGTTAAAAATATTTTCAGCCTCGCCTATGTCTTCGTCTTGCTCAAATTGCTGTTGCCATTTCACCAGCGGCATAAAGGTCTACGAGGAAACTCGATTGCGGCTGGTTTAAAAGAGGCGAGGGGAGAATTTCCCCCCCGAGAATAAGAGGCGCTCTTACTGACAGTCTTTGTAAATACCACGGAATATATAATTAGGTGCACTTTGCGCTTATCCTCCCACCTTTTTGGGTGGAACTCCCACTTTCCCCACGACCCTCCCACGAACGCATATTGAAAGCGCAACTCGTCTCTTCTCGCTCATGTGGCAGACAATCTGCGATTTTACCCAAGTGCGCCTTGTTTGTAAATAGCCCGCATCGGTTATGTCCGTTTTTGCGACCAATTAGCGCCTGGAAACAGGCGCAAATGGCTTGATAAATCTAGCCCTATGTGCGCTAGAATAGCCATTCAACCAGAGGTGCACGGTGAAGCTGTAATTTTGTGTTTTGCTCATATTATGTTTTTTGGCTTTTCCCCTTTCCTTTATTGTGTTAGATGTATCTCTTTTGTGCATGTAATAGGTTTACAAAGTAAAAAAGGCCAAAGTCCACCCCAAAGGGAATTACCATCTCCCACAGAAAACACTGTTCACAAGCTACTCGAAACGCCTCTATTGTAGTCCAGCCTTCACTTCCGTGACAAACTCGCGTCACTTTGTAACACATGTTATAATGCTCGCCTAGCTGCTAGCGTGGCACGCCCTCAAAGCAAGCTAGTTAGAGCAGAGGCTCAAAAAGTTCAGATAGTTCTATCGCCATGTCCAGGAGACTTAATGGAGAATTAAAAAGTTGGTTACACTTTACTTTAAGTTTTCTACATTAGAGTGACATCACACTGTCATGACTGTGTCATAAAACATTATAAACAAGTCATAAATGTTTATGACATAACTCTTTTTTAGTAAGTGTCATTGAGTTTTGTCATGACACGTTATGGTTAGGGTTAGGGTTCATGTGTCATGACTGTGTCATGACAGTGTCATGTGAGTGTCATGTGAGTGTCATGTGAGTGTCATGTCACTCTTATGTAGAAAACTTAAAGTAAAGTGTTACCAAAAAGTTAAGTATAAAAGACACATTTGTTAACATTTAAATAACTTGCAACTCTGAAAAGTCTTGCTCCAAGGTGTAAGTCAAAGTCTAGGTTGCGAAGCTGGTTCGGGTTGTTCTGCCTGTGTTTCGGGTTTGAACATGAGCCACACTGGCTGAAGCGGGTTTGTTTTGGATCACACTAGCTTGCTTGTCAGGGCCCACTCTACTCTGCTTCTGACTGGCTAGTAGTCCTTACCTCGGTACTGCGCATGTGCGACTCCCAACAAAGATGGAATAGAAGTGAGATGCCTTACTCGGTAGCTAAAACAGAGTGCCCAACACACAGAAATCTGCAGTATGACAAAAATATGGTGTTTTTAGAAAATTAAACCATATAAACCTATTCTGGTAGTATATATATATATATATATACATATATAAATATTGTTTATAACAATATATCCATGGCTTTTCAGGTACAACCTTCTTGTAATACAGTACATCCATGGGGATGGCTGGCTAGCTTGCTCCCCATGTTTAAATGCTACATTGGTTAAAAAAAAAATGAGCCAAACTGCCCACTGGTGAACAGCAGCAGTGCTGGCTCCAGAGACAGATAAGCTAGCTAACTAACTAGCCAGCCCTAACGAAAGAAAGAAGAGAAGAGAGAAGAAGAAAAGAAAGAAGAAAAATAAGAAAGAAAGATCCTAAGTATTAGGAGCAGTGGAGAGCTATAGATACAGCATCCAGGGAGCAACTTGGGATTCAATGTCTTGCTCAGGGACACACCGGAGGAGACTGGGATCAAACCGCCAATCTTGTGGTTGAGGGGCGACCGCTCTACCTCCGAGACACATCCAATTCTAATGTTAGCTTATGCATAATTCTGAGGAGCTGCCCTTAGCTCTCCTCACAGCGAAGTAGAGGATCGTGCCATTTTGGCTACATAGGGGTGCTCATGTCTGAATTTACATAGAACTACCTGTTTTCTTGCAATAAGTTAATATAAACCCTATTATGATATAAATATCAACATATAATGCTGTAAATAAAAATGTGAAAAAAACAAACAAGTTTTTAAAGTGCGTGAATAAATCCAGCCGCCCCATGCTGGTTTTAAGTTTCACTTTCCATGATCCGTGACCAATGCAGGAGCATCTTGGCGGCAGGGATTTAAATCTTTGTGTGCCGGATATGGGCCGGAACACACCGGTACTGAGTAGCTGGCTGGCACTTCTGACTTTTATCCACATGAGTACCGTTACTTCTTACTGCGTACCAGCACCTCCTGCTTTGCATATGCAGCACCCCTAAACACCTGGGTAACTGTGTCCCTCATATAGCAGCTTAACGCTGAGAAAAAAGAGCTTTAAATGTGCTTGTTAAAGTGATGGTTTGGAGTAATTTCACCCTAGGGTCCTTTGCACCATGACCTCGAGCCAAACAGCCCCCACAGAAGCTTTTTTCACCTGGATCGAACATTGGGAGAGTTAGCGTTATCAGCTGAATAGCTTAGTGCAGGCGCTAATGGATCCAACTGTTTATTTCGAAAGTTACCCCACTAATAATGCCCAAAATTATACAAAAATTCTACAGTAGTACAAATAGGTTATGTACTCATAAAACGATGGATTGGAAAGTTTGTAAGTACACCAGGAGTTTATTTAAATAACACTTGCCTGCTGCCTTCTGCTCTCTGCTGCTACTGGCAGTAAGACGAGTGCTTAGGGACGTCTACAAATTACAACACCAAAAAGAGATACAAGAAACATATTTATTAATTTAATTATTAAATAAGGTAATGTCTCCAAACTTACCTCAATTATGACTTGTCTCCTGCTAGTTGTACTATAGCACTTACTTTAAAAAAATAAGTTCAATTAATAAATATTTTGGTTATATCTCTTTTCTGTGTTTTTTTTTTGTAGACGTCCCTAAGCACTCGTCTTACTGCCGGTAGCAGCAGAGAGCAGAAGCCAGCAGGCAAGTCTTATTTAAATAAACTCCTGGTGTCCCTACAAACTTCCCAATCCATCGCTTTATGAGTACATAACCTATTTGTACTACTGTAGACGTTTGGTATAATTTTGGGCATTATTAGTGGGGTAACTTACGAAATACACAGTTGGATCCATTAGCGCCTGCACTAAACTATTCAGCTGATAATGCTAACTCTCCCAATGTTCGATCCAGGTGAAAAAAGCTTCTAGGGGGTTGTTTGGCTCGAGTTCATGGTGTAAAGGACCCTAGGGTGAAATTACTCCGAACCATCACTGTTCGTAGTGGATAAACATATTATTGTAACCCTGATCGCTGGAGTAGGCTACTGTACCGCTGTGCCACAAGACATGCGTATAAATATAAATATATCCAAGAGAAATGATCATATCATGCAACTGCTGAATTAGAGTACCTTTTTTGGTCTGATTCAATTGACGATAGGCAAGACTTGACAATTCTGATTCAACTATGTAAATTCTTAGTCTGCAACACCAGTAAATCAGCCTAGCGGCGGTGACTAACTACCCCCCTTTCTCCTCCGTCAGCTGGGAGATGTGTTCAAACAGCAAGTTTGCTTCAGTCTAATAAATAAACAAAATATACTCACAAACTGTCAAGAAAGGAAATATTTACACATATTTTCCTTATTAAACAGAAAAATACAATCTACAACCGTGAAGCTTCTGAATTCAGGTTTCTCTCCTTCACCTAACAAAGACTATATTAATCACCTTAACTCATCTAAAACACACTTTATTCAAACTCAAATTAAACTCATCAAAAATCTGTATTTTCACTGTTCCAGCAATCACTCGTTTGGTTAAAATAATCCTTAATTTAACTCACAGATTAAAAATATGCCGGCTCCACACACTGTTTCACCGTTGTCAGTCAGTCTCACTGCCTGCCGAGCAGCGGCTTGTTGTTGTGAGGCAGACCATAAAATCTGCAAAGTAAAATGGCGAAAATCGGCCAACAAATCGCTCAATCATACTAACTAACGTTAACTAACGTTTCTTCTTGTCTAAATTTTTCAAAAAAATTTAACTGGCTTCTTTCTGAAGTGTCCTGAGATAAATTTTGTTATGATTTGACACTATAAATTAAATTAAATTGAGTTAAGTGGCCGTGTCTTCATATATAGTAGGTTAGAAAAACGATAGACGCCACAGCAACTGTCACTTTCTGCCACCAGTAAGACTCTGCCCACTAAACACGTCATTGTTGTTTACAGCTCAAAAGGTCTATAAGTATATATAATTCAGTTTTTTTTTGTCTGACATGCCCTAGTTGGAGGATTTCTCTGCATCCAGAACCTCAAGCAAATTTGATAATGAGTCTACGCTGAAAGTCATAATCAGGTACCATCCCATGCGGCCTGAAAACATATGCCACAGTTTATTCTTGCTGAGCTGTCCTCGTCAAGGGACTTCAACCCAGAAAAAGACTGTACTATGTCAGGTTATCCAATATTTGGTGAAATTCCTTCAGGGACTCTAACCTATATGGCTTTATTTACCAAAGATACAGTAACTCTGCACCTGAGCTCTTACTGAACAAAACATCCCCGTAAATTTGATACATAATGTTTTATTCTATATCCAATATTATCTATGAAAAATAGGTTAAGTTGAGGGATTCTAAGGGACTCTGCAAACACCCACAACAATTCGCCTTTCCTGTCTGAACCTCAGCTGACTCGTTTGACACTAACACTTGATGAAAGCTGATTATTAAGTCTTTTAATAGGTCTCATCGCAAGGTTCAAAACATATGACTCCCCTCTGCCTGCTTGAACAAATGCCCCAGAAGCACCACGTAATTTCAGCAAATGACTCTTTGGCAAATGAGCTCTTTGATCCAGTTACTGTTGGGCAATGAGAATTAAAAATTACAGCAATGACATCTCAGGATGCACGGGATTTCGTGTACAGCTGTGGTTTCGAGTTCATGCAGAACTCGCTTGTTGAGTAATCTGATGAATTGTGGAATGACTAACCTTATTACCTTACTAATTTAACAACAGTATTTATCAAAGAACTACTCACAGAGCCACATGGGATTCACATTTTTCTCACCACCAAAGTTGTCTCTGAGGATCCTTCTACAGGTAATGGTGCTCTGTGCTCTTGATAAGATATAAGTGATTATTTTATCAACCATTTCTGTATTAACTGAGTCCATGTAATGGTTTGGTTGCAATTATCACTTTGTTCTGGAAGATATTTTGTAGCTCTTCATTGTGCACGTTAGGAAGGGATCTTTTAATGACCAGCATGGAGAGGAGGTATCCCTATAGCAACCAATAACTCTTTTATATTGAAACTGTTTTTATTGAGTTTTACATTATAACAGCAACAATACCAAAATAGGACAGATTTACAGACAATTTAAATTAAAATGAAATTAAAATTGACAATGTCCAAACTGAAAAAAAGAGAGGGGAGGTTGAAGGGAGGATGCGGGGGGGGGTATAGGGACCTCAATCAGTCACACTGGTACATGGTAGGCTGTTAAAGTGATCCAGGAAGGGTTGCCATGTCATGTAGTATTTGGCCATAGAACCCTGACTATGATATCCTAACTCCTCTAATTTTAAATGGCGCTACTACTTCTCTCGGCACATGAGGGCGGAGCCCGATCCTTCCATTTAAAAGGAATGAGCCGACGGACCAGGAAGGAAGCAAATGTAAGGGAGTTAGATTGGGAAATTGAAAGGGATGTTCCCTCTGGAGCCACTCCAAACACCGCAGTTATAGGATTAGGTGGAATACTACAGGAATATATGCGTGAAAGAGTGTCAAATATAGATGACCAAAATTGGGCAATCGACTGACAGGAAAAAAACGTGATGAAAACCAATAACTCTTTCCGCATACACATGAGCCCCGCATACACATGAGCCCTTCATATTTAAATAGGAAATGGGTCCTCTTCCACGGAGTCTGCCGTGTTGCACTGCAATGTTTCCACAGTAGTCCAGAACGGACAAACCAAACACTGGCTCGATAGGGCCATTCACGGTTTTACATTGAACTGAAGGCCACTGTAGTTTCTCTACACCAGTGTTTCTCAAATGGGGGTACGCATACCACTAGGGGTACTGCAGGGCATATGTGAGATCTAAAAAGTATCAGTCATGCATGATTCCCAAAATAATTATATGTAAGCTTGATAAACCATATTTTATATTCAATATTCCTACAAACGTACTTTCAATTCAATGAAATGCTGTAAACCGTCAACTGCCGCAACAAAAGATATATTAATTATGTCATGATTACATTTGTTCACCGTGAGCGGGAAGCCACTTTCGATATACAATTACAGACAGTAATCATTAAAACTGATTCATGGTTGAAATGTAGCAGCAATACAGCTGAAAATGCAGAGAATTACAGAGTTTCTCAGTGAAGTGCAATGTATTATTTTGTTTTTTTAGATTTAGATAATTTTTTGGGCATTTTCGGCCTTTATTTTTGACAAGACAGCTGAAGACATGAAAGGGGAGAGAGAAGGGGAATTGAGGAGTAAACCTCTATATATGGGCGCATCTACAATTCTGTCTTAGTGTTTTTGCATGATGACAAAAAATTGGTTTGCCATGAATTTAGGAACGGATTATGAAACATTTGAGATGTCGCATTCAATTGTTAGTTAGTTAGGTTTTTGTTTGTTAGTGATGGCCAAATGAAGCTTTATGCACCTATCCTGAGCTGCTGAGATTCTATCAGAGCCTTCTACTTCTGTCCATGGGAAAGCCGGTTGAAAGGGTTCTCGATCCATGGAGGGACAAAGGTTGCGACTTTGTCTGTGTGGGACATTCTAAGGTGCAAAGAGAGAGAGATAGAGAGAGAGAGAGAGAGAGAGAGAGAGAGAGAGAGACACACACAGAGCCTCAAAAGGAAAGCAGTTGAAGATCAGCTTGAAAAGAAAAGGATGATACGAAATAAAGGGTGCGACATACTTCAGAAAGGGGCTGTTCAACTTGCTGAGCGGGCTGAGGGAAAAGCTGGATCTATAATGGCTCAACTGATAACAAAGTCCAACACTTTCAGAAGGGGGCACATGGAAAAAAGAATTGAGCTAGAACAAACCGAAAAAGAGTTGGACAGCAAAGCAAATTAAGTGAAGCACATGCCATGATGGGCATTGTTTTATTTATTGGTTTGTCTTTCTAATAAAACTTGAATTGGGTTAGTCACTCAATTCATCCTTCTTGTGCTTTGTTCCAACCCTGTTTCTGAATTATGTTGTATTGATAAGGATTCATCGCAAACTAAGACTGTTTAGTTGTGCCATATTACAATCAATAAGTAATCAATCAAGTAAATGTAAGTTTAAGTGTGTAGCCGATGTAACCGGTTAGAATTCGAATTGGCAATGAAGTCTTAAAATGTATGGGAAGGGTCTTAAAAGGTATTCAATTTATACTTTTCTTTATTACACAGGACAGCTGAAGATTTGAAAGGGGAGAGAGGGGGGAAATTACATGCAGCAATGTGCTGCAGGTCAGAATTGAACCTGTGGCTGCTGCTGCAACAACTGAGCCTTCATATATGGGGTGCACGCTTAACCAGGTGAGCTATCCATGCGCCCCAAAGGTATTACATTTAACTTCAGAATTCCTTTATATACCCTGAAGAATGAATGGGCTTGGGGCGAGAGTAATTTTTTTGACTTTTCATAAAATATGTTATATAAATATGTTAAAATATAGAATATCACCAGCCTTATGCTTTCAACATTGGTACCTTGATATTACTTTTATTGTCCTCTTGAGCTATCTATGCATTGGTTTCTCCCTTCAGCTAAATAAAAACTTGTAGCAGTCTGGAGTACCAGCACTCCCCCTAGTGGCTTTATAATGAATTTACTTTTTTGTATTTTGTATTTTGTTTTTTAGTAGTGATGGCCAATTGACCCTTCGCTAAGCCACGTCCGAAAACCACCACAGGCCAGTCGTGGCTTAGCAACCGTAACTAGGCACGGGAGGTCTGTCGAGCGAGGGAAACACGCTGAAGCGTTGTGTGTATGGATTGTGCAAATCCGATACCCGGTATTCTAAAAAGTCCCTTTTGTCTTGCTATCTCAGATATTTCACCTGTTCGCCAAAAAATTACTAATTATCTCCTTGGGAATATCTGACACCGGTGCATATATAGCCTACTGTAATAGACTTGCCAGGCACGAAAGCTTGTCAGGCGTAGCAACAGTAAGTAAGGAGGGCGGGGCTTAGTGAAGGGTCAACTGAAGCCTAAGGAAGCTTTGTGAACCATTTTATGTATTTTCTGAGCCCACTAGATGGCAGTCTTGATTTTCAGAATTCACCCTTTGTTGAATAGAGAGCCCTGTCAAGTGGGCTCAGAAAATGGTTCACAAAGCTTCACAAGGCTTCATTTGGCCATCACTATTTTTAGTCATGTTCTTCCATCACCAAATATAACTTACTTAGCTCTCCTAGACTCCAATCTCAAATGTTGTTAATGTTTGTTTTTTAGTAAGTCATGCATATGTGTCAAAATGTCCCAAATATGTATATTCAACACTTGATTATCTTTTAGTTAATATTTTAAAGGTTGACTGTGAACATTGTACTGCATACAGTTTTGGTCTTGTTTGTGCTTCTCCTCATGTTTTTGATCTCAGCACTCATTGGAACAGGGTTTCATCAATCACTGTTTTCTAAGTATTAAATAAAGGTTAAATGAAAAAAGATTGATGTGACCTTCTACAGCAAATTCCGAGCCATGAGTTTGGCAGTGCAGACTTTAAATCAAGCCTCTACCAACTACCCTGTAGATAACTCTGCAGCTGAGAGGGAAAAACCTTAACTTATCTTGCTCAGACCTACTTTGATTTACCAGGGATTGCAGTTCAAGATGGCTGACGTTTTACCCACTGCTGACCTTTTCATGATAGCCCAATTAAAGTCCTTCATTTAGACATGGTGGTTCAGCTAAAGTCTCTATAGACGTTTAACGTGCCACTACTTAAGTCAAGAAGTAGAACCAAAGTACAATGAGGCGTTGTCATGGAGATGATACACCGTCTAAAAATGCAAACAGCATTTTAAGAGAATTTTAAGCATTTTAAGAGAAAATCTTACCGTGGTTCTCAAAGCGGCCGCTTCCAAGAGATTGACAGGAGCATTGCTATAGAACAATAGATATGACATGTAATTCTGTTGTATATCTATGGAAATATTTACCGTTTTAAATGTGACACTTTCATCTAAAAAGATATTGAAAATATTATTTATTTAAAAGATGTTAAAAACAACAGCCTATCTTGTTTTATTCAATGTGTTCTTATTAGAATTACTTTCAAATAAAATTATTTTCTTCATAAAAACAAGATTTGGTCTTAAAAAAAAGCATTTTTCCAAAAATAAGTCTTGAAAGAGGTGTGGTTCGTCTTATAATCAGGGTTGTCTTATATTTGGACCAATATTGTAATTGAGGCTAGATACTTAGTGGAACTGGAATACAGTGTATCGTATGTGCTGTCAGCATCAGTTCCTGTAAAGCTGAAATACGCCATTTTTGCTTTTAAGAAGCAAACAAATTGCAAAAGTGCTAGTGTTATGTTGATTTGTGGTACATGAACATAAAACATGAGCAAAACATTTACTGGCTATTTGGAATATATTTTAGCCATATTAGGAGTGTGTCTCTAGGGATGGTAATATGGGTCTGTCTATGGATTGGTCCAAGTGCTCAACGTTTATTGTCAACAAGGCCTCTAACCCATAGGACTTTATAGGTTGTTTGCTCCTAAATTAGCGCCACTGTTTAAAGTCACTTATTTGTATCTTTGTGCTGCTACCTATATCTTAGCCAGAACCTTGAAAAAGAGATGTTTAATCTCAATGGGACATATCCTGCTTAGATTAAAGTTAAAGGTGCCCTGCCACACGTTTTTCATTACTTTGTGGTAATGTCTGTTCTACCATAGACTCTTACAGTTTTTTTGGTAAAAGTAGTACACTATTAGCAAAACCTTACACTCAAGAAGCAAAACATCAGCCCATATTTGCACAACTATAAGCACATTGTCAACCTCACACTTGTTGCAAAACTCTACACACAGTGATTTGCAAAACACTAAACACACTTAACATACATTACACACAAAAATCTATCATGAAGTCACTTCCTTGCAATACCAAAGCACTGACTGTCAAATTACCGCACCATCCAACCAATTGGTTCAACACAGTCATCAGGTGGGGAAACACTTGTTTGCTTAATTGTAGACACACCAATCAGGTGTGTAAGCACTATAAAAAGCAGCAGGTGAGTTCATCAGTTTTCAAGCACAATGATAAGAGTCAGAGAAAGAGTAAGACGGGGAGGAGAACGAGGAGAACGAGGAGGAGGACAAGGAGGAGGAAGAAGGGGAGGAAGAGGAATCAACAGAGGAGGAATCAACAGAGGAAGAGGAAGAGATGGAGGCCATGCTGGAGGTAGAGGTAGAGGTAGAGGTAGAGGAAGAGGAAGAGGAAGACAAGAAGGTGCTCAAAGAGGACCGAATCTGACAAATGAGATCCGCGCGACACTGGTTGACCACGTTGTCTACCATGGCCTGACGCTGAGGGAGGCTGGACTGCGAGTACAGCCAAATCTAAGCCGATACACAGTGGCAAGTGTGATAAGAACATTTCGACTGGAAAATAGGTATTGTAAAAATATCATCATATCAAAAACATCTGCACGGTTTCAGTAACTGCTTACAGTACTGTATTCTGTGCACTATCAGCACTTCTGTTACCTTTTCCTGTGAAATTACTGTACAATTGTATACTGTTTTTTTTTCTACATAGGATTGAGGGTCGGGAACGACAAGGGGGAAGGCCTCCTATGTTCACAGAACAGCAAGAGAGGGAGATAGTAAACATGGTTTTGGCCAACAATGCTATAACACTCAATCAGCTCCAAACTAACATTGTCAATAACCACGCCAGTTTCAACGATATCCATCAGGTCTCAACATCAACACTGGCACGCATCCTAAAAAAAAATCATATTCAAATGAAGCAAATTTATCGAGTGCCTTTCGAGCGCAATTCCGAAAGGGTGAAACGACTGCGGCATGATTATGCAGAGGTATGTATTCACTTTAGCAGTGTGATCTTGCATACTGTCTCATAATCTTTTACTGTACTGTAATATGTATACTACATCTACACTGAACTACACAATTTTGCCTGACACTGTTCTTCAGAGAGTTTTACGAATGGATGGAGAGGAGATCCAGAATGAGTTCATTTACGTAGATGAGGCTGGGTTCAACCTGACGAGAGCACGAAGGAGGGGAAGAAACCTCATTGGCCACAGGGCTATAGTCAATGTCCCAGGGCAACGTGGGGGTAATATAACACTCTGTGCAGCCATTACACAGAATGGGGTCCTCCACCGCCATGCCCATATGGGCCCTTACAACACAGCACTCATACTTACATTCTTGGACCAATTGCACAACATAACAGCAGCAAATCAAATCGATCATATGCAATACATTGTTGTCTGGGACAATGTGTCTTTCCACCGCTCTGCTCTGGTTCAGAACTGGTTTCAGCAACATCCACATTTCACCGTCCTATATCTTCAACCATACTCTCCATTCCTCAACCCTATAGAAGAGTTTTTCTCGGCATGGCGGTGGAAGGTATATGATCTCCGTCTCCAGGCTGAGGTACCCCTCATCCAAGCCATGGAGGAGGCCTGTGACCAGATGGAGGTAGCAGCAATTCAAGGATGGATTCGTCATTCAAGACGTTTCTTTCCAAGGTGTCTTGCTAATGACAACATTGCCTGCGATGTTGATGAAATTCTCTGGCCAGATCCAGCTAGGCGAAGAGACAACGTCTAGTTTTTTGTTTTTGTTTTTTTTTACAGTAAACTTACATTACAATACGTAAAGTGACATTTTGTTACAGTATTAGGAATCTCCATGTCAACATTTTGGGCGTGTTGAGAAATAAATGAGTTTCTTCAGTCTGCAACATTGGTCTTGTGTAGTGTTTGGTGAATTTACATTATATTTGTACTTTGTTGATGGTAGCCTACTCTAATCATAGGGAAGTAGAAGTGCTAAAAGTGTTTTAGGTTTATCACAGAAGAGTGTAACTTGCGGTAGGGTAGTATAAAGCTGTATAACGTGTGTTTCATATGGTAACAAAGTGTGGTTTTTAAACAAAAGTGTATAGTTTTTACAAGAGTGTTTAATTATGCAAAGGATCTGTAGTGTTTTGCTAATTGGGTTTGTGCTAATTGTGTGTAGTGTTTTGAAAACACGGGCCCTGTTTTGAAAATCGTGCTTAAGCAATCCAAAAAAACTAACATTTTTTGTTTAAAAAATGCCTTGGTGACCTTGTTTCAAGCCATTCTAGCGTGGTATAGAAAGCCTGCAGGAAGACTCCGCTCGATTTGTGCCAGTTCTCATTAATATTTAATGAGCTTAGCTGCTTGACTCTGATTGGCTAACATCTAGCCAATGAGAGCCTGGCTATCAGTATCCTTTACCCTGCACAACTGATGAATAGTAATGAGCTCAGGCAACACCACATCAAACTGACCAGCTTTTGTAATTGGCCTGATTTCTCCGTTTATTTCTTTTCAATGGCTAGAGCTGACAAAGGAGGTAGCAGTTCATTTTTACATTCACAACATAACACAAACACATATGGACCTAACATAAATTTAGCACAAAAAGTAAGGAAACTTATGTTAAAATATATCATAATAATTTAAAACATTCTATGATCACTTAAAAATTACACCCCCAGAGGCTTTAACATTTAACATACACTTTCCACTAAAAATAAATTACTGACAAAAAAGATATCCCATTCAAGATGTTGAGGCTGAAATCAGCAATCATATTTCAACATTTGTCTTGATGAGTCACAAATAAGTACACAAAGTACAAAGTACACTACTCCAGTCTTTAGAGGAAAGATGAATGAAGAGAGAGAGAGAGAGAGAGAGAGAGAGAGAGCGATATAGTCTGAGAGAGGGGGGAAGGGAGATCATTCTCAGCCAAAATGAGAGTCACCCTGAGGTAAAGAGAGAGAAAGAAAAATAGAGAGAGAGGAGTAAGACAGCGAGATGTAAGAGTGAGAGGCAGGCATGTGCAGAGATTGACAAAGAGAGGGAGAGAGAGAGAGAGAAAGCCACACACGCACACACCTGCACACACACACACACACACACACACACACACACACACACACACACACACACACACACACACACACACACACACACACACACACACTTAAAGAGATCGGGAGCTTTTGAAGGCTGGATAGATTGCTTTGAGGTCAGGATTGAGGAGATGATGGCTTTTAGCTGTGAGGGAGGCAGCCCAAGAGGTCTGCCCCAGAATCAGCCTGTCTGAACTCAACTGTCAGCCGGTGAGGGATTACAGCCGGCCAGGTCAAGGAGAGCACACACACACTCTCACAAACAAAGTGTCACTTACTGAAGCTACATACTACTACTAATAATAATAATCAAAACAATAACATGGTGGAGTAATACGGTAATAAGAGTAGTAACTCTGAGCTGCAGAGACTAATGCACTCCAGGAAAGTCGACAATTGCAGTGTTCTTCTATCTACTTGATAAAAAAAAAGAGTGATAATTCAGTAACAATTGATTTAGAACTGCTACCTGAGGGCTGATGAGGACTACAAGTAGAAGACACATCATACTTATGGCATTGATTTTTAGAAATTTACTACATGGTCCTACACCAGTATTTAATGTCCCCTCAGGCCTTCTGGGGCTGGTCTTTAATTTTGTCTGACGTGTGGGACGAAAAACCTCTAGTCAGGCAGCTTTTAGCTCTTGAGCTCCGGGCCATTGGACCAACCTGCCAGAAAATTTGAGGGGAACTGAAATTATGGGCAATTATGGACTTGAACTATACATTTTATTTTGTTGTGTAGAACTGTATTTTTTTGACATTTTCCTTTTTTCTTTATTTTATTTTATTTTTTACATATTAAAGTCTATAACATAAATGCCATCCACAGATTAAATGCAATAGCGCTTTCATTGCTCACTGTCTTAACTTGTTGCTTGTAGGTTGGCGACAATTGATAACTATATCTTAACTGTTCTCCTAATTATGAGATAAGGTGTTTAATAGTTTTTCCTTTTGTGAATGCAATGCACTTCCCTAGTTTGCTTATATTGCCAGGTCAATCAAATCTTATCAAACCACATCCACAAAATCCTGAGGGAGCAAATTAGCTTTTTGAGTTTTTTGATTGTTTGTCTATTTAATTTAAACATAATATACCCAAGGATGTCCCCCCAAAAAATTAAATAAAAACTTTAAATTGAATTGTTTTTTTATTTTGTAATCATGAATATTTAATGATTTCAAGAAAACTTGACAACCTTAAATTTGAACACAAGTTTTAGGGGGCAATATCAGTCCATCAAAATAAAGAAATGTCTGACTTTTGGAAATACAATATATAAAACCATGAGGTGCCAGCTGTCTGACAGAGACAGAAAACAAAGGGAACAATACAAGACAGCGTTACTGAGAACAAGACAAACTGAATGTCTTTAATGTATTATGCCTTTTTTAGCTAATACCCCAGTTTGTTTTATTTTTCAGCTTTTGATGGAATTAATAATTTATTTTAAAAGGCATATTTTAACTGATGGTATCAAACATATTCAGTATTTCTAATACTAGTAGTATAATGTTTGAAAAGCAAGTTGTTATCATGTATGATGAAAATGTATGCACACCAATACATATGATATCCTACGAAACTAGTCGACCGCCAGCTGGTCACGTGACACCAGCTACAGAGCTCTGTCGTATCAGCGGTATTTGGTGGTTCAGTTAACCCGATAAAAGGTGACTTTGAGCCGGATAAAGGGCACCACAAGCTGCCGGTCGTTTCGGCAGACAGTGAAGTTTAGGCCCCAAAGCGACTAGTTAAGTTTAAGAAAAAGATTGTGGTTTGGATTAAAAAAATCCTAATGAAAACGCATTTCCTCGGTGAAAGTCTTTTTTCCCCCCCGGGAAGCGCACTCCGCTCCCTGGCTTGAAATTCCTTATTTTATCACCACCTCCCATCCAACCCAACATCCTTCCTATGCGGCCAACCACGTCCTTATACGGCAGAAGTCATTGTGGTGCAAACAGCAAAAAATACATGGAATGGTTACCAATTACAATGCTTAACTTTTCATAGCTATATGTAGGTATGGTTCATGAGAACAGAGTTTTTTTCACCTTCAGTGTTGCTTTTTCAGCTGTACTGTAGGTATCTCAGCGTAGAACAAACCTTTCCATTAACCTCACCACAACATCCAACACCACACAGCCTGTCCTTGTTATACTTCATTTAGACAAACTCCAAGCAGCCTCTGAAGTAAATATCTTTCCATTTCCCCATTTGAACCTTAATAGTCACCCGCAACCTCAAACAGTAGTTCTGCTTTTTAAAACCAGTTGAACCTATTCAAACCTTTGAACGGAAGCTTCCCAGGGTGCCGCACAACAGAGAAACAACGCTGTGCTTAAACACAAGTGATCAGAGAGTGCCCCAAGTCTAAACTCTGTATTTCCCCTCTTGTGTCTAACTGAGCTGTCTCCTGTGATTGATGAAGTCACTTTGACCTTCTGTTGGTTTCTCAAAGCCCCACTTCCCCTCTAGCAGTGGGCAACTTCCCTTCAGCCTTTCTCTGTTTCTCAGCCACTTTCTTTGAGTCCCCCTCTCTCTTCCTTTGGCTGTGGGGTAACATTTTTCTGTGTGTCACTTCAATTTTCCCTCTCGCTCTGGCTGGGGACGATGCCTCTTCCTCACTCCCTCTAATCTCCTCTCTCATTTTTGTCAAAGGTGACATCTCTCTCTCTGTATGCCCTTCTCTCCCTCTCTCGTGTGACGGCGTTGGATGTCTTTTTGTTAATTTAACATCTCTAAGACAATCCTGTCGCATGCTCCGTCAACACAGAGTCACGACTGATGGGAACCCTCAGGATGAAAGAGCACAGAAGGCAATTGTCACCAGGACAATCAAAATCACAGAGAAAATCCTTTAAACATTTTTTTTATTTATACTTATATTACATCTATTAAACAAGATTCCATTGTCATGATCCTAAAAATACAGATACTAACTTCAAACACACACACACACACACACACACACACACACACACACACACACACATATATATATATATACATATATATATATACACACACACACATATATATACATACATATATATATATATATATATCGGGTCAAGGCAAAAGTGTAATGTTGGACTACAAAGTGTGTGAATATGACAATGCAGACAACTGTTCTGCATTGGTTTCCTTTCACCATAACTATGATCTCTAACTTACTTTATCCATGTACTTTTAATTGCCTAAAGTTATCCTGATCTTAACCATAGAAAAACATTTTTGTCAGAATGTGACAAAAGTGTGTCAGATCAGAAATGGCAAATGTAGGTTGATTTTGAAAGGCGTACAACAAATAAGCTTTTTTTGTTGTATAGTATACGGGCTTAAAATACTTTTTAAAACTTTTTAATACTTCTTAAAAACATTTTTCACAATTTTCACATTATGAGGTTGAGTTTATTCTGCACAATGTTTAGCTAAAATAAATATCGTACAGGAATGCAAAGCATATTTTATAAACCTCTGGAAAAGCAGCAGACTACTAAATGTCGTCTAACAAGTCATGGGCAACAATATTTCATAATAATAAGGTCTTGGCTGATAAACAATGAACCTATCTTTTAAGTAGTGAGGTCCAAATGAAGCTATATGAACTACTAGGTGTATTTGGTTTATAGAAAAAAGCTCAAGGAATGATAGTGATGGTCAAATGAAGCTTCGCGAACCACTGTCTTTATTTTCTGAGCTCACTAGATGGCGCTCTCTGTTCAAAGAAAAAGGTTAAAGGAATGGCAATTCAGTGTGTTTTCAACCCTTTGTTGAACAGAGAGCGCCATCTAGTAGGCTCAGAAAATAAAGAAAATGCTTCACAAAGCTTCATGAGGCTTCATTTGGCCATCCCTTCATCAAACTCATAGGTAATGCCCAATGCCAACGTTTCGTGTCAATTTAGTAGTATGCTATATATGTTGCAAGGTGGCTAGTAAGGATATAACGGTTGGGCTTTCAAGCATTTAACCCTTACCCTGCTTTTACTTGCCTTACCCTAACTTTATCCTAACCTCAACCTAGTGTTTCAGTTGCCTTGCCTAACCCTACCCATACTCAGCCATAATGCATTTGCCATAACCACAACATTTCTCTAACCTTCACCGTAGTTTAAAAACAAAAAAGAATTTGAAAAACATTGGCATTGTACATCTTTGGCTTTGAAAGTAATCACGTTTTTTGCGGATCATGTTTGGTTATAGTTTTGCAATTGGCAGCCAATCCCCCAATAGCACTAGATTTTTTTTGATTTGTATTTTGAAGCCTGTGTTAGCCTGACTATCAGCCTGAATTGCCATTTTGTTTTCCCATAAAAAAAAACTAGTGGCAGTTAATGGAGAGGTATTATGTGCTATAACCAATCAGTATTGAGTATCTGTCCCTTGAAATTCATTTTTAGGCAACAAAGAAGCAGTTCGCTTTAGTAGTGGTTGCGAGGACCAGTTAACGTTCATCAGGTAACGATGATCAAATGAGAGAAAGATGCCAATATAAGAGTTATTTATCTGACTCTACCTACAACAACCTGTCTAGTTGTTATAATGTCATTCATCCTTGTTACCATTCTGCTGGCAGTTATTCTGTTGCTATTTGTCTGGCTCTGGCACAGAAAAATTACGTTCCCCTTCTCAATGTTACCTACAAAGCTCTCAATGGCTTGATTCTTTTTCCAACCACGGAAACAGGCCAGTGGCCACTAGAGCTGAAGATATTTGCCGGTGGGGTTAATTTCTATCATTTTACACGGGCTCGGGCCCGGCTTGGGCTTGCGCCCCGGGATGCACGGTAAATGAGTGGTCAGGTGATGAGTTTCGATTAGTGCGAAAATGGATGCTGAGAAGGAGAAACGGAGGCTGGCTTCTGGCAATTATGTTTTGGTTGCACCGGCAAAGTCTAAGGTGTGGAAAACATTTGATCATGTGCATAATGAGAATAATGAGCCAGTGTATAAATGACTCATTCTTGACAAAAGGCAAAAAGGCTGTGTGCGTGCACACATTTGAATAATGTCGGGCTGTAAACGGGTTCGGCCTTTTAAAAAGCTGTCAATCAAAATGTACTTGTCGGGCTCGGGCCAAATTCTGTCGGGCTCAGGCCTTATCGGGCTTAACTTTTAAGGCCCGATTACAGCTCTAGTGGCCACAACATCAGTTCTATTTGAATCGCAAAAATAAAATCTAAAATGTGGGCTCTAATTCAGAGGCCTGGACCCAAGCTAAGGCTGTGCAGGGTCCGAGCAATGTGGATGGTGTTGCATAAATTATAATGCAATGATTGGCTGGCTAGATAGACACAAACCAATGAGCTCCCTGATATTTGGTGAGAACATGCATGCTGGTTGGATGCCACACACAGAAATATGCATCAGCTCAAGGAAGCTTAGAAGTTAAGCTTCAATGGGAACAGACCACAGAACCTTTTTTTAAAGATTATACCCTCTTCCGAGAGAGGTACCAGCGCACCCTAAAACCATATAACCTTTGTCCTTTAGCCAAAGCTTTGTCGCTAACAAGAGCGCACAAGAGCTCTTTTGTCAGCCAGCATAGCTCCAAGCTTAGTGATGCTACCACCTTCATGTGCCTTTGCTTAAGGCCATTAACAGACCACATTAGTGTTTTGGAGTGTTAAACCCATTTACAACAAATTATACATACATTACTGTCAGCTATTTTTCAAAGCGTAGCACAGGTTTTAGATTGATGAATGGGATTTTTGTACCCTCAAGGCAGCCATTGGGTTTCAGTGTGTTAAAAAGGTCACAAAGACTTAAAACTTTCTCCACATACATCATAGTGCAAATTGTCAAAGTCGTATCATAGCAGCAACAAAAAAAATTTAAAGGTACCTTTAAACATCTTCATAAGCAATTTTGTTTATTTTTTTAGCCCACAAGATGGCGCTCTTGGTTTAAAGAAAAAGGCTCAAAGAATGGCAATTCAGGTTACTTCCAACCCTTTGTTAAACAGAGAGCACCATCTAGTGGGCTCAGAAAATAAAGAAAATGGTTCACAAAGCTTTATTAGGCTTCCTTTGGCCATCACTAATAAGCTTATTTGCTATCTTGTTACAAGTCAGATGAGAAGCTCTGTTTTCTTTAAATAAGTAGCTGGAGCCTATGGAGCAGCCCATTAGCTTAGCTAAGCAGAAACATTGAAAATGGGGGAAAGGAGCTGGCCTGGAGTTTTGTCCAAAAGTAGCAAAATGTGCCTACCAGCTGCTCTAAAGTTCACTAATTACCATGTTCATTCTTGTTCATTTAAACATGTAGTTTCTACCGCTAGAAATCAAAACACTAACAAAAGACAGACTTTTCATGACGTGAAGTAGCATGGGTCCATATCACTGCCCATGGAGCAACTAAATTTGAAATGTTCACAGTATTGTCCTTGTTTGTCTTTTTGGATCCATTTTTTCAAAGTCATAGGTGTCATAGTGAATTGTCATGTTTGGATTTTGTAGCATATGGTCTCACCGTCTGAAATCACACTCAACAGAGAGGAGGTTTTATATAATAATACCTTTATAATAATAACATAGTAAATATCACAGGATAAATCAGGTTTTCTTCTACCCTGTGCTCTGGTCATTAACCCACACTGTATGTGGTTTATTAGGAGTCATAGCTGTGGGAATCACTCTTTTAGCCCACATTTAACTAAAGATGGCCTCTCTCTGTGTGATATCTATTTATCTTTGCCACCTAATGAGGACTGTGCCCTTTCGTTCTAAACTTGGCAGATTAACAAGGGCATTTCAAATGTATTACATTAGTACAATCAGGCATTGGCTATTCCCATTAAGCTCTCTCAGCTTGTGTTTTTGTTCTGAAAATTGAAACTTAATTGTCATGAGTATCCAGTCTCTGCTGTCATTTTTTTTTAGATTTTTCTCCAGTGGCTCCGTCAACACAGGGGGGTAAGCTTTTAATAACCCCAATGTAGTGCATTATTCATATAGGATATAATGACAATACACAGAAAGCTGAGAGGAGCTATAGATTGAGAATGTTATTGAATATATCATTCTGAAAGTTAGTGTGATAGAGATGACTGGAGAGACTGCAGCAATAACATCACTGTGTAAACTTTTTGTTCGATGTTCTCCCTTTTGTGGATTTACCCATTCTACTGTTGGTTCTGTCAAACAAAAATTATACATTATTTTCTATTACACAAAAGATTGCAGTGTAAAAATAACAATGAAAATTGCTCTCTTATTTCGTTTCCATTTCACCACTGATGGAGCTAATTGACTAAAGCCTGCTAACACCAATTAACACATTGCATTTTGTCCAATTCATATGAACAGAAAAGTTTTTAAGGTGAGTTACGTGCGGCCATTTCTTGGCAACGACAGCTGATGCAGTGAAACTTATTACTTTGCCCAAAGTCATTAAAATTTTACATATTCATCTCATCTTCATTTTGGAATATTTTTATATGAATGTGAAAAAAGCAAGACTCACAGAACATGGATGCAGAAAAACAAATGACGGAAAAAAATGAGGGGTTACTTATGAAAGTAGCAGGGGTTACTTTCAATGATCATTGCAATGTTTTTAAAAGCCATGCTGTTTCTGTTTTCCATTAATCTAATATCCTATTTGAAGATAAAGCACATTTAATGCAGCTTTGAAGATTTTTAGTCATTTAAAGTTTATATCACAAGTTAAAAAATACCATCAATTTTATTGATAAACTTACTTAAGTCTTTAGGCTCTAAAGCAGGGGTCTTCAACGTTGTTTAAGCCAAAGACCCCTTAGCTGAAAGAGAGATGGAGCAGGCACCCCCTACTAGAGATAGTGTATAAAATGAAGTTGCATATTAAACTGGGCTTACAGTTACGTGTGGGGGGTGGCCTGAAGCCTTTATACATACTTTTTTTTTTTGCATACAATACTAAGCTTTTAAAATAGCCGTATAATTGTTGACATGATTTCATAAATCATGTTTTCATTTTAAAACATACATGTGGCACAGTGCATCCTAAGCATATACTGTATCTGTGGATGGCTATCTTAGTGACTACCTTACCTTTAGGCCAGTAAGCCTATCATCAGTGGGTATTTATATTTGCTAATAATATGTGGATTTATTTTAAGACTTTTTGAAAACACTTCAAAAAATGAACAATAATTTGGATGCCCCCTGCATTGACCGCCTAAGGGTCCCGGACCCCCTGTTGAAAATCCCTGCTCTAAAGGCACTGATATACTCCAAACGAACATGAACGCAGACAGCCGATGCACATGGTTCATCTGTATACTAGGTGGGTATATTCACACAGTTGCAGTCAGCACATATGGTCTCTGTGAACAGTCTGTGGTCACATCCACACATCCAAAAGACGTCTGCGTAGACCCTCAGGGAGATGGGCACATGACAATATTTTCATCATACAGACCCTTACCACAAAACAATGATGGAAAGCATTTACATCTAATTTCAGTTTCACAATGGTATGATATAAAAAGTTGATTTAATGTTCCTTTCCAGTTGAAAAAAATACACAGTATCAGAAACATCAGTCAATTCTGATGAAGGGGAGTTGCAAGGATATATATTTTGACTGCTGTTGCCTCTTTATGAAATGTCACTTAATGTGCAACACAAGGACTTTTCCTTGTAAAGTCTTACCACACACTGTATTTAAAAAAAATGAATGTATGTGTGGGATTTTGTAATGTCAAACTGAAAAGAAGAGCCATTTTATACAGAAAAAATAATAATGGCTTATCCTTGTAGACATGTGCAATCAAAACTGTTTGGAAGAAGACAGACGTGCATGTGAAATCTCTGGAGGTATTTGTCCCAGTTGTCAGATTCAGTCTCTGTGCAGGCAGCAGTGATGCCACCGTGGCCTTCGGGTTTGTTGTGTGTGTGCTGTGTCTTCCTCTTTGATCTGGTGTTTAAAGTCTTTGCTCTTTCTGTCTCTGTTTCACTGTCCCCAGCTTGTAGTGAGGTAGTTTTGCAACACAAGAGCCTTTGAAATGTAAATCACACCAGTGAGAGTGTGTGTGTGTGTGTGTGTGTGTGTGTGTGTGTGTGTGTGTGTGTGTGTGTGTGTGTGTGTGTGTGTGTGTGTGTGTGTGTGTGTGTGTGTGTGTGTGCGTGCGTGCATGTGTGCAAAAGAGAGGGAGAGAGGAAATTTTAGAAGCTTTGGATGAAAATGTAGTTGGCAAACGGGCGGAGCCAATGACTAGAAAAACTAAAAGTCCACAGGGGCCCACTTTCTTCTTGCTTCTCGTCTTTTGTATAATTTCAATAAACAAGTTTAATATTCATTCACCACCACCTCACAGCATGAAATTAGGGTCTAAAAAGGTTTTATTTTCTTCTTTTCCCCCCATATAGTAGTGATGGTCAACTGAAGCCTCATAAGCTTTGTGAACCATTTTCTTTATTTTATGAGCCCACTAGATGGCGCTGTCTGTTCAACAAAGGGTTGAAAGCACACTGAATTGCCATTCCATGAGCCTTTTTTTTTTAAAAACCAAGAGCGCAATCTTGTTGGTATAGAAAATAAAAAAAATGGCTCACAAAGCTCCATGAGGCTTCATTCATCCATTGCTACTATATGGCAATTTTCAGTCAGAGAAAAGCCATACAAGTTTTTAGCTGTAGATGTATTATGTGAGTTATCAATTATGTATTTAAATTAGACTGCAAACTCAAATGATGGATTTAGACAAAGATAAACTGATCCCATGTACCCACATGTCCTAATTTCGGAACTTTTTTAAGTTGCTTAAGTGCTTTATAGATTAAAAAAATGGGATCAAAAAAATACAGCTGTGTGTCATTAGGATATTAATGATAAGTATAACCAAAGAGCAGCAGTTATTGTCTTGTTTTCTTCTCAGTAGAAAGCTTTCTACATGTAACACATTTTCTAGGTGCAGCTGTCTTAGTTTTAGCAACTATGTAAATAAAATGTTAGCTGGCTGGTGAAAATGGACATTGTGTATTTATATAACTCACCTACAGTATATAAAACAATGTTCTTATGTTATTTGGGAAATAATGTTGGTGGCAATAACCTTCCCTTGTTATTTCTTTGAGACACTGATCAAAAGGCTGTTCAGTCCTTTGAACCCTACCGACACTGAAAAGTCGCACACATGCTTGTCAGACTAGTAATTCAGTTCTCACTGTGCAGCAACAGAAATAATGTCACAATCAGCTCAGTTTACTCGGTGGCAGCAGAAATAAGTTGTGAACACAATATTGACATATCTAAGTTGATATGACAATCATGTTAGCAAAGGTTTACCAGTTTACACATCCAGCAGATACAGAGCTACATTATCATTAATTTTGAGTTTTGTTTCTGGCCACCTCGTGAATGGAAGTCCATTATTCACTCTCTTTTAGCTCTGTTTTGATCTTCACCAACTCCTGATACCAATATCCGGCTCTTTTGATGCTTAATGCTGCACTATGTTCACCAGATAGTCTCAGACTGTGTCTAATTGTCGTTTGGTGCTGAGCAGGTAGTGTACAGTGGGTTTTTACAGCTTTTTCTCTGAAAATTAGTAATTAGCCATCTAATGGGCTCAGAAAATAAAGGAAATGGTTCCTGAAGCTATATGAGTCCTAATTTGGCCTTCACTATCAAATATATTATGGCTTCCGAGACATCATTTCTACATGTCCACCAAATGTGGTTGCAATAGCACAAGCGTTGAGGAGATATTACATTTTAAGCCCTGCCCCCAGCATTTGCAAACTTTGAGGGCCAACTATGGCAAAACTCTATGGAATATCAAAAATCTGACAAAGTAACTTTTACCAGATTGGTCCAAAGATGTTCCGTACAATTTAAATATATTGCTCAAAAGTTGTAGAAGGTGTAGCGAAGCGTATTTGGACACAATTCAAAATGGCAGAAAATCGATTGAGATGCAAATGTAGTAGCTGCTATGGTTAGACTCGTGGGGACACACAATTGGTTCAAAAGTTACAGGACAAAATGTAAAGTTCATTTTTAAATCGCCACCATCTGGCAAAATTGTACCTCATTCGACAGTGCGCTCCTTTGGGTCCCCAGCAATATACCCGCCAAGATCAAAGATTAAAAAGAACTGGGGACAAAATCCACCTTGGCTGACACTATTGTTAACCCCAAATGGAGCTGAGACCCTATTGCCCCATTTTACTTGCATAGACTGGTCGGCATACCAGTAAGCCAGAATTCTCACAATGTATTTGGTCACCTCTCTTTGACTCAATTTAAAAACTTTCTATGATTGATGATCACAGGCTGTGGAAGCATCAACAAAATACATAAGAACTGATGAGTTTTTATCTCTATATTTGTTCACAATTACCTTTAAGGCATATATACACAAATCAATGCCATGTTTAGCTTCAAAACCAAAGTGGTTATCTGTGGCATTAATAACCTCATTTAATCTATTCAGCAGAATGCTTTCTAGGACTTTTGACAGTATTCTGGCTAAAGCAATGGGCCTGTAATCATCTAGGCTGCCTACTTTAACAGCATTGTCCTTGACTGGCACTAATATAACAGACATCATTGAATCTGGTAACAAGCCATGAATCATAGAGCCAGGAAAACAAAAAGCAAGGAGAAGAGCTATCCTCATACTGGAATATTTAAGATGTTCAGCAAAATTATCTAAACCACTTGCTTTGTTATCAGACAGCTTGTTTACAGATTGGTACACCTCATGTGACATAATCACCACTGAATCTTTACTCTCAATATTGTCCGCCTTATACAAATATATGTGACACAGTTGAATAAGGTACTATAATGCTGTCGCCATAACTCTGCAATATTGTCTGTTCTGGAGATTCCATCTACAGTGCCTGGTAGAGATTTTTTGCAGTTGTTGAGAACTCTCACTTCTTTCCAAAAAATCAATAGCATTGTTACTTGGCAGCAGCTTAGCCATGAAATCAGCCCTCATGACTTGCTCATTTTTAATGAAATGAGTAGCATACTTATATCTTGAGCTTCTTGTACTCAAGGACAGGCCCTGTGTCTGGCTCTACCTGACATAGCCCATGATTTAGTGGCTTCACAGGCTTCAGCACGATACTCGGCTACATACTTATTTCAGCCAGGCCTGATGTTATGGGTCTTATTTTAATGCTTGTCACAGGGCTTACTGTCTTCATACAAAATACTTACTAGTGATGTCCAAATTAAGCTTTGTAAAACTTTTATTTTTATTTTTGGAGCCCAATAGATGGCAATCTCTGTTTAGCAAATGGTTGAAAGCACACTGAATTGCCATTACTTAAGACTTTTTCTTTAAACCAAAAGCGCCATCTAGTCGAGTCAACAAATACAGCTAAGTGGTTCATGAAACTTCATTTGGACATCATTAGCACTTACTATATCATTATACATGGATCAGATATTCTCTTATGCTTCACATACTTACAATTAATATTAGTGATGTCCAAATGAAGCTTCGTTATGCATTTTCCATACGTTCTATAATACTTTCAGAAAGATGATTTAGCATCTACACTGCAATGCTCTAAAATACTCATGTACATGTGCATGAAATATGATTTGTAAGGCTTTGTCTCAATAACAGGACATTAAGATGGCATGCTTAAGTCCACATTATTTTAGATGAGACAGGAGTTACTCAGCATTCATATTTCTAGTTTATATTCTCCATGCCTGCCTTTTCCCCATTCATTAACCTCTCTGTTACGTTCAAGAGTCTGTCACTCCGACTTGCCCTGCAGCATTCCCCTTTCCCCTGTAGTATGTGTGGCAAGGGGTGGTGGCTCCACAGGAGTAACCGCCACCAGAATGTGGAACTATCTGACAACGCCACCTGAAAAAGAAATACTAATTTATTGAAAATTAAATGGTCAAAGACTGAAAGTGCCTGAAAAGAGGATGGTTAGAAATGTAGGTGAATTAGGATAATCAAATTTAAGTAGAAAATATAGACATGTCTAATACAATGTTGACAATTTAAAAAGCTAAATTATTTTAAAACAATTAGACTCCCAGTTACTTAAAATTACCAAATTAAAAGGGGAAGTGGGCAGAGGCCAGCTGTGGATAGGCACTCTAACTCAGGGTGTGTTCCAGGGGTGCCTCAACTTACCCACCACATGTGCTCACTGCAATGGATAGTCACTGCAAACCGGTTCACTGCAAATTGTGTCACCGCAAATGGTGTCCCAGTGCTATTATCACTACAAACTGTGCAGGGACCCACAATAGCGTGCTTAGCCTCCACCACAAGCTGGCTACTAGCTCCACTGAAAAGAAAATAACAAATGAAAGATATAAAAACAATAAACAGTTGGTCATATATAAGATACAAGCAGATCAAACAGGGAGAGTGCCTCCTGGTGGCACTTTAACAAAGAATCCTGGTTTCATTAAATCCCTGCAAGATTGTCTAATGTTCCATTCCTGACAAGCATTCCAGCCTTTTTTCTGAAATGATGTGTTTGTTTTGAACCCCAGCCAGTTTTTGGATTTATGCCTTTTGTTTGCCTGATATTCTGCCTACTGTTGACAACCCCAGCTACCCACGGACTTTGCCCCTTGCCTTATCCCCTAAGTTGGTGGCTTTTTCCTGCCATCCTGTTTCTAAGCTTGTGTGAACTGTTCTACCTTTCAACAAATGAAAAACCAAAACCAGCAATGTGTTAGAATCCGTAAATACATTCCAGCTTCACAGCCTGTCTTTGGCACTCCTACTAGTCAGTCCTTCCAGAAAAACGCAGAGTTTTTTTGTGATTGTTGCAAGCAAAAATCCTTTATTATGCGGCACGTTTTCTTAAAAAATGCGATGGAATATGCGGGATATTTATGCAATTTTATGCAATGAAATTGCGTGAACTTGCAAAAACTGCGGTTTAATGCAAAAGAGAAAATAAGTGATTCCCCCAATACCCTGCTTTTCGATGATGTTCACGTTGCGTAATTACGTCACTTCATAGCATAAATGGCTGCTCTTGTGTGAAGTAAACACAACATTTTTCATCTTTCTTGTAAGATATAGGTGACTTTTTTCCAACGAAAATGCGGGGATTATGAAATCATGCAAGCCCCGCATATTTTGCACGGAAATCTGCAATTTATGCGGCGAAAGTGCGGCGTATTTGAAAAAATGCGGCCCCCGCATAAATATGCGGACTTTGGCTGATTATGCATTGAATTATGTGATTGCATAATCGCGTTTTTCTGGAGGGACTGACGAGTTATGTCCAAATGAAGCTTTGTAAAGCAATTTCTTTATTTTATGAGGCCACTAGATGGCGTTCTCTGTTCAACAATGGGTTGAAAGCACACTGAATTGCCATTCCTTAAGCCTTTTTCTTTAAACCAAGAGTGCCATCTAGTGAACTCAAAATAAATAAAATGTTTCACAAAGCTTCATGCGGCTTCATTTGGCCATCAGGACTTTCAACTCTTTGTCAAACAAAGAGCGCCATCTATTGGGCTCAGAAAATGAAATTGCTTCACGAAGCTCTATTTGGACATCATTACCTACAGGTATTCCTGTTTCTTCCCATAGTCCAAAGGCATGCAGGTTTGGTGAGTTGGCAACTCTAAGGCCCCATTTACATCTGGCATTAACACATTATCTGTATCTGCCACCTAACTGAGATCTGATTACTATGCGTGCCATACAACTTCCAGATATGGTCTAGAGATGATCTAATTGTATTATGATGGCAATGTGTTATGCGTGTATTCACATCTGGCATTAAACTGTGTTTTCTTTATCAAGATAAGAATTCTTGATGCAGCATTGCATGCTAATGCCAGGTGTAAATGTGTTTTAAGTTTAGACCGACTAGCAGAACACTTGCTAAGTTAATAGTTGTTGTAGTTGTCTCTGTGTGTTAACCCTGTCGTAGACTGCGAGCTGAAGGACAGGGGCCATCCCCCCATGACTTTGCACAAGATAAGCAGCTATAGATGAGGGGTTTTAGAGAAGAAATTAGATGACCACAGCAGAATAACAGCATCAACAACATTATATTGGTGAGTTTGCTGTAGTGCTTACCAATGCAATCACCAACTTTATTCTCAGAGGCAAAGGTAACAGAATAAAAAAAGTCCTTGCTCTTCTAGGCCATTCATCACTTATGGTCAGTGCTGCTAATTGTTCTCCTGTTTTTTTTTTGTGATTTTGTGTTTGAATTGATGGAAACTGAATTGTTTTAAGTGTGGGTGAATGGATGTTGGTAGAGCCAACGAGTTTCGTAAATATGACAACATTGAATTACTATCAACATACTCGTTAGTGACCTAATATTGATAATTTTGTTTCTTTTTTTCTTGTTGCTGGGAGGTTTGCTGGCCAAAATACAGACAGCTCAATGCATTGGGACAAACTGGCACTGCGACAAAAATTAATCCTCTACATCAACATCATAAAGACTTAGCTATTGGCAGGTATATGCAGAGTCACAGCTCTCTAAATGCCTGTTGTGTTTTGTTGTAATATTACAGCTGACATGCTGCAACAGTCACTGAGGCACTCATAGAAAGCGATGGTGATGATGCTCATTGTGTTACCTCACCAAATGAGGCTATTGTTTACTGTTTTGGACAGCATTATATTCATGGACTTGTTTGTGGGTTGCTGTAATATTTTCATCCTGCAGAGATAAAGGCTGTGGCAACTAAATAGATATGCTTGTTCCAGATTTTGGAATATAAATGAGCGGTCACAGAAATGCTATAAGACAATTTTATGTAAAGGAATTTTCACTGAGCAAGGTGAAGCTTGGGTTTAGTGCAAAAATACTAGCCATGTCAATCGATTAAAATATTTAATTGGGTTTAATGGCATGATTGTCCACAGTTTATTGTGATTTAGCACCAATTAATCACACAGTTTAACACTCTTATCAAGGAGTGGATAAATATATTTGCCTTGAAATGTACTGAAAATTTCTGGTACGGGATAAAATCCTTTTATTCTAGACTCAAACACTGTGTACAACAAAACAAAAATGATACAAACAAATATGAAATCACATTAATAAAAATAAAATAAAAATCACATTTATTTATAATAAATGCATAAATTACAAACCAGCTTTGTAATTGTACAGGACATCTTTTGACAAACAAAATGTATCCAACCTATTCTTGAAAGAGTTAACTTCACAACTTCTTTTAGAAATCTTGTTGCATGCTTACGCAAATGTATGTATATTTATCATTGGAAATTGGCGACACAAAACTTTGTCCAGACACATGGGCCTCAGGTCCTGGTGATTGTTTATAGTAGTAGAAATGATTGGAAGATGAATGACGTGTTTTGGAGAATGCAGACAGGCACTTTGACTACAGTTGTCCTTTTCACTTTACTAATTGATTTGATAACATCAAAGAAATCAATTTAACAGAAATTGCTTTTTTTTTAGGTTGCCAGTTTAACACTGGCCATGGACAACAGATTACAATTAGCCTGTTGAGCTAACTCTGTCTTATTTTCAGTTACTTTGCCGTTGATAATTGTTAAATGGATAAATGTTGTTAATGAGAATTGTCCCTGTCAGGATTGACAACTGGAGAGGAGGCTTTTAAGGTGCACAATTTGTGTATTTATTAACAAAACGACACCAAAACATACTCAAACCGAAACACAATTTTTTTTAAAACTCACTTTAAACTTAAGCAAATGAAACCAGCAACCTATCTGCAAGCTGCCCATCCCTTCTCTCACACTCCCCTTCTCCTCAAACCCTTTTAATCCAGCCTCACCCAATTGGCACCTACCACCTGTACTGGTGGGTAGAGGGTGAGCCAAACTGAAGAAAAACAAGACACTTGAATGTAGAAAATACCATACTATGTAGATAAATGTGATTGCTGACATTCCTAGTTATATATATATATATATATATATATATATATATATATATATATATATATATATATATATATATATATAGCCACAAGCCCCAACATAACATCCAAATGTCAATTGCTGCAAAAACGGTTTTACCTATTGCTCTACACTTTAGGATTACCCAGCCCCTCCCTACAGAAAGGACCCAATGAGGCAAACCTGCATGCAATCTCCTCAATGAAACTAGTGAGCAGCTGATCTCCCCCACATCACAAGCAGAACCATAGCAAAACACTATGAACCCATAAAACCTACACTGTAAAAACTCCAACTTAATATTGTTGACATGAAAAAGTATTTTAAGTGTTTAAGAATTGAAAATGTAAATTATTAATATTTGACTAAAAAATGTAAGTCGCTCCAGCAAAAGTTCAAATTTGTATGATTCAACGGCATTTAGTAAGTCATTACAAAATACATAATTCAGTTGGGATGCACAACTTATATTTAAATGTCCACAACAAGTGGAGAAAGTTCTGATAACTCATATGTCTTTGTTGTGAAATGCGGGAAAGCCAACTGTCCGAGTTGAAGATAGTCACTTGAAGTCATCAGATCCCCGCACTGGCTGTTGCAGCGGAGCTGCATGAAACCTGGAGCCCACACTACAATTGGTCTGCACAGGCAAGTTTGAACCTTTTTTTCACTTAAAATATAAATTGTGTAATTGTATAATTGTGTGATACATTAGTGGATAAGGTAGGCAGTGTTACTTTATTGACAACAGTTTGGCCAGCCAGAGTTAACGTTAGCCGCTAGCTTCTGCTTAGCTAGCAGCAAGGTTACCGTTAGCTAAGACTAACGTTAGCTGATAAATGCGGTACTTTTCTCAGAGGTATCTAACTTGGCTAAGGTTACCGTTTAAACTTCGAAAAACTTTTCAGACCGGTAGCGTTAGCTAAGTTAAAATACTTGTGTGATTCTAGCTACTATTTCGTAATTGCGGGAACGTTAGCTAGCTAGTAACGTTATACATTTCTAACAGGGTCGGCTTTCGGTTGCTTAAACCTAAACAACCTAGCTAGCTCGCTAGTACCAACAGTTAAGCTATTAGCTAGTTGGGTTCAATTCAAGTCAGTGTTGTGAATAGTGTTTTAAAGTAACTTTAGTACTAACGTGAGTTAGCGTTAGTATAAGTATAATGTCTAAATAATAGGTAAGAAGAATAGATTGCTCTAGCTAAATCATGCTGCCTCAAGACAGACTTCCACCTGCATCTCTCTGTCTTCTGATTCTGGAGAGAAGCAAGGAGGTTTTATAAGACAGATGGCAAAGTTAGGACGGTTACACACTGCCTGCGTGGAGCGGCGTGCGTTTCTTGTTGCGTGTCAGCTGCGTGGATTTTTCTGTCTTTACACACCAGAAATGCTGCTGCTAGCCTTGTCTGTACACATGTACTGTATGTTTCTCATTGATAAAATGAAATACTGTGTTAAACATAAATATCTACAGATCTGATTACAGAAAAGACAACGTCGGCAGTATTGACGGCAAAATAGGCTCCAGAATATTTCCTTCTGTATTGACAGGTGCAATATTAGAAAATCTCGAGGCTTTCAAACATCAACAGGTCATTTATTAATATATATTCGTGTCTGAACGACATATAAACATATTTTTATATTCTATTTTGCCTGGAAATGCTTCCAACACGCTTCGGCGTCGCTGAAAAATAGTCGTTGGTTCTATTTCTAGCATGCATGCGTTTTCCGTGTGGCTCGGAGCGCGCTTCGAGACGTGGCGTGCGTGTGGAGGTGTGTAAGCTCTAACCTGGTAACATGGGAGCCCAAATAAAAACGGACACGCCGCGCAGCTGACACTCCCAGCCTTCGAGATTGAGCGGGCCCATTAATGAATGTTATTGCGCTTGACTGACGCGGGCTCAACTCCTAAAATATACGCGTATGTGTATGGATCAACTGATCTGTTGCACCACAATTAATCAATGTTTTAAACTGATTAAGAACCTGATTTAAGAATTGTTTCTCCTATGTTTTGCTTATTACCAATATATTGTAACCTTTGTCTTTCAGATTGAGTTGGCAATGCAAATCCTGCAAATTCACCAACCTTAAAGAAGCTGTTCTCCTGAAGCACTAGGCCTACTGTCTGTATCACAGAGGCAGGCAGAGTTCTATCGGATCACCAACAAGAACCTACTAGACAACTTTAGAGCAGCCATTAATCTGCACACTCCAGGACTGCTTAGACTCTATCGGGCTAGGAGGCCAGCTATTCCGTCTGAGATGGATCAACTCCTTAAGGGACTGGATGAAGAGGTGATTAATTTAGTAATCTCAGTATTTTGGAAAATGTTGACAGTTGTATTGCAAGAAATCATGGGATTTTTTACTGCAAGATATATAAAGCTAAAATAATAAATACAAAGTTTCCAATTTAAGGTGTTTATCATAGTATCAAACATTAGAATTAACCCATTATACACTACCTAACGTACAGAAAAAGTAGCGACTAGGTGCTGAACAAAGTGGCACATGTAGCAGTTAAAAAGCATTATATATTGTAAGTTTTGAGTTACCCTTAGATTTGCATTCTACTAAAATTTGCTCGATGTGGAAGAAAACAGCGGTTTACCAATACTTACCAATACAGTTAATTGTGTGATTCAGTTTTAGTCCTCTGCCTTAGTAAATAAAAAAGGCAGCTGTCACAGAAGTTGCTCAATTGTTAACTGGCCAGTCCCTTTGGCGTAGCTTTGGCTTTTCTGCTTGTTACTTAGATTTTGTTTTTATGTTTTTCATCCATCTTTTGTGTGTTCAGACCAATGACATCACAGCACACAGACAGGCTGCAGCCTTGAAGGGCCTTCCTTTGTATATCTGTGAAAGTCACGAGAAGCTGTACAGGAGTTGTCTGGTGAGTGGTTATTAGCAACTCCTGTTTATGTTGTACTTGACTAGGATTGTTACCGAACAGTTAACACTGCCCATTTTTCCATTCCAGTTTATCTATCCACTGTTGTCCTTGCCCATTTTTATCTAAATGCATGAAGTGTCTCAAATAGATGTACTTTGCTGTTAATATTCTTTATTCAAGCTGCAATATTGAGAAATTTGGTTTGGTGCTCTTTAGTGCCATCTAAAAGCCCCATAATTGCAACTGCAGTGAAACGTATAGTTGTGAAACGGATAAGAAACTCAGTCAGAAATCTGTCATCAAATCCATGTTTACTCATTAATTAATCTAGATACCTAATTTTGGAAACTTAAATTCATATATAGCCGATATATAATAAAGCTTCTAATATAACGTATTCATACTAAACTTATGCTCTTTTGAAGGTATTAACGCAGCTCTCTCCTGTCAGATACACGGCACAGGGAGGTCTTATTTTCTGTCAATTCTAAAGGGACCGTTTTATTAGTTATTATAATTTGGTGATTAACAACCAAGTCTCTTCCCATTCCATTAATTGTATGACAATTTTTTCTCGTTGTCTCTGCAATTTAAGATTTACATTAGCGTCTTTGTACTGTCTTCTTTTTCTTTGCCCTCTTTGTTTGTTTATTTCCGGTACCGGCAGCCGCCTGATAGGTCATCAGCATGACCAATTGCTAAACCCAGATTGTCTTTGTCAGAAAGCTGAACATTTAGTAAGCAGCAAACGATCCTGTGAGGCAGATAGCCGCAGTAGTGCCGTTTTTTTTAATTCTCTTACAATATATAATTAAACTGTACATTTTCATTTTCAAATCTCAGTTGTTTTTTTAACAATTTGAATATATATTCAAATTTAGAATATTCTTTGACAGCCCTACTAGATACATGCTTATAATCAGGGGAAGAAGTAAAAATACTAATACAACATGTACAAATACTCTAAAGATTGCAAAATGTCTGTCAGTTTGATTTACTAATCATATATTTGTCTTTCCTGTCTGACATCACAAGGATACTGACCCAGAAGAGGAGCAGACAAAGCCTCATTGTGGGGATACTTACTATGGAGGATGATCAAAGTACGGCTCCGGCAAGTTGCAAATGTAGCTGTGGTTCTAGAAGAAGACATCGTCTTACAAGACCTCCCTGACCTGCTAACGGCCTTTGTTTTGCTCTTTGGGCTGATATGCCTCAAACATTTAGTTTCCCAAGGAACTGAGGTACACCTTCGAAACATTTCAGAAGTTGTTAACTAATCTAACCTTGCTGTCCTTACTAAGTATTTAAGTAAAAAAATTAGAATATGTTAACTGACATCCACAACTACTACTGTTCAGTAGGGGTGCACGATTCAGAAAATGTCACAATTCAATATCGATTTTCATAGGGCTGTGTTCGATTGAAGAAATTCTTAGTCAACTAACACTCATTCAACTGTATCGACTAATAGATTAGTTGATTTAATCGACAGATCTGTAAATCTGAGTTTCTCCGCAAAGAGTCATGCAAAAGGATGCATATATTGAATAAGATAATGCCTCCTTTGCATATTTAAACACATTTCAGAAAAACGTAATACAACAAATAACTGCCTTAATGAAAGTTATTAAAGTAGATTTCACGGTGATATCTATTAGGTAAAATGTCAACCCTTAATTTGTGTGTTTACCAGAGATGTGCTCGTACGTTTCTTGGAAATAAGTCATTCAGCATGAAAAAAGCATCAAACATGACTAATCGACTAAAGAAATCTAAGTTGACTAAGACCAAAACGACCGATTAGTCGACTAAGAGGGAGCAGCCCTAGATTTTCTATTTAAAAAACGGTAGAGCTTGAATCGCGATTCAAATGTGAATCGATTTTTTTGCACACCTACTGTCCAGGCAACACTGTTTATTAAAGGAATAGTTTAGCATTTTTTTAAGTGGGGTTCTTTGAGGTACCTATGCATAGTTATGGAGATGGCGATGAGTGCAGTCACTATAAGGAGATGGGGGAGATGTCACTGTAGCAGAAGTCATCCTTGTACTGTGGGGGTGAGTAGAAAAAATGCCTTTTTACCACATAGGAAATGCTTACCTAAAATAATAAATAAATGTCTGTTCAAATGTACACAAAATGTTGTCTCTGCTTTAGTTTGCCGCCAGACAGACATTTATTTTTGCACTTTTTTTTGTAGTCTAGTTTGGGCCATGTATTTCTGCACCAACTCCCCTGCTCTGATTTGGCGTGTTGAGTGATTCGCTGCACTCCACAAGCATGAGTTGGCATAGTAATACAGGGCTAAGGGACATCTCCCCCAAACTCCTTATAGTGAATGCACTAATCACCATCTCCATAAGGGAAAAGACTAACTATGCAAAGGTAGCTCATACAACCACACTTCAAATATGCTGAGCTATGCTTTTAACTGTATAACTGTTTAACTTACTAACAAACATTGCTCTATCTGTACACTTTTTAAGTTTTTGTCTCCTTTTCTACCCATTTCTTATATTCAGTTGTTCTTTAAGTAACCTGCACTTTATTAGTTATATATAATACTATACTGTTATTTACTTGTGTAAGGATTTCATTGTGTGAAATTGTTGATACACCGACAGTATTTTAATACATATAGCATTTGCTGCAACATTTTACAAGTTAGAAAAGTACAACTGTTTGGCCTGATTGGGTCAGTTACGGGTTTCCGCTGCTCTGTTGCTTGTATGAAGCATTTGATACATGTTAAACATGTTGAATTAAAAAAAAGCTTTGAATCAAGACATTGTATGATTATTTGTATGTGCAAATTATTTGTATAAGTGGGTATTATGGTTATATTGAAATTGCCCTTGGGTTTTAAAGTTGTTACAAAGCACAATCATGAGTTACTGAAACTTGGAAGTTGAGTTGAGATAAGAAAGGTTTTAGAGTCATCACAATGTATTGTTATGAGTCACTGCGACTTTGAGTTTAGTTAAGATAAGTAAGGTTTTGAAGTTTTCCCAATTCGGAATTATAAGCTACTGCAATTTTGAGTTAGGTTGAGATAAGTAAGGATTTAAAGTTCCCTTAATTCATTGTTGTGAGTTACCGCAACTTGGAGTTAAGTTACGCAAATTTAAAATTGACAGTTGGACCAACTCAAAAGCAAAACTTAAAAAGTTAAGTTTTTTTCCCCAACTTAAAATTTTGCTGAAGTTTGTTGCCTTAAAATTGTAAGTTGTGTCAACTTTTTATTTTTTACGGTGTACTGAACAGGCCTACGTCAAATAATAAAGTAACAAATAAACTAAAACAATAACCTACGACATTACACTGAAAATAAGGATTAAGCAGACACAAAATAGTATTAATTTTGGGAACAGGGCCTAGTGAAAAGGGAGAAAGGAAGCCTTTTCACAGTCCCTGTAAAATAAACAAATAAATGAAATTAAATAAGTCATTGAATCAATTTCTGTACGTTTAGCTATTTTAATATATTAAAATATGTCATTTGGGGCCGACCACATCCTCTGGGTGAAATTACAAAATGTACCCATCTTTTTTCTCATGCATCAAACCACCTGTTACACTACCAGCATACAGGAATTGTCTTCTGCTTCAATGTTTCTGGGGGCAGAGTACCAGACCTCCCATTAAGATTGTCCCACCCACATTTTTAATGCTTCCTACGCCCATGGTGCAGTTGGCGCAGATAAGATGGGGAAGGCCGAAGCCACTGGGAGCCGCCTACTTTGAGCTTTATTGTGGCTTTTCAGAAACCTATGGATGACGTCACGTAGACTTCGTCCATATTTTATATAGTCTATGTGGTCAGCACTATCAACACCACTGAAGGCTGCTGTGTCTCTAGTCTGACTCACCGGATATAGACTGTGGGTATAAGCCTGCCATTGGCTGGGATTCTCCTCCCCTTCCACTATTCCACTATCTATTTTGCAAGGGCACCGTCGCTGCAGCCAGAGCAACAATTGTGATTAGTTTAAAGAAATGCAAACAATTCAGAGCATTTACTCCCCCTGTAGCAGAATGATGGCTGCGTTCCTTTCTCTAGCGCTGACGCAGTGCTGTGGAGATAGGTCTGGCTTACGCTACTGTGCCTCTGACTCAAAGCACAAAATCACGAAAGGAAAATCATAGTTACTTGAGGTTCTGTGTGGGCGAGAGACTAGA
This sequence comes from Perca fluviatilis, assembly GCF_010015445.1. NCBI lineage: Eukaryota > Metazoa > Chordata > Actinopteri > Perciformes > Percidae > Perca > Perca fluviatilis. Next base: position 11,277,716 of record NC_053121.1, on the reverse strand, counting down.
CCTGCGACTAGATTATAATAAGTTCTAAAAATGCAGTAACGATACAGACATTTCATACGCAGACATTTTATTAACAAAGACCTGCAGACCAGTTCAGAGACTCCAGTCTGTAGTTTAGTTCATACAATTCAGACATCAGATGAGATCATCATTCAAACAGAACCAGCGTTAAAGCGTGAAAAGAATTGGTGGTGTTCAAGCCAAATTGTTTTAACACGATAATGCGTTAACTTTGACAGTCCTAAAAAGTACAGCACTTATTAAACAAGTAGTCTGGAATTCAGAGTGAAATTTTATTCATAACTTGGCAGTGTTTTCACACTATAACATGGGCAAAGAAAATTACTTTCTTTGTTGTTGATTTATGGCTAAAGCATGGCACTGACACTGCAAGGGGACACACACACACACACACACACACACACACTGCGGTTATCTCCCCCCTATTGCTACCCGATTTAGTTCAAAATAAACTTAAGAAAGGCGGGGAGTGGACTTGAGCCGCCAGTTGGCAGACATACCTGTTGGCATCAATAAAACTAATTGTAGGACTAATGATTTTCTCCACAAATGCACTTCAAAGTGTTTGCTGCTAATCCAGAAGGTTGGCAGTTGAGATAAGGAGTAATGAGCAGATATTTAAGGTTATCTATTCATGCTGATTTGTGAGGAAGTGCTAATTATTATTTGTCTGTGATTTATTGTTTGTGGTGGGCTGATGTTACCTGACCTTGTGGAGCTTTTAATGTCACAGTCTCATTTTAGGCAAGTCTATCTTTATCTATCTTTTAGGCTATCTTTGTCAAGAGTTTAAAACTTAAAGGGTTGACATTTTCACCCCCTGCTCAACTCTGACAGTATGTGGCTCCATTATTTCTATCCTCTGTCTACACTGGACAGGGTTTTCCCTTGTCAGTTTCCATTTTTAACCAATACAGGTGCATAACACATTTCACAGGTTTCCCTGAAAGAGACATGGGCTCCCCAGAAAGCCTAATAAATTAAATGGGGCTTTCTTAAATTACTATATTAATGTTTTTTTTGATTCTATGACGCCTTGATTTAACTGTACCTGTAAGGGCCAGCGGCGACGTGGCGTTCTCCAGCAATCGGGTCTATTCAAGACAATGCTTGTTATTACACCAGCCGCAACGCAGCGTGTCCATAAGGCATGCGAGAAGTGGCTCTCCACTCAGCTAAAAATATGCACCAGGTATATTTTTTTGGGGGGTATTTTTAGGCCTTTATTTTCACAGGACTGATGAAGACATGAAAGGGGAGAGAATGACATGCAGCAAAGGGCCAGAGGCCGGAGTCAAACTGGCGGCCGCTGCATTGAGGAGTAAACCTCTATATATGTGCGCCTGCTCTACCAACTGAGCTAAACTAGCTATAATTAACTTTTTTTTCCAAATATTCACTCATTTTGAATTTGATGCCATTGATGCCGTTCCGAAAAAGCTGGGACAGGAGCATGTTTACCGCTGTGTTACATCACCTTTCCTTTTAACAACACTCACTAAGCGTTTGGGAACTGAGGACACCAATTGTTGAAGCTTTGTAGGTGGAATTCAATTCCAATCTTTCTTGATGTATGACTTCAGTTGCTCAACGGTCCAGGGTCTCCGTTGTCGTATTTTGCACTTCATACTGGCCACACATTTTCAATGGGAGACAGGTCTGGACTGCCAGTCTAGTACCTGCACTCTTTTACTATGAAGCCACGCTGTTGTAACACGTGCAGAATGTGGCATGGCATGGCGTCTTGCTGAAATTAGCGGAAACATCCCTGAAAAAGACTGTTTGGATGGCAGCATATGTTGCTCCAAAACCTGTATGTACCTTTCAGCATTAATGGTGCCTTCACAGATGTGCAAGTTACCCATGCCATTGGCACTAACACACCCACACACCATCACAGATGCTGGCTTTTGAACTTTGCGCTGATAACAATCTGGATGGTCCTCCTGTTTGGACAGGACGTCCATGATTTCCAAAAACAATTTGAAATGTGGACTTGTCAGACCACAGCATCAGTCCATCTCAGATGAGCTCAGGCCCAGAGAAGCCAGCGGTGTTTCTGGGTGTTGTTGATATATGGCTTTCGCTTTGCATGGTAGAGTTTTAACTTTTTTATGGTATGGCACGTGGTGGAGGACGGAACAAAACCACGGCACAGCCAGAACTTCTGCACCTGATGGAATTTCAGGGTAGGGTGTCCTTGATTGTTTTGAAAGGCGATTATAAATGAAATGCATTATTATTATTATTATTATTATTATTAATATTATCAGGTTAGTGTTTAAAGCACAGTATAGTAGCTCAGCACGTAATTATATCCCTGGCAGAGCAGTTATTTTCAGTGGACTGAATCACTACAATCCATTAATTAAAAAGATTTGTTTACCATATCATTCAGTGCTTGACCGGAGCTCTGACTGAATCACTCACTTAGTGAGACCCTGCACATTCGCTCTCAACTGACTGAGAGCTCAGCTAAACTGAGAAATGAACAGATCCTTTCAGGAAGTGATTCAGTTCGTTCACCCGAAAGATTTGTTCTTTTGAACAAATTGTTTGCGAATGACATAACACTAATCCCAACTACCTGTTAAGGGTGTATATATAACCCAGCACACAGAGATACCTCACAGGACACAGATAAATAGTTCAAGTATTTATTAGGTGAAAATACTCAGTGGAGATGAACAATCTAGGCAGAGCTAGTAGTTTTCTGGGAGTGGACTGAAACCAGGCAGTGACAGATCTGAAGCAGTTCCACAGTTGAATCCAGACGAAACAGGTGGTTATGTCTGAGTTGGTGTGAGGCAGGCAGCACGGCGGAGCACGGCAGGTGGGAAGCAGGTTACGGTGGGATCTGCACAAAGGAATTGCAGTTAGACAAAGTACACACAAAATCAAGAGAGTTGCTAGGAGCAGGGATATTGCGCAAAGTTACCACGTCGAGGTATGTAACAATCTGACGGTGAAGAGGTGAACAGCCCGGGTTTAAATACTGCAGGTGTGAATCATGGAATGAGCATCAGCTGTGCCGGCAACAGAGCAGGGATGAATGGCCACGCCTCTTGACCTAGTTCCTCTTGACACGCCCCCTGTCACTTCCAGGTAGAGACAAACAGACAGACACGGAGGGGAAAAAGGGAGACACAAACACACAGGAAGGGGGAACAAGGCAGCTGACCCACAACACTACCCTTGTTGAGTTGATTCTGTTTACGAAAACTAATTAATGGCGTCAGCACTTAATGGTATGCCATGGTAATGCCATGTAGGAAAGCAGTACAATATTATTGAAAATAGTTGTTAGGTGGAAGTACCTCCAGGTAATCAGAGCTACAGAGCTCCATGGTGATCTAACACATGTCCAGTCAGAAATTCCAGTTGCAAAGAAAAAAATTCAAAAGGTACTTCAATTTTATACATTAATATTTATTCCTGTAGCCTATGGAAGTGCAATTCTTTAACTCTTGAACTTTAAATCTGCCTCGCTGGTGATCACCAAGGGAGGAGAGCCCAGAGTAGACCCAGAACACGCTGGAGGGCAGCGCCGGCCCGAGGCATAAGCGAACTAAGCGGCTGCTTGGGGCCCTCTGGCCACCAGGGGGCCCCCAATCGAGTGTTGTTTTTTCCTCTTAACATTCGCCGATGGTCCCATCTGGGCTCCAGTAGTTCAGAATGGGCCCAGCCCTCCCCCCGCGCGTTTGCTATGGAGATACACAAACAACATGGCAGCGACAGCGGCTAATATTAGTTATTTTCTTAACTACTCGTTTCATTACTTACTTAACCATAATATCCGCCGAAATGACCGGCATCTCATTGTGCTCTGTACCCGGCTCAAAGTCACCTATTATTGGATAACTGAACTACGAACTACGGCTGACCTGACGGAGCACCGGACCCGGTGTTGAGGAACTCTGATGCGGCTCAAAACATCCACTAAAAGCCGCTGATGCGACCGAACTGAGACGGAGGTCTGTAGTGGCTTTAAAGGGGTGATAGAATGATTATATAGGGTATTTTACACGGTTCCTTAAGGTCTCCTAATAGGGTATGTAACATTGGTTGGGCTGAAAATTGCCCGAATGCTATTTTATTAGGCCCTTAACTACCCTGTGAATATGGCTCTATTTGGAACAAAAGCTTTTCTTCCAAATATGGTATGCTCATTAATATTCCGAATGAGCTACGTGCTGATTGGTTTGAGCAAACTACATAGAAACACATGGGAGACTCTCATATTTCAGACACTGCAAAATTATACATTGTTTATCGGGCTATTCCATTACAAAATTCACTTCTGAAACTTTTTTATGCGAGAAATCAACTATGTAAAGCTCAAATATGGGCCGATTTACGAAAATGGATGGCTAATTGCAAATTTTGTCCGACTGTGTGTCGGAGTTCAGCGCCGGTGCTGCCTGTGTAGCTGCCTCGCCGCCCGGCCTGCCTTCCTTCACAGACTCCGGCCTGTTATGAGGTACTTGGAGCTCCGTCACGACTGGCAGCCCACTGCACTCCATACTCCATAGTCACCGTCTCTTGGGCTAATGACAACCAAATGCCCCTGCCCTGACAGAGTTCCAGGGCCTGCAACTCCCCTCTTCCTGCTAGCTAAATGCCCAGTGTATGTGAGTGAGAGCGCGGTCAGCGAGCTTGTTACGCCAGCAATCTCTTACCACAGGTTTCAGTTAATCTTTTAGTGTGTGTAATTATAATGTGTTGAGTTATTTAAACAAACGATTGGGGAAATAAACGCCGCTTGTCCGCGAGTCCCATTGATAGAGCCTGCGGCTGGATGTAGATTTGTAGCTACAAATCACGGATAGTTAGCTTCATTTTCGGAGTATATTTACAAGTTTTTACGAGTTTGAATTTCGTCACGCCACGTATACAACATCTAACTAAATGTCTTATAAAGTTAACAACGGTGTCCGATTTCAAATTAATGAATATTTGTGAAGAGTAGGGCTTCCATTAGCTGCAACTGTCCCTTCAATCCTAGCTACCTGTGTAGCTACAAATCACAGATAGTTAGCTTCATTTTTGGTCATAATTTGAAGATATTTACAGTTTTAATTTCGTCACGCCATGTATACAACATCTAGCTAAATATCTTATAAAGCTGACAACGGGGTCCGATTTCAAGAATATTTCAGAGGAATTCAAAGAGGAGGCTAGCTAGCTCTCATTGATAGAGCTACATCCAGCAGCAGGCTCTATCAATGAGACTCGCGGACAAGCGGCGTTTATTTCCCCAATCGTTTGTTTAAGTAACTCAACACATTATAATTACACACATTAAAAGATTAACTGAAACCTGTGGTAAGAGATTGCTGGCATAACAAGCTCGCTGACCTCGCTCTCACTCACATACACCGGGCATTTAGCTAGCAGGAAGAGGGGAGTTGCAGGCCCTGGAGCTCTGTCAGGGCAGGGGCATTTGGTTGTCATTAGCCCAAGAGACGGTGACTTTGCGCGGGTATGGAGTGCTGTGGGCTGCCAGTCGTGACGGAGCTCCAAGTACCTCACAGCAGGCCGGGGTCTGTGAAGGAAGGCAGGCCGGGCGGCGAGGCAGCTACACAGGCAGCACCTGCGCTGAACTCCGACACACAGTCGGACAAAATTTGCAATTAGCCATCCATTTTCGTAAAGCGGCCCATATTTGAGCTTTACATAGTTGATTTCTCGCACATAAAAGTTTCAGAAGTGAATTTTGTAATGGAATAGCAGAGATCTGCGTGACCTAGCTAGATTCAGAAGACTACCTGATCTCAGGTCAGTTGTGTAAATGTTGGGGCGTGACCGTTCTCTTAATACACCCAAGGGCTGACAAAGGTTCCGGTTTTTTGTGAGGTTGACGTCAACTTCCAGCTTTGTTGAGATTCGCCCGTTTTCAGCGGCAGTTTCAAAATATGAGATTTTCATAGTAAAGAGGTGTCAATGGGATTTTGAGCTTCTATGTATGTCCTATTTACCCACCGAACTGTCGTTATTCAACTATGACAGGGTAAAATCGGTTTTGCATTCTATCACCCCTTTAACAACTAGCAATCGCCGCTCTGTAGAATGGAGCTCCTCTTCAATGTTTCTTTTTTTACCGCTAATTACTACGATGGAGCTTGCTACAGGTATGCTACACTCATGAGACCATGGCATGTTAATGTACGTTACTCAGCAACAGATGAAAATAGGGGCAAGGTTGCGCGACTAAAGTCAAAATGAATTGAACTTTTACTGAGGAACGAGAAGTGAATTACCTGTATGTGTGAAAACAGCTTTATCTCACGCATCCGTTTAGTTGTTGTTGAATATATAGCATAATTATATAATTTGTAGAATATATAGCATAATATAATTTTTTCATTCTTTCACGGAGGGCGCCAATACAATGGTAGGGAAAACACTCCAAAACCAATATATTTACATAAAATTGGCATGAATAATCCTAATGGTATACATGCCCTGTGTGTGTGTGTGTGTGTGTGTGTGTGTGTGTGTGTGTGTGTGTGTGTGTGTGTGTGTGTGTGTGTGTGTGTGTGAACTTGTCATTTATTTGTCATCTGCAGATTGATTTTAAGTAGGGGGGAATCAATTTAAATCATTAATCAGATTTTTTTGTGAAAAAAATCAGGGATTTATTTTTTAGGCCATATCGCCCAGCCCTACTTCCTACTAACACAGAGTACGTCAGGCAGACCCACAGCTGACAACCAGCTAAACTAATTGATGTGGTGGAGACTTGGGGAATGGGAAAGTTGCTGCATGTGTCAACAACAATGTACGCAACTTTGTGGCTGCTAACTCTCCCAGATGGGTGGACTTGGACTTAGTCAGCTGATTGTTAACTGTTAATAAGCTGTTAACACGGGCGGCCTATCGATCAGGAAAAAAAATCCAAATATGCATCCCTATTAGGATAAATAGATGTAATATTTTACTCAAACATAAAGTCCTGTGGGAAAGAGCGTGTTGTTTGGCCCTGAACCCCAAGTAGTTGCGTGAAGTCACTACCTTAATGAATCGAAAAGCAAAACGCTATGAATCTGAACAAATTTAGGTATTGCCCTTCTCCAGCTGACCATCCCCAAAATGTACCAGAATACAGGAAATCACATCTACCAAATTCAAAATGTTCCGCCCCTCACTGTTTGCACCCACTTTTGCACAAATAGAGTAGGGTGGTCCTTATGCATCTGTGCCCAGGGGGACAGTAGTTCATAATCCGTCACTGTATTGATACATAACCTCACTGTATTCATTTATAATGTAACATTATAGCGGGACACTTGTCAATAATCGTCAAGCACAGGTGACTTCGCGTGGTGGGAGGGGGGCCCCCAAATCAAATTCTGCTTAGGGCCCCCAAAAGGCTCGGGCTGGCGCTGCTGGAAGGATTATATATCTCATCTGTCTTGGGAATGCCTTGGGATCTGGGCTACCTTACTTGATCTGTTGTCACCAACAACCCAACCCCGAATCAAGCAATGGATGGATGAATGGATTGGAGCTGAAGAAGCTTAACTGTTTTGAGCTATTTTGGTTGTTTTTTGAAGCAGTTTTTGACACAGCGAAGAGACCAGCCTCATGTTTTTATGTGGATAAGGATAGTCAGGTTTATACTGCTGATGGACAGAGGGTGGGATACACAGCTTTTATGCACAGCAGGAATTATGAAAGAGAGGCTGCTGAACTAAATATGCATTTAAACACGCTGACAGAAAGGAACTGGTGTTTTAATGAACACTATAGAGTGGGACCAGAATCAATTGATGTAAACTAAACTGAATGTGCTGTTCATACTATTTTATGTCAGAATATTCCATATTTATACTTATATAACATATCATTTACATGGCTTTGTGAAGATTGTTAAATTATTCATTATTCAATTATTCACACATGTATATTATTGTGTATTGTACAGCCTTTTTCACATTGTGTCTGGATGCTATTAAGGTAACTATAAATCATGCAAGATAATGACACCCCAAGGGCAACTAAAGCATCAACATGGTATACAGACAATCAAAGTTCAGAGTTCCTTATTTAGTTCTTTAGTTGTATCAAAAACTCAGTTTCATCAAGGGAACATTTCAGAAGTATGTTTATGCTTTACTTAAAAATATAAAACTCTTTTGCAGATTTGCATCTGTAACTGTTTGTATGTGGATAGTTCCAAAGGTTTTCTTCAAAGTTGTGTGAGTAAAAATAATATATGAACAAACAAGATCACTAGCTCCCACAAGAGACACTGAAGCAGAAGATTCCATTTTGCATATAGTGCAAAATACACCTTTGATAAATCTGATTGACTGCACCTTTACAATGCAGCAAGTACAAGTACAGCAAGGTAGGTAGTGGCTCAAATCAGCACACTGCAGCTGTGGCTATTTACAAGAGCAGTAAAATCATTGGAATATATCAGCATGTGTGAATGGTAAGATCTTCCTGTTGTTTTTCTCGGGGCATGACGCAGCAAAATGCAAAGTAGCTTCAGAAATTTGGAAGATTCTAAACTTGTAGCTGCAGCCAGGAGAAAAAGTGAATGGCTCATGAAGAGTGATTTCATTTTACCTGAGGAGTTTCTTTCTTATATGGTCTGTGCATGGCTGTCAAGATGAACGATGTTTCCGAACTAAAGTAAATCAGAAAGGACCAGGGGAAATAAAAACGTCTCTAAAGGTCTTAATATGAAAATGGTTCTCATAAGAGGAAGGAAGAGGAAGTATAAGCAGGGCTGGCGCAAGTCTTTGTGGGGCTTTAAGGTGAGATTGATAAATCCACTTTATACACACACACACACACACACACACTACAGCAAAGCACTGCTACCATGTTAACACTGCAGTGGATAAATATAAAAATGTAGTTAACATATGGTAAACAACTTCTATTCAAACCAGTGTTAAATTTGGCAGCTATTTTAGATCTAGTCTTAGTCAGCAGACGAAAATGCTTATTAATTTGAGTCACGTTTTATTCATTTTTATCATTTATTTTTTTTTGTCTAGTTATAGTTGACGACAACTCAAAACTTTTAAGTCCAGTTTTAGGCAAGGTCAGATTATCCACTGGGACGATTGGGCAAGGGGCTTCCACAATCACACTAACTTTGGCCTCATTCTGTCTTTGCTGTGATGTATTTGAAAATAAAAATTTGATCGATTGAAAGTGATCGTGGGAATTTGGATAGCAGCAGACAGTAAAATGCTGTAAAATGCTCCTAACTCAGTGGAATTGTTTGACCGTGTAAACACAGCCTCCCTCTTTTAGTCCTTCCCAGCTTCTTGAAAAGGTTGGCATAACGATGTTTGCTCACGTCCAAAAACCTGTTGATATCCAAGTCTTTGATAATGTTTAAAAGTAGCCGTGTTTCTCCTTCTTACCGGGTCTGCAGCCTTGCAAACTGTTGGCTGGTTGGTTTGTGTACAGAAACCATAGCAATGCACAAGCTGACCATAAGCCGTAAAGCGACAAGACGCCGTAAACTGAGGTAAAAACCCTGATTGAGACGCAGATTCTGAATGCGCTGTATACATGTCCAAAAAATGCCTCTAAAACCCGAATAATACCGGAATATCCCACGTCTTAATCGGAAAATGCTATATTCGGAATATCCAACTGGAATATGCTGTTTACATGACCTGTATCACATTTGGAATTTTGTCATATTCTGAATAATAGGGGTATATCGGTGTGCATGTAAACATACTAACTAATGCTCACTAGATGGGTCCTTCGGATTCCACTTTTAGCACCTTAACGCCGACTGTTGCTAATTTGCATCAAACCCCTTCCATTCCGACTGCAGGCGAGATAGCGTGTGTATTCCCCCATTGCCGGTTTGTTTACATTCGATACATACCTAGGAACCTTTTGCACGCACTGGTTTCTCGTAGGACCGGTTGGAGTGGGAACTACATCCGGTTCACGGAAGCGAAATTAACCCTAACCATAACCCTAAAAAAAACTACTGTCAATGTTAGGGAGTAGGAGAGTGTTTTCTTTCTTGCTGTTGTCAAGATTCATATATTTGTCAATTAAAGTTTAGAAGTTCTAACAACTTTGTGACATGAATAAAATCTACATATCAGAGATGGGAAAATGTTTTATTAATTTTACCATTTTGTAAAGAATTTTACCATAAATGCCTGTCGCTAATTTGCATCATACCTAAATTTATATCTATTCTATATGCTATAGACAAATTAACAATCTCAACTTAATTTAGCATCAGCTTGGAGCCAGAAACACACATAATACATTTTTGTATATAATTGTGAATACATTCAGGCGTCAAGGGGTTAGGATTGCTCCGGTGCTGCAGGAAATTCCATGCATGTATTTTCAGTTTCCTTCCGCTTTCTTTGTGTTGGCGTTCTAAACTCCGGTGGATTTCTGAGGACTATGGTTAACTGCTCCTCAGATCTCTGCAGGGTAAATCCAGACAGCTAGCTAGACTATCTGTCTAATCTGAGTTTTCTCTCGCACGACTATTTTGCAGCGCCCATGACAATTCTGATTGGTTTTAAAAAATGCCATTACACTAGAGCATGTTTTCCTCCCATCCCCGAATGCAATCTGGAGTAGCCAGACCCTCCTTCAGCCCACTTTGGAGGAGGGTCTGGCCAAGCGAGACTAGGTGGTCTGTGATGCTGATTATCAGGAACCTAAAAATCTTAGCTCCACCTCAGCTCCACTGATGTAGACAGGGGTGTGTGTGTGTGTGTGTCTCCTTGGTTTTGCTGGCGTTGAGACGTTGCCATTAAATATGTCAGTCTGATATGTCAACAGAGACAAACAGAGGAGCTAAAAATTTAGCTAAAGAAAGAAATGTTCAATTGTTATTTGTTGCTGGTAGGAATCAGGTCAGCTAAACAGCTTCAATGGGAGCCTCGAAAAAAATGCTGTCTTTCTTTCTATGCGAGTACATTACAATCTATTAGAATATAGTAAAATATGTATTTCTGTCCAGGATTGTTATATGCACCACAGGTGCATTGTATTTCAGGGTAGTATTTCCTCAACTTCAGTGCTGTGAATCACATTTTAATGAATACTTTTGTATTTGATTTTCATAAAGAAACGATGATTTCTGATGTTCTTGTTTTCAAATCTCTTCTTTGTTGAATAGTTTACCCTGAAGAGCATTTTCAGGGAGCTGTGAATCTGTGGCTCCCTGCAGGGTTTTGGAAAGCTCTCCCCCCCTGATTAGCCGTAGCAGGGGTTGAAACTCTCCCAATGTGCCATAAGAATGATAATGGGCTTTTTCCACTCTTTTCTTTATGGGCTGTATCATTTTGGAGACTATTTGGAAACAGTATGAATTTTGACACAGCCTGGCAAATCTGCATTCATGACTGTGTCCCAAGAAGCCTTTTTCTCTTTTCAAACCTTATTTTCTTCATAATGGACATTGTGAGGATGGAGGTTAGAGTATAATAGAAGTATATTTGTTGATTAAGGTTTTGCTGACTTTTGTGGATCCTTTTTTTCCTCGCCCCCACTCAGTCTCTTTCTGGTTCTTTGAAATATCATTATCTCCCTCTCCCTGCTCAAATACATACATTTTCTTTCAATCACTGTGAATGAGATCTAAATGAGATCTAAATCAGAATATAAATCAAATATGAATGTCAGAATAAGTGTGACAATGTTAATATGATTGAGTATATGATACCATGCAAATGTGAAGGACACAGATAAAAAACAGAGGCTTCATCACAGCCGATAATAACATTTGTATTCAATCTATATTGAAATAAAAATCACTGTACAGTATACACTGAAATTATACATTACTCAAGGTGGCAAGTAGCTAAGATTGCTTAATTTTCTTTCAGAAATTACATCTTTTAAAAATGACAGCTGGCTCTAATAGCTTTTTTTGTTACGGTGTTATTATGTCTGCTGACTTTTGGAGTGTGGAGCATTTGTCACCTACAGTCATGACTGCGTAAGTGAGGGGGGGCAGTAGGAAGGAAGGAAATCAGCATAGTACCACCCAGCTGGATTTAGAGTATGGCAATGTCATCTCAGACTGTCAAAACATAGTTCCAGCTGAAAAGAAGAGGACTCAATAGCACAACTTGAAAACACAGAGCAGGTAAAATGAAAAAAGTCTTTACTTGCAGCAGGTTCGGTACACAGGAGATCAATCAAAAACAGGCAAATGCTGAGTCAAAGTACACGCAAGCAAGGTCTACAAAACACTAGGGCTGGATCTGAATATTCAAATATTCGTATTCAATTTTCTATTTTGGGATTCAAACCACTAACGTTAGCTAAATATCCGCTAGCTGCTGGCTAATTCATGCAATGCTATGTCGCCCATCTCGGCCAAGAACGGAGAAATGTTGAGTTACAAGAGAGCATTCTGATGTTTGTAGACGTCTGTATGGCTATACTGTTCTATACGACTATACGACCGTTCATAATGCTAAGGTATAGAGTTATATTCCTATCTTTATTCAAGAGCGCATTCTTTCAATTGGAGAGCATTTCTCACTGATATTACGTTCAAATTTTGTAATAATTTCCCTCAAAGCCTTGCTCTCACACTCAAATAGTCACTGCTCGCTCTTGGATTTGCTCTGCTTGTGCTCACACTTTCTGCTTGGAGTCAGATATGTTGTTGCTTGGACAAATGTCCTTCTCTCAGCTTTGGCCCTTCTCCTCACACTCATGTTGATTCTGCACGCTTGCAAATCTTCTGCTCTTGGATCTCTCCTCCGCTCTGATTTTTTTTTGTGTTACAACCCTATCTAAATCCCCCAACCAATAGAATATCAGCTGTAGTGTTGACCAATGAAATGATCCCTGCCCTGTTGAGGGTGCATTAACTTTTACGTTAGAACGTCTGTTGCGGATGGCTGCTCTGTAACCGAGTTTATTTCCCCCCACCGTCCATTGCTTTATTATTAGTATATGTCAACAATGGAACAGAATGGTCGACGCACTTTCACCTGCACCCATCATGAAACGAGCGAAAGCTTTGAAGTGGGACATATCAACTTACGTCCACAACTACGAGGGGGAGTAACATAAATTAAGCACTTAGCATATGGCGCTAGCATATAGCCTAACTTGATGTCCATAAACAAATAGATTTCCTTTATTGTTTAGCTAGATTGAACGACATATGATGGACAGTATTTGTATATGTGTGTGATGTTCCTGGGGATTTGGCTAATTTCATGTTAGAGCCAATAGTAAAATCTAAACTGTAATATGACTGAAATAACACAAGAAACTGGATTGTTTATGTCAGTTTTTGCATCACTGTTGTGTGTTGTTCATCAGAATTTAGTCTTCATTCCTTCATATAACATTAGTCTGAAAATGAACAATTCATATAAGTCTGTTTAAAAAGTTGTAACGTTAAGTACAATCTCACCACTATAATAAAAACAGATCTAGAAATGATATGCTTTCTTATTTGCTCCTTAAATAGCAGCATAGCAGTTTTTTTATTAATACAAAGCAAACTGAACAGAAAAAACAAGTATTTTGTTTCAGTTTCTCTTTTCCCAGGTGTGACTGAAGTACCCCTGTTGAATTATATATATATATATATATATATATATATATATATATATATATATATATATATATATATATATATATAAAAATGGTACAATAAAATTTACCAGAGCCGACACTTTGTACATGGCTTTAATTTATGTATGCTTCATACTCCTGTGAAGCAGTACACTTTGCCTGTAGGATTTACTGTAGCAGGAACATTGATATTGGCAAACAGATGACCCAGGTACAGGTGAGTTTGTGAGCAGGGTTATGATATGAGCTAAAATAAAGATAAGATAAGCCTAGGGTTCACAAGAGGGATGATTCAGGTATTGCAACACAAATTAAGAATAATTAAATAGGAGGTATATACACCAGTAGAATATAAATTAACTATACAAGAGCAATTAAGGTAAAGTTATGAGGTAGTGGCAAGCTAAAGTGACGTATAATCAATAGCAGGGAGTCAAGTCAACAGTGTACACTAGAATAATATATATTGTGATTAAGTAATGATATTTAGTGTTGTCTGTACTAATATAACAAAACAGAAAAATAATATAGCGTATGATGCAGTATGGAGAACAAGTCCCATATGACCCCAAGAGACTTTAAGTGCAGCTGTTGATGATGTTCACTACAAACAAAACTTGTAGATGGTTGTAGTCTGTAGCCAGCCGTACAGTAGGTAGATCTGGAGCAGCATTGTGACTTCTAGCTTTCATGGGCTGGTGATAAGACACTGTGCAGCTACTATGATGCAGCAGCTCAACAGTGGTCGAGCCCTTCAGCCCCAACTGGAAGAAAAGAAAGTAAAACAAAATACTTTTTTTGTGTTCAGTTTGCTTTGTATTAATTAAAAAAATAACCGCTATTGAAGGAGCAAATAAAAAAGCATATCATTTCTAGATCTGTTTTTATTATAGTGGTAAAATTGTACTTAACGTTACAACTTTTTAAACAGACTTTTGTGTAATTTCTTGTGTTATTTCAGTTATATTACAGTTTAAGTTTTACTATTGGCTCTAACATGAAATTAGCCAGAAGTTAGCTAAACAATAAAGGAAATCTATTTGTTTATGGACATCAAGTTAGGCTATATGCTAGCGCCATATGCTAAGTGCTTAATTTATGTTACTCACCCTCGTAGTTGTGGACCTAACTTGATATGTCCCACTTCAAAGCTTTCTCCCGTTTCCTGATGGGTGCAGATGAAAGTGTATCGACCATTCTGTGCACATTGTTGACATATGCTAATAATAAAGCAATAGACGGCGGGGGTAAATAAACTCGGTTAACTAGCTAACACGTTAGCTTAGCACCCTAAACGGGGCAGGGATCATTTGATTGGTCAACACTACAGCTGACATTCTTTTGGTTGGGGGATTTAGATAGGGTTGTAACACAAAAAAGATCCGAGCGCAGAAGAGATCCGAGAGCAGAAGATTTGCAAGCGTGCAGAATCAACCCGAGTGTGAGGACCAAAGCTGAGAGCAGGACATCTGTCCAAGCAACAACATATCTGAGTCCAAGCAGAAGTTTGAGCACAAGCAGAGCAAATCCAAGCGCAAGCAGTGAGCGTTTGAGTATAAGAGCAAGGTTTTGAGGGAAATTATTACAAAATCTGAACGTAATATCAGTGATAGATGCTCTCAAATTGAAAGAATGCAATCCTGAATAAAGATAGGAATATAACTCCATACTAAGGCTCTAGTAAGGCACCAGCTTGCTGAGCATTTATTCACATCAGACAGTCCGGCATAAAGGCAGGTCTTTCATTATTTTCAATTCCTGCAGCAAAAAGTTAAGACCGATTCAACTTTTGGAGAAATGCAACACAACTTCACTATGCGGTGGACAATCAAGTAAGCGGAGATCAGTCCATATCACGGCATGGAAGTTCCATTAACGTTACAGGAAACATCACTGCTGCTATCGCGGCAACAAAAAGGTTTTGTACAGTCCTAGAAAACACTATGAGTTGTAGCAGTAATAATTAGGGATGCATCGAATCCAGATTTTTGAGGTTCGGCTGAATACTGAATCCACTGGATAAGATTCTGCCGAATCCAAAACCGAATACCTAATCCTACTCCCATCCTCAGTCTATTAACACAGTTAACACTGTTTGTTCGGTGTAGGACTAGCAAAGCTGGTAATGGTCGTCTGGTTAACACAAGTTTTTAGCAATTACTTTGCCGTACCTGAAGTTGCTGCATTTTGGATGCTGACTGTAGATGCCTTCATGCACAACTCGTATTCTTTTGGCTGTTTCATACGCAAATGTTTTAACAGCGGCAATGATCTCACAGCCTACTGCATTGAACGGTCCACCTACGACAACACCTTCCTGTAATCAACGGCGGCGTCATTACGTTGACCACCGTCGATTCGGTGGAAAAACATTCAAAGGTTCGGCAGAACCCCGTCAAAAAACCCAATATTCGGCCGAATCCGAAGCCAAATCCTGGATTCGGTGCATCGCTGGTAATAATGTCAAGTAATGGCTAATAACAGAAAAGTGAAATGACCTGTCTCTCTTAGTTACGCTGTTATAGTTCTAGACTGCCGGGGGAATTCCTTCCTTTGACACACTGAGCTGCTCGCTCCTCTCCCTTTCTATTACCATTTGTGTGCATCCCGTCCCAGAAATGCTTGTTATTAATCCTAGCTTCTGGGAAGTTTACTCCCCGGAGTCCTTATGTTTTTTCCCCCAGCCTATTTCTTGCGAACAAAACGTTGGCACCAAGATCCTGGTTGCAGCTGTCGCCGTGGTCCTGCTGCACTCCCTGCTGAGCTCAGCGGTGCCCTGCAATGTCATGCGCGTCCTGCTGAACCCTGCTGCTTCCTGCTACGTCCATCCATGCTCTGCTGGGCCACGCTACATCCTGTAACGCCCTCGCGCGCGCCTTGATATGACATGAACTACTACGACTACCATTTGAAGTCACTGTTCCATTATTAATGTGACTATTATCGCCACTGTGCATCGGCATCCCCGGCACCGTCAGACAACCGCCTACCAAGAGCCTGGGTCTGTCCGAGGTTTCTTCCCAAGAGGGAGTTTTTCCTCGCCACTGTCGCACTGGTCGCACTGCTTGCTCTTGAGGGAATTACTGCAATTGTTGGGGCTTTGTAAATTATAGAGTGTGGTCTCGACCTACTCTATCTGTAAAGTGTCTCGAGATAACTCGTGTTATGATTTGATACTATAAATAAAATTGAATTGAATTGAATTCATTATCTCCTAACCGTACCTTATTGTGTGAATGATATAGCATTGCAGTGTTGTAAAATTCTCTCATGGTATTTATAATTTACTGTGCAGTGCTGTGCGACATTTTCTTATCTAATAAGCCTTCACACTTATGGATCTATTACTCAGAACTTTCAGACTGTAGTTCTCCTTACTTTATTGTGAGGTAACTGATGTCAACTTCCCCTGAACTTCGTCTGATCAGTTAAATGTCAGTACATTTAAGCCACAAGGGTGCAACAAAAAAAAATCTCAGATAACGTGATCTGGAAATTCTCACACACACACACACACACACCACCGCACCAGGAGTCCTCCACTAATGACTAGCCGAAGCCCTCACTTTATGGACGGTGACCTTTACAAGCCCAAAGGTTAAGACCATTAAGTAGTGGATGTCTGGGGAGAGAAATGGAACACCAAATGGGATTTAGAGCCATCAGAGTTGAAAAAAAGTCTTCTTCTAGTCTCATCTTTTTCAAAAATGTATTCCCATTTGTAGGGAAAGATGAAGAAAAGTAGGAAAAAGCACTATAGAAGGAGGGGTAATGGATAAGGAGAGATCACATGGAAGGAAGGGAAGGTTTTAGAGGAGAGGGCAAACCCTGGGAGTTTTTTCCTTTTCTACACAACCCTGTAATCTGTGCTTAGAGAAAAAAAAAAAAAAAAAAAAAAAAAAAAAAAAAGGGAAAGGAAGAGAAGAAAGTAAAAAAAAAAAAAAAAAAAAAGAAGAGAAAAGAAAAGAAGAAAAAGAATCAAAGAACATTACATTCCTCTCCTGTTGAGATGCAGCGAGGAGGAGTAGAAAATAGCGGAGGCTTCTGTGTGAGTTGGAGAAAGGAGAAAGAATCTGCTCCCCCATCCATCCATCCAGACTGTAAAGCCGAGGCCCTGCAGCAGCTGTGAGGCTGCTTAGAGAAAGAGCTGCAGGACGCTCTGGTTCAGAAAATCCCCGAGAGAAATGACATGAGAAGACAGTGAAGGTAGACAAAGTTTGGATGCAGAAAAGAAGAAGAGAGGTTGTAGGATGTCAAGTGTGAGAAACAAGGGAACAAAGTGTGAGGAATGTAACAAGCAAAAAATAAATGCAATTTAGAGCTGCAGAGCCAGTGACGGCAAGTTAATCTGTTTTGTTTGTCAATCAGAGTTCCTAATGCACTCACATTATCTTTCTTCTTCCATCAAATCTCCTTTGCTGTCTTAATCTGCCCAGCTTTGCCAAGATGCCTGTATACTCCCAATCCTATATAAACAGTTTAAAGGAAGCTTTGTGTTTCTCCGCTAGAATGTTTTGCTTAAACACACACATCTATGCATTGCCTTGCCAACCCATCCTCAAGCAGCTGCCTTCTGGAGTTTAGTGATGAGGTCGTGATTGTTTTTTTCATGCTTTAAGACAAGTTTTCTGCCTATATGCATGCATACTTACTCTATTTGTAACTACAATTTTCAACTCAGTTTTGTAACTTTGCACTTTATACATATTATGCTTTTTGGCTTTTTCCCTTTTATTGTGTTATATACATATCTTTTTTGTGCACGTTATAGGTTTACCAAGTGAAAAAGCCCAAAGTCCACCCCAAAGGGACTTACCATCTCCAACAGAAAACACTGTTCACAAACTGCTCCAAGCAGCGCTATTGTAGTCCAGCCTTTACTGACTGGCTAGTAGTCCTTACCTAGCTACTGTGCATGTGCAACTCCCAAAAAAGATGGAATAGAAGTGCGATGCTTCACTCTGTAGTAGAGTCCGGATCGGGACGAATTTTTCTGTCCTAGTCCGGCCCACGTCCGACAGAGCCGTGACCGAACCCGGCCCGAGCCCGACAGGCATTAAGAAATTTGTGTCTGAGCCCGACCCGAGCCCGACAAAGTTAAAATCAAATTTTTTTGTCATACTAATGACACGTGTAGGCTACATTTTTGTTTGGAAAGCCAGCTTTTATTAAGCAACTGTAGGAAGGCATTCGGAAATGTCAACAGGGTGAAAAGAGCAGCTGCAGCAATGTGTAGTTCAACAAAAATATGTTGTTTTCTGAAAATTGAACCATGTAAACCTATTCTGATATAACCTCTAAATACAATTTTTTTTTCATTTTCAGTGAGCATAAAATGAGCACTTTAAGTATATTTATTATGGTATATGACATTGTGTGTATTTATATTTATATATAAATAATAATAATATATTTTTCACCTGTCTGAACTACTTATTGTGCTTTAAATTGCCCCCAAGGAATAAATAAAGTTATTTGAATTGAATACTGAAAACTACAGTACACACACCTGAAAAAAACCCACAAGTTCTCCAAACCATACGACAATATGGGTGGTTTGTTCCTAACCCTCTTATAGACCAGAAACTACTTAGTTAAGTTTAGAAAAATTGTTGGTTTGGGTTCAAATCAGAAGTTATTTCACTTCCTGAATGTTATGCGCGTGACTTCTGCTTCTCTGCTTCTCTTTATAGTCGTCAGATTCATCTTCCAACACTTATAGAGCTGGCTCAGGTTTGCCTTGGACCAGCTTCCAGTTATGCTGTTATTGTTTTAGACTGCTGGGTGACTTCCTTTGACACACTGAGCTCATCTCTCCTCTCTCTTTCCATGCCCCAGAAATGCTTGTTACTAACTTACCTCCGGGGAATAATCTCCCCGGAGGTAAGTTAGTAACAAGCATTTCTGGGGTCTGGGTCCTTATGTTTTCTCGTCTCGCAGTTTTCCTTGGATTAGGGTGGCACCTAAATCATGGTTAACTCTGCCGCCATGGTCCTGCTCGGCGCTCTGCTACGCCCTACTACGCCTGACTATGTCTTGCTACGCCCTACTGCGCCTACTACGCCCTGCTACGCCCTGAACTACTGTCCAATTTTCCGCCTAAAAAAGTTTTTCCTCACCACTGTTGCCCTAAATGCTTGCTCTTGGGGGAATTATTGGAATTGTTGGGTCTTTGTAAATTATAGAGTGTGGTCTAGACCTACTCTATCTGTATTGTCTTGAGATAACTGTTGTTGTGATTTAATACTATAAATACAATTGAATTGACGAAGTTTGAAAAACCTTTCCGTTTACTTGTAGTTTCAAACTATAGCGCATCGCCACTATACACGTAAATATAGGTCATATTTTGCTGCTTGAACAAACGACGACAGTCTTGATAAAAAGTCGCTTAATTTGTATTTACCTTATTAGTGAAGTGGATAAAATAGATATAAGCATTAAGGGATCGTATGTGTGTCACTTGGATTCACCTTGCATAACTATTCTTTGGAAAGACAAACTGTTTCAAATATTTGTAAGTGTTCCCTGCAGTTCTGCTGTTTTTTCTTGAACTGAACAGACAGAATATAATCACTCCAAATATTTTCTTTTTTAAGAACAGCTGGCTGTCTCAGCAGCAGCTCAGAAGAAGGTTTGTAAAACAGATGTTTGCCTGGGTGGTTGGTCCACTGGCGCAATTTGACTCCATATGTGTCTTTGAATCACAAAGTGAAAGGCGTCCTTACACTATTTTGATTCTGATAATATGAAAATTAAGCTGTTAAAGACCCATTGCTGAAAGCACAGCAACACTCAACAGTTAACTTGTATTGTGGTATTGGCTGCTCCAAAAAGGCAGAAAACATTCAATAATTTGTTCTATATTTATGTATAGGCCTGAGTTTCCGTTGTCCGGAAATTACCGTCCATTCAAAAATAATGAGGAGCGGTGGAAATAATTACCTCTGCACGAGTTGAATTTTGTTAAAATAGGCTACAGTGATTTTCATATACTTTGTGCTATTAAAACAATGAACAATCATATTTCTTCATTTAGAAATGATAGTAGACTGTAGCGTATGCAATAAAGATAAAACTACATGTCGCGTTCTCTCTCTGCAGAAGAGTACCGTAGATTTACAACAAACGGCGACAAGCAAGCGGGAAAGTTAAAGCCCAAGCCATGGCCAAACAGGGAAATATTGTGAATTACTTCATAACACCAAGCAGTGGCCGGTCCAACATAAATGAAGCCAAGAAATTGCCAGCAAGGACGAGTCGGCACCAGCTACAGCCCCTCTCATTAACGTAAATGCCACAAACCCACATCCAGATACCATCACTATGATGACAGCTCTCCGAAGTTACGGAGGCTTGACTTTCTCAACAGCCTGCTAGGTTCTTATTGGGATTACGGTGAAATCTATCCGGAGTGGGTCAAACTGGCCAAGGTAGAATGCATAAAACCCTGCCCCTTGCCCTCTCTGCCTGTAGCAAGTAGCCTACATTTCAATAACAATAGTATATATCTACATCCCTTGATATTAGTTTTTAAGCGCAATAAACACAAAAATGAAACCTTACAGGTCACATGAACAGCACCACTGTTTTTTTTTTCATAAACAATAACATTATTTTCATTGCTTTGATCCACAAAGGAAGCTTCCATTCGTTAATAGGCCTTTTTCACTGCAAACATTTTAACTGTTTTTATGGGGCATCGCTGCATTCAGAGCTTAGCGCCACCCAGGGTGGTTGTGATTGGTTTGAAGAAATACAAACAAGCCATAGCGTTTTTTCTCCCCTTTCTTAGAATAGATAAGCGGTGTAGCCAGACCATTCTCCAGTGCTGACACAGTGCTGTGGAGATCTGGCAATGCGAGACTCGGCTGTCGGCGACGCCAGGTGTTAAACATGGTTAAATACAGTGGATTTTCATTATGCTCTATATCTGTGATGGATGTTGACAGTGCCGTTTATGCAGCACTAACCCTCACAAATAAAAAAAAGTCTGTTTAGATTTCTGTTTTATAACAGTTTGTTCGTAAGAGGTTTAACAATGAGCCAGATCTCTCTGAGGTCCGACTGACCCATTAGTAATGTCTCCAGAATAACATACTGTACATTTATATGTCTGTAAATACACATTTGGTAAATGTACATGTATAGTACAGACTGGCCCAATCCCAAAGTCCGGACTCACAGACTTTGGTGCGCGTTCTCGCAAAATTCGTAAGGGCTTAGGGTTGTCCCAATGTGGAATTTCAAAGGGCGCGAGGGTTTGAGTACACACTTACCGAGCCCTTTCCATGAGTCTGCATCGATGCAGACTTCACCAAAGGGAATTACCCACAGTTCAAAGCGTTGTGACGTTTACCGCGGAGACGATAGGGAAATCCAGAAATTACGAAGGTAAACAACAGCACGACACATGACCACGGAACGGACCAACCTGTTGTCCAGCTTGTAAAACAAGAGTTTGGAATCAGGTAGCCGTCTGTGGAAAGCAACAAACTTAAAATGAAAATTCCCAAACCGGCAAGTGTCAGCACCATCTTTGTTATTAAACGTCGCCAAGGTAACATGTGATCTCGTGAAGTGCTGTCCTGATCCCATTTCTACCTATCTGAGCCCATGTGGCCTCACACACTCACTCACTTAGTACCTGAGATCAATTAAGTCTGTGAGTCCTTAGTCCTTAGTCCTCAGGGCTCACTTTGGGATTGGGCCAATAGTACAAAAACGTTTTGAAAGGGAATACAATGTTTATTTTAAATTATTTTACACATACAGCAGTGGGATCGTTGTAAGCGACAACCTCCGGACCTGAAAGTAAAGCCAATGTGGAAGTCCTTGAACCTGCTTTCTTTCTAATTGTCAGCAGGGGGCGACTCCACTGGTTGCAAAAAGAAGTCAGATTGTGTCTATGAAAAAAGGACTCTTTTTCTCACTTGCTTTATTACTTTTAGTAAACATTGTCATAATGAGTTTATATAGCATGATGTTCATTTTGTAAATGATGGTCCTATTTATGGCGTTATATATGTGTCACATTCCTGAGCGAGTAATTGTATGTTTTGAGCACAGAGAACTATATTTTGCAAGCACATGCTAGCACACACAACTCTAGACATGCTCGCTCAGATTTTCACAGTATTACAAGTGTGCCACAAAACCAACCAATCGCAGAATCAAAAGGCCAATTCTGATTGGCTGTTCATCTCCAATTAGATCACAAGTAGCAGGAAACACATCTACAGGGAAACAGTCTTTGACACAACACCTGCAGTGATTCCCCAGCAAGGGGTATCTCTGCTGTAGCCAGTGGGTACTTGGAAAGATTGTGGAACAGCTTAACTAATCAAAATAATAATTGAATTATGATTGATTTAAAACAATATATCAGCTAAAACAGCTCAACACATATGTTTAAACATATAGCAAAGTAATCAGAAAATAATAGCTAAAAGTGGCCTACTGACTTAGCTAACAGTTGAAATGATTAGCTAAAAGTAATGGATGACTTTTGAAACATTAACCACACTTCAAGTAAAAGACCTGGCTAGTAGAATTTCTGACCAAACCAACCTAAATGTTTACAGTTCAATTGCATGAAAATGTAAGAATTTTCACTTTAATATGATAAATAGTGTGAACACATTAGGAATTAATAGGGCAGAGTATGTGAGTTAATATGATAGGGCTGTGGGGGAACCTCAGACCAGAAGGGTTGGAAAGCACGGATCTACAGTATTTTATATTATTGACCGACCGGTATATTACAGACATGCCTTAATAGTTGTGTTAATCACAATACCGTCGTTTGAATTACATATCTCCGTGTGTGACTAACGTCATCCTTCACAAGCAATCTAACCTTAGCCCAGCATGGATAAAGTCTATGCATCCAACATATTCATCCGAACACACCTAAAATGTCACAATACAGCCACTTTTAAGAAGTTTGTAATACTGGTTACATAGCTAGTTATCATGTTTTATTAACCTTAATTCTGTTTGCCAAGGCTATATTATATTGGCTTGCAAAGTAGCTATCCGTTGCTAATGCTAACATTAGCTAGCTAATTTATGTCACAGAGCAGTAGCTAACTAGTGTTACTGTCAGGGATTTAATTGGGATTTGTTATGTGGGGGGGCTCTCCCTAGGGGGGTCCGGGGGTATGCCCCCCTGGGAAAAAAATTTGAAAAATAAACCGTTAAATGGCACTTTCTGGAGAGTTTTGTGCAAAGAAATGGAGAAATTGAGTCATACATGATATGTGCAAAACTGCAAGGTTAAGAGCCTATACTTATCGTATATACGTATCAACAGGTATTAGGGCATTTAGCATTAACATTACTGTTAATCAGTCATCACTTGATTACACATTGTATTACCTTGTTATGATATAAGAAGTGACCCATACAATGTGCCAAACAAAATGGGCCACATGAAGAGACAGTGCAGCATATGACAGTAGCAACAGCTGAGAAGATTTGGGTCTGTGGTGACCAGGTCCACCTCATACAAACTTCCTTCTCCCAATCTCTCTCTTTACTACAACACACACACACACACACACACGGCACCGAGTGGGGCTCTCCGATGCTCGGAGGCAAGCCGTGGCCGGCTCGGAGCCCTGCCGCTGGAGGAGATGTGACAGCAAGAACCGGTTCAACGGCTTGGTCAGCGACATGAACTCGTAGCACCGGGCTTCCACCGCTACGAACGGGTTTTTAGCTTTAGGAGTAGGCATTTTATCTGTTAATCCTACCGACGTAGACACTTTGGCGTTATGTAGTTGACCCGCAGTGGTGAATTGTCTGCAGTTCTGGGCGGGTTGTTGCAGTGTTCTGATTGTTCTCATCTCAGCTCCGCCGAGACAAAATAGACATGCCTTTTCAAAAATCTTTCATTTATTGTCAGAAATATGTTTTCAAAAGCATCACTTTCATCAAATTTGATGTGACTTATTTAGACTGCAAGCAGGCACAGCCGGACAAACGAGCAGGCTTATGTGCCGGGGCTGAGCCCCGCAGAGCCCCAGCCCAATTTAACCACTGGTTACTGCCAAGATATGGTTTCATTATAAGACAGTGTAAACACATGACAACACTTGACGAGTCATACAACACCTCTCTGGTCTCTAGTGAAACCATATCTTGGCAGTACTTAGCTAACGTTTTCTGTTTTTTTTAGATAAATTAGCGTTAGCAACGGATAGCTCCTTTGCAAGCTAGCTAATATAGCAACAGAATTCAGGTTAATAAAATACGGTAATGTAACCAAAGTATTAAAAACTACTTACATACTATAGTGTGTACTATAGCTGTTCAGTCTCGCATTGCGAGACCTAACTTAGCTAGCTAGTTACAGTGCTGCGAGGCCTGTTCAGATGACATGTCGGCTGCAGTGCGTGAGCTAGATTGCTTGTGAAGGATGAGTCAAACTAACGTTAGTCACACAATGATATATGAGTCAAACTAAATAACGGCATTAAAGTACACACAAATATTAAGACATTTCTGTGATATAAGTCAATAATACAAAATACTGACCGAAATGTGTTTTAATCCAGTAATATCAGTCGAACAGCTCCACTGTAGTCAGCATTTGCTGTACCAACAGGTGTTGACTGAAAAAGACTGTTCCTCCTAGCTACATTTTTGTTTCTTGCTACTTGCAATCTAATTGGAGACGAACAGCCAATCAGAATTGACCTTTAATTCTCTGATTGGTTGGTTTTGTAGCACACTTGTAACGCTGTGAAAATCTGAGCAAGCATGTCTAGAGTTGAGCGCGTAGAGAGAAGACTATGACTACGTTTACAAGCTGTCAATTTTAGGTTATGGTCAGGTGTAGGTCACTATTCGGGTTTCTGAAACATTCGGAATAACCCGTTTACATGCATGAGCAGAGAGAGTTACTCCTGTATACATGGAATTTGTATTATATATATATCAATTGGCAATATCCCGATGTAAAAGGCGACGCACAGTTAGCGTCTAGACGTACGGATAAACCCTGCTTCGCATAACTTTTCGGTCACCTTCTTATAAATCTCACTATCTCTGTACTTTCTGCCGTCAACAAAAGACATTATATTCATGGTTTTCACCACACTAATAAAGAAATTGGTTTCCTCCTCGCTCCAAAAGTGTGGTGCTGTGCTGCGTCTCGCCATGTTTACCTCTACTTCTTGTTTACTTCTTGTTTACTTCTGCGCGCAGGTTTTCTGGCGCATACATGAAGTTCCTCTACTCAAAAGACCAAGATTCCTTGCGAATAGAACATGCGCAGAACACAAATCAATGTTCCTTTTGATTGGGATATGCCAATACGCGTTTACATAACCAAAATTTCGGGTTAGAAAAGGGGTAACCCAGGGATAATTTTCGGGTTATTGGCTGTTTGTAAACACAGTGTATGAGAGCAAGGGAGACACGACTGGAGCGCAGCAGCGTCTACCAGCGGCGGCGCCAGGGGGAGGCTAGGAGGTGCTGTAGCTACCCCTAGGTTGGCCATAGCACCCCCTTAACACACCCAAGAAATTGCTATGGTTGATTTATAAATGAATAAAAAAATCGTTGATGTGTAAATAGTATAATTTATATTTCAAAAATGAATAAATACATTAATAAAACAAACCGATTATTTTTAGGCTAAAAAACACAGGTGATCGTATTCGGCCAAAGGGTGCAGCACACATTGAACTTTTGACCTTACTTTTGCAGTAACGTATTCACAAAGAAGAAGAAGAGCTCAATATTTGGAGCCGTTAGGATTAGAGAAGTTAGCAATGGATAGTTTTTTACTCCCTAAATGTCAAGATGTGGAGACTTTATCAAAACCTGTAAATGAGACTGAGAGATATGGTGAACTTGTCACCAACCGGGACGAAGAAAAGCAGCCGGAGGAAGGTGATCTGACCACGGCTGTGATTGCTGCTGAGGATGCTTAAAGGGATACTTCACCGATTTAGCATTCAGCTTTGTATCAGTAGAAACCCGATAGTATTTCTGAATGACCGTGCCTCCCTCCCTCATGTCCCCCTGAGAGGAGAGATTTCTGCATTTGGGGCCTGGAAAAAATCTTCCAATGACGTAAAATGATGATTTTTGCGTCATTGGAAGATTTTTGGGCCAGAGGCAAAGGACTACAGCCAGTAGTAGGATCTACTTCCGTATGTTTTCAACACGCCCACAGGGGGTTGGACTGCCAAGTCTGGCCGAGGTATTCCGAATGAAAACGACTGTCAGCCATCTTGAATCTTCGCTAAACAGGCTTTCGGTTTTCAGCAGAAAACATTTACAACAATTATCTGCATTCAAACTACCGGACGTGTGTACCACCGGGATACATCGGTACAGATCGGAGAATATGGAGGAAACGTTATTACAGACGCAATACCGGCACAATTCATTGAGCTTCGCCTGCCGCGGAGACCAGCGGTGTGTCGCTCAATGCCGCTAGCCGGCTAGGGGACATCCTCATCGGTGAGAGTGAATAACAAAGCTAGCTGTCCACCTGTCCCATCCATCCTGCTTGCAAGTGTCTGCTCATTAAACAACAAGCTGGACTACATCCTCCTTCAACGAAACTCCTGCTGTGTTTTTGTTGTTGTGGAAACATGCCTGAACAACAGTGTACCGGAACCGGGACTATCCAGCTACCAGGCTGCTCTCGCCGGCCCGTGGAGGTGGGCTGTGTTAAACGGACTGGTGTAGAAATAAAATCCAACTAGCTACTGCTAACTGCTGGTGGAGCTTGTGACTGTTAAATGCCGACCATTCGACATTCCACGCTAATTCACGGCTGTGTTTATACTCTGTGTTTAGCTACACCAATGCTAGTATGCGTTAGCTGAACTTTACGGATCCTGCTTGCAAGTGTCCGCTCATTTAGACCACAAACTGGACTACATCCTACTTCAACGACACTCCAAACGTGAGTTCAGAGACTGCCGTGTTTTTGTTGTTGTGGAAACCTGCCTGAATAGTGTACCGGACTGTCCAGCTACCAGGCCTGCTAGCCCTCTGAGCTAGAGATGCTCTGTCGCCAGGTAAAAGAGGTGGGCTGTGTTAACACCGAGTGGCGCAGAAATGTGGTGATTTGTATCCATTTAACTGCTAACTGCTGGTGGAGTTTGTGACTGTTAAATGACGGCCCATCTACATTACACACTAATTCCGCGGCGGTGTTTATGCTCGGTGTTTACAGCCCAAGCACGCTAATGCTAGTATGCGTTAGCTGAACTTTACGGAGCCTATAAAGTGTGTGTACTAAATGTAGCCTGTTTCGGTATGTCGTTTTTATATATGTTAAATGTGTAACACCACTTGAGTCACGATGAAACGTTGTTTCGTGTATATGGTTGAAATGACAATAAAACACGCTTGAGTTGAGTTGAATGCCTCTGTCGGTCTGTCAAGCGGTAGGCGTGGCTTGGGAGTGGACTCAAAGCAACGAAGCAGGTGCATTCTGGGATTTGGTGTTTTTCATCCATATAAGACCAAAACACATTTTCTGGCTTTTCTCGGCCTAGAAGGCACCAATTTCAATTTTTTTTCACATTTCTACTACATAAGTGACCCAATTTAAAGATATATTCAGCTTTCCAGCGGTGAAATATTCCTTTAATGTCACCCTGCTGTAAATGACATTAGACCAGGGGATCGCACAGCCAGGCCACAGTGGGTGATTCAGCTGATAGTTGTCCATGCAAGAACTTTACTCTTATCTCTGTCTCGTAGAAGAGCATTACAGTAAACGTGTTTTACAGAAATGTGAATAAATGGATCACCGAATCTAAAGTTATACAGCGCACTGGACATCAGTTTATTTTTAGCCCAGAAAATGTGTTTGCCCTCAGTGGCTTATTTAGATATATTAAGTCACTACAGATTAAGTCACTACAGATATGACTACAGTATTTTGACATACGTGTGAAGTGTGAAAACTGTGTGAGGATACATGCGCGTGTTTTTATGTGTGTGCTTGGCTGTGTGTGGTGTATTTGGCCTGCTGCATTACTCTTCTGAGCCAATGTATGAGAGCTGCAGTAATGATTGTTTGAACCCGGATTGTTGGCTGGTATTTGAAATATGTTTGGTGGGCTAATCAGAGTTCTATGGTGCTGTTGTATCGGCAACTTTAAATCAATCTCTCTCGTTCACTCGTTTAGTAAACTGCGGCGGAGGGGGGTGGGCGTCTACCTGCGAGCAGGGAAAGACATGCAAATACATTTATTGTGCACAAAATAGTTTTTTGTTTATTCAAACTAAATTATTTTTTGCGAGTGTAAATTTCTGTTCAAAATGCAATGTAATGTGCTTGCAAAATATAGTTCTCTGTGCTCAAAACATACAATTACTCGCTCAGGAATGTGACATATATCGCCATACCTATTAGGGTAAGATAGACAGTTAGGCAGGGTATGCTTTTACGTGGGCATTTGTGAAACTGCATCTATTTCCAGCGATGTCGGGAGCTGTTGTGTCCTTTGTTTTGCCAAGCCCATAACTTATTTATTGCTGTCGGGGTGTAAAGACCATTTCAAACAATACACAGTACAGGCCAAAAGTTTGGACACACCTTCTCATTCAATGAGTTTCCTTTATTTTCATGACTATTTACATTGTAGATTCTCACTGAAGGCATCAAAACTATGAATGAAAACGTGGAATTATGTACTTAACAAAAAAGTGTGAAATAACTGAAAACATGTCTTATATTCTAGTTTCTTCAAAGTAGCCACCCTTTGCTCTGATTACTGCTTTGCACACTCTTGGCATTCTCTTGATGAGCTTTAAGAGGCAGTCACCTGAAATGGTTTTCCAACAGTCTTGAAGGAGTTCCCAGAGATGCTTAGCACTTGTTGGCCCTTTTGCCTTCACGCTGCAGTCCAGCTCACCCCAAACCATCTCGATTGGGTTCAGGTCCGATGACTGTGGAGGCCAGGTCATCTGGCGCAGCCCTCAATCACTCTCCTTCTTGGTCAAATAGCCCTTACACAGCCTGGAGGTGTGTTAGGGGTCATTGTCCTGTTGAAAAATAAATGATGGTCCAACTAAACGCAAACCGAATGGGATGGCATGTCGCTGCAGGATGCTGTGGTAGCCATGCTGGTTCAGTATGCCTTCAATTTTGAATAAATCCCCAACAGTGTCACCAGCAAAGCACCCCCACACCATCACACCTCCTCCTCCATGCTTCACGGTGGGAACCAGGCATGTAGAATCCATCCGTTCACCTTTTCTGCGTTGCACAAAGACACAGCGGTTGGAACCAAAGATCTCAAATTTGGACTCATCAGACCAAAGCACAAATTTCCACTGGTCTAATGTCCATTCCTTGTGCCCAAACTAATTTCTTC
This sequence comes from Perca fluviatilis, assembly GCF_010015445.1. NCBI lineage: Eukaryota > Metazoa > Chordata > Actinopteri > Perciformes > Percidae > Perca > Perca fluviatilis. Next base: position 11,247,774 of record NC_053121.1, on the reverse strand, counting down.
TGCTTGTTGCCTCTCCTTAGCAGTGGTTTCCTAGCAGCTATTTGACCATGAAGGCCTGATTCGCGCAGTCTCCTCTTAACAGTTGTTCTAGAGATGTGTCTGCTGCTAGAACTCTGTGTGGCATTCATCTGGTCTCTAATCTGAGCTGCTGTTAACTTGCGATTTCTGAGGCTGGTGACTCGGATGAACTTATCCTCAGCAGCAAAGGTGACTCTTGGTCTTCCTTTCCTGGGGCGGTCCTCATGTGAGCGAGTTTCGTTGTAGCGCTTGATGGTTTTTGCGACTGCACTTGGGGACACATTCAAAGTTATCGCAATTTTCCGGACTGATTGACCTCAATTTGTTAAAGTAATGATGGCCACTCATTTCTATTTACTTAGCTGATTGGTTCTTGCCATAATATGAATTCTAACAGTTGTCCAATAGGGCTGTTGGCTGTGTATCAACCTGACTTCTGCACAACACAACTGATGGTCCCAACCCCATTAATAAGGGAAAAAATTCCACTAATTAACCCTGACAATCACAACCATTTCAGGTGACTACCTCATGAAGCTCATTGAGAGAACACCAAGGGTTTGCAGCGCTATCAAAAAAGCAAAGGGTGGCTACTTTGAGGAATCTAAAATATAAGACATGTTTTCAGTTATTTCACACTTTTTTGTTATTCCATATGTGTTCATTCATAGTTTTGATGCCTTCAGTGAGAATCTACAATGTAAATAGTCATGAAAATAAAGAAAATGCATTGAAACTTTTGGCCTGTACTGTATAAAAAAAGTGTACATTGGAAATAGTTACCAACCCTCCCTTTAATCCTGTTGTGAATTTTTTAATTGTCTTCAATGATGGTTAAATAAAATCATGCAGAGAAGAATATGAAGTACCCTGGCTTTATTGAACTGTCAGTGAAGTGACCTCCACCCTGCTGGCAATGATCACACTTTAATTTAGACTTGTAATATGCTTGTTCAGCCTTACTGTACAACATTTGAGTAATGCTGGACTGCAGACGCTGGAAGGGGTTTCTATGATGGATGCCATTGTACACTGCATGAAAATGGCAATGGGAACACAAGGTATAGTCATAGGTTACCTGTGTGGGATTTTTTTTTAATAAGGCTGCTATTTTAGAATTCTAATAAGTGATTTCTTGATTGCGAATGAGTCAGCTCTATAGAACGGCTCCTTTAAGTTAACGATGGGAGTTGGCTCCTGTCTGAGAGCTGTTCTTTTTTATTGTAAATCAACACAAGACAGAATAATAGGATGTTTTTGTTAAATACAATCCAGAAATGTTTCACTTTGGGTCCGTGTACTTGGCGGCCAACGGATTTTCGTTTTGAAAGGAAAAAAACAAAAACGAAAAACGGCCAGTTTCCCAATTACCATCAGTAAATAGTAAAACCAAAAAAGGAAAACAACCCATTGTTCGTTTTTTGTTTTGTTATTAAAAAACGAAAAACTATCTCGTTATCCGATTGTCTTTGATGTGTTTGTAGATGGAACTCGGAAATTAAAATGTGTGTATAAATCTTATTCCTCATTAATTTTTTTCGTGACCCGGAAGTGATCTTAAGTAGTAAGCGGCTGCATACCCAGAAATTATTTGGACATCAATGAGACCATGGACAGTTAGAATGATACGGACGTAAAAATGTTTTTAGACGAATATGCAAGTTTTATATTAGAAAACCGAAAGAATGGGATGTCTTGTGGGGATATAGCAGCTGCGTTGGGTTCACAGTTTGGAACGATACGGGGGTTTTCTGAGAGGAGTGTGTGGAGGTGGTGTGCTCAGCAGGGACTTGTGGCAAAACACAAGTTGACTTATGAAGTGGTCACAGGAGATTAGCGCTGACCGCTCTCATTCATCAAAAATGAGTCTACACAACAAGACAACCATCATAGTCTAATAATAATGAAGCGAAAACATTTTCAAAACTTCTCATTTTCACATAAAAGGTCTCTAACGTTGTTTTGCGCCATTGCTTTGTCAAAGTATCTGTCAAACAAACTAAAATCGAAACCATGATATGGCTTTACCTTATCAAATTGCAAAAGACTCCGATTTAATACAATAATGTCTGTAAAACAAACAGGGCTATAATAAGTATAAATAAGATATAAAATCAATATAAATGTGATTTTTGGAGGTTAAAAAAGTAACTAAGTAACTTACTCAGTACATTTTAAATTAGCTACTTTTACTAGTCATTTTACTTGTACTTGAGTAAACAACAAAAACAGTACTTTTACTTAAGTAGAACATTTTTTTACTCTTTTCACTTCTGCTGATTTATTTAAATCTAAAAATTGCATAGACCTAGCCCTAGTCTGCATATCGGCCTAGCTGTGGTCAGCTTTTTATTTACTTTAAGAGTAGCATTCATTTGTATGTTTAACAAAAGCGGTAAACGGCGATTGATAAAAAATTTTTTTGATTAATATCAAAACAAAAAACGAATAATGGGTTGTTTTCCGTTTTTGGTTTTCCTATTTACTAATGGTAATTGGGAAACTGGCCGTTTTTCGTTTTTGTTTTTTTCCTTTCAAAACGAAAATCCGTTGGCCGCCAAGTACACGGACCACTTTGGTAAAAACATTAAGAGCCAAGAATGGTGAAGAGCCAAGCATGGTGAGACTTTTGTATGTTGCGCCGGTAACTGGCCGTGACCGGGAAGCCACATGTCTGTATGGTGTTTTTTTGTAGTGATGTCCAAATGAAGTTTTGTGAACCATTTTCTTTATTTTCTGAGCCCACTAGATGGCACTCTCTGTTCAACAAAATTGTTGAAAGCACACTGAATTGTCATACTTTGTCATTGGTTTGGTGGCAACCAAGAGCGCCATCTAGTGGGCTCAGAAACTCAAGAAAATGGTTAACAAAGCTCCATGAGGGTTTATTTGGCCATCACCACTGAGATGTCTAAGTTTGAATCTGACCAAATCTTACCCTATCATTATCTTAGTGATTATTTAGTAGATAAACCTTATATCCCCCGCACCCTAAAAAATGAGAAAAAAATCCATTGATGAGCAGCTTTCTGAAAAGAACGGAGCCATAAGATCTGGCTTCCTGCTAAAAGTTGCAATTCCTAGTAATGGTTAGTGTGGGCTCCAAAAAATAAATAAAATGTTTTACGAAGCTTCATTAGGTTTCATTTGGCCATCACTAGCAATTCCACTCACTAATGCTAATCACTAGTAATGTCCAAATGAAGCTTATTGGACCATTTAAACCAAAAGTGCCATCTAGTTGGGTCAACAAATACAGCCAGTAGTTCATGAAGCAGCATTGGGACATTACTACAAATCACTGTCTAAACCGTGTGGCAGCCATTAGCAATAGTGATATTTTAAGGATATTGTATTATGTAAATGCCTACAGAATCAGTATTGTGTTCTATCAAACAAATACGCTTGAGCAGAAGGAACTTCAGGGGGAAAAATTCCTCATGAGACAGTTAAAAATGCTATTAAGGACCAAAGTTATCATGGCTGAGACCTCCCACACTCTTTCAGCTCTTTACCAGATGTGGAGTCTAGATTAATAACCTCAATATATAATCAGGCCAGGTGTGGTCACCTCTATTTCGAGTTCCTTTAATTAGGTGTCTTGATGGAACAGAGTAAGGAAGGGACAGGGTCTCTTATCAGCAGATCCAAAGATAACTTATCTCTCTTTCCTTCACTCTTTTACTCATCCTACTCTTCTCTTTCCCACTAACTTTGTCTTTTGTTTCTCCTCCTCAAACATGTTATTCTCCAAAGGCCCTGCCACCAGAACCTTTTAATAATCCCAAAGCAATTTAAAGGGACTTTAGCTCACTCATCTCCAAGTGCAGCTCCTCACGGGGCAAATAACAATTGCAGTAACCTCTTTATTCCCTCAACTTCAATTATTGATTCTAAGGCATGGCTAATAGGGGCGAGGAGGTCATCTCTGCCCTATTTCTTTGCACATTTCGGTGCACTGTATGTAATTAACTGCACCCCGATCAATTAAAGTGACATGCTGCAGTGTTGATAAATTCAACTAATGGAACCTAAAAGGAAAGCACATTGAAGTTGGAAAAGTTCTTATCCATTCATGCACATTATGTGTGTGCACGTGCAATTAATCAATGTCCAATTCAGTGACACAAAAGTACAGATTAATAACTCTCCCTTATCAATAGACCAATTCATTGTTCATATTTGTCTTAACTGTTTTCCTGTATTGTATCAATTTACAATTAATTGGGTGTTAATTTATTCTATTACTGCTAAAATGTTCTGCTTCCCAAACAAAACCAGAGCTTATTTTTAAGAGACTCGTGCAAATTGTATTAATCATTTCAAGGTGGAATGTTTTTTACTGCTCATCTTTAAAAGGGCAAGGATTGGATTTGATGGGATTTATGACCCTCTCATTCATCTGTATGGCCCTCAGAGTCATTGACGTTAATGGCACCACGATGGTCACAAGATCAACGGAAAATTGTAACTTTCATTCATGACCTTCAAACTCTGACTTTTACATTGCAAATAAAATGCCACATTAAAGTGCTGTCCTTATGGGGCAGCCTCTAACTCACACACTAAGAGCGTTCGCCTCATGTTAGCTGAGTCCTGCAGCGGCGCAGGTTTGAATTTGACCTGCTGCCCTTTGCTGCATGTCATCCCCCATCTCTCTCCCCCTCTCATGTCTATCCACTGTCACTACTTAATAAAGGGAAAAGCCCCAAAAAATAATCTTTAAAGTGCTGTCCTCATATCATCAGTGTCTTAAAACACTTTGTGCCTCGAAAGAATATGTTTCCATATTAACCTTACTGGCGTTGATATATCACTTGATGACATTTGTCATATGCAGCTGTAAGATAGAAAACCAATGCAGGTATAGCACCAAACACAGGTCACTACAACAAGCAGAAATTTCCAGGGCTGAGAAGTGAAGTTAATGCAGAAGTGCCTTAAACCTGCATTCTATCTAATTTCCAGCAGGAGGCTATTCCACTGACTCCAAAAAGAAGTCCGTTACTATAGAGGTCTATAAGAAAATTGCTCTACTTCTCACTTGATTTAATACCTCAGTAAACATTTTCATAATGAGTGTGTGGTTTCAATCACTAGTTTCAAGTCTTATTCAATACTGTAAATTAATGTCCCGTTTATTTTAAAATTGATGATAAAGCAGGGGATGCTTTAGGGGTGTGGCTACACACCGACCAGTTAATCAGTACTGAGGCTTAGCACTGCACATCCATGGCACTGTGTATGAACTTGTTGGGTGTTGGGTGTTTTCCATGTTTTCATCTTAAACGTTGACCCATTAGCTGGTAACTTAAGGGAAAGTCTGTCAATTTTCAACAAACTTTGTGTACTGCCGTACATGCATGAATGGCAGCAGTACCAGGAGGTCCGTGTTAACCCGCAGGTAAATCTCCACTGGATGACTTGCTCCAGAAGGATTGAAAATCGTCAACTTTACATCTTTAGCATTTAGCTTAGCGCAGAACCATTGAAACCATACAGAACATTGGCTTAGAAGCGTCATCCTCCCCAGCTCCGCCCTATTGTCCAAATATGGTCACTTCTGGCTCCAAAATACCAATGAACCAATGGGTGACGTCACTGATGCTATGTCCATTATTTTTAGTCTATGAACTACAACCACGTCACAAACACTGCATTTTGCTGATCCTTGTGTGCTTCTGAGAGAACACAGGCATAGCGCTGCGTTAATAAAACACAAGGGCTACATGGGGACAAGTTGCCTTAAGTAGCGCTGAGTGCATGAAATGCAATCCAGGAAGTTCAGTTATAGTAATACATGTTATAGTAAATATTGGATCTTACAACTCTGGAAAGTTATTATGGCAGCAATAATTTTATCCTCCAGGTAAATAGTAAAATTGCACTGCTCATTTTGCCAAGTAATCGACCAGGAATGCATGTATTTGATTGGCCAATTCAGTCGTAATCGAATGCATTGGCTTGTGACCAAAGTTGAGACAGTTTAAAGGTGCACTATGAGTTCCTGCATGGTTTCAGTGAGATTTCATTCTCATCATTCTCAAATCGTAGGCATCTCTCCTTGATCCGCTAGCTGCCTGCCTGCTGAATACACTGTGAAAAAGCCCGGTCTCTGGAGACAACACAGGGGTCGTAAACGTCAAACAAACACTAGGGGCACAGGCTGTGCACCAAAACACAACAAACCACATTCCAGCCAATCACCGACCAGATGGTTGGGGGAGGGGGTGGGGGTTAGTGACAGTCAGTTAGTCATGACAGTTACGGAAACATGGGGGGAGGGGCGAGCTTGCTCTGTTTTGTTTGGTATTTACTTGGAACGTCAACAGAAGTGACATCATGCAGGAACTCATAGTGCACCTTTAAACCTACAGTATTTGCCGGTCAACCTTGCGTTTTTTGTGGGAGCCCTCTGCCATGCACCATGTTATGTCAGCACAATGAATACAACATAAACAGGACATATCAGTCCCTCCAGGATTTCATGATCACAACAATTCAATCAATCACCACGAATTTGGCGTGACTTGCAATTTTTTGACCAATCACAACTTTTCTGCAAATTTGACCAATAACCGGAGTTTCCCACGACTTCAACCAATGCCAGCAGTCCCACTTGCCAGACTTTGCCTCAGTATGTGACTCTGAGGTGTACTCTGAGAGCCACTGACCAAGCAGGAGTGAGAATGGGTTGACGTAACACACGTACGTCGCCAAATTAATTTAAGGGTGAGGCTATTTGCACCCCTGGTACAATTAGCAGTGTATGCTATTTGCACCCCTGGTACAATTAGAAGTATGCTATTTGTACCCTGGTGCAATTAGAAGTGTATGCTATTTGCACCCCTGGTACAATTAGCAGTGTATGCTATTTGCACCCCTGTGCATTTACAGTACCTTGGCATATATTTACACACAGTTATCCATACTACTCATGTATTACACCTTTTTGGAATATTATCGCCCTGACATTCTTACCCTAACCATAACCATCCCACTCCTCTTGCCTAAACCTAACCAACCCAACCAGAGCAGGCATATTCATGAGTCTTCCCCTACCACCCTGCAAAAAAAAAAAAAAAAGATTCGCGTTCGCGGGTCCTGACTTGCGCAATTGCATGCAAATTATCCAATCCAAATTTAAAAAAATAAGATCACCACAAAGGGGAATGGAACTCCAAACTCCCATACCAAAGACAAGCACACTAACCACTCACCTAGCAGTTCTTTCAGGAATTTGAACAACTGTTCACCACTTGGTTTCTTCAAGCCTCGGTTGCTAGGTAACCATACTGTATAGAAAAAAATAGGTACTAACTAACAAACTAACGGTTGTATGCTTTCACTGAAGACAGAAAGTGCAACTGTAGTATCCATTTTCCGCTAGAAATTCAATTGTTATAAACTTTAGAGACAAAACTTCCCTAATATGCCAGTTTCTGCGGTCATGGAAGATGAACGTCCGCCATGATTTCGGTGCACGCGAGCAACGTTTTTTTGTTGTTACGTCACAGGGTGTAAATAGCTCAGCTGTGTGGCCGAGGCTATTCGTACCGGGGGTGCAAATAGACACTCCGTTAATTTAATTAAATGTATTAATTTTAATTCTGATATTAAGACGAGACGTGTTTGACTCGAACATCTCACATTTACCAACAAAACGTACAGCGAAAGACCGTGCAAAACATTTCAGACTGTCCTGCCAAATTTTAACATCAATGTACGCTGTAATGTTTTTTTCACTCTGAAGTCGCTGAAAGCTGCTGCTGTTTAGTAGCCGGCATTTATTGAACATCAATTATGAAACAGTATGACCTTTTATAATGTCCTTTTAGTTGTGAAAATCTGTATTTTGAAAATAAAATGACCTCAGAGCTCTGAGGAAATAACCCCAAAATAATAAACCAAAGTCCATCTACCCGGGTAGTATGTCTTTTTAAAGTGTGGTGAGATTTCGCGCATATCTGTATGATGCAATGAAGAAATGGTGAGTAGAAGCAGTCCGTGTTGCAGGCAAGATGATCAGTTCTTCTGCCTCGCATGTCCAAAGGCAAACCCATCCAATGGAACTCTCGCTCTCTCAATTCATGAATCCAAAAAAAATATATAAATAAATAAATAAAAACAACCGTAGAAAAAAAAGAATACAAGTAAATAAACTCCTTGTCGTAAATTTGCCCCTTCTGCTCTGCTATTCCTTCCTTAGAAGTAGGTTTGGTGGGAAAAACCCTTTTTAACTAGTTTTTAAATGTTATTTATAATGTTTTACTCAGTTTGGTAAATCTAAATATAGCTTCAGCTCACTATCGTTCTGCTGTTTACGATTTTCTTCTTCTCTCTAAGAATCAGTGTAGCAGTTTCCCCTCTATGCAGCGCCACAACTGCCAACTTCTGGACAAATATGGTGTGCAGAGAAAATATAACTACAAGTAATCAAGAATATATTAATATAATATTAAACTAGAAATAACCTAATCCTGTTTGTAGGCTATTTTCGAGTGGGTTACACAAACACACACATAGTGGATGAAGGAAAAACCTGAGATGAGACGTACAGGATGACCTAAATTGAGGACAGTTACGGTTGTTTATTGTAAGTGCAATGATAAGTTAAAGTCCAATAAGTAGCTACTTTATCAAACCGTATTAATGTGTGTCCCAGGCCAGGTTAGGAAATTAACTAACAATGTAAAGATCAACAAGCCACTGACACATATGTTCAAATTTGATTCATTCAATAAATTATTTTTTGTCTTAAATTCACCAGCCATTTTCATATTATACCAATATTTGCAGCATCCTGAGCCTTTTTGGTAAGGTTACTAGGAAAACTCAGACCAGAGTAATTATATTCTCCCAGAAACAAGTTTTATTTAGAACTATACCAATTTTTTTTTAATAAAAATTACAAAAGACATCGCAACTTTTATCGCAATTTATTACAAAAGTTCCCGCAAATTGTTCTCACTCTAAGGGCTCCTGCACAGTGCCTGTGTGGCGTGAGCGTGTCAGCTTGCGTTTTTTATTTTGGCTCCCATGTTAACAGGTTAGAGCTTGCACACTGCCTGCGTGACACGCACGTCTCAAACGCGGCTCGAGCCACGCCAAAAACCCGTGCATGCTACAAATAGGACCGACGCCGTTTCCGGGCAAAATAGCATACAAAAAGATGTTTATATGTCATTTAATAAATTACATTTTGATGTTTGAAAGTCTGTAATTTAAAAAAATAAATAATCGATTTTCAAATATTGCACTTGTCAATACAAAACAAAATATTCTGTAGCCTATTTTGTCGTCAATACTGCCAAAGTTGTCTTTGCTGTAATGAAATCTTTATATACAGTGGGTACGGAAAGTATTCAGAACCCTTTAAATTTTTCACTCTTCGTTTCATTGCAGCCATTTGCTAAAATCAAAAAAGTTCATTTTATTTCACTTCACTCAGCACCCCATCTTGACAGAAAAAAAACAGAAATGTAGAAATTTTTGCTAATTTATTAAAAAAGAAAAACTGAAATATCACATGGTCATAAGTATTCAGACCCTTTGCTCAGTATTGAGTAGAAGCACTCTTTTGAGCTAGTACAGCCATGAGTCTTCTTGGGAATGATGAAACAAGTTCTTCACACCTGGATTTGGGGATCCTCTGCCATTCTTCCTTTCAGATCCTCTCCAGTTCCGTCAGGTTGGATGGTGAATGTTGGTGGATAGCCATTTTCAGGTCTCTCCAGAGATGCTCAATTGGGTTTAGGTCAGGGCTCTGGCTGGGCCAGTCAAGAATGGTCACAGAGTTGTTCCAAAGCCACTCCTTTGTTATTTGTAGCTGTGTGCTTAGGGTCATTGTCTTGTTGGCAGGTGAACCTTCGGCCCAGTCTGAGGTCCTGAGCACTCCGGATGAGGTTTTCTTCCAGGATATCTCTGGAAGAAATCTTTCCTTCAATTGCAACCAGTCGTCCTGTCCCTGCAGCTGAAAAACACCCCCATAGCATGATGCTGCCACCACCATGTTTCACTGTTGGGATTGTATTGGGCAGGTGCCCGGTTTTCTTCCACACGTACCGCTTAGAATTAACGCCAAAAAGTTCAATCTTGGTCTCATCAGACCAGAGAATCTTATTTCTCATAGTCTGGGAGTCCTTCATGTGGTTTTTGGCAAACTCTATGCATGTTTTCATATGTCTTGCCATGAGGAGAGGCTTCCGTCGGGCCACTCTGCCATAAAGCCCCGACTGGTGGAGGGCTGCAGTGTAGTTGACTTTGTGGAACTTTCTCCCATTTCCCTACTGCATCTCTGGAGCTCAGCCACAGTGATCTTTGGGTTCTCCTTTACCTCTCTCACCAAGGCTCTTCTCCCACGATTGCTCGGTTTGGCTGGACGGCCTAGGAAGTGTTCTGGTCGTCCCAAACTTCTTCCATTTAAGGATTATGGAGGCCACTGTGCTCTTAGGAACATTGAGTGCTGCAGAAATTCTTTTGTAACCTTGGCCAGATCTGTGCTTTGCCACAATTCTGTCACTGAGCTCCTTGGGCAGTTCCTTCGACCTCATGATTCTCATTTGCTCTGACTTGCACTGTGAGCTGTAAGGTCTTATATAGACAGGTGTGTGCCTTTCCTAATCAAGTCCAATCAGTTTAATTAAACACAGCAGGACTCCAATGAAGGAGTAGAACCATCTCAAGGAGGATCAGAAGAAATGGACAGCATGTGAGTTAAATATGAGTGTCACAGCAAAGGGTCTGAATACTTATGACCGTGTGATATTTCAGTTTTTCTTTTTTAATTTGCAAAAGTTCTACATTTCTTTTTTTTTTCTGTCAAGATAGGGTGCTGAGTGTACATTAATGAGAAATAAAATGAACTTTTTTGATTTTAGCAAATGGCTGCAATGAAACAAAGAGTGAAAAATGTAAAGGGGTCTGAATACTTTCCGTACCCACTGTATTTATGTTTATGGAAAACATGCATGTTTACAGACTAGGCTAGCAGTAGCAGCACCGCATCAGACACGTTTTTGGTGTGCAAAGACATAGAAAACGCCATGCAGCCGCCACGCATCTGACACGCAACCAGGGGCCGTTCTACATTGAATGACGCCCTGGGCGAGACACCCTCTGAGCGCCCCCCCCACACACACACACACACACATACACAATTTTTTTTTTTTTTTAGGTGCACAATCTCTACTCTATCTCTCTTTCTGGCCTTCCTTGATGCAAAATCATCAATGATGTCATCGTATGAAATCTGCTCCCCTATTGGGTGATTGATATTGATGACGGCGAGGCCAGTGAGCCAGTGATAAATACAAATTTGAAGAAAACTGTTTCCTGATTCTCCTGTGTTGAATCTTGCTTGCCTGATTATTGATTAAAACTTGACACCATGAGATTATGTATCTCTGCACTCCGTCGTCCTCATCTACGGTTACACACAGTCATCCATCATTTTGAAAAATTGTACATCTTTAATCTCACAGACCCACCGGTGGTTCTGTCCATACAAACTCATGCTTTGCAGTTAAGCACTGTTCAAACACATAAAAAATGTATAAGTGTAAGTTGTAGTGAATATATATATATATATATATATATATATATATATATATATATACACACACACTCACCTTAAAGATTATTAGGAACACCCTACTAATACTGTGTTTGACCCCCTTTCGCCTTCAGAACTGCCTTAATTCGTCATGACATTGATTCAACAAGGTGCTGGAAGTATTCTCTAGAAATGTTGGCCCATATTGATAGGATAGCATCTTGCAGATGATGGAGATTTGTGGGATGCAAATCCAGGGCACAAAGCTCCCGTTCCACCACATCCCAAAGATGTTATATTGGGTTGAGATCTGGTGACTGTGGGGGCCATTTTAGTACATTGAACTCAGTGTCATGTTCAAGAAACCAATTTGAAATGATTCGAGCTTTGTGACATGGTGCATCATCTTGCTGGAAGTAGCCATCAGAGGATGGGTACATGGTGGTCATAAAGGGATGGACATGGTCAGAAACAATGCTCAGGTAGGCTGTGGCATTTAAACAATGCCCAATTGGTACTAAGCGGCCTAAAGTGTGCCAAGAAAACATCCCCCACACCATTACACCACCACCAGCAGCCTGCCCAGTGGTAACAAGGCATGACGGATCCATGTTCTCATTCTGTTTACACCAAATTCTGACTCTACCATCTGAATGTCTCAACAGAAATCGAAACTCATCAGACCAGACTTCATTTTTCCAGTCTTCAACTGTCCAATTTTGGTGACCTTGTGCAAATTGTAAGCCTCATTTTCCTATTTTCAGTGGAGATGAGTGGTACCCAATGGAGTCTTCTGCTGGTGTAGCCCATCCACCTCAAGGTTGTTCATGTTGTGGCTTCACAAATGCTTTGCTGCATACCTCGGTTGTAACGAGCTTATTTGAGTCAAAGTTGATCTTCTATCAGCTGGAATCACTCGGCCCATTCTCCTCTGACCTCTAGCATCAACAAGGCATTTTCACCCTCCAGGACTGCAGCATACTGAATGTTTTTCCTTTTTCAGACCATTCTTTGTAAACCCTAGAATAGGTTGTGCGTGAAAATCCCAGTAACTGGGCAGATTGGGAAATACTCAGACCAACCAACAACCATGCCATGCTCAAAGTTGCTTAGATCACCTTTCTTTCCCATTCTGACATTCAGTTTGGAGTTCAGGAGAATGTCTAGACCTGAACGACACCCCTAAATGCATTGAAGCAGCTGCCAAGTGATTGGTTGATTAGATAATTGCATTAACAAGAAATATTACAGGTGTTCCAAATAATCTTTAAGATGAGTGTATATATATATATATATATATATATATAATACTGTCACATAGTGGGGAATACAATATGTTTTCCAACCAACTGCTTGAGGGGAAATAAAATGGGGGAAACGGTTGGTTAAAATTTAAATTTGTGTTAATATGTTTCTCAATCAAACACAAAGTTGATTAGCAACAAAGTACAAGGACAGGGTACAACTGTCATCCTGCTAGCTCCTTAGGCTCTTGACAAACGTTCATCAGCACAATCACATCCAGTATCATCAATACAAAAATCATTAAGAGTGTATGGAGGGAGTGCAATGTTGGATTGAATATTGGTGAACTGAAATTACTGTAAGGCTATTTGGCTAACAGTCACTGAAGCACATTAATGATTATCTTGGTAGAGGGTGGAGATCATTTTTTATTGTAACTGTGAGAGAGTCCTCTGTTAGAGCTACAAGTTATGACTCCAGCCAATCAATTAAATTGCTCTCATCGTCAAAAGTTAATTTAGCAAAACCAATGTCTCAGCTGTCAAATATGCCTTTATGATGCAGTCAGGAGTGTAAGATTGTCTTGGCAATGGAATCCGATTTTCCTCTGGACACGTGGATGCCTTGCTCCTTTTTTTCATACAGAGAATTGATACAGTGACAAAGGCTGTGAAATTAAAGAGAGCTCAAGGAAGAATTTAAGAAAAATTTGGAAACAAATGAAAGAAAAAGGGGCAATAAAAAAGAGGAAAAAAGGTCAAGTACAAGTATTTTGGTACAGAAACAGTGGGTTTAAAGTGAAAAGGCCAAGTATACAGAACCTACTTTCTATCTTGGAAAATCAAGATAAGATTAGCAGATATACTAGGGAAACAGTTGTAAATTTTTTCTCTCCAACTTGTACATTAACTTTATCTATATCTGTTGAATCAGTTGTACATTTTATTTCCAAATTGTATATATTTTAAATATTGCTCGTGTAGTATTCAATTATTATTTAATGTATAGTGTTTCCTATTATTTAATGTATACTCTGTATGTGTGCTGTGTGTCTGATATTTTTGTTGCTGCAAAACCATTATTTCCCATATTTTGGGATCAATAAAAAAAATATAATCTAATCTAATATAATTGCACTTAATTTCGTTGTATCTGTTACAATGACAAATAAAGATATTCTATTCAATATAAAACAGTGCATGGCAGAGACGGGTGACCTCTAGCTTACCTGGTAGAGCGTGCGCTAAACGATGGCCAAATGAAGCCTCATTTTATTTATGTTCTGAGCCCACTAGATGGCGCTCTTGGTTTAAAGAAAAAGGCTCAAGGAATGACAATTCAGTTGTATATTAAAATAAAATAGAAAAAGAGATATATGGAGGTACAATATTATATTACCAACAACTTCTCAATTATCTAACAGTATGTTTACATGAAACTTCACATTCTCAGCATCATTAGGTTTCAGGTTACTGTATAACATTATACCTTTTAGTGTTTTATCTCTGACAGCAAAACCCCAACACACTCTTTTTGCTTTAATGGTCTGTTTCTGTGGAGTTTGTGTTGGTGGTGATGTTTCCTGTCTGTGCTGTTAGCACTTGCTGATACCAAATAGCCAGCTCTTCTGCTGTTTATTTCAAATAATCTATTAAGCTAAAAGGCATTCCTTTCCAATTTGTCTCAGCAAAGTCTTTCCAGACACCAGTTACAATGAACAGCAAATGTGAAACCATTTCTTATCTATTAGCAATTCCGTGATAGAGTGTAGCATTTATTTAAATGGAACTTAATGAGATTATTATTAGATTAGCAAACTTTGTTCCCAGGAAAACGTATCTACTTTTAACCTGTTAAAATCCACATCTTTTGCTTGATTTTCGTCTATTTCTCTATTTCTCTTTTACTCACTTCTATGCTATTAGAAAAAACATACTAAAGACTTAAAATGACTTAGAAAACCTTTTTCAATTCATTCAAACACTGTTGAACATATTCTTTCTCATAAAGCATGTAACTTCATAGGCTACTTTTGTTAAATTGTTAAACAATATGTGGCACCGTAAAATGTCTGATGGCAAATGAGCCCCTGTAAACATCACGTGTGTCTTACATACTGTATATTTACAATGAAGTCATAAAGACAGAATGTGTGTGCCAAACTAAGATATACTCATACGTCAGGGTCGGATGGAGAACCTAATGTATTAAAATGTAGTTGTAGACTGGCAAACAGAAAACACCATATTTCTAAATGTTGGTAACAGGTGATGCTGATGGGTTTTATTTCATGTTATATGTATTAAATGTGTTTTTAAATGTTGTTTATGTTATATGATTTGCATTATGAGTAGGCAGCATTGGCTGGCACTGTCACCTAAATAGCAACAGTAAGAACATCCTAGTTCTGAAACCAGCTGGGGTTGTTCTGTGTGGAATGTGTGTCTTCTTTCCTCTGGGTGGTCAGATTTTGGTTTTGATGGGAACATGGAAAACACTTTCACACATAAAAACAACTTAATGTTTCAGTTAATTTACTAAAATTCATGTCTTAAGTGCTGTCGGAGGAAACAGAAGCACCTAGAGAAAACCCACATGTAACACGCAAGCTCACAGGAAGACCGCAGCCAGAAAGGTCAGGTTTAAACCCTCAAAACCCAAATTAACAGGATAGAGATCCAATCAATGTAGAGGATGGGGCAAAAATAATACTAAATTATTCTTCTATATTAATTTGAGGCCAATATAAAGACAACTTTAAGTCACTGAAATATTGCTTGAAATCTTTAGAAAGAAAAGTCTTTATTTCTTATTACTTTTTGGTTGCTTGCTAAAGCAGGTAAACCTTCACCCTCTTTAGTGAGGCATTCATGGACCATCAGACATACGCAATTTCACATCAGTTGCTTAACAGCATACATTAAATTATATGTTCACAGTTATTGAAGTCATAAAACAATAGTCAGTTGACCCATATACATTGAAAAAGGTTTTTCATGCTGTAATCAAGAGATCCTGGTGACGGCCAAATGAAGCCCCATGAAGCTTCGTGAACCATTTTATTTATTTTCTGAGCCCACTAGATGGCGCTCTTGGTTTTAAGAAAAAGACTTAAGGAAAAGCAATTCAGCGTGTTTTCAACCCTTTGTTGAACAGAGAGCACTATCATTAAGCGATCCCTTCCTAATGTGCTTCCTATGTAAAAGCGATGAGTTGTTCTGTGTAAAGTTACATCCTAAAGTTTATCTGAAGTTAGTATGAGGCTTTAAAAGTCATAGTAGGACAAATCATGTGTATATCTTTCAAAGTTCCAACCCTTTGTAGTACCAAATTCCCTCTTGTGCTACTATCCCCCCACCCCCAGCTCAGCAGGGAAACACTGTTTGGGGAAACATAAAGAGTGAATTTGTAAATCTAAAGACTAACCATAGAAGATACCAACTTGATTAGATTAACTGAGCATATGGACATGTGACTGACGCTCTGGAACAGACTTGAATGAAAAATGTGGACCTACCATTAATGAGCAGTGTTGTCAGAAAATCTTAATCATTAGACAAACATTTGGTAAAACAAACACATGTGATTCAGTGTTCACTGTGATGGATTAGATATTTGCAGCAAGTTTCAAATCCCTGCGAGTTGAGTGTGTTGTAATTCATAGGGCTGCAAGGTTTTTTACGAGAAGAAACTATGCTATCTAATTTATATATGTAGCCGGGTGGTGAATTTGTTGTAACAACACCATCACATTTATTTCTGGTTTGTTTCAGTATGTATTTTGCATTCTAAAAATGAAAGAAATGTGCATATGTTTGTTTGTTTGCTGGCAGAAGGTACATTTTTAGTTAGTTATTCCAGCCACTAGGTAGCGTTGTCATACACCAAGAGTTGCGCGGTGCCTCTTGGTTGCTCTCTTTTTCTTTTCGGGCCAATCAGGGAAACAGCACAGTGGAGAATGCTGAGTACGTTGTGTGAAATAAATAGGTAAATATTGCTGGTTAAAAACATGTATGTACAAAAAGTTAAAATGATATCTGTGTTCATTTTTTAACTGGATGATATGTTATAGATGAGATTGACTTTGGATGGATGTCGATGGATTTCATGTGTAGCGGCCGACACCAGTGTTTCCATGTGTTAGCAAGGTATTGTTAGCATGCATAAAGCCTCACTTATGCTAGTTTATGTGGTTACTGGTAAAGTACAACAACTCTGTTTTTTTTATTGTATTTAGACATCAGAGTGACAAGTGTGTGACGTTGTGCGCTCCCTGGTGAAGCCCATTTTTCCAAGTCTGTATTGTGTAAAATGTAAGTGTTTTCTAAGTCAAACTGTACAATTAAGAATCAACTGGAGTTTATTGTGAAGGTATGTTCATATTGTTTTATTTTTGTTTTCTATGTCAGTGTCCTAAGCCACTGCCGTATGTTTTGGATCATTTTTTTTTTATTATTCCATTGGTTTAGGCCTTGCTGTCAAATTGAAAGTACTGCCAATATAACAGAAATAAAGGAAGACTGAAGAAGTTATTGTGTCCTGTGTGGGTCTAAGTTCAGCAGGCTACATATATGAAATGAAATGGTTGAAAAAAAAACATTCATCTTAACCTTTCTCTTCTTACACAATAGCTTTTTTCTTTTTTTCTTTTTGTGCTGTTCAAGACAGTTGAAACAGACACTAAGAGGATCAGTTGGTATTGCCATTCCCAACGCTGAAAGCCTTTAATGCCAGAAAAACAAGCTAAACGTGTCTTGCCAAATTACAGATCATCTTTCTGTGCTCCTTTTTGTGATCATTTCATACTCATTCACCACTTTATCTCTCTTTGGTGCATGCTTTTAGGGTTAAAGAGAACTTTGTGTCCAATTTCCAACCAACTGAAAGGCCCAAATCATAAAAGATTTTATTTATTTATTTATTTTTTAATAAAAGACTGCTGCCATTCCCATCATCTAAAAGCTATAGAGAAGTCAGGGTGGGTGTTCAGGGGTAAAATATTTAAATGTGAATGGATCTTTGTCAGGTCAAAATGCTTCCTCTTCATATGTCATCCTCAGCCAAGAAGTAAGAGGAGACAGCAAAAGAGGTAAAAAAAAAAAAGCCATTTCCCATCATTAATGAGCTACAAAGGATTCTCCATCAGGTCAAACACATTTTGTCCTTCAGTGGTAGGCTCTGACTTATCGAAACGATTACCCACATGGCTTTCATTCAGCACGTTAAATGTGTCCCTAGATGTAAAAAACTGGATGTTCTTCATCATTATAAGAGAAGAACTTTTATGTTCAATAGTGATTCATTCGGACTCTTTATTTTTGATTAACTGCAGAGCACGACTGCATTGAATATGAAAAGCTTTTTACATTTGAGTTAGTTTATGTGTGAGCTTTTAGGCTAAGCTAAACAGTATGTGTCGGCTTGTGCACATGAATACATTTGCACGTTTGCAAATGCATGTTCATTTGTGTGCGTGTTTGCATGATTGGGAGAATGTGCTGTTTTGAACTACTTAAAAGTTTCTGTGAGGCTGTTTATGTGTCATATTTATAAGGCCTTTTTTATTTGACTGGGCGCTGATTTATGCCCCCACATTCATATTCAAAGTGCTCTTTGGTCTGTGTAACCACTTAACTGTTCTGCTATCTTCCAACTGCAGCTACAATATAATGTTTAGGACTTTACTATGAATCTCTTTCCTGTAACAAGCTTAAGGGAAGCTGCAGTCACACAAAAAACACCTTGTTGAAGAAATGGAATTACAGTGCTTTCATGTCCTTGGTTTTTCCTTTCTGCACTTTTGCTGCTGCACCCCCCTTTCTTTCCTGTGTCTCTCTTGAAATCAAGTCTGTGGTCCTCCTTCAATAAAAGCAAGAATGTTTCTTCATCAGACTGAAGTGGACCTTGAGTCTATTCAGCACCAGCTCCTTTTGAAATGAAGAGAACTTTGCCGTTATGACCTGTGTGGGAAAGACAGGCAGAGGCCATTCACAAAGCTTTTTATAAGGCTTTATTAAAGAGAGCCCCCCCTTTCTCTTTCTCTTATTTCTCTCTTTTCCATTTCTTTCTCTCCTGCTTTCTACACTGCTCGCTCATTCAGCGCAGCCCTTTTATAAGGCCCATTGCTCGCCTTCACTAAAGCCCCCGTACTCTCTCTTTCTGAATAAGGGGCCAGCTTCCTCTCTTCCTTTTCTTAGTCAATGACCTGCATTTTGTACTTGAGAGACATTTTTTTGACACCTCCAATAAAACTGGCCCTGCAGCATGAACACAAAAAAATTACGGCTGGGCAAGTTAACACGTTATTATCGCGTTAACTCATTGATTAATTAACTCCGACAATTATTTTATCACGCATTAACGCAGTTTTTATTATTTCTTTTATTATTGTAAAAGTCTGTTGCTCACAGGCTTTTATTTTATAAAAGTCTATTGCTGACTGCTGCCACGCATACAGGAAATGGAAAAAAAAAGAATTGTCGGATAAACAAACCAACAAACATGGAGAAGGGTACGGAACTTTTACATGGCCATTTTCATTTTAAAGTTCTTAAAATCTTCGGCGCAGTAGACAGAACCAAAGTTATTTGTAACCGCTGCAAAGTTGAATTTTCTTATCACCGGAGTACTTCCAGTCTGAAATATCACCTAAATGCAATACACACAGTTGATACCATGCATACCAGACTACGTTAGATGCAGCGTGTGGGAGAAGTATAGATAAACAAAGGCAAGAGAAGCTAGCAAATGCCATAGCAAAGTGGATAGCTACAGACTGCAGGCCCATTACTATTGTGGAGGACATTAGTCTGAGAGATTCGTAAAAAATGACAGCTATAGATATATATATATATAACAAACAGGATAACACGAATGCCCTGGCAGTGGCAATAAGCTTTAATTTTGTATTTGCTTTGATTACATTGTTTAAGTTGAGATTTACACTAAATATTTTATTTAACTGCTACTGTATAAACAAAATGCTGATGTTAAGTGTTTGCAGAACAAATGTTATGGCACTTTCGTTCATATGGCAGAACATTTAAAATAAAATTGCACTATACACTACTTTTGACTTCATTATTGGATTTTGCATATAAATGTGATTAATCGCGATTAATCGCGATTAAAACTTTTAATCGTTGCCCAGCCCTAAAAAAAAATGCAAAGTTGGTGAATGTAGTTTAAGGCTAAAATCTTATGTTTTGTAAAGGCAGTTTAGTGACATGATACCTCTTGATTTCAGAGCATTTGCTTGAACAATCAAAACATATTTTTATGTACTACTGAGTGGAACTTTTCCTCCACAACTGACTCGATACCTGCAATTATTTCAAAATCATTTCCAGAGCCGACATGACCAGAATGCAACTGTATAAATCAAGATGTCGGTGTGTTAGTGCACATTGTTTTGTGTTGTTTTTATTGTTAATTACATTTTTTGCTGCAGTACCCAGAAGAGGACTTACTTGGAAGGCTTTCGGTTGAGTATGGGCAAACCAAGGTACATAAACAATTATTTTGTGGTATTGAATTTTTGAGAGTATTGTATGGCCATAGTTAATATTTGGACAACGGACATTAAATCTCTGTTACATGAGTCCAGGATCTGCCTATTACACATAACAGTAGTCAGAAACTTCCAACTTCCGAGTCCTATGTCATGAATGCTTGAGTCCGATTACATAAATCCTCGAGTCCAAGTCCAAGTCATCAGTGCACGTGTCCAAGTCGAGTCCAGAAAAAAGCAACTCGAGTTGGACTCGAGTCAGAGTCCAGGATTCAGGTATGTACTGGGACAAAAATTCAGCCTGGGACTTTGGGATGGAGCGGCCTTTGTGTAAAAAGCGCACATAGAACCTTTTTGAAAGTAATTTTAATAGTAACTAGAGAATGCAATTTCTGAAGAAATTGCAGTGTGAATGCTGTATGTTGAAAGGCTGACGCTACACTGGATTGCTGGCTTGAATTGTGTAAGAAGAAGGTAAAGTAGTGAGAATAGCTGAAAAAGTTGGAATGGGTTTAATTAGTATGAATATTATTGAATAGTTGAATTATACCAATAATGTTTGTGTAGAGTCTTTTACCAACTCCTACATTAGGCCATGAGGTGGGACCAGCGGAGAACTTGATTGGACGCGTGTTCTGCGTGCCAATAATCAGTGTCCACCACCTGTCTGCATTTCGGTGCTGTGACCCATTTATTTTCCTGACGGCCTGCTCACCGTTTTAATTTAATTTCATTTCTGGTTTAGTTCCATTCATTTTCTTTTGCACATAAATCAAACAATGGCACGCAAACCTGACACGGTGAAAAGCTGTATGCTTTCCCCTTTTTCCACACACCTGTGTACCTGTGGCTGATTACCTTTATGCTTTCCCAAAGGCAATGCTCCACCCAGGGCTCAAACATTAAACTGCAGATTAATTAGCATAACCAACGTGGTATATAAACAAAACAAAACAAAGTGGTTTAATGGCTCCAACAGTTTGAAAGATGGGGAATATAATGATATAATATATGTAGTTAATTTTAAGATGATGCTGAACAGGATTGCTGGCTTCAATTTGGATGAAGAAGCAGCTAAAGGAGAATGAATGAGTCTGAAAAGTAGGAAATATGTCACATTAGGGAATCTCAATCAGCTGTGTTGAATATTTTCAAAAAGTATGAATGTGAATTGAAAAATTTATAAAACTAAGTTAATGAAAGATTAACCATAATCATAAGGAATAGTTGACCATAAGTATAGGAGAGGAAGAAAAGAGAAAAAGAGGAGGAGACAAGTAGGAGAGGAAGAGAGGAAGAGAGGAGTTATTTGTTAGTTAACATGATGTCATGATGGACTAACTGACCTTGGGCTCAAAACAAACAGGTCTGTTCTTCTGCAGTCCGGATAGTGTATGACTCAAAATGGGGCAACTTTAGTCTCTCCCATCGGTGGGCCAGCCTACAGAGGTCAGCCTTGAGCCTTCCAGGTGTGGCTCTCTCATCAAACCTCAGGAGATATTTGCTGATTTGTTCTAGTGATTCAGATGGAAGCCCCTTATCTACAAAGGTCCTTGGGTTGAGGCATGCAAAATCATCATAAAGGGCTCCATTTGCACACTAACGAGTGTGAATGCTCTCAGTTACTACGTATCCTCTGCTACTTACTCTGGCACGGTCTTTTTCTTTCTGATTTTTCTTTCCGGTAGAACTGCCTCTACCACCTCTTTGGATCCGTTGTCCTTCAGGTTATTGTTAGCCCACTCAAAAAAGACAGCAGCTTTTGCGAAATCATCCATGTGGACCTAAAGATGGACCTGTACTCAGCATCGCCAAACCCAGACTTATGCATTGTGTACTGCGAGTCTCGGAGTGGCTTCATGATCTATAATGTGGTAATGGGTAAAATGATGCACAAAAGTTTAGTCAGTAGGACAGTAAGTAGAGCTGGAGTTCACTCTGTTGGAATTCACATGAATTAAACCACTTAATTACCACTACATCTACTATCTACTATCAGTAACGTTTCATTACGCACAGAATGAAGTGTTCTGGGCCGTGTTTTGTGACCGCATCCACGGCAATTATTATTTTATATACACTCACTGGAAAGTTGGCAACCATATTGCTTTCTGTATGCTTTCATGTAGTCTATATCTAATTTAGGCTTTAGTCTTTTATATATATTACATATGTGTTGCTGAGCTGCTTTTTGAATCAATTTCATGCTAGTATGCAAGAAACATTCAAAAGCAACAAGCATTTAAGCAAATACAAACATGGCTTTTCCCTTTAACCAACATCCCACTACTCACATGAGAATCCATGTTTCGTAGCAAGCCCAGGCTACAGAACTTTTCCTATGTTAGACATTACGACCCTTCTTTCCCAATTATTTAATTAAAATGTCATTAATATTTGTAGTAATTAGCTTACCATTTGTTATATGTATTTGTTTTTATAATAGTTTTTACCTTCTGCTTGTAGAGTTCCTCTCAGTCTGTGTTCTGAGACTGTGATTTCTCATACCTTAGCTGGTTTTGGTGAACAGACTTTTTCATATTGTGTTAAGGACATAGTTTGAGCGAAATGTATTGTTGCCTATCCATGGCACCAAAGTGGTAAGTTGGTGGAACTGCAAATGGATTGTTTTGGTGACCTTGGGAAATATCAAAACACAAGAAATATGTTAAAGGTGCAATACAGTATGTAATACTGACAGCTAGCATTTAAAATGGTCACTGCAGTTCAAATTCAAAATACTGGAGAGAGCCGTCTCCCCTAGCCCTCCTTCCCAGACCCAAAATTCACAGGGTTGCCAGGTTGAGAACCCTGAACCACCTGTCATACTTGTCTTCTATGTTTGGTAGAAATGCGGTCCTAACTTCTTGTTCACCCACTTCAGTAGGTGACAGTGTCATGAAAAACTAGGGTCCTAGAAATGTGGTCCTGAAAATGCAGCCTCTGGTACTGCAGCTACATGTCAGCTCTAATCCAGGACAAGCTCATCCAGCTGCACGTGGCCGAATCCACCTGCAGGCAACCATTAGGCTGCGTTCTTTCCCCTGTGCTCTTTTCTGCTGCACCTCCATCAGTCAGTAATGCTCATGAAGTTTGCAGCAACACAACCCTCATTCTAGGGACTCTCCAGTCAACACTGTGGCGTCCTTCCGCTTCCTGGTTTCCATCATCTCTCAGGACCTCAAGTAGAAGCTTGTAGTGGAAAGTTTTTATCGGTCATACTGATGTGTGGTTTTTCTTTTATATGTTATCCATTACTGCATGCTTTTTATATTCTCATCACTTTATATGTATTTACTTTTATACTATATGGTATTTACTCTGTTTTCTATATGATATTATAATATATCAGTTATAGGGATCCATTATAAGTGCTCTATTATTCTAAAAGGCGATCATAGCTCCTTCTGCCTCCATCATGTAGCCTCCACATGTGGTAGCACCTGGCAGAGAGCCAACTTCAATGGCCTGAAGCAGTCTTCTCTAAAAAATCTCAGACTCAGCAGTTAAAGAAGTAGGATCAGCAGAAACAAATTGCTTAGTTGACAAGAAGTACAGTCCCTCCCTCTGTATAAAAACCCTGAGGTTTCTTTGTTCATTGACACTCTCTCAGACTGCATTGTCACTCTGTCAGACTGTCTCCTTCTTTTGCAAAAGAATAAAGAAAATAACTTAGATAACTCCAGCGTGTCAGACAATCTTAATTTCCAGCTTCATCACCGAACACCAAAGAGATTCTCCACAACAAGCTGAATGTCAGCTTCATCATGAAAAAGGCAGAGCAGAGGATGAACTTCCTGTGACAGCTGAAAAAAATCCAACCTACCAAAGACAATGATGGTGCACTTCTACACTGCCATCATCGAGTCCATCCTTACCTCCTCCATCGCCATCTTGTACACTGCCGCCCCCACCAAGAACATGGGAAGACTGCAGCGTATAATTTGCTCTGCTGAGAAGGTGATTTGTTGCAATCTTCCGTCCCTACAGGACCCTTATGCCCGACCTTGTCCGATCTCAGAAGCTAAGCAGCATCGGGCTGGGTCAGTACTTGGATAGGAGACCGCTCGGAAATACCTGGTGCTGGAAGCTTTAGAGCTGGCTCAGGTTTGCCTTGGACCTGCTTCTAATTATGCTGTTATATAGTAGGTGTAGACTGCCGGAGGACTTCATTTGACACACTGAGATCATCTCTACTCTCTCTTTCCATCTGTGAGCATTCATGTCCCAGTAATGCTTGTTACTAACTAAACTCCGGGGAGATTATTTTCGGGAGTCCTTATGTTTTCTCGCCTCGCAGATTTCCTTGGATTAGGGTGGCACCTAAATCATGGTCGCAGCTGCCGCCGTGGTCCTGCTCGGCGCCCTGCTACGACCTGCTACGCCCTGAGCTGCTACAACTAGTGATGGTCAAATGAAGCTTTGCGAACCACTGTCTTTATTTTCTGAGCTCACTAGATGGCGCTCTCTGTTCAACAAAGGGTTGAAAACACACTGAATTGCCATTCCTTTAACTTTTTTCGTTGAACAGAGAGCGCCATCTAGTGAGCTCAGAAAATAAAGACAGTGGTTCCCAAAGCTTCATTTGACCATCACTAGCTACACCTACTATTTCTAGTCGTAGTTCCATTATCTTTATTGTTACTATAATTGTCACTATTCATCATACCCCCAACCAGCACCGGAAGATGACCGCCCACCAAGAGCCGGTGTCTTTCCAATGTTTCTGCCTAAAAATGTTTTTCCTAACCACTGTTGCACTAAATGCTTGCTCTTGGGGGAATTATTGGAATTGTTGGGTCTTTGTTATTTATAGTGTACTCTAGAATTACTATCTTATCTGTAAAGTGTCTAGAGATAACTATTGTTATGATTTGATACTATAAATAAAATAAAATGTAATCTTCCAGACGCCAGTAGGCCTAATCAACAAGGCCCGGAACCCCGACTGACAGACTCTGACAGTCTCTTAACCGCCTACCACTACCATTGCGCATATTAATACATACTGTCAACCTTTGCACATCCATTGATCAATATTTTTGCACACCCTGCACAAACCGTACAGGCTCCATATTTATAGTATTTATAGTGTCTTTTCATAAACTTTTGATGTAATATACCTATTCGGTATTTATGTTCTCGACTGTAGCAGTACTTTGATTTATTATTAATTCCCTTTTAATATATTTATGTATGCACCAAATACACCAAGCTTTGAAAACCTTCTTTGTCAATAAATCTGATTCTGATTCTGATTCTACAGCTGACTGTAGGATCGAACAACAGCCAGGGGAAATGGATAAATGTAATATGTATATATATATATATATATATATATATATATATATATATATATATATATATATATATATATATATATATATATATATATATGTGTGCACAATAACACAGTGATACTAGTTGTGCAAATTGCAAAGGCAAGTTTTAATGGATTATGTACACTTTCTGCTTCCAGACTTACAAACAGCTGGGACATAGCATTACTAATTATTTAAATCTTCCAACACAGCTCAGGGATAACCTTCTATACACTAGTTAGCTGTTCTAAATATTCAAAGTCTGAAATGCAGTGGCTGACTTTGTATTTTGAGATTCACTGTCTAACATTTAAAATCCCTCCCTTGGCTTTCCTCTACCTTTGTTCTAGCACCAGTTAAGACAATGTTCCACAGCAATTCAAGAATTCTGAGATAACTCCTCCAGACTGAGATCATATTGCCACAAATCATGTATGAATCTGAAAATAAATGAAAATAAAATACATATTTTGCCAATTCAATGTGATTCATTTAAAAATTATAATATAAAATCGGAGTTACTTATATGAAGAAAGGCCTTTTTGGGAAACGTCAATGTTCATGGTCTGGATTCAGATTGTTGTTTCTCTGCTAGTTGGTTTTACTGTAGATTGCAGATACAAAGTACACTCGTAACTCTGCATGAAAAAGGAACAGTGTTTGAAGTGGGGATTTAAAGAGTCATAAATAAAGTCGTACAGAAAAATCTCTGCATTTTAATCTCACCCAGGTGGCTCCGAAGAACAGACACATATTCTTGTAGATTCAAAGATTTGCAGTAAAATGAAAACTCACACTTCATTCTCCAGGGCTGAGCAGTGCTAACTTTGGAGCAAATATTGTTTTATTCTTAATTATGTCCCCCCTCGCCTGGGCTCTCAGCCTTGGAACTCACAGAAGTGGGAGATATTTGGAGAGAGTTGTACAGTGCCTGTAGGGGAGAAAACGAGGACACATTCCACTGATCAAATGATTTTATTATTGCAAATCAAAAGAGAATAATTTAACATCTCCCTCGCTCACTAACTCAGTGCTGTACTCTACTATCACTCTTCATTATTTCTCTCTCTGCCTTTGTCTCATTCCCTCTTCTGATATACCTTTGATTTCACCAAATGAAATGCCACAGCCCCGTGAAAACTGTATGATCTGAGACCTTGTAGATAGTCAGATGCAAATGATAAGCGTGTATGGGGATTTTAGTATGATAGTGCTTTCCAAAGGTCAGTAAACTGAACAGGGAGTTGTTCCAGTGCCCTTAAAGTGATGGTTCGGAGTAATTCACCCTAGGGTCCTTTGCACCATGACCTCGAGCCAAACACCCCCCCAGAAGCTTTTTTCACCTGGGTCTAACATTGGGAGAGTTAGCGTAGAGTAGCGTTATCAGCTGAATAGCTTAGCGCAGGGGCTAACGGACCCACGTTTGTATCTCGTAAATTACCCCACTAATAATGCCTGAAATGATACCAAACGTCTACAAGTAGTACAAATAGGTTATGCTCTCATAAAATGATGGATTGTAAAGTTTGTAAGTACACCAGAAGTTTATGTAAATAACACTTGCCTGCTGGCTTCTGCTCTCTGCTGTTGTTGCTGCTGTAAGACAAGTGCTTAGGGCCGTCTACAAATTACAACACCGAAAAGAGATGCAACAAAAATATTTATTAATTTAACTTTTTTTTTTAAGTAAGTGCTGTAGTATAACTAGCAGGAGACAAGTAATAATTGAGGTAAGTTTGGAGACATTACCTTATTTAATCATTGAATTAATAAATATTTTTGTTGTAACTCTTTTCAGTGTAGTAATTTGTAACGGCGACCTAAGCATCTAACTGCAGGTAGCAGCAGCAGCACCACAGCAGCTAGCAGAAGAGAGCAGGCAAGTGTTCATAAACTCGGTGTGTACTAAAACTTTCCAATCCATCGTTTTATGAGTGCATAACCTATTTGTACTAGTGTAGAAGTTTGGTATCATTTTGGGCAATATTAGTGGGGTCATTAGAAGATACAAACGGTAGTCCATTAGCCCTCGCGCTCTAAGCTCTTAGCTGATAAAGCTACTCTACGCTAACTCTCCAATGTTACAGATCTCAGGTGAAAGTGTTTTGTGTTCCGAGGTCATGGTCAAAAACTAAAAATTACTCCGAACCATCACTTTAACGTAAAACAATGAGTGTAACATTATGAAAACTTAAGCTTCAATTGCTGTTTTGTTAAAATGTTTTTTGTTATGTTTTCTATTTGTATTTAAATTTTCTTGTATTTTAATTTGTTGTATTGTATTGCATTTTATTGTGACGCACTTTGTGATTTTTATCTATGAAAAGAAACTAACTTTACTTACTTACTTACTTCTTTTTAAATAAGGTTATAACTGCAATGCAACTTTCTCTCCAGAGAGAGATTACAGGAAAGAGACTCCAAGGTATTTGACGCTGCTTTTAGATTCAATATTTCTTCACACTGTGTCTTAATTGTATAGCTTTTATTTAAGGTTCTTGTGTAGGATTTAGTTGCATCTGGTGGTGAGGTTGCAGATTGCAACCAAGTAAAGCTTTTAGGAAAACTATGGTGGCTGACATGAAAATGCGAATAAATCTAGAGCCAGCAGTGTTGTGAACAAGTCATATTTGCTCAAGTCTAAAATAAGTCTCAAGTCATTTGGTCCAAGTCTCAAGCAAGTCTAGAGTTATTTTTTTTAGGGCAAGTCAAGTCAGTGTCAAGGCACATCAAGTCCCAAATCAAGTCACTTTTTTTACACACATGATAAAGCACTTTTAAAAATTTTGATTAGTGAACTTTTAAAATCCAAAAGTGATTACCCGTGGCACAGACACAGCCATTGTGGTGGTCTAGTCCGACTATGTTACGATGTTACGTGTTGCCATAGCAAAGAGTTTGACTGACAGCTAGTCATCCAATCATGACAATCACATACCTCTTTTTGAGTCGTTCAATCATGATTCACAGTTTGCACTGCTACTGCTGCATAGAATACTTGATAGTTAGAAATTTGATAACATTAAATTATTAATTTTATATTACTGAAACAGCATTCACATCCAAGGCAATGTAATTTCGCTTAATCCAGTCTTTTGCACAAACCCTATTTCTAACTTTATCTGCAAAAATAACATGTCTACAGCTTCAGCAAAGTCTTGGGATGACAAAAGTGCGGAGTGTCCTGAACAAACCCGCCATTTTTAGACACTGGCAACTGGTTAGTATAATGATGGAAAAGCTGACAGGAATGTGACTTTTCATACATGTGAAATGTAATGTTGTGCAAACCAAACAATAACACAGGGGCATGCTCTGTCTCTAGCTCGTGACACACTAATGATTCCAAAGCCATACAAACTCTAAAAAAAAATAAAAGAATGAATACCTTTTTCTTTTTTTGTCTAGGCCGGAGGATATGACCTCGGGAACAGGAGCACCTGGCTGTCCTGAGGAAGATGCAGGTTTTGGAAGTGTAGCAGCTGGAGTGTATACAAGAACAGCTTGAGCGCCATTTCCGGATGTTGCTCGAAGATGCAGCCCAGGCAAGGGAGCTTTCTTCAATCAGGCCTTCCTTGGCACTCTAAACCAGCTTGTACAGACGCTGCACAGCAAGCGGGACTCTGTTCCTCCACCAGTTATGTATATAGTTTGATGTTTAGAAACCATGTGTGTGTATTTTTCCATTTACAAACCAAACTTATGTAAATTATGTATATAATTTAGTTTGATGTTTGAACACTATATGTGTGTATTTTGCCATTTAGGATCCTAACTTATTTATATAGTTTGTTGTGTTATTTGCATGTTTGTACATTTGTTCAGTAAACCCTTTTTAACTAATTACAGAATGTTTCTGTTTTCATGGTTTCATTTTACATCTCTTTCATCATGGTTTCATATTACAAGGGCTTTTGCATGTCGTTTCCAATATTGCAGACTGTTATAAATAAAAAAAACATAAGACATAAGATAAGTTTTTTTATTATTTAGCTATTCAAGCAATGAATCAGACCTTCAAATATCAAATAATTGTCCTATGGTGGTTAAGCCCTGTTCCCTCCACTGTTCAAATCTCCTATCCATTTTAGATGGCAAGAATTCCTAATTTTGAGCAATATTTGTGATTCCATTGTTATTGAGTTAGAGAGTTTCAACTGGGTTCTGACTGTTGACCATACTTTCAACGTCACTTTCAACCATTCATTTTTGATATTCCGGTTTCTGCAGGTCTTATTAGTCAAAAATGATTAAATAAAGTAGTGTCTCCAAACTTACCTCAAATATAACTTGTTTCCTGGTAGTTGTACTAAAGCACTTACTTTTAAGAAATAAGTTAAATTAATAAATATTTTTGTTGTATCTCTTTTCGGTGTTGTAATTTGTAGACATCCCTAAGCACTCGTCTTACTGTCGGTACCAGTAGCAGCAGAGAGCAGAAGCCAGCAGGCAAGTGTTATTTAAAGTGCCCATATTATGAAAAAATCACTTTTTCTGGGATTTGGGGTGTTCTTTTGTGTCTCTGGTGCTTTCACACACATACAAACTTTGAAAAAAATCCATCCATGCTGTTTTGAGTGAGATACAGGTTTCTGAATGTGTCCTGCCTTCAGTCTCCTAGTGAGCTGTTCAAAATCGGCTCGGACTGTGACATCACAGTCCGAAATGAGCTGGCTAACCACAACCGTTAGCTCGTTAGCATGCTAACCGTTAGCATTAGCATGCTAACGCTAATGCTAACGCTAGCATGCTACGTCGTTCTCAATAGCAAAGCACTGCTACAACACACACAAGTTCACCATAATCTACAAAAAAACTACTTACATGTGTGCCCTCATTTAGAAGTCTCCCAGCTAATCCTGCCTTGTAACTGACCAAAGTTGGAGAAACAGGCTTTCTTTTACTGTCTCTAGAGTTAGCTAGCTGACATGATCTACATCTGAGCTACTGAGCATGTGCGAGTGCAATCAAAGATAGTACAGAAGAAGAAGATGAAAAGAGGTCTCACTCTGTAGCTAAAACAGAAACCAGGTGAAAAGAGGATCTACAGCAGTGAGAGAGAGCTGTGCAGTACAACAAAAATATGGTGTTTTTTGAAAATTAAACCATGTAAACCTATTCTGGTACAACCTTAAAATACAGTTATGAACCTGAAAATGAGCATAATATGGGCGCTTTAAATAAACTCCTGGTGTACTTACAAACTTTCCAATCCATTGTTTTATGAGTACATAACCTATTTGTACTAGAAGTTTGGTATCATTTTGGGCATTATTAGTGGGGTAACTTACGAAATACACAGTTGGATCCATTAGCGCCTGCACTAGGCTATTCAGCTGATAACGCTAACTCTCCCAATGTTCGATCCAGGTGAAAAAATCTTCTGGGGGGGGGGGGGTTTGTTTGGCTCAAGGCCATGGTGCAAAGAACCCGTGAAATTACTCCGAACCATCACTTTAACTGTTAGTAATACAGGGGAATGGTCACTTGTTATTGATTCAATGTGGCAGTCTTTAACCTTAAACATATATTGTTGTGGTACACAAGAAAAATCTATCCATGAGTAACTGTTATGGACATTCGAATAGGAAGTATAGTCTTTCCCATTAGGATTATTATATCTCCATGGGTAAATGAGGCCCAGTTCCTTTAATATATTATTTAATGTCTTTGATTTTTTTTAGATGTCCATCTTGTCTCCCATCTTGTACAGAGTTAAAGTCTCCTCCCATTATTAACATTCCTTTACTATGAGATGCAATAAAATTTGCTCTATCCGTAAAGAATTTGTCATCATCCTCGTTTGGTGCACATACAGTATATTGAAGATGGAAATAACAATGCCCCCGATTGAACCAACCACCATCACATATCGTCCTTTGTTATCTTTTATACATTTTTCAGATGAAAATTGTACTTTTTTTTTTCAGGATGGCCACCCCTCTTTTTTTCCTAAATGATGAACAGAATACTTGGCCCACCCAGTCTCTTCGAAGCTTAAAGAAATACGCCACCGTTTGTTGAAATAGGGTTATTCACCATCTCCTCTATATTTATATAGGTGGGCAAACGCATTTTTGTCTCAGTGCATGCATTGTCTTAGTCCGGCGGAGCCGGCGCTAGCTTAGCTTAGCGTAATGAATGGAATCCTTTGTTGCTGTTAGCATGTCGTGAGTAAAAGTGACCCAACAACAACAAAAACAAAACCTAATTACTTATTGTGGCCTGCGTATTGCGTATGGCCTGCGTAAGTACTGGCGTATATACGCTATTTCTGGCGTATGACTATTTTAGAAAAACAAATAAATTAAAAAGTCCACATGGGATTTGTTTTGATGTCTGGATTTAACCATAGCCTACTGTCTATGGATTTAACCAATCATCAAACTTCCACCAACCAATGAAACGAGTTCTAGTCAATAAGATGCAAAGTAGTCAGAAATGTCAGAGTGCGGTGCCGGTGTGGTCTCCGTGATAACGCGGCTTTAAAACAAATGGTGCTGGGCATGAATGGAGGACAAGAGGAAAAGGGTGGAGACGGGAAGCCGTTTAGCACTTGGTGCCTCAAACTGAGGGAGCCGGCCAGGTGCTTGCTTCTGCAGCGCATGTTTTGGACGGCAGCAGCGGTAAGACAGTGCATGCTAGTCATTAGATGCTAGTCACAAAGCTTTGGTCCGTGCACTCTGTCATACGAGTACGTTACCGGCAACGACCGCTACCGTTAAGACTGCGACTGCGCCTTTACTTACCGACCGTGATACAAACAATGCGTGTGTGCACGTTCATAGCGGAACATGATTTGTAAAAGCTATCTGAAGCCCAAACAGCCTTGACAAAGCGGCCGTGTGGAATCGGCATGGCAAGTATTTAAACATAACGGCCTTGTCCCAGAGTTTAGACGTCTAGCTATATGAAAAGATAAACAATGTGACGTTTTTAATAAATGTAAATAAAGCAGCTAATATCAACATGGACAAAATCATGAATGTACTAATTCGCTTTTTTGATGATGACATGGCCAAAGTAGTAAATTTTAGTTTTCACAATGATTCATTGTAGGATTATGATATTATTGCAATATGTAAATCCACATTGACTCTTAATTTAACATATGGTTGGAAGAAGTAAAAATTGATCCAAAACTTTTTAGTCTTTAAAAATTATGACTTTTATTATTGTGTAATGTAAGAAGGACTTTAACTGTTTTGCCAGTCAAATTTGAAATATTACACTGTTGATTGGCAAAAAATGCATCTCAAAATGCATCAGATTGATGCTTTAAAATATGGAATATTTAAAATTAAATAAAAAGGTTTTATGGAAAGTACCCCATGCTACGGAAGCGTATTGCATTCACCATAGAAAAAAAAAAGTGGACACCTTATCTCGTAATTATGAGAAAATATCTCATAATTACGAGATCCTGATCTCGTAATTACGAGAAAAGATCTCGTAATTTTGAGAAAAGATCTCATAATTACGAGATCCTGATCTCATAATTACGAGATCTTTTCTCATAATTACGAGATCCTGATCTCGTAATTACGAGAAAAGATCTCGTAATTACGAGATAATTTTAAACACCTGGAAGGCGGCATATCTGTCAGTAGGCCACGGCTCCGTGATCAACTGTACCCCCGAGAGGTAACGTTACATTCAGCTGCGTTAAGTTAGCGTGATACTTCTAATGTAACTTTATAGTATTAGTTAATGGACATGACTTTGCTTGTAGATTTAAGTTTTTATGATTGTGCTTTTTGTTACCTTTGGTCGATGTGGTCCGTGGGCAACAGAGATGCCTAACTTTAGCTAACAGGCATGATTGAGTCAATGTTGACGTTAGCATAAAGTCAGTAGCCTAGCTAACAAGAGAGAATGTTTGATGTAACTTAGTTTATGTTATGCCTCTTAACTGTTCGGTCACTGCAGTGGGAAACGGAATGGCGGAGCAAACGCCACACCAACATGATGGTCTGTGGGATTTTCTGCGAAAGCGAGGTGTTGCTGAACAAAACATCAACCAGATGCAACAAGACAAGGTAATACCACTTAGCTACATTGCAATAACGTAGACTATACTTCCCTAGGAATTATTATGTTAGCCAAGGTATTCGTCATTAGAAGTTTTTAGAACAAATTGAACTAATGAGCAGCCACATTCATTGAATAACGTTAGCATTAGGAACTTAGAAATTGGGCTGTAATTAGGCTCTGCTCGTGTTGAATTTGAAGATATCCTGCACCGTGCAAGCTGTGGACTAAAAAGTCTGTGGTTTTGTAAGTCCTCTTAGCCTTTAGTCTGCAAGAGATAACGTTATTAACGTTTGTGAATGTGGAGAAAAGATTTGGAGCTGTAGGAAAACACAGACATTCTCATGTAGGTTTACATAGGCTTGTTTCCAACTACACAATGATGCACTAATTACAGCAGGACTGCTTAGTTTGCAACTTTTTTACCTTTTGTTTCTCTTTTTGCTATTTGGTTAAACTTTCTATGAATATATATATGTATATGTTTATGTATATGTGTATATGTATTATGAGCACATTCATAGTGAATTCTACTACATGTAATGCTTTATGACTAAACTCAAACACACACAATGCTTTCTGACTCACTTTATCAACAGTCATAAAGTCATAAATGAATTACGAGGTCAAGTGTCTCTTGACTAGTTATTAGAAGTTGACTGATGGGGCTTCTAATAGTAGTAGGCTAGTAATAATAATAATACCCTGCAGTTAATAACTAGTCAAGAGCATACATGAATAACATAACATAATGCACTATACAGGGTGAAAGTGTTACCAAATAGGATTTAATGTTGGTAGGAAAATATCACATTTATTTGTTGGAAGTAAATGTGTAATAATGCATCATCATATCGTTGCCTAGGGCCTAAATGTTTGTTGGTGTAAATTGTGAATTTTCAATGTTAAAATATACTTTTGGAAAACTCATGATTACAACATTGTATATTAAAGTATAAATACTCCTGTATAAACTGGCAGTTAATTTAAAGTTAGCGCTGCTAATTTTCTAATATGTCTTCACAGATCGACACATCACTTATCAGAGAAATAGAAGACGCCTACCTTGCACGCTATATACCAGTGTATGGGGACAGGATTGCTACGAGGCGATACTGTCTGGACAAACAAAAACGAGAAGAAGACAACAGCTCAAAGATGTCTCTTCTGGAAAAACTGCGAAAGAGAATGAGGACATCAACAGCAAGCCATAGTGAGGATTCTGGACAGGAACCTTGGACCGCAAGAAAAGTAAGAGCTAATCCATCTAAAAATGCTTTGAAGACTTCAAGAAAAATTGAGTTGGGGTGGATCCATGAAGGAAAACAAGTGAGAAAGCGTTCTGGTGGGGGCACCAGGGTACTTGATGTAAACAAGGATTCATCCAAAAAAGACCTTATGTCTCATGCAAAAGAACTGTTTTTTCCACATGGTGAATCAAAAAAAGGAAAATGGGAAGACTTCATGCACAATATTTATGACTTTAAGGAAACAGAACTTGATGAGACCACTACTGTTGGTGAGTTAGTTTTACTATTTCCTAAGCACAAAATGTTGCAAAGCAGAATCTGACACAGAGGAGGACAAGATGGACAGACATGGTGACACTAAAGGAGCGCAGCAGGAGCGAGACGAATTATTCTGATCAGCACCAGGAGAAGCCAGTGTTAAATGAATCAGGGACAGAACCATTGAGTACAGCTGAAGACTGTAATAATGGGAGCTCCAGTGCCCATTCAGCTGTTGTGGACCTAATTGATCTTACCTCCCTGTCTCATGATTCAGAGGTCTTCATAAGTATCCCGGTAGCTGTATCCTCTGAAAGCCACCTGGATGACACTCTTCCAGTGTTCTCTTCCACAGAGGAAGTCACCAGTGTTGCCCTTACTGCATCCACTCCTGTTTTAGGAGATTGTGTTGACCATGCTTTCTATTTAAGTGGTAATGGACACTATGACCCCCTCTCAGAGATCCAGCAGGATGACACTGTTTCAGTTTTCAATTCAACAGAGGAAGTCATCAGTGTTGCCCCTTTCACATCCACTCCTGTCTCAGAGGGCCATGTTGAACATACTGAACATTCAAGTTTTGATGCAGGCTACGAGCTAGTAACAGTGAGTATCAAACTCCATAGAGTTAATCTGGTAGAGGAAATGATTTGTTAGTTCAAAGATGAGTTGATTCTTAACTACCCATTAAAGTATAGCTTTATTAATGAAAAGGGCACAGATGCAGATGGCGTGGCCAGGGATGTCTATGCAGCTTTTTGGACAGAATTTTTGGATTGTGCAGCAGAGGGGGCAGAAATGAGAGTACCATGCCTGTCACCAAAGTGGCAGGAAGAGGAATGGAAGGCTGTGGGACGAATATTAGCCAAGGGATTTCTGGACCAAGGATACTTTCCATTGCGCCTTGCCCCAGCATTTACCACAGCACTGATATTTGGGGAGCATGCTGTGTCTCCTGATTTGCTGTTTGAATCTTTGCTGTTGTACCCGAGTCAGTGTGAGAGAGATCTTGTAGCGACTGCTTTACAGGAAGACATTGACAGTGATGGCCAGGATGAGTTATTGGATCTACTGGATCGGCTGGGAGTCAAAATGGTTCCATCACGAGATAAGCTTAAAGCAGTCCTCCTTCAAGTAGCACACAAACAAATAATTCAGCAACCAAAGTATGCTCTTGACAACATGTCTGCAGTTGCAGGACAACTCCTGAGGACCACCATAACCACAACAGCAAAAATACAGGTAATGTATGAAGACAAAAAACCAACTTGCAGGAAAGTCCTGAAGATGATTGAAGCAAGTCCAGTTACTCCAGCTGAGAAACAAGCCTTCAGATTTCTACAGCAGTACATACGACAATTGGATGAGCCGGGTCTCAAACGGATGCTGAGATTTGTAACAGGCTCAGATATCATCTGTGTTACACAGATTGAAGTCATATTTACAGCTTTGGAGGGACTGGCACGTCGACCAGTTGCACACACCTGTGGATCAGTTTTGGAGCTACCCTGTACATACAACTCCTACCCAGAGCTACGTGTAGAGATGGACAATGTACTGACCAGTAACTACTACACTATGGATATTGTGTAGTAAAATAATACACATACTGTACACACCAGGCAGGGTCCATGTGACCAATCTGAATGTAATGAACTCTTTAATGTTTTAAACTTCAGGCAGAAGTAAACTTGAAGAAATGAAGTCAAAAAAACGTGTCAGAAATGAAGAAACTGCTGAAATATGCTAAGTCTTGAGTAACTTCTGGAAGTGTAACAAGTACGCAGCAACCTCCAGAAAAACTCTTTCCTTGTAGTCTACTGTGCAGAATTATTTGTTCAAATTGTTCACATGTTTTTATGTGAAACTGTTGCAGTAAGTCATGTGCCTGACATAAAAATACAGAGGTAAGTTAGTCGTGGGTGTTTGACAATTTCATTCAGTATAACAGAAAACAAAACACTGTGTTAGGGTACTGGAGTTAGTTTATCCATTAATAAGGAGCAGTATACAGTGCATCCAGAAAGTATTCTCAGCGCTTCACTTTTTCCACATTTTGTTATGTTACACACATATTCCGTGATGGATTAAAAGTCATTATTTCCCTCAGAATTCTACAAACAATACCCCATAATGACAATGTGAAAGAAATGTGTTTGAAATCTTAGCAAATTTATTTAAAATGAAAAACGAAAAAGCACGTCATTATGGGGTATGTTGAAGGAAATAATGAATTTTAATCCATTTCGGAATAAGGGTGTAACATAACAAAATGTGGAAAAAGTGAAGCGCTGGGAATACTTTGCAGATGCACTGTATGTAATTCTTGTCATGTTAATTCATAATTGTCTACTTGTGTTCTTATCAGTATGTCTGATTTCCACAGCCTTTCAAACATTGATGTGTTAATGGTCGTTGTTACCCAGAGGTTGGAATTTTGTTGTGGTGGTTTCAAGGTAGCCCCTCACATCGCATCACTTGATCGTTGACAGCACTAAACAGCAGTGCATTTGGTTAACTTTTAACAGAATTATCAGAATTATTGTTCAAAAATGGGTGATTTTCACATAATAATCCCATTTAACTCACCCACAGCCTGTTAAGCAAAAAAGTTATATTCAGAATTTATCTGTATAGAATTTTATACTGTGGTTCTGGATGGGTCCAATATTTTTGATGGACTGCCCTAATAAAATGTTATGTTCATTTTGGCTGTGAAAATATGTCACTTTCTTTTGGGATTTTTACAAAAACTAGATAGTTGAATCATCACCAACAAATTTTAGACAACCTATTTTAACACCGTACAGCCACTGACGTGACGACCATTTTTGTGTGTCTATAAGGTTAAATTAAATTTAAATACGTTAAATTTTAAAAACAGACAAATTATGTTAATACGTTAATACATATGTTTTAGAGGCCATATTTTAAAGAGTTTGGTTTTAATCAATTTTAAGAGAATAATTGAGGATAAATGTGTAAGTGGTGTAACCGTCAAAACTTTGTACCAACATTTTTAGCTTGCTTAAAAAGGGCAAATTTCTTAATAAAAGATCCCATAAACTACTTTGGCATTAACCTAAATTAAAGGTTATTATACATATTTACAATACATTTTAAAATTATGCTTATATTTATTTTAATAATTTAGGGAATCCTGTCAGTCATGCTAGCTTCCTGAAATGTCAAGGTGGTGTGACCGTTCTCTTAATACATCCATGAGTTTAACCACCATTCAAGGTGCCATTTTGTTAAAATCACCAAGAAGACCACATGATAGAAAATTACATCCTGAGAAAAGGACCCCTGATCAGCATAACTGCTGCATCACAATGTTAGTAACTCTGCAATAAATATAAGTTAAGACATTTTTAGGGTAAATTCAGTTCGTTGGTTAACATGTCAAATGGTATGACCCAAGTAAAACATTAAAAAACATTCTTTTTAATAAAAAAATTAGTATTTAGTGTAAAAATTATGTTTGATTATTTACGGCCATATGCTGACATATGTGTCTATTATAATGCCTGACAAATTAGATTTTACATTGAAATGTCAAATGGTGTAACCGGTTACACCATTTCATTCCTATTACAAACCTCTCCATTTTTGGCCAATTTGTTCAAATATAACTAGTTAAGTTACTGGTTCAAGAGGTTATATGAACTTAGTTAATATTTACAACTATTTGTATGTGTTTACGGTTTATATTTTTTTAAAGTGGAGGTAATTTATCCAACACTTTATCAAGATAGCTTATTTAGCTAGGCTAGGCTAAATCATTTTAGTGCAAGGCCTTAGTGTTTTAAAAAAAGATTTAAATAAAAGTGTGTATATCATTCCTTTGCAATGTTACAATAATTTCATAACAATTTAATAAAATAGAATGAGGCAGAACTGAGTTGAACTGTGACTCCTAATGTGGTACAAGACCAACAGCTTTAAAAAACATAAAACATTCAAGATTCATTCACACATACACACACACTTTGTTAAGATGTTAGTTTATTTTAATCTGAGTTTTAACCACTAATACAGTAAATTGTTACCTCAATTAACTATTTGTCATTGAAATGAAATGAAACTTCAAGTTCAATAAACTACTTTGACTGCAGTGCTTGATAGTGTCACAAGGGTTTTGATTATAGAAGCATCACGTAGGGTTGTGTAACTTACTCCACTGTAAAAACACATTTTTAAGACTCTTTACACAATTTGGTCAAGATTATTTAGAAAACAAAAGTTATTTCCAGCACGTCTACCACTTAAGTATTGCAAATAACATATTAACAATTTAAATTTAGAAGTAATTCTAATAAAATCTATTTTTGGGTGAAATTTTGAAATAGGAGTTATATTTGTATGAGTGCACTCACAAACAATGAAGTTGATGAAATATTAAATATGTATCATTCCTTTGTGGTTACACCACTTGACATTTTAGGTCCATTTGGTCCTATATCTTTGTAAAAAAAATGGTGCAAAAACTATTTCAAAAGAAATAAAATGTATAACAAATATAAATGTATAAAAAAACTTTTTTAAATTTTCTAATCTTGCCAACCCTTTTTCATCATTGACCCACATTGTTTGGCTGCAATGGGAATAACCTGTTAAAAAAGACACCAACAGTTAGGAAGGCATATTGTCAAACAGTTGAAACACAGTACATCACCCAGTTAAGGAAAAACATTTTTGCACAGTTCTTTATTACATGATTTTGAACAAGTTATAGAATTTGGTCACGTATATAAGCACGTAAGAACATGTACAGCTCAATAGCTTCCTCTGGAGAGGTTGGTGGATGAAGACTGTTTTCTGCCATGGCAAGGCAACAAATGTCAAACACAGTATTATCACAGGGATATGGTCCTCTCTGAAGGCATTCCTCCCTGCAAGCCTGTATCTTTTGTTGGGATACCTCTTTAAGGTGCTCTCTAGCACCAAAGAGTTGAGGTAAGGTGTACATCATCACTGGACGTCCACATGGAGACACAGCATTTCTGCTTGGGCGAATTCTGTGAGTGTTCCAAAGGTGAACAACGTCCTGCAGTTCTCTCTAAATATAAATATAAAGAAAAAGAGTAGGAAAGTAACAAATGTTTAACCTTGTTACATTATGGGGTACAGGGTAAAACAACTGAAGTATTTTCATCTTATAAATATTTAGGATTTTTAATTGATGATCACCTTTCTTTTAAGCTTCATATACAAAACCTAGTAAAAAAGTTGAAATTTAAGCTAGTTTTTTTCTTTAGGAACAAATCTTGGTTTTCTTTTCTGCCAGAAAAAGGCTAGTTGATGCCACAATTCTCTCTATTATTGATTATGGTGATCTGCTGTATATGCATGCCCCCTAAAAGTGTCTTCAGATGTTGGATGCTGTGTATCATGGAGCTTTAAAGTTCATTTCAAATTGCAGACCCCTCACTCATCACTGTATACTTTACTCCACAGTGAATTTGCCCGCTCTTCCAAAATCGCCGGCCTTACTCACCTTTATATCTTCATATATAAGGGCATTATGGGCAGGCGCTCCCATGTTACATATCCAAATTTCTATCTTTTACACAGAGTACTTATGGTTTACAGTCCCAAAACACTATTTCATTGAATTTACCTCAAGGCCCGGACAGAGTTGTTCATAAAGGTTATGTTAAAACCATAGAACATGAGGCCATCCGACGTCCGCAAATGTTTTAATTAATGGCACTTTCATTTAATTTAATTGCACTTTAGTTGGCTTTGCCTCTTTTGTATAGTAAATTGTTTTTATATGAAACTCACTTGTTCTGCTATCCTGGCCCGGGCCTCTCTTGAAAAAAGAGATTTTATATCTCAATGAGACTAACCTGGTTAAATAAAGGTTAAATAAAAAAAAATGAAAACATTATAACAGTACACTAACAGTGATAATGTGTGCAAAGTAGCCTACTTTTACCTTTGTTAAGTAGCTAAATCTTGCAGTTTAAACTTACTTGTAGGTAGTAGTGTAGTAGTAGGCTATTTACTTAAGTAAATTGTCTGAATACCTTTCCACCACTATCTGTCTCTGATTGTTATGCAACAATGTACCATGGGGCACCGCACAAGTGCATTTGTTATTTAACAATTGGTGCAGGATGGAAAATGACAACTGTATTGGTCTGAAAATAGCAAAGACATTTGCATCGCGCCGGGTGTAAGATAGGGGCCTATAGTAAAAAAAAAAAATAAAGGCATCTTGCAGATTAGGCTATTTTTCTCTTCTAGCACAAGAACAAATCGCAAATATTTAAATTAAAAACAATTAACCTTAGGCCTACCTGCCAATGACAGATAGCTTAGTTTTCCCATTTTTTGAAGAAAATTGCTACAAAATAAGTAAATTCTCAGTCTGCAAAATAGTCCCTTTTGGTAAGGTATTACACATAGCCTATCAAATGAGCTGGCGTAGGGGCACTATATATAGCCCAAGACAATGTAGAATGACATATCACAACTTAAATTGTAGGCTACATCATGTAGACCTAAAGCTACACATCTTACCTCTATTATTTCAAGACATGTGAATTGTATCAGACTTTTATCTAGGAAGTCCCCACAGAAGTTGTCAGAATCTTTTAACTCTTGAAATAAGTTCATCCAGAACTGTGCGTGTTGCTTCCTTAAAAATCCCCACCACTGCTCTATCCGTTGGTTATGATTGCTTGAGCCATACAGATAGCAGTTCTTCGAAAATGTGTCTGTATGATCATGTCTCATGAAAATCTGCATCTGCTCCATGTAACAGTTCTTGGTCCCTAGGTCTGACCGAATTCGAGTAGGTGTCCCATTCCTTGATAACACCTCATCAATGAAGTATCCAGCTATGACCTTGGGATCGTTATTTGTTGAGAATGCATGTAGCCATATTACCATTCGTGAAAATCCGTCAATTGATCCATTTATGCAGATCCCATATGGTTTCAGGTTATCATATGAATCTACATGCCATAAAAAGTTCGGGCCTGGATTTTGATACAAACGTCGCCAAAGGCGATTCCGGCGCCGTAGCTGCACTCCCTGGGGATCCAGTATTTTCAGACATTGCCTGGTTGTCTCTTGAGTCACCACGTAGCCAGCCTGGACGCATTTCAGATGCATCATCTTATAACCGTGAAGCATGCCATATCGGTTCAACTGATCCTGCAGAAACACTACAATGTCCAACAGATCAGAATGGGCTTTCCGCCGGAACAGCCGCAAAGTCCTGAGGTGCCTGCGCAAAGTCGACAAACTGATAACAATCCCATCTATAGTACTTAAAGACATTAGCATCTCCCAATGTCTCAAACCCAAACCAAAATAAAAACGGATTAAACTAAACAGGTGAGACGTAGGCCTATTTGCTTCCATGGCATCAGCTAGCCTGAAAGCTCCTTGTTTACATCAAGTACCCTGGTGCCCCCACCAGAACGCTTTCTCACTTGTTTTCCTTCATGGATCCACCCCAACTCAATTTTTCTTGAAGTCTTCAAAGCATTTTTAGATGGATTAGCTCTTACTTTTCTTGCGGTCCAAGGTTCCTGTCCAGAATCCTCACTATGGCTTGCTGTTGATGTCCTCATTCTCTTTCGCAGTTTTTCCAGAAGAGACATCTTTGAGCTGTTGTCTTCTTCGTTTTTGTTTGTCCAGACCGTATCGCCTCGTAGCAATCCTGTCCCCATACACTGGTATATAGCGTGCAAGGTAGGCGTCTTCTATTTCTCTGATAAGTGATGTGTCGATCTGTGAAGACATATTAGAAAATTAGCAGCGCTAACTTTAAATTAACTGCCAGTTTATACAGGAGTATTTATACTTTAATATACAATGTTGTAATCATGAGTTTTCCAAAAGTATATTTTAACATTGAAAATTCACAATTTACACCAACAAACATTTAGGCCCTAGGCAACGATATGATGATGCATTATTACACATTTACTTCCAACAAATAAATGTGATATTTTCCTACCAACATTAAATCCTATTTGGTAACACTTTCACCCTGTATAGTGCATTATGTTATGTTATTCATGTATGCTCTTGACTAGTTATTAACTGCAGGGTATTATTATTATTACTAGCCTACTACTATTAGAAGCCCCATCAGTCAACTTCTAATAACTAGTCAAGAGACACTTGACCTCGTAATTCATTTATGACTTTATGACTGTTGATAAAGTGAGTCAGAAAGCATTGTGTGTGTTTGAGTTTAGTCATAAAGCATTACATGTAGTAGAATTCACTATGAATGTGCTCATAATACATATACACATATACATAAACATATACATATATATATATATGTGGTCTTCATAGAAAGTTTAACCAAATAGCAAAAAGAGAAACAAAAGGTAAAAAAGTTGCAAACTAAGCAGTCCTGCTGTAATTAGTGCATCATTGTGTAGTTGGAAACAAGCCTATGTAAACCTACATGAGAATGTCTGTGTTTTCCTACAGCTCCAAATCTTTTCTCCACATTCACAAACGTTAATAACGTTATCTCTTGCAGAATAAAGGCTAAGAGGACTTACAAAACCACAGACTTTTTAGTCCACAGCTTGCACGGTGCAGGATATCTTCAAATTCAACACGAGCAGAGCCTAATTACAGCCCAATTTCTAAGTTCCTAATGCTAACGTTATTCAATGAATATGGCTGCTCATTAGTTCAATTTGTTCTAAAAACTTCTAATGACGAATACCTTGGCTAACATAATAATTCCTACGGAAGTATAGTCTACGTTATTGCAATGTAGCTAAGTGGTATTACCTTATCTTGTTGCATCTGGTTGATGTTTTGTTCAGCAACACCTCGCTTTCGGAGAAAATCCCACAGACCATCATGTTGGTGTGGCG
Source organism: Perca fluviatilis (assembly GCF_010015445.1). Taxonomy (NCBI): domain Eukaryota; kingdom Metazoa; phylum Chordata; class Actinopteri; order Perciformes; family Percidae; genus Perca; species Perca fluviatilis. Next base: position 11,203,720 of record NC_053121.1, on the reverse strand, counting down.
TTTGCTCCGCCATTCCGTTTCCCACTGCAGTGACCGAACAGTTAAGAGGCATAACATAAACTACGTTACATGAAACATTCTCTCTTGTTAGCTAGGCTACTGACTTTATGCTAACGTCAACATTGACTCAATCATGCCTGTTAGCTAAAGTTAGGCATCTCTGTTGCCCACGGACCACATCGACCAAAGGTAACAAAAAGCACAATCATAAAAACTTAAATCTACGAGCAATATCATGTCCATTAACTAATACTATAAAGTTACATTAGAAGTATCACGCTAACTTAACGCAGCTGAATGTAACGTTACCTCTCGGGGGTACAGTTGATCACGGAGCCGTGGCCTACTGACAGATATGCCGCCTTCCAGGTGTTTAAAATTATCTCGTAATTACGAGATCTTTTCTCGTAATTATGAGATCAGGATCTCGTAATTATGAGATCTTTTCTCAAAATTACGAGATCTTTTCTCGTAATTACGAGATCAGGATCTCGTAATTATGAGATATTTTCTCATAATTACGAGATAAGGTGTCCACATTTTTTTTTCTATGGTGAATGCAATACGCTTCCGTACCATGCCAATCTCTAGGTATGGTGAAGGGTATGTGATGATGTGGGGCTATTTTAATTTCAAAGGCCAAGGGAACTTTATCAGGATGCATAGTATCCTGGATCCATAACTGACATTATAAAAATCTGCCTGCCTCTATGGGAATTTAATATAGGGGTGTAGTCACTTTTGTTGCCAGCGGTTAAGACATTAATGGCTGTGTGTTGAGTTACTTTGAGGGGACAGCACATTTACACTGTTATATAAGCTGTACACTTAATACTTTACATTGTAGCAAAGTGTAATTTCTTCAGTGTTGTCCCATTAAAACATATAATGAAATATTTACTAAAATGTGAGGGGTGTACTCACTTTTGTGAGATACTGTAGGTTTTGTTTTTGTTGTTGTTGGGTCACTTTTACTCATGACATGCTAACGGCAACAAAGGATTCCATTCATTACGCTAAGCTAAGCTAGCGGCGGTGGCGGACTAAGACAATGCATGCACTGAGACAAAAATGCATTTGCCCACCTATATAAATAGTCATCACCCAACAAACAGTGGCATATTCCTTTAAGAGATTCCCCCTTCCCTAAATGTGTTTCCTGCAGCAAGGCAATAGAACATTGCAATTTTTTAGGTTCTGTCAATATCTTTTTCCTTTTTATAGGGTGATTTAGATCATGAACATTATAAGTTGTAAATGTGAAGTTATTCATACAGTCTCCACTCTAAATTTAACATATGATCTTAATGGTTGACCCATTTTTTCTTTCCTTTTTTTTCTTTTTTTTTTTCTTGCCTTTGAACTGTGTACCTGAGCTCGTTTGTTTACTTATTGAACATTCCTGCGTATGCTTGCTTCTGGATAAGAACGTGAAAAATGTTGAACATAACATTTGCTTCCAAAAAACCCATCTGGTCAATAAAATAACAAGAAATGACCAGCTCCTGAACTGAAGTGGCAGAGAGTTGTGGCATTCCTCTCCGGGGGATAGCACTGTGCGCCAAATTGTAACTAATCCACAACTTTGTGCTGTGGAAAGTAACTAAAGTCTATCAATGAATGAAAAAGATGCTTGATTGAGCTCAATTTGCTCTACAGGAAACCTTGTTATATTAGATCTACAAAAACAAAACTACACTTTGAACTAGCTGTAGTATCATTAAACAGAGTTAATGGGGGTTGGGGTATTTATTATACACACACACCAATAACTAGTTATAGTTAAGATCCCTCTGTTATCAGTAATATTAGATGCATTAGGCTGCGTTGTTACCAAGTCTTTTCTTTGAAGAATGCGTGTAAGTCGCTGCTTGTTAGTCTTGATGGACTCCTGCTCCCGTGTCCCCCCGTGGCTCCTGACCAGCGATCCTGCAGCATCACTTTCCGTAGCCTCTCCCTTTCATCGGTTTCAACGTGGATTCCCCGTTCCTTAAGAGTTGGAGCTGCGTCTGAGAGTGTGTGAAACATACTCCGGGAGTCGAGATGCATCCTCAGCTGGGTGGGATAGGGGCATTGCGCTTTTATAATTTTTTCTTTACGTTGTAGGTGGTGTAGTCCTGGTCGAAGTAGATTTTCTACTGTTACTGTATCCCTCGCTGTTTCCACGCTTGCTGTAGAATAGTTTCTTTAACTCTGTAGTCTAAGAAACAGACGATCACCGATCTAGTTGGCGTAGTGTTATCTTTGGGTCTGGCTGTCAGAGACCTGTGTCTCTCTCAATTCTAATGTTCAGGTCGTCTGGAGGATGAAATACGGTGCGGATTAGCTCAGTTACAAACTGTATTATGTCGTATTTTTCTGCTCCTTTGGCGATTCCATATATTTTTATATTATTACGCCTAGATCTGGCTTCTGGGTCTTCACATTTTGACGCCAGTGTAGCTTCTCTGTGTAACAGGTAGCCAATCGCTAGTGGCGTATCACGGTATTTTCTGTCTCACTTACTCTTTCCTCCAAATTTGTTGCCCGTTGTTTCAATTTAGTTGTCCGTTCCAATGCTTCGTTGATGCCAGTTTCCATTCTATTTAGGGCCTTTTTTTTTTTTTTTTTTTATACTGAAAATAACAGGGGCCCCAGGATCGAACCTTGGGGCACCCCGCATGTTATACTATGTGGATCAGAGAGGGTCCCCTCAACATCACAGACTTGTGTCTGTCCGTTAGGTAAGAAGTAAACCATATGAGTGCTGAGTTACTAAAACCCCTGCACTGTAATTTAGAAATCAAAATATTGTGGTTCACAGTATTGAATGCTTTTTGCAGGTCAAGTAGTAGCATACCAACATAATTCCCTTGATCAAAATTCTGACGCACATAGTCGAAGGGGTGAGTGTGTAGTAATTTGGCCAAACATTGTAGTGAAAACCCAATTTAAACCCATCCGTCCCCACATCAACAGTAATAAATACTTATAATGATCCTGTAAGATGAAACGTGTTTGAAAGAGGCCTACACTGATGGCAATTGAATATGTATAAATATTAATTGTAGTCAATATCCAGATATGAGTCATAGAACTTAAGGGAATTTTAAAGTTTTTTTAAAGTTAGCAATCCATTCGTCAGTTTCAGCATTACTGGTGGCTCTGGAGGGGAGCTTCTAACAAAAACAGACATCAGATGTCTTTATTTTTTATAAAGAATGAAAAGCACAGCAACACCCACCAGGAGGGGTCCCAACAGAGATGTGGGAATCCCAAAGAGAGGTTGGGGGACGGCTGTTTATGTCTGGTTTTCTACGTCAATCTCCAAGAACAGTGTCTCACTGCCAGTGTGCAGAAAAAAAGACAAAACTGATTGATGTGGAGAGATATTGAGGGTAGATTTTCTTTGGAAGAATGTCAGGTTTCTTCTGTTTTATACCAAAGGAGTATTGAGCTGTAATTTATTTTTAGTGTGCTATCTCCCAGGAATGTCTGTAGTGGTATGAGAAATGAAGTGAAATCTATACCAGGAATTTCTGGCAGATACTCTATCAGAGAGTGACAAATTGCAAGCTCTTGACCCCAAAGCAGGGCAGCACTGAGCACCAACACTTTCTGTGGATTTCATTATGAACTGAGAATGTGTTTCCCAAACATGAGGTTCACAGATAATGGCAGTCATGGTGTGCAAATAAAGCTGCAGACATATTATCTCAAGTCTGTGTGTGTTAAGATGGTTCAGCCTTAAATGACCAGAATGAAAGAAAAGATGTAAGGAAAGATGGAAATAATGTGGGCATTCCCTCATCAGGCTGTATGCGTTAGGGTGCATCAATGTACTGTAGTTCAAGTTACAATATTTTCATTATATAAAATCCAATGTTTCACATTATTTAATGCTGGGATTTTTTTCAGCTCTCTGTTCTTGCTTCGGACAGGCTCAGATTGTTAATATAAGTATCTGACTACAATATGGACAGGACCTTACAGTGAAATAAAAATGATTTTCTTTACCTTTCGCTTGATCTGAGCTTCAATAATGATGCTGACCATGATCCATAAAATATTGCTTGGTAGTGTCCCAATTATTTTGTTGTGTTTTATTACTAAGGTAAAGGAAACACACAATGTTTACACTCGGCAGCATATCAGACCTGTGTCCTTATACATTTAAGACCGTGTTAGGGAAAGGAACCTTTGCCTATATAGGGGCAGTTCAGTGGAACAAGTAAGACTGGAAAATTAAAGTCATTTCCAGCATGAACTCTTTCAAAAAGAGAATCAAGGCCTGGTTACTAGAGAGGGAGCCCAGTCTCACTGAAAAGCGTACAAATACCACGGGTTTCTACCTGTGAAATACGTGCAATGTGTACGCGAAAGTGAAATTGTGCGTACAGTAGATACGTGGAGCGCTCCAATTACAGTAATGGAACCCACTGCGCTTATAGTATAAAGGGACGTGGGACCGCGTAAGGAGGTTGGTTGGGGTGGTGGATGGGTAAAACACAGGACTTTCACCCAGGAGACCTGGGTTCGCGTCCCGTGTTTGGCGATTTTCAGTATTCCGTGTTTGGCGATTTTCAGCATGTGTTTTTTGTTGTTGTTAGGCCGTTTATTAGCGTGTTTATGTGGCGCGTTTTTGCGACTTTGTAGTGTTTTTTTGTTAAGCCTTCCCCAATGTTTCTTCCCTAAACCCAACCGTTTATTAGTGTGTTTTTGTGACTTTCTTGTGTTACTAAAGCCTTTCCCTGCATTATTTTTCTAAACCCAACCATATCTATGTTTTTGTGTGATGCTGTTCTCGCGATAACACACAACATGGTGACGCAAGCTGCGTGCATATAAAACGCACCGGTCCCCATTGCTCCGCGTATGTAATGCACGTAGAATTTCACTTTTGCGTACACATTGCACGTATTTCACAGGCAGAAACCCGTGTTATTTGTACGCCTTCGAGTGAGACCGGGTTGAGAGAGGGTAGCGGAATAGAACCAGGGGCCAGTTACCGTTTTATTTTTATTTATTTAAGAATGTTTTTATGAATTAATGCCTTTATTGTCATTGCATATACGTACAATGAGATTGTAGAGCCACTCTAGTAAGGTGCATCATTATAAAACATAGAGTATATATGTAAAACTCATCAAGGTGCATCATTATAAAACATACTAAATGTAAAACTGATCTCGCGACACATTCATTGTGCGCACACACACACACACACACACACACACACACACACACACCAAATACATCTCACCCATCATTCATACCATCACGTCTTTCCTACCAGTACATCCTAACCATAACACAAAAGCATAAGAACACAACTTGCCCACTCGCACACTAAGTGGTTAATAAAAAATCTAATGGGATAAAGCGTTGAGTAACTGTGCAAGCTGCATCATTAAAAAAGTTTAAGAAGTTTGTGTGTTATGTTATTGATTATTACATACTTTGTAAGTGTCTTGTCTTGTCCTGACATTATGTGTTGAGGACCACAATGGAAATAAGTCCTGGACTTTATTGTGTTTCTATCCTTGATTGTATTTGATGTCTTTTTTTCATGTGTAAGGCATTCTTGATACAATTAAATAAATCAAATAATAATTGTGCAAACCCGGCCTGTTGGCTGGTATTTGCAATGCGTGCAGTAGGCTGCAGAGTTTTATGGTGGTGTTAAATCGTTAACGTTAGTGTTTGGGAACCAACCTACAAGCGGGTGGGCAGGACTGGACTTAGAGGTAGTTTTTTTGCATTTTGAAATGTAGAGTTGGCATTTAGTGAACAAAATGTGGTTTTGAGCAGAAGAATGAACGATTTGGCTAATTGTGTGATGTAGGTGTGTTGCTTTCTTTAGGGTTTAGAAAGAGAATAAGTATCTTAAGTTTAATTTTATTTATAGTATCAAATCATAACAAGAGTTATCTCAAGACACTTTATAGATTTACAACGACCCAACAAGTTCCTGTAATTCTTCCAAGAGCAAGCAGTCAGTGTGACAGTGGCAAGGAAAAACTCTGACAGACGCAGGCTCTTGGTAGGCGGCATGAACAGTGGCAATTATAGTCACAATAAAGATATTGGAACTATGAAAAGAAATAGTAGTTGTAGTAGTTCATGGCGTAGCAGGGCACTGCAGGGCATAGCAGGGCGGCGAGCAGTACCACGGCGAAAGCTGCAACCATGATTTAGGTGCTACCCTAATCCAAGGAAAACTGCGGGGCGAGAAAATATAAGGGCTCCGCGGAATAAGCTCCCCAGAGTTAAGTTAGTAACAACCTTTTCTGGGACATGAATGCACATGGAAAGAGAGAGGCGAGAGGAGCTCAGTGTGTCAAAGGAAGTCCCCAGCAGTCTAAAACTATAACAGCATAACTAAGAGCTGGTCCGAGGCAAACCTGAGCCAGCTCTATAAGGGTTGCTAGATGAATCTGACGACTATGAAGAGAAGCAGAGAAGAGAAGGGGTGCCGTGTCTGAAGCTATACACCCTGCCCTGCAGATCCAGGCGAAAGCTGCAACTCCTCACTCCCTAAGTATAATTTTTATCAAAGAGGAGAGTTTTAAGTTTACTTTTAAATGTGGTGACGGTGTCTGCCTCCCAAACCCAGACTGGGAGCTGGTTCAACAGGAGAGGAGCCTTATAGCTAAAGGCTCTGGCTCCCGTTCTACTTTTAGAGACTCTAGGAACCACAAGTAACTCTGGATTCTGGGAGCGCAGTGCTCTAGTGGGACAATAAGGTACTATGAGCTTTTCAAGATATGATGGTTATTAAGAGCTTTGTAGGTCAGGAGGATTTTAAATTCAATCCTGGATTTTACATTAAGCCAATGCAGAGAAGCCAATGCAGAGAAGCTAATACCAGAGAAAAACTATCTCTTTTCTTAGTTCTTGTCAGTACACGTGCTGCAGCATTCTGGATCAGCTGGAGAGTATAGGTAAACACTTGTTAGCAATAGTAAAAAAAAATCTGCCTGATGTGCTGTAATTATCACATGTTTAACACTGGTTAATGAGATCATAAATGAGGCCAATCAAACAGATTAACTTTAGACTATTTTTCTATACCAACATCCCTGTCTTTACAAAACCCCTGAGCTGCATTAGTATGAACTGCGTGTCTTTAAGCAACAATGATTTACACGGACTAATGAGTTTTTGCTTATTAATATTGAAATGAATGCAGCAAGTTACTCTTAAATCTAATCAAATCACCTACTCTGTAGGGGGAACATGCGGTGTAAGTTTGAAGCTAGTATCATGTATTATTCCAGAGTCATTGTGTTGACAAGAATGTTTACACACCGACTGTGGTAGTGAGAGAGAGAAAGATAAAAGTCAGATAATTTCTGCTTGTCTAAAGAGCAAATAAAGTTAGCATTAAATAAACAGTCAGTGTGGAAATTTGACGATCCACATCCTTATACTCATACTTTTGATGTCCATGGGGCACATTGTTATCCACAGTGCTTGTGATCTACATTGATCCAGTCACGTCAATCCCTGTCTCCTGCTGAAGACAGCATTACTCCTATGCATCAACTCCTAGGGCTTCGGCCATCAGGATAGATGGTGTGGAGACTGTTGGGAGTGCACATTGGGGATTTGTGAGAAAAAAAAAACTTGGAACGCTGTCAGGTCGATGAGAGAAGCAGCAAGCAGCCATCATTCAGCTCAGAGAGCCCTTGGAAAAAAAGTAGAAGAGGAAAAAAAATCTTGTCAATCAATATCAAAGCTATCAGCACCTGTGAGAGACACGTGGGTATATAAGTAAACTATTATAACCTTTAGGCAGGGGACACTGTAGAGGACTTTCAAAGTATGAACAGATTTTGAAATTGCATTGTGTCACGTATCTTTGGTTTTCATCAAATCAGGGGCGGAACCTGATGTTGTAAACATTCAGGGCTCAGCCCAAACCTATTGGGGTCCGGGGCATACTCTCCCAAGGAGATTGTTTCACCATTTTATTGTAGCTATATGTACTATTGTTCGAACCATTTCATAAAAGAATGCCTAAAAATGTTATAGAGTACAAATACTTTGTTACTGTACTTAAGTAGAATTTTCACTTATCTGTACTTTACTTTGTTATTTATATTTCTGGAAACTTTTACTTCACCACTTTTCCTAAATAAAATGTGTACTTTTACTTCACTACTTTTCATAAATAAAAAGTATACTGTTGGGACCAAGCAGTTGGTTAAACCTGATTTTAACCAAAAAGGCCTCAGATTGAGGCCCCGTCCACACGTACCAAAACGATCTTTTTTTTACCCGTCTTCCCTGGATTCGTTTCAAGAAAAGTTGCGTCCAAACGAATCCACTTGTAAATGACTCAACACGCTACTTCATATTCCAGGCCTATAGGCGGCGCTGTTTCTGCTACAGAAATTCACCAAAAACGGAGAAGAAGAGCATAGTCATTTCCACTTCCTATCATAACATGACTAGATTATAACGTTCTCTTAATACATCCGTGGACTATAATACCTTTCACCACTGCTCATCTTATAAAGGCTGCCGCAAGAAAACGTGTCTTTGTTTATATTGTATAATGTGCTGTTGGATTGCCTTTTATTTTGCATGATTGCAGCGCGCTAGTAGCGAGCTAACGTTAGCACGCTAACGTTAGCTAGCTCTAACATCGGCAGTCAAACAAACATCAATGATCCATGAATGACGTTGGCTACATAACGTTAGCAATATATCTTGTGTAGAATCCAGAGGGAAGGGTCAGGGAGCAGAGACACAGTATTTAGTTGAAGTGAGCTGGTTTGACCATGGAGATGGGACATGCTCCGCTTAGCTTCAACGCGCAGTTGTGTGCGTCGGGCCGTGGAGAGAGGGTGTAAAAGAGGGTGTGGCGATGACATCATCGATACGGATCCGTATTCACCATCCATACGAAGCCAAACGAGAGCCGTTTTCGGATTTTTTCACCCTGAGACCAGGTTTCAAAAAAGTGCGTTTTCAGGCAGTGCGTTTGCAGGATTCGTCTGGACGGTCGGCCCAAACGATGCAAAACATGTGCGTTTGCACAAAAAAACGTTTCCGTGTGGATGGCCCCTGAGCTGACCGGAGAGACAAAAGACACATGTCGGCAAGACAAAGGAATCTTGGCCTGCATGTAAATTCCAAAGCCTGGTTAATTCACACCTCTATGCGAAAGTCCCAGCCAGAGGGGAAATAGCCTCACAACTGGCCAGAAGTCAAGGAACTACAAGATTGTAGTCTTGTAGTCTTCCTATTGGTTCAGTGGGACCATAAACACAGTATGAGGTCTTAACCTATAAATAGACTGATCACCCAAAAATCCCAGCTTTTCCAGTGTGTCTCTTTCTTCACCCCTTCCTTTGTTTCCTTTTAAAGGACTACCACAGAAATGAGACTGTTCCACAGTTTGATTATTGGTCCCTGACTTGCAGGGTGGTGCCCCGTTTTGACCTTTTGACTTTGATAAAGTTATTAATAACCATATTTATAACTTTATTAATATTGATAAAACATTTTTGATAATTTGCCAATGATCAAATCTGTACCCTAAGAGTACCCAACAATACTTTTACTTCACTACATTTCCTAAATAAAATGTATACTTTTACTTTACTACATTTCCCCTAAGCATCTTCGTTACTCGTTACTTGCAAGAAATGATTTTGTACGTTGGAGTGAAAGATTCTTCCTCGCAAAAAATGAAAATTCTGTTTCTGGTTTTCTCTTTGTTGTTGTCAAACTTTGAATTTAATGTTAACTATATAATAATATATAAATATATAAATAACTACATTTATTGAGCAATTAGTCCATTCTGATAGATATTTCCTACGTGACAGAATGAGTTACCATACATACGACTACATTAATGGATGAAGTCGTTCATTCTGATGGATATTTCCTAGCTGACAGAATGAACTTTCCTACTTTTAAGAAGGTGTATAAGGTGTGGGAACCCTGAATATTAAAGCCACAATAAAGTTCGTAATCAAAGTTTTTCTTTTACTTCTAAAAATGAAGTACATTTAATATAAAAAATTACTTTTGATACTTAAATACAGTGAATATTAGATAGTTTAACACTTCTACAGAATTTACTAAGTAATATTCTAAAAGGTGACTTTAACTTCTACCAAAGTCATTTTCTGGTAAGATACTTGTACTTTTACTGAAGTATTTCTTTCAAGTACTTTACACAAGACTGCTAAACATCTACATCAATTGAAAGAAAATGGTCTCACTACAATGAAATGGCTACTACTGGGACAAGCATCATCACATATTAATACAATTGGGCTCATTACTTCCACAAGAGTCTCATCTTTACATTTATACTAAATGTATCCAATTCCAAGACCCCAGTATGCAGAAAAAACCATTTTAGGATGGGCAAAATATAACACATTTATACTATATGAAAAAATCATGCACTGTTTTCACACAAAACTCCATAGGATTAGCATAAAGTGGGCATGCCTGTAAAGGGGGACTTGTGGGTACCCATATAACCCATTTTCATTTGGATATGTTGATGTGAGAGATCAAGTTTCATAGTTTGATACCAATATATTCGTATAGCTGTAAATCAAATGTTTGTCTCTCTGAGGTGAAATGTTCTTACGCAAACATTTTTTTCAGTTTAATTTAGATTCTTCCAAGCTGACCTGAGTCACTGCTGGAGCTACGCTTAATGCTGATAATACGTCGTCATGTAATTATCTGCTTTGTGGATGAAGACCGTTAAGTTCCAAGGGGCAACCTAGTAGCTCACCTGATGTGAGCTACATGTACAAAGGCTCAGTTCTTACCGCAGCAGCCCAGGGGTCGATTCCGACCTGCGGCTTACCCCTAATTTCCACCAGGTGCGTCTGCGCTTGATTCCGGGCACGTCGCATGCAATTCAAGTCAATGCTTGATAATCCACCAGCTTTTATCGCGTCCCAGAAGCGTGCGTGAAACGGCTCTCTCCGCTCTGCTAAAGATACGTGGCAGGTCTATATTCAAGCGAGCCGTTCAGATAGCCGGACAGGAAGTGAAACAGCAAGAGCATCCAGTCAATTTACCAAAAGACAGCCCCTAATATCATTTATGTCTCTTCTACAACACCACGGACAATGAGAGATTCATCTTGGAGGTTCGAAAACATAATACAACATCACAGATCTTTTTTTTAAGGACAACACCAGAAAAGACATGCTTGGAGTGGAAGGTAGATAATAGCTTAATAAACACGTGATTGTTCTGTACTTTTAGAGACGATAAAATCTGCGAGTCAGGCAGCAAGACGCTCCGCTTCTGAGACTTTACCGGTGTGGTAAGGTGCGTGGCGGAGGACGGAACAAAACCGTGGCACAGCCGGAACGCAGTGCAGATGCGCGGGTGAGAATTGGAGTTACTCTACTTTCTCCCACCTTTCCTGTCTACAGCTGTCCTATCGATTAAAATCTATTATTTAGAGTGACACCCCACAACAACAGATGCTCTTCGTCAACCAATAGTTCATCCCCATCAGGTGAGAAAATGTAACTCATCACAGTAAACTCTGCCTTGTTTCCAACTGAAGTCAGCTCAAACTCTCTTTTTTGTAGTTAAATCAAAAGAGGCCATGGGTCATGATGAAGTCAGACTCAGAGATGGGCTGATTATGTCTCCCAAAAAAAAGACGGCGTTCTGCTAGTTAGACACACACATCCCAAGCCGAGGCCGGGTGACTCCACACACAGACACACACACACACACACATTACAATGACTGTTTTGGCTCTGGGTGTCCTGCTGCCACCCTTTTCATCTGTGCTGCAGCCAGGGCAAGGAAATAAAAAGGAACGTGAATAAACTAAAGTGACAGTCTCCAACAGAATTCACACATTCACAGCTCATGAATAGAAATGTATTTTATTTCCAAGAAGCAAGTCGCTTCTGAATTTTTTAGAGCAGTGTTTGGTGGTTCTGAGGTTGGGAAATTCAGGGCATATACTGCATATACTTTCAGTGACACTGACATTGTGTAAGCACCACATTAGGGGCAAAATTTATGATGTGTGCTCTCAGTGAAAAGACTGCCATGGATTAACATTTGTGGGTTGAATCCTCTCAAACAGTTTTCACATATTTTTTCTCTCTGTGGACTTAAATTGTAATATATATATAATAATAAATATAAAATCATCATTCTGAAATAAGCACCTTATAAGCAATGAAATAAAATGATTTGGTGCTAAATGACAGTTGTCTTAAAGTCTGGCTCCGTCTTTCATATTTAAGTTATATCAAATAAAGATACTGTTTTTATAATTTAACAACATTGTTCAAGTTGAAAAATAAAACTGTTAAAGAAAAAAAACGTGATCATTAATAATCAAATAATAATACATAGTGTGATAATTTTTCAGGAACCTGCTTTTCAATTCAAACAGTTAATCAAACGATAGATATTTTACGCAGCAGACACTGAATAGTAGAACATGAAAGAATGGAAAAGACATGGTCAAATGATTAAAATGATTCATTCACTGAGCTTCTTCAAAAGGGACACATGGTAAACAAGCACTGGTGCGATAATTGGTTAACCATTTTAAAGCGCCCATATTATGCTCATTTTCAGGTTCATAACTGTATTTTAAGGTTGTACCAGATTAGGTTTACATGGTTTAATTTTCAAAAACCACCATATTTTTGTTGTACTGCACAGCTCTCTCTCACTGCTGCAGATCCTCTTTTCACCTGGTTTCTGTTTTAGCTACAGAGTGAGACCTCTTTTCTTCTTCTTCTTCTGTACTATCTTTGATTGCACTCGCACATGCTCAGTAGCTCAGATGTAGATCATGTCAGCTAGCTAACTCTAGAGACAGTAAAAGAAAGGCTGTTTCTTATGGAGGACTAAAAATGACAGAAGGAAAAATAAATAAATAAATAAAAGTAGAAATAAATAAATAAATGCAGAAATATAGTGAAAATAAATACATTTTGGTAACATAAATGGCTATTTCTGTATTTTTACATGTATTTATTTATTTATGCATTTCTATATGTATTTATTTATGTATTTCTACATTTATTTATATATTTATGTATTTATATATTTATTTATTTCTACATTTATTTATTTCTGTATTTCCACATTTCTACATTTATTTATTTCTGTATTTCCACATTTATTTTTCCCTGCGCCTGTATGCTAATTGAGTGGGGGGTGCCAACATCAGTCAGAAGAAGGATTGGTTAGAGCGATGTGATCGAATCTAATACTACTGCCTTGATTTCACTGGTACAAGGAAGCCTACTCGGTAATGCTGCTTATGTGCAGGTTGAACTACAGTGGCAAACGGGCAAACGCCCTGCAACTTCAGAAAACACATGCAAATAGACAAAACACAAGCAAATTAAGAAAACAACTTCATTAATTTGACAACACGTGCAGCATTCAGCAAACACGCTGCATATACACACAACACAACCAAATATACAAACGTGCTGCAACTAAAAAACGATGCAAAAAGAAAAACAAACCCCGAAAAAAGAAGCGATGCAAAAAGAAAAACAACTTCATTAATTTGACAATACATGCGCAGCATTCAGCAAACGCGATGCAAATACACACAACACAACCAAATACATAAACAAAAAAAATATGCAAAAAGAAAAGCACACAAACCCCGAAAACAAATGCAACAAAAAAACGCTGCATCCAGATTCCACAACGGAAGTTCTCCAGGCCTCTAGAGGGAGAAGTGGAACAGCTGGATTTTTGAACCCTTTTCTACCTTTTTATCAGTCGGGTATGGCTGCATAGTAAAAAGAAAACTCCTGTCTAATGCCCTTATTAATAACATAATATATTAGTAATATACAGTCTATGCGTCTCGCGTTTGGTTGGCTCGAATTCCTTTGGTGTTTTGGATGTTTTTGAACTAAACAGTACGGCAATCATGCTAATGAATACAATAACTTTTTCAGCAGATGTCTTACTTACAACACAATGGAGCAAGCAAAGCAGTTTTGTGTTTATTTGCAGGCGGGATTTATTCAGTTTGATAAATCCCATGGTAAATTGGCTGGTTTACTAAACAGGGAGGGATTATAAATAGTCTGTTTTTTGTATTTCAAGAGTGAATTGCTCCACAATATGAATACAGATTGGTCACTTATTTTGTTGTATAATCACAATATTACACTTGAGGAGGTCTACACTTCAGTGATGCGCTTTCGGACCTGGAAATTAAACCCTCTTATTTAATGTGGCTTAAACAAAAGTCTACGTTAAACACTGATGCAGTTTTAAATGTTTTATTACCACGAGTTTACAGACACGTCTCTGCTGATTGAGTATCACCTGTGACCCGAGCCGAGACACACCCACCAAACGAGAGAAAACATATCTCAAACATAGACTAAATATTTATAGTCTATGATCTCACCGTTGCACACCGTTCTGAGATTGAACGTCTCTCTCTCTCTCATAGACGTTAGTCTATGCTCCCCCCCAGCCCAAAAGAAAATCAGCTGTTCCACTGCTACAAGTGTAATATTGTGATTATACAACAAAATAAGTGACCAATCTGTATTCATATTGTGGAGCAATACGCTCTTGAAATACAAAAAATAGACTAGCCTATTTAAAATAGTCCCTCCCTGTTTAGTAAACCAGCCAATTTACCATGGGATTTATCAAACTGAATAAACCCGCCTGCACATAAAGACAAAACTGCTTTGCTTGCTCCATTGTGTTGTAAGTAAGACAATCGCTGTGAAAAAGTTATTGTATTCATTAGCATGATTGCCGTACTGTTTAGTTCAAAACATCCAAAACACCAAAGGAAGACGAGCGCACCAAACGCAAGCTTTTATTTTGATAAGTCGAAGCTCGGAGACGCGCACCAGCCTCCTGGCTGAGACGGGAGCATAGACTGTATATTACTAATATATTATATTATGTTATTAATAAGGGCATGAGACAGGAGTTCTCTTTTTACTATAAAGCCATACCCGACTCTGATAAAAAGGCAGAAAAGGGTTTGAAAATCCAGCTGTTCCACTTAGCTTCTCCCTTTAGGGGCCTGGAGAACTTCCGTTGTGGAATCTGGATGCAGCGTTTTTTTGTTGCATTTGTTTTCGGGATTTGTGTGCTTTTCTTTTTGCATCGTTTTTTATTCGCATCGCGTTTATGTATTTGGTTGTGTTGTGTGTATTTGCATCGCGTTTGCTGAATGCTGCGCATGTGTTGTCAAAATTGGCGAGCATGCCTATGATGGCCCACAGGCCTAATTATGAGCCTCCTAGCGAGATAGAGGTCAGGGGGAGATAAGGGGGAGATCAGGGGGAGGAACAATGGGCAGAAGAGAGAAGTAGAGTTGCGAACCAGTGGCGAATAGGGCAAGTGACTTGGTGAGTTACTGTGTAGTACGGTGGCTAATGCTGGTTCATCTAGGCTAGTACATCGGTGTTATACAATAAATCTGCTTTAGCAAACATACTTTCGACCTTGTTTTAGATTAAACATACATGTAGATTGTCTTAATTTAAGCCAGCAACGTTTTGTCTTGTGATATTCTACAACCTAAGATTTTAACGCTGAGACAGGGACTGTGGAGTCCATCCAAGCCATGGATGTATTAAGAGAAGCAGGTTAGCACTAGCACATAATCGTTTTGTTGGCTTGGTGCTTCTGGCGGACATTGTTTGGTAGGCCTAGCGTGGGGGGGGTACAGCATGTGTTGTCGAGAGGTGGATGCCTACTGGGCACTAGTTGAGGGTTTAGTCCCGGCCATGGACATTACCTGCCTGACGCTCCAGCCCGGCTTTGATGCCTGCTGCCTCAACCCGTTCTCGCTGCAGGTAGCATACCTCAACTTCAGGCAGGAGTATGGCCCTCTCCAAGCCAACAGACCAGAGTATGTTTAGATGAGAGTAATTTATAACACTATTATATTATTATACACTTCTATTATAGTCGTCCGTTTTCTACACAAATAACAAACTGTATCAAAATAATGAATGTACATACTGTAACTACTTATATATAGCCATATTCTACTGCAGTTCATACTATTCCTCCTGCACATACAGTACACTTATTCTTACGTTACAGTTTCTGCACTACAATGGTACTGTTACCACACTGCACATAACTTTCTGTGGTTCATACTGAATATCCATATTTATTCTGTTTTTCTTATAATATATTCTGTTAATACCCTGCATATATCTATATTCTTACTATGTTACTCCTACTACATTGCACATATCTGTACATGTTGTTCATTACTTACACTTAGTTATACATATTTGATTTTTTTTTCACTTCTGGTTGGACACAAACTGCATTTTGTTGTCTTTGTACTTGTACTCTGCACAATGACAATAAAGTATAATCTAATCTAATCTAATGTGCATTATTGATGCTGAGGGATTAGCAGATTTTTAAACTCTGATGTGCATATATACCTTTATGGAATAGAATAACTGAAAATGTTACATCAAATAAGTCTATCACTCTTGATCATATTGACTATGCTAACAGGATTATCAATATCATCATTGCACCCCTATCATTCTCTAGGCAATTCCGATACACAGCCTACAGGCAGGTGGTCCGATAGACATATGGGTTTTCGGGGGAGGAGATCAGGAAGGCAATACCAGCTTGTGTTGTGGCCGCAATCAGGAGGCAGTTTCCAGAGGAAGGGAGGCAATCAATAAATATATTTTGTTTTCACAAAATGAACACAATCACAAAGTGTCTTGTTGTATGAAATGTATTCATAATTTCATTGATAGTAACTAGGAGTGTTGGGCAAGTTACTTCCAAAATGCAGTTCATTATCGATTACTAGTTACTGTCATTTCAGAGTAATTAGTTATATTACAATATTACTGTCTCTGAATTGTAATGCTTTACACTACTTTTGCATTACTTTTAGAAGTTTGACTTGGCAGGTAGCTTGTGAATTTCACCACCAGATCAATAAAGTCTCATCTTTATCAACTTTAATACATCATAACAAGAGTTATCTCAAGACACTCAAGTCACAAATACAGTAGGCCACAGACCACACTATAATTTACAGGGACCCAACAATTCTAGTAATTCCCCCAAGAGCAAGCATTCAGTGTGACAGTGGCTAGGAAAACCTCCCTCTCAGGAAGAAACCTGGGACAGACCCAGGCTCTTGGTAGGCGGTGTATGACGGTGCCGGTTGGGGGTGTGATGAACAGTGGCAATAATAGTCACAATAAAGATAATTGAACTACTACAATAAATAGTAGTTGCAGTAGTTCATGGCGTAGCAGGGCGTTACAGGACGTAGCAGGGAACTGCACGGCGTAGCAGGGTGTAGCAGGACCACGGCGACAGCTGCAGCCATGATTTAGGGGCTACCCTAGTCCTAGGAAAACTGCTAGGCGAAAAAAAAAAAAGAGAGTGGTCACAACACATGCACAACCTAATACAGTCCAGTATGAAATGTCTTCTTCCTACCATTAGAAGTAATTTGTAAATGTTTATGTGTCATATACAGCTAATGATAGATACAAGTTACACTACCTGATGAGCATTGCAGACATCTGATGTTGCACTGTGACCCACGATGAAGCACTAATGTTCCAGGATCCTTTAGAGAGAAGCCCTCTGTCTCTTCAAAATCTACAGTGCTAGGTGCATCTATCCGTTCATTACTGGCTGCACTCTCTGCAAAAATCTGAAAAACACGGAGGTTCAAAATCACTTACAAAAATAGGATACAAGCTTAGTTACCAACTGGATCAGTAATAATAATAATAATAAAAAAAGAGAAATAAAACCAAAGCAGCTCTGATGTGTCAAAACCTCTAGTGGCAAAATCTAGGAGATATCAGCATATTGATTAATATATCAATTTGGACTTTCTAAATTACCAGAGAGTAGCCTACTGGGATACAAAATTGTGTGGGAGAACGGTCTGAATTGAAATGCAGGGGAAACTGGAGTTTTGGGCTAGCTAGCTGCCTGCCAACAGCTCCTAGCTAGCTTAATAAAATGCGGGGGAAACAGGGGTGTTTGTGCTAGTTAGCTGCCTGCCAACAGCTCATAGATAGCTTAATAAATTGCGGGGAAAACGGGGGTGTTTGGGCTAGCTAGCTGCCAACAGCTCATATAGCTAGCTTAATGCAAACTGCATTGATGTCAAGGAAGACAATTACGAAAACCTGTTCTAAAGCTCAGTCTCTCCCTCTCTCTGTATACTAAAGCCCTGATGCTAGGAAATTGCAGTCAGCGCATTTTTAATCCAGATGAGGGAATGATTTCAGACGCAATTTTAGCTACTCCTGTCATCAAATCATCAGCTACCAAATGTTTGCTAATGCAATAGCCAAGTTAACATGTATGTTACTAGTTAGATGGTGGATTACCCAATACATACACGCTCAAATCACTTCTTTATTCTGAAATTATTAGACTAAAACATTACGAAATCAGCCAAATTAAGAGTTACAAGAATTAAAAGTAAGACTTACTCTGCTAAGAGCTCTTTTTCGGTGCATGAAATTTCTGTAAGTGCTAACACTTGGTCCTCCAGTCTTGCCCGCGCCAGATTCAGGTGAAAGCTTTGATGGTGGTGGACTTGATTCCATCTAGTGCACCGAGGGATCAGCATCGGTAATCAGCCTCACATGGTCCTTACTCCAAAATCCCATCCGAGACTCCAACAAATCTCCAGGTCTATAACTCTCCGGAGTCAAATGAGTGAGCGCCACAAACGACCGATTGTGTGGTGACAGACGCAGCAATAAAGTCTGCTCACTTCCCCTGCACAAAACGCACCCAAAAACTACAAGGAAAATGGTGTACACGATTTCCTGACAGACTGGACTTTGTGCAACCAGCACAAACACAATAATTTACCATTATGACTTACATAAACTTCCACTATATCTTGCTCTCTCTCACCACTGTAGAGTGAGAAGCAAGAGAACAACCTATTGTTTGTCTCTGCCTACGTCATATGACACGTTGCTAGCGGGAAAGGCTATTTCAGAGCCTAGCTTAAAAATGGGCACCCTTTCATCAAAATTTCTGCTTTAGGGTTTGTGTAACATAGCAATTTCTACTTATGTGTTTTTAAGAGACCTCTTCAGACAACATTACGTATTCATTCAGTTATGAATTCAACCTGCACATTGCTCTTTAAGCACCGGCCGACTCATTACCATAGATTGTATTACACCGTATTACCAAAGAACTTCTAATATATCAAGAAGTGCCACTCCCTCGTTACTTCCGGGTTCTGAACTGGTTGCAGTTCCACCAGAGTTCCATATAGGGGGCGCTCACAGGCCAGTGCAGAATGAATGGGGCTCTATGGAGCTATACCCCTCAAAACCCACTTTTCTCAGGATATAATTTTTTGTCTAGTAATTTGAATGTTGCATTCGAAAGGGGAGGCTAAAAAAATACACACTGCTGTGTGTTCGATTTTTTTAAATTCACTTTTTTGTTCTAAAAAGCCTTTTAAAATGTCAATGACGTCATACACATATACGGCCAGAGATACTGCTTTACGGCAAGCTCTGAGTCGCTTCCTTTGTTCTCTCGAGGCATCGACAACACAGGTAACAGGTAAGGCTCTACCTGTTAATACAGTGCCCTCCACAATTATTGGCACCCCTGTTTAAGATGGGGTCATGGACTTCTAAGAATTCTCCTTTTTTTATAAACAACATAGAACTCAAATGCAAAAAAAGAGAAAAATCCAACCTTTTATTTAAGTACATTACTTTGGTGGTAAAAAAAAAATCGCATTTAGAAAAAGAAAACTTGAAATCATGTGTCCCACAATTACTGGCACCCCTAACAATTCCGCTGAAAAATGTAATAGATTTTTTTTTAAATATATTTTTCTGTAGTTGCTAAAGTTGGTCAGGGTATCTAGGAACTTTTAAATAGTAATTCATGACTTCCTGTTTCCCTGTGGTATAAATATGACGTGACACAGAATCCTAATTCTCTTACCCATTTGTCAACATGGCAAAGACAAGAGAACACACAATTCAAGTAAGGCAGATGTGTGTCGACCTTCATAAGTCAGGCAATGGCTACAAGAAAATAGCCACTCGCCTTAACTTGCCCGTATCTACAGTCAGAGGAATCATTAAGAAGTTTAAAACAACTGGAACAGTGACAAACAAGGCTGGAAGAGGTCCCAAGTTTATCTTGCCACAACGCACAGTGAGGAGGATGGTAAGAGAAGTAAAAAAAAGTCCTAAGCTCACTGTCACAGAATTGCATCAAAGAGTGGCATCTTGGGGTCACGAAGTCTCAAAAACAACCATCAGCCGCTCTCTACATGCCAACAAGCTGTTTGGGAGGCATGCAAGGAAAAAGCCTTTTCTCACTAACACTCACAAACGTAAACGTCTGGAGTTTGCTAAGCGGCACTGGGACTTCAACTGGGATCGTGTGCTTTGGTCAGATGAGACTAAGATTGAGCTTTTTGGCAACAAACACTCTAAGTGGGTCTGGCTCAGGGGCGGATCTACAGGGGGGCAAGGGGGGGCAACTGCCCCCCCACTGTAGGGCCTTGCCCCCCCAGCTGCCCCGCTAACTTTGGCATTCAAAAAACTTTGCTTGTAAAAACAAACTGCCACTATGTGCACAGGCTTCTTAAAACATTGAAACAAACAATTAATTTATATTAATTCATAATAAATAATAATTGTAGATGTAATCTTAGCCCCCTGCCCCTCAAATACTTAGCTACGTCCCTGCATCAAACGTGAGAGGCACGTCGCACATTCAGGCTCCGGCCACAGCGAAGTCTGCTGGCGTGTGGGGCCCTGCATCCCGGCAAAGACTGGAGCGACTGAGCTGCCCCTCCCCAAGCCTCTCAAAGTGAAGTCTGTTTCCCAGGTGAAGTTAAAACACACGTTTCATCTAAAGTTAAATTTGTAATAATTATAATGTCTGCTAAAGGCGCAGTCAGTATCAACAACAGCGCGCCCTGTTAGCCAAAAGTCAAATTGCTCCCTCGTGGGTTGTAAAGCGCATTCTGCTGTTTGATTAGTTTGATTTCAGTAAAGACAAGAAGAGCATAATACAGAATATTACAAACTGGCATGTTTGAATTCATAACGTTTACAGAGGGCCGCTGCGTTTGCGTACGCGCTACAACACACTACACAGTGCTTGCTGAGACCGATCATTTATGATTAGTTAAGGAGTAGGCAACTATAAAATCCACTTCCTCTCACATATCACGGCAATACGGCTGCACAAATTAAACCAGGCAACATACTTTACTGTCAAACTGGGAAAACAACAACAATACAACGGGATTAAGAAGGCTAGTCTAAACATAACTGATGTGTGCATGTAATAAATCTCGTCTGATGTTATGTTTTTTAGGCTACTTATTAGCTACAGGGCCATACAGTGTAATGTAATACAAGAATAACAAGAGCTTTTCACATCTTGACTTTTGCAGGCCAGAGTAGCTGGAGATATTAGCTGAAGCCTAAAAGTGGGGATATTGCCAGCCAAGAAAATCCTGAGTAGTGCACAGGAGGAAGAGGAGGAGGGAAATGAAGAAGGAGAAGACAGTAAACTGGAGAGACCAGGCAGGTCAGAGCAGGAGAAGACCACAGAAGGAGATGCAGAAATGAGTGAAAGAGAAGAGGGAAAGGAAGAATTGACAGTGAGGGATGAAGAGGAGGCTGCAGGTTCAGAGAGAGGGACAGAGGCAGAGAGTGATCAGGAGGATGAAGATGACAGAGAGGAAGAGGAGGCTGCAGTAACCCCTGGACCATATGGTTGGTTTATATTCTTACATATAAATTGCAGTACAGTAACATAACATGTCCTGTGACATGATGTGTTTTCAGTTTTTGGCTATTTCCATTCTGTTGTATATGTTATAGGGTTAGATATGTAAATATTTACATATACAACAACAGTTCACTCTTCTCAAGACACTTTACAGATAGAGTAGGTCTAGACCACACTCTTTAAGTTACACTCTTTAAAAACAATTCTCCCAAGAGCAAGCATTTGGTGCAACAGAAACATCAGACATATCCAGGGTCTTGGTGGTCGCTGGTTACATACAGATGGATACAGATATAGAGAATTATGATTCATAATAATGGTAATTATAGTAACAAAAAAGATAATGGAACTATGAATAGAAATAATAGTTGTAGCAGTTTAGGGCGTAGCAGTTTAGGGCATAGCAGGGCGTTGCGGGGCGTAGTAGGGCATATCAGTTTATGTATGAGGGTTTCCATGTACCGTCTTCCCCTGCCACCCTACCAAGATCTCTTGCTACCCCTTTGCCCCCCCATGTAAAATTTTCTAGATCCGCCACTGGTCTGGCTTAAAACAAAAGATGAGTATGCCGAAAAGCACCTTCACCACCGTGAAGTATGGTGGAGGATCTGTGATGCTTTGGGGCTGTTTCTCTTCCAAAGGCCCTGGGAACCTTGTTAGGGTGCATGGCATTATGAATGCTTTGAACTACCAGGACATTTTAAATAAAAACCTGATGGCCTCTGCCAGAAAGCTGAAGATGGGTCGTCACTGGGTCTTTCAGCAGGATAATGATCCTAAACATGTGGCAAAATCTACACAAAAATGGTTCAGCAGTCACAAACTCAAGGTCCTCCCATGGCCATCTCAGTCCCCAGACCTCAACCCAATCGAAAACCTGTGGGGTGAGGTAAAGAGGAGAGTGCATGAGAGAGGACCCAGGACTCTGGATGATCTAGAAAGATTGTGCAAAGAAGAATGGTCAAAGATCCCTCTCTCTGTGTGCTCCAATCTTGTGAAATGTTATAGAAGGAGATTAAGTGCTGTCTTGTTGGCAAAAGGGGGATGTACAAAGTATTAACATCAGGGGTGCCAATAATTTTGGGACACATGATTTCAAGTTTTTTTTTTCTAAATGTGGGATTTTTGTAAGTAATGTACTTAAATAAAAGGTTGGATTTTTCTCTTTTTTTGCATTTGAGTTCTATGTTGTTTAAAAAAAAAGGAGAATTTTTAGAAGTCCATGACCCCATCTTAAACAGGGGTGCCAATAATTGTGGAGGGCACTGTACATGTGCTAGAAAGAGGTTTGCTAATGTTTTAAAGACCACACCGAAATATTCACTCTGACATTCAGGCTCTGCTTCGGATGCCGTCATGCGGGATCTCCGATCGTAATCACTCCTTCACTGACCAATCAGCATTCATTAGCAGAATGCTAGCGTGTTATGGGCTACAACGACTCACCCTGTAAGAAATCAAAAGGACATAAGTACTCGTTCATTCAACTTTCGACCTATAACCAGTGTTGTATAAAGTACTAGAAAGCAATACTTGAGTAAAAGTACAATTATCGTACTAGAAAAAGACTTCGGTAGAAGTGAAAGTTACCTTTTAGAATATTACTTAAGTAAAAGTCTTAAAGTATCTGATATATACTGTACTTAAGTATCAAAAGTAATTTTCTGATATTTAATGTACTTAAGTATCAAAAGTAAAAGTAAAAGTTGTTTTTTTTAAAAGCAAGCGGTTAGAACTTTTATTGTGGCTTTCTTATAGTAAAGCATAAAGCATATTCAGGGACTTTTCAGGCACAATTCTCTTAAGTTCAAAGAACAAACAGCATATGTTTAGAGCTGACATCAATGTACAGAAACATTTCTTGCAACACGGGTGTATGACGTTATCTTCACCACTACCCTGTTCACTGAGTTCACCACTATTGTTGGGGTGGTCGCAGGGCTCAACATAAAAAAAAATCCCCACTGGCCCCAGGGGCCAGTAGATCAGAGTTTTGCTGGCCCCTTCTACATTTTTACTGGCCCTGAAAGAAATATCATAGGTGATATTGGAAAAGGACAAAAAAACAGGAAAAAAGCTAGCCACTGCCACTGGATGTTGTGCCATTAGCAGCAAAGCTAGACCAGGGGTCATCAACTACATTCAAATAAATAAAATAAAATTATACCTAATACGCATCATCTTGTCATCTTGATATTTTCACTTTCTTACTAAATTAATGCTATATTTTTTACATTAGTAAGCAAACCCCTAAAAACATGGAAAAATCCATAATGATAACTAGATAGGCTACTTAACTAGAAAATGATCTCAGATTAGTCCTGTATGCCTAATTTGAAATAAGACGATTCTGTTGCTAAATAATACAACTGGCAACATCGTCAAGAATGAAGAACGGCGTCATTCACGTGCATATTAAGTAGCCACGTGTATTTGTTTTGGTCTTAAAATACATCCATTAGGTTTACCGCTCCAGCGGAGAGGATGGCTCGTTTAGACAGCAGCTACGTTTACAAGAGTTTGTCCAAAGTTCAAGATTGGTTGAAAATTAAGACAAGCAGTTAAACTACAAACTGACATCTTTCATTTTAGCTCGTTTGTAAAGTCGCTATTTGCAGAGTAGAGCTGTGTTTGCAGAGTAGAGCTGTGTTTGCACAGCGCGATGGACTAGAGTGGACAGCGCAGACTGAGATATGGGTTTCTACGTGTTTCTGCCTGTAGAACAGGTATGTGGGTTATTGATAAGTATTGACTCTTTAATCATGGAGGTTTTGTTGTAGGCTACCTTCTTACAGTAACGAGTGTAGCGTTAGTTCATCTGCGCCATCGGTGATAAATAATCCTTGGTAACGTTTCCAGTCAGTAGGCTACATGTGCTGCGTGTAACGCACACACCAGTGACTGTGGCTGCAACCAGCCCGACATACGTTTTTACTGGCCCCGGGCCATCGGGCCATTGCTTATGTCGAGCCTGGTGGTCTACGATAACGGGAGGTCCTCCAGTAGGTGCTCATGCTTCCATGGCGGTTTGCAACAAACAAGCGCTGAAATAGAGCGCGCGGCGTGCGGAGCGTGCGTAATGCAATCTAGGAGCAGTGATTCGCCAAACCTCCCTTATTGCAGTCGCACACATTTCTTCTAATTTTATTTTTTAGTAACGAGTAACGAAGATGCTTAGTGAAAATATAACGGAGTAAAAGTATACATTTTATCTAGGAAATGTAGTGGAGTAAAAGTGAAAGTTGACATAAATTTAAATAGCGAAGTAAAGTACAGATACGTGAAATTTCTACTTAAGTACAGTAACGAATTATTTGTACTCCGTTACATTACAACACTGCCTATAACCCATGTTGAACTTGCAAAAACTCCGATCAAATCTGAGGTTTCTCAACGACAATCAGGCGAAAGAGACAAATTTAGCCGTCTAGCTCCATAGAGTCCCATTCATTTTGCACTGGACTGCGATCACCCCTAGTGGAACTCTGGTGGAACTGCAACCAAAATCCGGTACAATGGGGCTGAATAGGGAGTGGAATGGCTTTCCGTAGACCGGCTTTGGTATTACACACTAGCTGCAGCATTCATAGGTAGCCTGCGTCCAGAGATGGATAGATGGATCGATTGCTTCTGTCTGGTTAGCAACACGGCCCCCAGCTAACCAATCCTTCTTCAGACTGATGTTGGCACCCCCCACTCAATTAGCATACAGGCGCAGGGAAAAATAAATGTGGAAATGTGGAAATACAGAAATAAATAAATGTAGAAATGTGGAAATACATAAATAAATAAATGTATAAATAAATAAATAAATATATAAATACATAAATATATAAATAAATGTATAAATACATAAATAAATACATATAGAAATGCATAAATAAATACATGTAAAAATACAGAAATTCATACATACACGTACATACACACACATATACATTTACATACATACATACTAGGGGTGGTACGGTTCACAAACCAACGGTTCGGATCGTATCACGGTTTTAGGGTCACGGTTTTCGGTTCTGTACGGTTCTTATTTCTTCTTTTAATCTTTAACACTCCAGAAATATACTTCAGCATATGATATATAGCTAAAATTAGCATATTGAATGCATGTTGCACAATGCTTGCACACAGGCAGTTCTATCTATTGTTTTTATTTCCGCTGTCATCATAGGTAACATGAAATCCAAAATGTTCCCACACACCAGACTTATACGACGCTGGCGCATCCTCCAACTCCGGGCAGCCTTCCTTATCTCTCCCACTTGCCATTTCTACACGTGACGTGACCTGCAGCACTCCACATTCCACTCGCCGCCTCTCAAAATCTGACGAAAATCTTTTAAACTGACCTTTGTCGATTAAAAAACAGACAAATTTAGCAACTGTATGGCCTATTTCTCGCTTAAAATGTTTTCAGAAACACGTTTCGGTGAACTATTTTCGTAAAATACGAGATCGTATTCTGAACAAGACGCCATTAGAGTCTGTTTTGAAATTCGGGAGCAGCAAGACCCACGTGACGCGTTCGTCCAATCAGCTGCCATGTGTTGCGTTTGTCCCGCTCATCCCGCTTGTCATTTCCAGTAACTATTTTAACATAGGTGTCGAAAGTGGGAACTACGGCAGTAAGTGGTTAGTGCACATTAACAGTGTACTGACAAACCGTGCGACGCACACACGCTCCGAACCGAGACAAGCAAACCGAGCGATGAATGTTTTTTCATGAACCATACCACCCCTAATACATACATACTCTTCACACATGATATAATAACCCTAATATATTTGACCACATTTCTCTAACTTACGATATAAGTACATTATTACCACATTTTTATATCTTATTTATATTTATTTATCAGCAAAGTGGTGCTATCCTTGGATGACAACATTGACTGCTTAGTCAGCTCTTTTAATTCTTACTGCTCTGCATTTTAAATGAAGTTGCTCCCCTGACAACTCAGACTGTCCATTAGGGCTGAAACGATTCCTCGAGTAATTCAAATCATTTGATTACTTAAAATCCTTGATTCAAAATGATTTGCCTAGAAGCTTCTTTTAATCAATGTAACTAACTACAAAACGGGCTTCCGCTGTGCCAGTGGAGATTTACGAGCAGCACAGATTACAAAATGGATGAATAGGCTGAAAACAGTGAAACAGTCGGAAGAAAACAACAAAGTAGCCAAGGTTTGGGATCATTGTAAGCTTATACAAAGCGATAACTTGGTACAGTGTGTCTATTGTAAACTTGTCACGTCCTCCATGCTGCAACACCTCAACAGAAAACACCCAATGTATCCATTCCATGGAGCAGACCCGCAAGGTAAGTTAACATTAATGCTAGCATTTATACTTTGCTGACTTTCAACTGGCTTCATCTGCCTGGTAATGCATGCCAATAGTTGTTACCATTTTCACCTTTTTTCAGTAAATCACAGGTGTATGGACAGCTTTTTGCGGCCAGCTGCATCAGGTTCAACTGAGCAAGCAGCTGAGTTTACAGACAGCATTTTGAACATGATTGTCACAGACATGCGCCCGGTGTCCATAGTGGAGGATGAAGTTTTTCAAAAGATGATTTCCACTTTCATTCCCAGGTACACGCTTCGTTCAAGAACCTACTTCATGACAGCGATAGAGAAAAAGTATGAAGAAGTCAAAGGCAAGTTAATGAACACTATTAAAGAGACTGACAGCATTGCACTCACAACTGACATTTGGACAAGTGTTGCTACAGAAGCATATCTGGGGGTGACGTGTCACTTTATTAGGGAGGATTGGGAAATGGAGTCCTACAGCCCGACAACAATGCCCCTTGAAGAGAGACACACAGCTGCCAATATTGCAGATTGGCTTGAGGATGTGATTGCCAAATTCGACATTCCACCAGAGAAAATCAAAGCTGTGCTAATGTTGTAGCAGCTGTGAATATTTTGGCACAAAAGCATAGATGGGCATCAGTGCGATGTGCAGGTCACACTCTGAATTTGGTTGTGCAAAACCGCTCTGAAGAACAACCAAGCTATCTCCAAGTGTGTGGCTGCTTCAAGATGCCTGGTCGAACATTTTAAGAGAAGTGAACTGCACCAAACTAAAGGATAAGCAGCATTAAATGGGCACACCACACATGCTGGCGCAAGACGTAAGTACTCGCTGGAACAGTACTTATCATATGCTGTCCAGGCTGCTGGAACAAAGATGGCCATTTACTGCTGCACTTTCAGACCCAGCAGTTACTCAGAGAGGAAAACACCACCTTGATCTCAAGCCTGAACAGTGGAACCTAATTGAGGAACTGAGCCAGGCCCTTGAGCCATTTGAAGGAGCTACGGTGTTTCTGAGTGGGCAACAATATGTTACTCTCTCTGCACTTCCACAGCTAGTGCAAAGCCTTAATTCAGCTTTTGAGACTGCACCAGTCAAGGCTACTACCAATACCAGGCTCATGTGGCAGAACAGATCACAGCAAGATGGCAAGGACTATATGTGTTCCCACCTGAGTCTCCAAACACTGCCTTTATTGCTGCTCCTCTGGATGCCAGATTTGAAAATCTTAAGTTTTTGCCTGCTGACGAAGCATTCAAGGTCCAAAGCACAACGCAAACCATGGCTCTTGCTGCAAAAAAGCAGGTGAGGCAGCCCAACACAAGTCAAAGTAAAGCCGCCAGCACAGCACAACACAGGGGTGCAACATCATTCCATTGCAACATTGCATCAAAGCGAAGGGCAAGTCTTAGTTCCGACGAGGTGATAAAGTGACGTGGCGTGGCGCTGCTCAGCTGGCGACTCGCAGCTCGCTCCAAAACAATTGTCTGTGTTTATTGTTTGTGATCGTCTGTCACAGAATTAAGTAACTATACTTTCTTAATATGAGGATGTTACAGTCTGTGCTAAGAGTGGTGAACATCACTTGTTGTATTGGACTTTTTATTGGACTTTTAATCGGAGCTGGTCTGTTTGTGCATTCACGTGCCGATAGTGTCAGAATGGAGGAACGGCGCAGCCACAGCCGACCGGCGCTTACATACGATCATACCGCACTCGTAAAACTCAACAAAGTGGGGCTTGAAGAACGTGCTACACCCGGGCTGCTGGCTAGTATCCCGGGGGAACTGATACGATCGGCAAGCCGGTGGAGACGAGGGAAGCGATCACGGCTGGCTGCAAGGGAGGGGGATCCGGAGTGGCTGAATGGACGGAGGAGGAAGCGAGGGAGATGGGGTGGAATAAGGAGGAGACTACGGCAGCGAAAATCCCGACCAGCTCTACCTGCTGTGATCCTGGCCAACCTGCGCTCTATCAACAATAAAATTGATGACATACGGGCACTGGCAAGGTATTCTTTTGAATTTCGGGAGGCTGCTCTTCTCTGCTTCACTGAATCATGGCTGCACACAGATGCTCCAGACTCACTTTATGACATCAGAGGATTTTCACTCATTAGGGCGGACAGAAATGAAAACTCGGGGAAGAGTCGGGGAGGAGGGATTTGTGTTTACTTAAACGAACGGTGGTGTCGCCAGTACACAATCAAGCATATGATATGTAATAGAGACTTTGAATTGTTGGGCATTGGGTTGAGACCTTTTTATCTTCCCCGGGAGTTTAGCTGCATTTTGTTATTTGTTGTCTATGTCCCCCCAAGCGGCAAAATACATTGCGCCGCCGCAGCAATAGCTGAATGTGTACATAATCAACAGCAACAATTTCCAGATGCCCCTGCCATTGTTCTGGGTGATTTTAAAACGGCACGCAACCTGGAGAAAACTTTGCCAGGATTTGAACAGGTTGTGAAATGTGGAACAAGGAAAGAGAGCATACTGGACAAATGCTACATTAATCTCCCTAATGCCTATCAATCCAGGAGCAAACCACCAATTTCTAACTCTGACCATAATGTAGTACATCTTATTCCGACATACACATCAAAATTAAAAAGTCGGAAACCAGAGAATAAGGTGGTTCAACAGTGGACTGACGACAGCAGGGAGGAACTGGGGGCTTGCTTTGACTGCACAGATTGGCAAGTACTGATGGGGGACACATTGGAAGAAACTTGCACCGCAACAACAGACTACATTAACTTCTGTGTACAGTCTATCATACCCACAAAAACAGTAAAGGTGTATCCCAATAATAAAACCTATGTAACCAAAGACATTAAACAACTAATGAATTTGAGGAAATTGGCCTTTAAAAATAAAGACAGAAGGGAGCTACAACAAACAGGCAAACAACTGAGGGAAAAATTGAGGAAGGCAAAGGAAGCACACAAGAAACACCTGGAGGAAGCTTTCAAGGCTGGCAACCCACGCAAAACATGGGATACAATGAAAAACATGACAGGCATGCCAGGTAAAAACAGGAGACCTTTTGTGACAAGTGATGAGCTAACCTCTGCTACTGAACTGAACACCTTCTTTACTAGGTTTGAAACGTCTGGGAGTACGGAGAGATGCAGAGAGGTGCTGGAGTCAGTCGCAGTGGGCTCTGAGGATAGAGTGACAATTACAGTCGGTCAGGTGGAAAATGTCTTTCGTCGGCTTAATTCACATAAGGCCACCGGCCCGGACAACATCAGTGCCTCTATCCTTAAAACTTACAGTAAGGAGTTAGCCCCAGTGTGGCAACCAATCTTCCAACAGTCCATGGATACACACACTGTCCCCATGGCCTGGAAGACATCGTACATCATCCCCCTACCAAAGAAATCATGCCCCAAGGAGTGCAATGACTTCAGACCTGTGGCATTAACATCTGTATTAATGAAGTCATTGGAAAAAATCATATCCTATGGACTCTCTCAGTCTGTACAGGACATATTAGATCCGTTCCAGTTTGCATACAGGCAACAGCGTGGCACGGAGGATGCTGTTGGCACTCTAATGCATCTGGTTGCAAAACACCTGGACTCTCCGAAAATAAAGCCTTATGCCAGGGTACTGTTCATCGACTTCTCCTCTGCATTCAATACAATAAAACCGGACATATTGTTATCTAAAATGGTTCAAATGGGTACAAACCCATATCTTATTCACTGGTACTGTTCCTTCCTTAATAACAGGCAACAGCTGGTCAGGGTCAATAACACATATTCCCCCATGGTCACAACCAGCTGTGGTGCCCCACAAGGATGTGTTAGCTCTCCTCTGCTCTTCACACTCTATACCAACGACTGTGTTACTTCTGCACCCAACCACCATATCATCAAATTTTCTGATGATACTGCACTGGTAGCTCTGATGAAGGAGGGGAGGGGCGAACCTCTATGTGGAAACGGTGAATAATCTGGGAAAGTGGTGTGATTTAAATGCCCTCATCCTCAATACACAAAAAACTGAGGAGATTATCTTCGGCACCTCTCATGAGTGTCACATTACACCAATAATCATTAACAATCAAACCATAAAACAAAATTCATCCTTCAAATACCTTGGAGTGCACGTGGACAGTGACCTTTCCTGGACCTATCATGTAGACTATATCTGCAGCAAAGTACAGCAGAGAATCTACTTTTTAAGGAGACTTAGGTCATTCGGAGCGAGCAGCGAAATCCTGTTTCTTTTTTTTGTGTCAACGATTCAAAGTATCATGCAGTATGGAGGCGCAGTGTGGTTTGGGGGCCTCTCAGTCCATCTGAAGGCCAGGATTCTGCGGCTCCTGAGGATTTGTTCCAAATTGGTGGGACGTTCAGTGGAGAACGCGTTCACTGAAAGCCAAGTATTGCATATTGTCAGACTGGCTGACAAAATCTCCCAGCCACGCATGTGTTGCATGGGGAGTATCAACTCCTGCCCTCTGGGAGGCGCTATAGGGTCCCAGACTGCAGAAAGAACAAATATAAACACTCATTTGTTCCTCTGTCAATATCTCTGTTGAATCAACACAGGAAAGCAAAGAAGTGATAGTTCCTCCCCCCAATTTTTAATTTTTAATCTTACCCTTTTTACCTTGTCTATATATGTATGGTTATTTATGACCACTCTTGCAGGGAAGCCCCCCACCCCTCATATTAATTAATTAAGTATCTATGTTGTATTGATGTCTCTATGTTTATAGCTTTTGTTTTTAGGTTGTTGTGTGGTGATTGTTGGAGCTTGTATTGCAAGACAAATTTCCGTGTATACAGACAATAAAGTGCTATCTATCTATCTATCTATCTATCTATCTATCTATCTATCTATCTATCTATCTATCTATCTATCTATCTATCTAGCATGTTAATATGCTCACTTTCCTTCGTTGCAACCACATGCTACTTTGAAGGCACAAACACACACACACACACACACACACACACACTTGTGGTTGTCCATTGAATCCGATGATGAATGGTGAGTTTTCTGATGGCTGTATAGTTCTATCCTGGTTCCACAGGTTATATTGCAGGTGGGGCATGTATACATGGTATTGGTGTTACTGGCATTCATGGGTGTGGGTGTGTTGGTCTTTAAGCTTTTCTTCTGGCCTCCAGCAGAGCGCTGGCCTTGGTGTAGCTGGCCATATAGCACTCTGCAGGGCAGATGATTGTAGGGCATCCTTATGACATGCCCCAGCTGGGTGATTGTGGCCTCAATACTCTTGCAGCCTGTTCTCCTGAGGATCTCAGTGTGATGCGCTGGAGACAAAACATATGTGGTAGTGTTCCAGGGATTTGATGTGGCGGCCGTAAGTAACCCAGGCTTCACAGCTGTAGAGGAGGGTGGTGATGCAGACCACTTGGTAGACACCAGGTGTAGATCCAGGTAATTTTCACCATGGTCAGAGGAGAATACCTGGGCAACAATTTTTTTTAAGTGCTATAGGGGGTGCGCTCTCCCCAGTAGCACTATCTTCACCATGATGAGGTAGTTCTGGTGACATGGGTGGGCCCAGGATGACCAGCTCCCACACACACACACACACACACACACACACACACACACACACACACACACACACACACAGTAGAAAGAGACAATTATAGAGAGACATTTGAGGAAGTGTATTCTTGTGAATAACTTTCATTATACGTTGGCTTTGTTTATGTTGCCTGTTTATGTATCATTTCAATGTATACCTTAGTTCGAGGTTGTTTTGCATTTCAGAAAGGTTTTTCTTTAGAAAAACACAATGTGGCACTTAAATGCACTAAAATGTTTATTTTTTTATATTATATTATATTTTATTCAATTTAAGCAATAAAAATGTTGCTTTTCCTAAAAAAGGGAACCACTATTTTGATTTTCCCCCTGATACAGAATCAGTTAAAACTTAATTGACCCTTATATTTGTGCTTTAACAAAATTCAATTATATTCAATTACTGTAAGCAGTGTACACAACAAATTGCTTGAAAACATGAAAAAAATGACAGTGAGGTTAACACATACATGTATAAATATAACTGGATATCATGTTCAAGGATGGAGCCACGTTGATTCTAATGGCATTAGAGCCATGTGTGGCACTAAGATAATAAACTAGCATGGCGCTTCTAGATTTTTTTTTTCTCCATTTTTATTTGCTTAAAGTGTGAAGAAGAAAAAAAATCATTCCAAAAGAAACGGCTGTAATTGTTGTGTATTGGCTCACTGTGGACATTCAAATTAAAGCTAAAGAGAGAATGTGTAATCCCACGAGCCTCTGACTGTGAGTGTACATGTTTGCTGAGTAAACGTGTGTATTTAGATTTCTATGTGCACACCTGAATGAGTGTGTGTGTGTGTGTGTGTGTGTGTGTGTGTGTGTGTGTGTGTTAGTGAGTGTGCAGAGCTGTGCATGAACAACATCAGGCCTTCCGGCAGGATCCAACAAAACCAGGTCATAGAGAAAAAGTGAGAAATGGACAAAGACTGGGAGAATGAGTGTATGAGGGATTAAGGTAGGAAAGGGTCAAAGGGTTTTCATGCCCCTGCAGAAAAAAGAAAAAGAATAGTCATGAAGCGGATGGCTTACCTGAAGAGGAAACAGTAAGAGAGGGAGAGGGGGACAAGAGTGATTCTCACCACGATTTTCCACTGGGCACGTCTGTGCTGCATTCCGGCAGCGTTCCGGAAGTGGTTCCCGAATCGCATATTTTATTGTCTCTACAAGAACTTTACAGAACAATCATGTGTTTATTAAGCTAGTATCTACCTTCCACTCCAGGCACTCATGCAGTTGAACTCCATGCCTTCTCTTTTCTGGTGAAAAAAAAAGATCTGTGACATCTATTATGTTTTTCCACCTCCAAGATGAATCTCTCGTTGCCCGTGGTGTTGTAAAAGAGACATATACGATATTGGGGGAGTGGCTATTGGTTAATTTGCCTGGATGCTCTCGCTGTTTCACTTCCTGCCCGACTGTCCGAACGGCATCGCGTGAAAATAGACCTGGCGCACGCTTCTGGGACGCTCCGCGGCGCATCTGGTGGAGTATCAAGCATTGAATTGAATGGCTGCAATTGCTCGCGGGGGCTGCGCCGCATCTGGAACGCTGCGCCGCATCTGGAACGCAGCGCAGACGCGCCTGGTGGAAAATAGGGCTCAGAATACTCGGCATAATGCAGCTTCACAGCACACAGTGGCTCTCCATCCATAGCTGCATTACATCAGGCTGCTAAAACTGTCTGCAAGTGGGGTGTCTAAACTAGGCTAGAGAGTGAAACTGTTATAAAGATATATGGCAATGACAACTCGTAGATCATAGACGAGGTTTCCCTGGCCACCTGTTTCGTCTCTGGCTGAAACTCACGTGGGCTTTTTGACAACTAGATTAAAAGTGGATCAACAGAGAGGCATCATTCTAAGGCTATGTTTAGACGGAAACAATCTGAAGAGAAAACGCATAAGTGGCGTTGCGTTCTCACTTTTTATTCTGCCTTTAGATGAGCGTTTTGGGGGGGAAATCACAAACTGGCTTATCCACCTGGCGCGCTATTGGCAGGTTTAACGTGATGACGATAGAGAAGCGACCAAGCAGCTTCTTGTTTACATTCAACATAGCGGCCACCGAAGCGCAGCAACCCGTTGATGCCGCTGTTGCTGCTACGTCACCCGAATCGTCGGTCTGATTGGTTGAAGGACTATCCAATTGCGTACAGAGTCATTTGAACTATGACCGTTGATTACGCCTCTTGTGCAGAGAAAATACAAAGCAGACTCCCCAGACTAATGTTCAATCTTAAAAGATTGAGCTTGGTCTGGTGATAGCCAGTCTAGAGGAGGTGGAGTTATTGCTCTAAACAATGCACACACACACACACACACACACACACACACACACACACACACGTGGCACACACACATATGGCACATACACTCACCTAAAGGATTATTAGCAACACCCTACTAATATCGTGTTTGACCCCCTTTTGCCTTCAGAACTGCCTTAATTCTTCGTGGCATTGATTCAACAAGGTGCTGGAAGCATTCTAAACGAAATGTTGGCCCATAATGATAGGTTAAAATCTTGCAGTTTATGGAGATTTGTGGGATGCACATCCAGGCCACGAAGCTCCCGTTCCACCACATCCCAAAGATGTTCTATTGGGTTGAGATCTGGTGACTGTGGGGGCCATTTTAGTACAGTGAACTCATTGTCATGTTCAAGAAACCAATTTGAAATGATTGGAGCTTTGTGACATGGTGCGTAATCCTGCTGGAAGTAGCCATCAGAGGATGGGTACATAGTGGTCATAAAGGGATGGACATGGTCAGAAACAATGCTCAGGTAGGCTGTGGCATTTAAACAATGCCCAATTGGTACTAAGCGGCCTAAAGTGTGCCTAGAAAACATCCCCCACACCATTACACCACCACCACCAGCCTGCCCAGTGGTAACAAGGCATGACGGATCCATGTTCTCATTCTGTTTAAGCCAAATTCTGACTCTACCATCTGAATGTCTCAACAGAAATCGAGACTCATCAGACCAGGCAACATTTTTACAGTCTTCAACTGTCTAATTTTGGTGAGCTCATGCAAATTGTAGCCTCATTTTCCTATTTTCAGTGGAGATGAGTGGTACCCATTGGGGTCTTCTGGTGGTGTAGCCCATCCGCCTCAAGGTTGTGCGTGTTGTGGCTTCACAAATGCTTTGCTGCATACCTTGGTTATAACGTGTGGTTATTTGAGTCAAAGTTGATCTTCTATCAGCTGGAATCACTCGGCCCATTCTCCTCTGACCTCAAGCATCAACAAGGCATTTTCGCCCAGAGGACTGCTGCATACTGGATGTTTTTTCTTTTTCAGACCATTCTTTGTAAACCCTAGAAATGGTTGTGCGTGAAAATCCCAGTAACTGAGCAGATTGTGAAATACTCAGACCAGCCCGTCTGGCACCAACAACCATGCCACGCTCAAAGTTGCTTAGATCACCTTTCTTTCCCATTCTGACATTCAGTTTGGAGTTCAGGAGATTGTCTAGACCTGGACCACACCCCTAAATTAATTGAAGCAGCTGCCATGTGATTAGATTAGATAATTGCATTAACGAGAAATCTTACGTGTTCCTAATAATCTTTAAGGTGAGTGTACATACACACACACACACGCCACAACTGAATGTGAGGTTCTTAATTATACCAGCAATTAGTTCCTCCACTGACAGGAAAAGGACAACGACCACTTCTGTATTTATTTATTTTAAATTTATTTAATAACAAATTATTCACAATGATAAAATAGCAGGATAAAAAAAAAGTAAAGAAAGGCAGTTCACTGGTCAATTACAGTTTTTTACAATCACTTTGCTACTAATTTCAGAACCTGGACGTCATTTTTCAAAACTCTAGACACAAAACTCACAACGGTTATCACTTGTAACACAGGCTATCCAATGTTCAAAACATTGGATTGTGCATTCATATCTTTAAAGAAATATTGCACATGCACAATCACTGGTTCAAAAAACAAATTTATTGTGAAATACCATTGAAACGTTACTTTAGATCACCCACACACAAGCTACCCATAGTTTCACTGGGTCATCGTTCGTACAATCATTAAATATTGTAGTACAAAATAGGTGATACATGTTTCATTATGGTAATTCATGTAAATAAATCCCTGTAAAAGTACTGCAGTAGTAGAGAGAATACTACAGTGAGTGGAATCATTGAACACAATCTGAAACGTATTGATGAAAAACAATACAGTTCAATCACAACATAGGTTTATTTACGTAAATCAAAGCAAAATACATACAGTAATTGGCTACGAAACAGAAAAGACAGCACTGTAAAACATCAAATGCAGTGTTCCTCAACTTACTTGCACTGTAAAAAGCTATACAAAGGAGTGATTACTGTACTTCTACATATTCATCAACTCTGTCTTGTTGATTTGGCCACAGGTTCTCATCTACATCACAATGGATGTTTTCATTAGCCAAACATCTTGGAAAAAACCTTCGGGCATGGCGAATCCAGGCCTGACACTGGTCTGCCGTGATGTCATTGCATGAGTCATCCATGGCCTGGAGAAGAGTGACTTGTTCATGAGGGCGCCTATCATAAACCCTCCATCTCCATTTGGAGAAAAATTCCTCAATCGGGTTAAGGAAAGGAGAGTAGGGGGTAAATAAAGGGTGGTAAATTGTGCATGGGCCTGAAACCATGCTTGCACCATATGAGCATGGTGAAACCTGACATTATCCCACACAATGACATAGGTCACGCCATCAGCTCTACAGACCTGATCGAGCTCATCAAGGAAGGTTACAAGGAGAGCTGCATTATATGATCCAATACGAGGTCTGCGTCCCACCACACCATCTTCTGATATAGCCGCACACATGGTAATGTTGGCCCCACGTTGTCCAAGTACTTGGATGGTTGCCCGCTGGCCAATGAAATTCCGACCTCTCCTCCTTGTCTTGGCCAGGTTAAAGCCTGCCTCATCCAAATATATGAATTTGTGATGGTTTTCATCAGCATCCAACTCCATCACCCTCTAAAATACATTTTAGAAAGAAATTTACTGATAACTGTACAATGTAGAATTTTTAGGGAATTTCTTTGCAGCAGCCATCTTGAAACTGAACATACCTGAACATACTCTGTCCTCATTTGCTTCACTCTGTCTGCATTTCTTTCAAAATACACACGGTATAGTTGTTTAAAAGACACCTGTTGCCTTTTCAACATGCGTGCAATAGTCGGCAAACTTATGGATTCCACATTGTTAAACATGTCTTCATTGTCCAAGATATGCTGGCGAATTTCTGTAAGGCGAATATCATTTCTGGCCTGAACCAAAATCGACCACAGCCTGCTCTTGTTGGTCAGTCAGAATTTTGCCTCTGCCTCCCCTGTTTGGCCTAATCTCAATTCTACAGAGAAAATTACAGTAAGAACACACTTAGTCACATTACCTACTCTGTGATACACATTGGTATGCAGTCATTTGACAATTGAGAGTAGCATACTGTAATGTTTAGTGCATGCTGAAGACTTACCGGTTCTCTTTGCGGAAAATTCTGATTATAGAGACCACGGTTGATCTTCTGAGGTTTGGTTGAATCATAGTAGCCGCCTCAGTCATTGTCATTCCATGATTTATGACATGGTCTACAACTGTTGCTCGGATTGCATTGTACACTCTTTGTTGTTGCTGATGTCGCCGTCTTGGTCCGTGGCCTTGTCCTCCACCACGTTGCCCCATACCTCTCAAACGAGGCCCACGACCACCTCTCACCTGCTGCTTCTCTCGCTGGAAGCAGCAGGGTTCTGCAGGACGCAGCATGACATTGCAGGGCACCGCTGAGCTCAGCAGGGAGTGCAGCAGGACCACGGCGACAGCTGGAACCAGGATCTTGGTGCCAAAGTTCTCCAAGGAAATACGCTGGGGGAGTAAACTCCCCAGAAGCTAGGATTAGTAACAAGCATTTCTGGGACGGGATACACACAAATAGCAATAGTAATAGAAAGGGAGAGGAGAGAGCAGCTCAGTGTGTCAAAGGAAGGAAGTCCCCCGGCTGTCTAGAACTATAACATCGTAACTATAACAGCGTAACTAAGAGAGACAGGTCATAAGGAGAGGTAGCTTTTTCGGGCTTAGAACTCTCCCCCTGCCGGATCGGGCTTGGCTGGCCTGCCTCCCTCTACTTGTGAACTCAATCATCAGTAACGAGTTGGCAGAATTGGAGAAGCAATTCCAAGGACCTGCATCCATACAGTGCAGTACTGTCAATACTGTAAATAGTCTGAAAATGTGGTACATGGTACTATAGAAACAGTGTCTGATACAGTTTTTTAATCGCTTTGGTACAATTTTTTTTTAAAGTAAGGTGTACATTTTCAAAACTCTTAGTACAAATATCCAAACTGATCACACTTGTAACGCAGCTAGTCATTCTTTCAAAACCTGATGTAATGTTTTCAGTCCACATGATCATCGTTTCAAACACAAGATTATTGTAATATGTAATGAGAATTTGGTTTAATCACTGAAACACAACAGTATGATCTTCTTTCAGTTTAGTACTTTTAACAGTCAGTTCATCCAACAGCAAACAATGCAAGATACAGGTTTCAAATCAGCCTTAGAAGTGCTGAAATCAATATGCTATAGTACTATAAAATACATATTACACAGTTACACATTAGGCAATACACTTACATTACTTACATTTACATAATCTATCATTTCCAAAATATCTCTCCTATGTGTAATCAAGTGAAGGATCAATGAAGACATCCTCTACAATCATTTGGGCAAATTAGTTTTTATTTTTCAGATATAATTGTAACAGTTATATTTTCTATAATGTAACTAAATGAGAACAAAACATAACAATTAGTGCACACATTACATTAATTTGGCTCAAGCCTGTCATTTGGCCATAGATTCTCGTCCACATCACAATGAATGTTTTCATTGTTCAAGCACCTTGGAAAAAATCTTTTGGCATGACGAATCCATGCTTGACATTGGTCTACATTGATGTCATCACATGCATCATCCATGGCCTGAAGGAGGGTGGCACGCTCAAGGGGATGGCGATCATAGACCTTCCACCTCCATGCTGAAAAAAATTCCTCAATAGGGTTGAGGAAAGGAGAGTATGGAGGCAGGTAGAGGGTCATGAATCGAGGATGGGTCTGAAACCATGCTTGAACTACCTCTGCGTGGTGAAAACTGACATTGTCCCACACAATTACATATGTGACCCCTTCACCTTGACAGGCCAGCTCAATTTCATTGAGAAACTCAATAAGATGTGCAGCATTATAGGAGCCAAGTAATGGCCTACGTCCTAGGACACCATCTTCAGAGATAGCTGCGCACATAGAGATGTTTCCTCCACGTTGTCCAGGCACTTGGACAGTGGCCCGTTGGCCGATAATGTTACGTCCACGGCACGAAGTTTTTGGCAAGGTTAAAGCCCGCTTCATAAAAACACAAACGTACTTGTGATGGTTCACATCAGCGTCAAGCACCATAACCCTCTGAAAAATATAATTTGGTTAGTTCTTTTTATAGTGTTGTTCCAATATACATAGGATGTAAGTGATGCTTCAAATAGTAACAGTAAAACAATATACAGTATAGTGCTGTACCTGAACATACTCAGCCCTTAGTTGTTTCACCCGGTCATTGTTTCTCTCAAAAGGCACCAGGTAAATGTGTTTCATTGATACCTGGTGCCGCTTTAAAAGGCGGGCTACTGTTGGTAGGCTGATGGATGCCACATTGGCAAAGGTGTCATTGTTCTCCTCAATTTCCAATTTCCTTACAGCCGTATATCATTCCTGGCCCTCACCATTTCCACCACTGCCAACTCTTGCTGGTCGGTCAGCACACGGCCACGACCACCACTATGGGGTTTTCTGTTAATTCTAAGCATAGAACGGAGAATACTATCAATATATCATGCTGTACAAATACTGTAACATGTTAACATGCATTACAATTTACTGTGAATGTAACACTTACCGGTTTTCTTGGCGAAAGGTTCGGATGATAGAATTGACCGTTGATCTTTTTAGATTTGGCTCAACTAATCTGGCAGCTTCTGCCATAGTAAGGGCCTCGGTTCACCACATGATCAACGGCGTGATCGCCCGGACTTCATTAGAGACAACAGTTCTGCCTCCCCCTCTCCGATGACCAGCCCTTTGCGATGGGCCCCGGCCCACCTCTCCGACGATCCCTCGTCCACGAGCGCTCTTTCAATGCCTGCTGTCTATCCTGGTCCATGTTGAAAGAAATTGCCAGTGTTCAGACCCTCTTACTTATATCTAATGACCAATTGTGGTTACCCCATCTGAAATCAATTAGCAATAACGAGTTCTCATCAGGTGTGGTTATTTTATATGTTCTTACAAACACACATTTTATTTCTATAGTTCTCAAAATCCATATACTGTATTGCTGAAATGGAAAATATATAAGGTTTACCAAATGGTTAAGTGATTAACCATTAAGATCAGTTGGATTAAGTGTTGGTCAAATGTATTTACACAAATCAGATGAGAAGCATATTATAAAAAGTATTGTGAGCATTGCATTGTGAAAGACAGTTACTTCATATGAAAGGTAAGTCTTGATGACACACTGATTAGGTGTGGTGAAAAAGTGAATGTGTAATTTTGTGCGTTGTACTTAGTCAATTGAACATGTGATTACATGTTTGAAAAAAAAAACTTTTTGATGATCTGCTTTGAGTTTTGTACTAACAGTTGTGAGGTTTTACCACATACTTGCGATAATAGTACCAAAGCGAATAAAAAAATGTATGTAATGTAAACAGTAGTACATTACAGTAAAGAATGATGATGAAATATTACATCCATAGATGATGTAGTCTAATTGGTTCATGTTCCACACTAATTGGTGACATGTGAATCTTGTTATCTTGAAACTTTCATGATCTAAACATGGAATATTGTGTGTCTGTTTCCATAGAATTATGCATTAAGAGTAATGCAACAGTTACTTATCATTTTGAGTAGTTGTATCGATTGATAGTTAGATGATTATAATGGAATGAATAGACAATTATCTAAAATGTAATGTGTGAATTGCTTTTTGAAATAGTAGTACTTTGATGTTAAGTTGTGTCATATTGAACAGGTGATCTTTGTTAAATGAACAAATGATCTTTGGTTTATGTGCATTGTATCCAAGCAATTGAAAAAAGTGTTAGAGTTTTGAAAAATGTTTATATATACATTTATATCATTGGTTGTGAGTTTTGTGTCTAGAGTTTTGAAAAATTACGTCAAGGTTCTGAAATTAGTAGCAAAGTGATTGTAAAAAACTAACGAGGGGTGGGAAAAATAATTCTTAGATGCATTGCGATTCTCTCTAGAATGATTTGATTATCGATTCTGATAAGTTAATAATCGATTTAAAAAAAAAAGTGTGTTAAATGTGTTGATTTTTATTTAAAAGTTACGGTCTCCAGACAAGTACAAATCAGAAAACAGAGTGACTGAAAGAGGATGGGATAATGGACAACAATTTAGAGTTTAGGCAAGAGTGCAGAAAAAAACCCCACAAAAATGGCCAAAATGAAGAAAAAAAATTTGTATATATACACATGATTTAATAAGACATACATAAAATAATTGGCAAAACACATATAGGCTGTTCATCTATTTTATCTTAAAAAAAGCTTAATCTGACCACCTCATGTTTCATGTTCTAAGAAGCCAATTATCCACCTTTAAACATGAGTGAGCCTCTGACATGGAAAATTACTGTGAGGTGACTTTCACAAGCATGTTTAAGGCTTAAAGGTCCCATGACATGGTGCTCTTTGGATGCTTTTATATAGGCCTTATTCCTCATTTCCACCAGATGCGTAACGGCTGCGGACCGGCTCCGCTGCATGTCTGCTGCGTGCTCCGCCATCCGTCAATACCCACCAGGTCTGGATTTCTTGCGGCACGGCTAACTGACAGCTGTAGTCACGAGGACCCACAAGTTCTGGCGAATTCACGTAGAATAGAACCACAAAACCAACAACAGTTAGTTTCCATCCAGGGAAACAGCTCTCTGCTGTGTTTTCAAGGTGTAGTGCAGGGAAATATGATCCGCCGTGAGTACGGTGTATTTTATTTAGAAAATTAATCGGATGTTTTATTTTGCTCGACTTCCTGTCCCGCACTATCTGCCGTGTGCTGAATTACTGCGGAGCTCTCTGGCGTCCAGCAAAAATAGAAGCTCTGCGTATCTGCTGCGGAGGGCTGTGGACCGCCGGAGCTGGGACGCAGGATGGGGGTGTGGCCTTGACCAACTGCCACTTTGCTCGTTTGAAAGCCATGATGTCTCTCTCTCATGGGTGGGCCAAATTCTCTGGGCAGGCAAAGCAGAGAAAGGGGATTGGCCCATCTGAGCTTTCATTTTCTCAAAGGCAGAGCAGGATACCCAGGGCTCGGTTTACACCTATCGCCATTTCTAGCCACTGGGGGAACATAGGCAGGCTGGGGGAACGCATATTAATGTTAAAAAACCTCATAAAGTGAAATTTTCATGTAATTTAAGCATTACTAAAACCTCAGCAGACAAAACATTTCATTAAAACTTGTGTGTGACAAATACTGTATATGTCTAAAGTAGGGCTGGGCAACGATTAAAAGTTTTAATTAATTAATCGCGATTAATCGCATGATTTCCCTGATAAATCATGATTAATCGCACTGTTATACACAAAATCCAACCTGATCTCACAGAATTCCGTGAAATGAACACGGCCCTTA
Organism: Perca fluviatilis; assembly: GCF_010015445.1. Lineage (NCBI taxonomy): Eukaryota > Metazoa > Chordata > Actinopteri > Perciformes > Percidae > Perca > Perca fluviatilis. The sequence continues at coordinate 11,160,259 of NC_053121.1, read as the reverse complement.
ACTCAAAATCCGTGGCAGTTTCACTGAATTGCAACAAAATCCTTTAAACTGCCACGGAATAATTCCGTTAAATGAACACGGATCGCCAACGGATCGCCAAATTCGTGATGGGCCCACGGAAGAATTCCGTGAAATGAACACGGATCGCTGAAAAAGAAACACAGGCTTACGTGACACGCGAAAAGAACGGAGCGGTTGGGTTCAGGAAAAGGTCGTGGGTGGGCTTACGGTTCAGTGACACGCGACAAGAACGGGACGGTTGGGTTCAGGAAAAGGTCGTGGGCGGTTCTGTGCCACACGCGGGACATGCTTAAAATAAAAAAAAAAAATAAACACAACTGACAAACGCCACACGCGGGACACAAACTCCGCTCTCTTGGGTGAAAGTCCTGTGTTTTACCCATCAACCACCCCAACCAACCTCCTTACGCGGAATTCCGGCCTTACATACTACTCACTACCGTGCTACGTCATCTTCTCATTGACACACAAAATTTTCACACATTCCGTACCACCACCACGGAATGAGCTGTTACCAGACCGTGCCCATTTTACGGAATTCAGTGAGACTAGGCTGGCAAAATCCAATAATGAAGTCAAAAGTAGCGTATAGCGCAATTTTATTTTAAATGTTCTGCCATATAAACGGAAGTACCATAACATTTGTCCCGCAAACACTTAACATCAGCATTTCTTTTATACAGTAGCAGATAAATAAAATATTTAGTGTAAATCTCAACTTAAACAATGTAATCAAAGAAAATACAAAATTAAAGCTTATTGCCACTGCCAGGGCATTCATGTTATCCTGTTTATTTATATATATATATATATATATATATATTTATATATATATATATATATATATATATATATATATATATATATACACACAGACACAAACACACACACACACACACACATTATGGATTTTATGTTCCTTACAGAAACGTGGCAAAGGGAAAATGAGTTTGTTCATTTAAATGAGCTCTGTCCTGTTGGCTGCTCTGTTACGGGGGGCGCCCGCATGGCACGCCGTGGAGGTGGGCTTGCTGCTGTGCATCGTGACAGATTCATATGTAGAGCCATAAACTCTGAAAGTTTTTCCTCTTTTGAATCACAGATGCTCAAAGTAGGTTCTTTTAACACTTTTTATAGTGTGTTGATCTATCGCCCTCCCGGCCCGGCAAACGTCTTTCTTACTGATTTTACTGACTTCCTGTCGTCTATCATCAAACTGGAAAAGGTCTTAATTATTGGAGACTTTAACCTGCATATTGATGATTCTACATGTAACACAGCTGCTGATCTCCTTTCTATCACAGACTCTTTTAATTTTACTCAACACGTTACTGGACCTACACACATTAAGGGTCACACCCTGGACCTTGTCTTCTCTCTTGGTCTAGATATAGCAAATGCACGTGTGGAAGATGTTCTTGTGAGTGATCATAGTTGTGTGTTTTTTGAGATTAACTTTCCTCTGGATCCTCCGCCCCTGAGAATTAGGGCCCAAAGGCGGATTATAAATCATGATGCTGCTGAGAAGTTCTCTGCCTTGTTCGACCCATGTTCTCTGATGGGATGCAGTGATGCAGATGTTTTTATCCAGTCTTTTCATACTCAGTGTTTAACAATTTTAGATAAAATAGCACCTGTTAAATCAAGCATTATCCCTCATAAAAAATCCTGTCCTTGGATTGATGAAACAATCCAAAGTTTTAGGAGAAATTGTAGAAAAGTTGAACGTCTCTGGAAAACTACTAAACTTGTGGTTCATAGGATTCACCTTAAGGAACTAAGGGTTACTTTAAACGAGATGCTGAGAAAGGCCAGAACTTGTTTCTTTTCTCAGCTTATATCCTCAAATAAGCACAACCCCAGAATTTTATTTGACACCATTAATGCTTTAGTGTCTCCTTCTGGCCCACAAGCAAGTGTGTCTTCTAAATCGGACTGTGATGAATTCCTCCACTTCTTTGTGAATAAGATCAGAGATGTTAGGACCAACATCTTACCATCACTTCCTCAGAACTCTGCATGTCACTTGCCTCCCGCTCATTTTTGGTCCACTTTTAAACCTGTGACACTGAATGACATAATTTCTCTGCTACAGACTTTGAAACCCTCATCTTGTCCTATGGATGTTGTCCCTACTGTGCTATTTGTTCAAGCTTTTGACTCCATTGGCCCCTGCATTGTTGAGATGCTAAATACCTCACTTTTAACTGGTGTCGTTCCTAGTTTTTTTAAACATGCTGTTGTTAAGCCTGTACTTAAAAAGCCCACGTTGGACCCACTTCAACCTAAGAACTACAGGCCAATATCAAAACTACCTTTCATGTCAAAAATTTTAGAAAAAGTTGTAGCAGAGCAACTCACCCTTTTCTTAGAGAAGCACAAGCTGTTTGATAAATTCCAGTCTGGTTTCCGTAAAAGGCATTCTACGGAAACTGCACTTTTAAAAATCTCTAGTGATATTATGATGTCAGCTGATTCAAAGGATTTTACAGTTTTGGTCCTATTGGACCTTTCTTCTGCGTTTGACACTATAGATCATACCATTATGATAAATAGACTTCGTGATTTGGTTGGTATGTCTGGATCAGTTTTAAAATGGTTCTCATCCTACCTTTCTGGTAGACGTTTTAGTGTTCAGGTTAATCAGATATTGTCTGAAACTGCAGAGTTGTCGTGTGGGGTACCTCAGGGGTCTGTCTTGGGACCTATTCTGTTCCTCTTGTATATTTTTCCTTTAGGACAGATAATTAGTCAATTTGGAGACATATCGTACCATCTCTATGCGGATGATATCCAACTTTACTGTTCTTTTAAGGAAACTGAGTTCTCCAAACTGTCATCTTTAATAAGCTGTTTGTCTAGTATCAAACAGTGGTTATGTGACAACTTTCTGCTTTTGAACTCAGAAAAAACAGAAACTCTAATTATTGCCCCTGAAAGTCGTATCCCTGAGATAAAGCATCATATTGGGGACTTAGGCTTGTCTGTCCAGCCGAGTCTCAGGAGCTTAGGTGTGGTTTTTGACTCAGCTATGTCGTTGGATCACCACTCTAAACTATTGGTTAGGAACTGTTTCTTCCACCTGAGAAATATCTCTAAGTTAAGACCACTTGTCACTAAGGATGAATTAGAGATGATCATTCATGCTTTTATTTCTTCACGCTTAGATTACTGCAACAGTCTTTTTACTTGTCTGAGTAAGAATCAGCTTTATCGTCTCCAGACTGTTCAGAACTCTGCTGCAAGGCTTTTAATGCACATTAACAAAAGAGCACACATCACGCCTGTTTTAGCAGCTCTTCACTGGTTACCAGTCCAGTATAGAATTCAATTTAAAATCCTGGTCATTACTTTCAGAGCCTTGCACGGTCAGGTTCCTTCATACATCTCTGATTTGATACAGCTACATACCCCCACCCGTAGTCTGAGATCATTAGGTCAGATGCTATTAATGGTTCCCCGCACTAATTTTAAAACTAGAGGTGATCGGTCATTCCAAGCAGTGGCTCCTAGGCTGTGGAATGACTTGCCTCTCTCGCTACGTTGTGTGGATTCTGTCGAATCTTTTAAGGGGCAGCTGAAGACTCTGCTGTTCAAGCAGGCTTTTGCTTAGTCGATGGGTTTTCTATGGTTGTTTGTTATATTTTCTGTTTGTATTTCAATGTGCTCGTATTGTGACTTCTTGTGTTGAATTGCATTTCGTTGTGAAGCACTTTGTGATTTTTATCTGTGAAATGTGCTATACAAATAAATTTACTTACTACTTACTTACACACTACCGGTCAAACGTTTTGACCGGTATGAAATGTTGATGCCATGGGACCTTTAATATGTAACATTTCTGCATTAAAATGTCTAAAAATGCCTATACACTACTGGTCAAAAACCCTTCTTCCAGTCTTCAGTAGTCCATTGGCAGTGTTTCTCTTTTTCTTATTCTGACGTCTTAACAATGGCTTTCTTGCTGCAACTTGACCTATCCAACCTGGAGCTCGAAGTCTTCTCTTTACAGTTGAAACTGAGACTTGCTTATTACGACCACTATTAAGCTGTGCTTGAAGCTGTTGTCCTGTGAGCCGCCTATCACGCAAGCTGTTGACTTTGAGAAACTTGTCTTCTGATTCTGTTGTGGCTTTGGGTCTGCCAGACCTCTTCTTGTCAGAGTTTCCCCCAGTTTCTAAGTGCCTTTTGATGGTGAAGAACACACTGACACCTTGACTTTCTTTGCAATTTCTCTGTAGGAAAGACCAACATTCTTAAGTGTTATGATGGTGTCTCTCTTCCATTGTTAATTGCCTTTTCCCCGCCATTTTTATGGCAACACACTACTTTCTGCAGTACAATACTGTTCAAATAATGCTCACGAGGGTACGGTACCACAGTGTGTTCCAAAAATACTGTTATACAAACAGAGGGGGTTGTAAGTAATCCAGAAAAGTTGGAACACCTGTGGGAATTGGTAGCACCAACTTTCAAAGCTTGATCAACCTCCATTTCTGCCGAACAGCTTTACATTGTTAACCCATTTCTTGTTCCCTGTAAAAGGCCTTTTTGTAAAATTCTGAAATGTACATTATTTTTCAGTTTTGGGTAACCTTCATTTTTTTTTTAACCTCAGGCAGTTCACCACTTACCATTTCAAACTATTCATTGGACTTGAACTGCTAAAATTTCAATAAAAAAACTAGAAAAATTGGGGTGTTCTAAAACTTTTGACCAGTAGTGTGTGTATATATATATTATATATATATAAAAAACAAAATCCTGAGCCACAATCATAACATTAAAACTGTAACTCCGAGGTAATTATGGTTACCCAGTGATGTCCAGTAGTCCCCAGTGAGAGCAACAGCGGGTGCACATTGTAAAGTTGTCGCTTTTGCAGTCCTCTCCTTTTTATAACAACTCGTGTATTTTTCTTGTTATGGTGTGTCTTGAGGGAATCTCGATTCTCAGAATGTTTCTCAGACTGACGTCCTCCACAATAGTAATCGGCCTGCAGTCTGTAGCTATCCACTTCGCTATGGCATTTGTTAGCTTCTCTTGCCTTTGTTTATCTATACTTCTCCCACACGCTGCATCTAACGTAGTCTGCCGAAGCGCCACTGTGCGTATTGCACTTAGGTGATATTTCAGACTGGAAGTACTCTGGCGATAAGAAAATTCAACTTTGCAGTGGTTACAAATAACTTTGGTTCTGTCGACTGCGCCGTCTGGAAGAACTTTAAAATGAAAATGGCCATGTAAAAGTTCCGTACCCTTCTCCATGTTTGTTTATCCGCCAATTCTTTTCTTTTCTGCTTCCTGTAAGCCAGGGGTGTCAAACTCATTTTCACTAAGGGCCACACTGGAAAAAGAGAATCACACCAAGGGCCAGACATGTAGAGTTTATTGATGTGCTTTTGCTACTGCATGTCACTTTTTTTTTAAACATTTTGGTAGCTTTTTTCCCGCATTTTTGTGGCTTTCTCAGACATTTGTCACCCTTTTGTAAAGTTGTTGCTTTTTCCGACATTTTTGTACGCTTTTTTCACATTTTTGTTGACATGAAGCCCTACAAAAGTAATCAAAAGAGTTCCTTAGCAATCATAGAATATAGCTAATCAAGCAAAACAATTATAAATTTTTTTTAAACAACAACTTGTTCACAGCCTGAATATGAAAACTCTCTCTGCTTCTATGGGAATTTCTCAGTCGGCAAATCTGCCATATTCTGCTTTGAATTTCAGGTAATTGCAGTTTAAAAAACACTTTATAGTGTTTTTGGTTTGGCGCACAACTACTTGGGCCAAAATGTATTGTGAACCCAAATTGATATACGGGCCGGATCTAAATCTGCAACGGGCTGGATTTGGCCTGTGGGCCTTGAGTTTGACACATGTGCTGTAAGCGCAGCAGCAGTCAGCAACAGACTTTTACAAAATAAAAGCCTGTGAGCAACAGACTTTTACAATAATAAAAGAAATAATAAAAACGTCTAATTGTGGGTCTAAAACCAACCAGCCAACAGTTTGCAAGTCTGCACACCCGATAAGAAGGAGAAACACAGCTACTTTTAAACATTATGAAAGACTGGATATCAACAGGTTTTTGGATATGCGCAAACATCGCTATGCCGACCTTTTCAAGAAGCTGATTGAAGGAATGAAAGAGGGATGCTGTGTTCTCACGGTCCAACAAGTCCACCACCGCTGGTAAACTTGCAACCCGGTCTCACTCGAAAGCGTACAAATAACACGGGTTTACAGCCGTGCAATGTGTACGCCAAAGTGAAATTCTACGTGCATTACATACGCGGAGCGCTCCAATTGAAGTAAGGGGGACGGGTGCGTTTTATATGCACGCAGCTTGCGTCACCACGTTGTGTGTTATCGCGAGAACAGAATCACACACAAAAACATAAATATGGTTGGGTTTAGAAAAATAATGCAGGGAAAGGCTTTAGTAACACAAGAAAGTCACAAAAGCACACTAATAAACGGTTGGGTTTAGGGAAGAAACATTGGGGAAGGCTTAACAAAAAAACACTACAAAGTCGCTAAAACGCGCCACATAAACACGCTAATAAACGGCCTAACAAAAAAAAAAAAAAAACGCTGAAAATCGCCAAACACGGGATGCTGAAAATCGCCAAACACGGGACACGAACCCCGGTCTCCTGGGTGAAAGTCCTGTGTTTCACCCATCCACCACCCCAACCAACCTCCTTACGTGGTCCCACGTCCCTTTATACTATAAACGCAGCGGTTTCCATTACTGTAATTGGAGCGCTCCACGTATCTACTGCACGCACAATTTCACTTTTGCGTACACATTGCACGTATTTCACAGGTAGAAACCCGATTGTTTTTGTACGCTTTTCAGTGAGAGTGGGCTGTAAACTTGATAACACTGGTAAAAAAAATCTTATTTTGCACGGCTTCATGTAAACAGGAATATTAGTGGAATATTCCCTTTCATTAGCCATGTAAACAGCTTAGGCGGAATATTGTCTTTTTCGGAATAAAGGCAAAAACCGGAATATTATGTGCATGTAAACGTAGTCAGTGTTGCTTGAACAGAAGACAGTCACTACGTTTACAAGCAGCCAATAACCCGTTCAAAACCGGAATATTAGCAATAACCCAGTCGCGCATGGCCATGTAAACACCGGCAAAAACACGAATATGCTCATGTCTCTGTTTTTAAAAACCCGAAAATGATCCCTGGGCACAGCACCACACTTTTGGAGCGAGGAGGAAACCAATTTCTTTATTAGTGTGGTGAAAACCATGAATATAATGTCTTTTGTAGACGGCAGAAAGTACCGAGATAGTGAGATTTATAAGAAGGTGACCGAAAAGTTACGCGAAGCAGGGTTTGTACGGACGCCAGACCAAGTCAAGCACCGCTGGAAGACGCTGAAAAAGGCATACTACAAGGCGAAGAAACAAAACGGTACTAGCGGGTCCGACCCGTCTTCTTTCCCCCAGTTCGATGGAAGCGTCGCAGTTTACATCAGGATATTGCCAATTGATTACAAATTCCATGTATACGGGAGTAACTCTCTCTGCTCACGCATGTAAACGGGTTATTCCGAATGTTTCAGAAACCCGAATAGTAACCTTAACCCGACTATAACCCGAAAATTGACAGCTTGTAAACATAGTCAGTGAGGTTAGTTAGTTCCAATGTTAATGGGGAAGGACACTGCTTCCTTCATTCTGTAACCAAAAGGTAGCCTGGCATCAACGGGTTGCTGCGCTTCAGGTGGCCGTCATGTTGAATGTAAACAAGAAGCTGCTTGCTGTCGCTGTGCTATCGTCATCGTGTAAAGCCCACCTCAACAGTTGTGATTGGTGCCTCGATTTGGAAAAATTGAAAATGGGTTTGAATGGGCTCTTGGCCAGACTGACTTGCAGAGCAAATCTCAAATTTGCTGGAAGTTTGTCAGGTTTTTCCCAGGCTAACCAAAAGGCAGCAGCCGCCACAAAACCAGTGATCCCATTTACACCTGGGATTAATGGCCTATATATATTTCGACATGTTATGTGGATAGTAGTCCGGAAAACGGATGTACATTGCTGGGATAAAGCCTGACATCCCTGAATCCGTGACTGTCCCTTCCCTTCCCTCTTCCAGGGTATATACAGAAATCCTAAATGTAATAACTTTTTTTTCCATAGATTTTAAGTTCTCATCGCCACTTCCGAGTTCCAACCTGTTGCATCTGCGACACACTTCAACTTAAATTTACTATGCATTGATTGTGAAATTGCACAACTAAACAGTTTGTGATAACTCCGTGGACCGCTGTGTCCAGTGACAGACAAAAAACAAAAAACGGCCCTGGCATTTCCACCCACCAGCGGCCCACCGGTGTGTGTGTGTGTGGGGGGGTGGTCGCAGATAGAACTTTTGACGCACGGAAAGACCTCGCACTTTTGATAGCCCCAGTGATGGTGAACGTAAACTCTCATGCTATAAACAACTGCACCAAAACATAGACTTATAAAAAAAGTAATGAATCATCAGAGCCAACCTCATCCATTATAATATAATATTCGGAAGTAGCCAAACTTACTGTACTACACTCCCTCCTGCAGCTTTGGTCTCCATCTCTGTTGCTTCTGGTAATCCACATTCAGACCCACAGCGCGCTTGTTGTTCTGTGTTGGTTAGTTCCATAGATTCGTTATCCATGTCTATCTCTTCATCCTGCTCTTGCTCGTTTTGTTCTTCCTCATATTCCACTGTCCTGTCTCTCTCCCTGGTGTGCTGGCTCAGATGTGTCGCTAACATTCTAGCTGTATTAGCGCTAATGCTAGCTGAAGCTGCACTTGAGTTTAAAAAAAAAAAAAAAGAGTCATTTTGCAGCATTTTTCAACGTCAGTGAAAAACCGTGCTCTGTTATATTTCTCTCTCTTTTTCTCTGCCCCCTCCCCCTCCCCCCTTGATGCCTCGATTAATTTTTTTGTCAACAACTTCCAACCATAGCTTACAACTTAAAATGTTCTACTTCCAACCACCACGCTGACGCAGACGCGGTCTACTCGGGTCTACTTGATTCTGTCTTGAAATTCCCAGAAGGCATTGCTTCATTTTAACTTTTGCAAACAAATATTCAAATAAAAAAAATGCAGGTAGATTTGTTTTATTTCAAACCATGCACATTTACGTTTTTGAACATCTGATCTGAATAAATAATTTTGCTACAAAACAATACAGACTGATGTAAAAGTTCGTGACTCTAGAGGGTAACCATGACTGTGATATCAAGAGACTCATATGTGGTATAAATACAAATCAGATTACATAACTAATTGGTGTGAAGGGTTTGGGTAAATTTGGCTATCGTTCGGCAAAAGAACTTCGTTATTAATGCTTAAAAGGGGGCCGAAAGAAATTACATGGGCCGCTGTTTACAATTAAGTGACCGCATGGCTGTGACAATCATGCGGCTCTCTGATTGGGCTGCGAGCTCTGCGCATCTGCAAAGTTCCGCGCGACGATATGCCAAAATGCTCAGGCGCCAATTCGGTTAATACATGGTGTGTAATTCAGATAAACGGGGTGGGAAGAAAGTTCAAGAGACAACAATGGTGGTGGCTGCACTTATTGAATTATTAACACCTACTTGTGCAGCAGGAAGCCACCACTTAAGATAAGATAGTTTGTATACTGTGTATTGACTACCTCTGACCAGCCCTAGAACGTTTAAGTTGCAGAAAGCAACCTTTCCCCAGCACCTACATGAGTCATAACTCTACCCTCAGCCACTTTTCATGTACCCCAGTATGGACAGTTGGACAGCTCTTGGCAAAGTTGGGGCTTAAGACACCAGCGTAGCCAATGTGTTATTATTCCAATAGCATTTGAACAGTGTTTAAAATATATATATTTGCATTAAAAATATGTTTTCCATCCGTAGTCATTTCATTTTGACTTCGAGCTTGATATTGTAAACCAACCTTTTATTATATTTTTTTCATTTTGTGCACTTTGTGCATTTTTCTCTCTCTTGTAATGTCCTGTTATGTCAGCTCTGTGAGGTCAAAGGTGTGAAATTGACAGGAAATTATTGTTTTATTGTGCTATTAAAAATCCCTGGCCAACCACTGCAGAGGTGGGTGACACCTGTGGACCTCATTGATTGGTAGGAACTTTTTATTTATTTTTTTAAGATCAATTTTTCATTTATTTTTTATATTTAACAAAAACAGAACAGACAAACACACTTGAGCAAGAACAACCCCGCTCTCCCACCCCCACCCTCTGCGGTCTCGAGGAAAAGAAAGAAAAAACAGAAATCACACCTTGCCTAGTCGCCCTCCTCTACTTCTTGTGATGCTGAGGTCATTAGGACTGATACTTTTGCTGCTGCACTTTTCCATAGGTCTATAGTAGATGATTTGACTTTGTTAATCCTTGCTGTAGAGAACTGAAGCATAACTATGTCCATAAAATATGCCAACCACTGTTTTATACAAAGCGCTGAGCTATCATTTTCTTGGTCGCGGTTGAGCCAGCTATGGTAGGAACTTTGCTGAACTCGCATCTGAAAGACCTCTCCAAAACTCACATAAACATCTTAAAGGGGTGATAGAATGTAAAAAACGATTTTTACCTTGTCATAGTTGAATAATGACAGTTTAGTGGGTAACTAGGACATACATAGAACCTCAAAATCCCATTGACACCTCTTTCCTCTGCAAATCTCACAATTTGAAACTCTGAAAATGGGCAAATCTCAACGAGCCGCCTAGTTGACATCAACTCGGCGGCTCCTCCTCATTTGTCTCTAGTCTCTCTCTTTGTCACGCCCTAACATTTGCATAGGCTACACAACTGACCTGAGATCAGTTAATCTTCTGACTCTAGGTCGGGCAGATCTCTGAAATTGTATACATTGTTCATCTGCTATTTTACCATTAAATTCACTTTAGAGACTTTTTTTATGCGAGAAATCAACTATGTAGAGTTGTAAAATTGATGTCCAATTGCAAATTTTGTCCGACTGTGTGTCCAATTGCAAATTTTGTTCAGCAGCCAGTGCTGCCTGTGTTGCTGCCTCGCTGCCTGGCCTGCCTTCCTTCACAGACTCCGGCCTGCTGTGAGGTAGATTGAGCTCCGTCACGGCTGGCAGCCCACGGCACTCCATACCCGCGCAAAGTCACAGTTTTTTGGGTTAATGGACTACCAAACGCCACTGCCTGGACAGAGCTTCAGGGCCTGAAGCTCCCCTCTTCCTGCTAAATGGCCGGTGTGTGTGAGTGAGAGCACGGTCAGCGAGCTTGTTATGCCAGCAATCTCTTACCACAGGTTCCAGTTAATCTTATAATGTGTGTAATTATAATGTGTTGAGTTATTTAAACAAACAATCGGTGAAATAAACGTCTCTTGTCCACGAGTCTCATTGATAGAGCCTGCGGCTGGATGGAGCTCTATCAATGAGAGCTAGCTAGCCTCCTCATAGAATTCCTGTGAAATTCACAAAAACGTATAAAATTGAAATCAGACACCATTGTTAGCTTTATAAGACCTTAGGGTAGAGGTTATATAAGTGGCGTGACGAAATTCAAACTGTAAATATACTCTAATTACGCCGAAAATGAAGCTAACTAGCCGCAATCTGTACACATAGGATTGAAGGGACAGTCGCAGCTAACGAAACCCCTAGTGTTCACAAAAAATCATTAAATTGAAATCTGACACCATTGTTAGCTTTATAAGACCTTGGGGTAGATGTTATATACGTGGTGTGACAAAATTCAAACTGTAAATATACTATAGTTATGCCGAAAGTGTAGCTAGCTAGCCGCGATATTTTCCCATTGTATTGAATGGGATACATAGCTAGCTAGCTGCTCCTCCTAACAAGACCCCTCACGTTCATAAAAATGCCTTAAACTCAAATCGGACTGTTAACTTTGTAAGACCTTGGGGTAGCTGTGATATAAGTGTTGTGACGAAATTCAAACTGTAAATATATTATAGTTATGCCGGCAGCCGGCCGCGGAGCCCCGGTAGTGCAGTAATCCACAAAGGGTGACTTTGCCCTGGGTATGGAGCCCAGCAGGCTGCCACTTTCTCGCCAGACTGTGTGGAAGTCCTAAACTCCAACACGTCTTACCAAATTTGCAATTAGCCATCGATTTTCGTAAAACGGCCCATATTTGAGCTTTATATAGCTGATTTCTCGCATAAAAAAGTCTCAGAAGTGAATTTGGTAACGAAACATTGCAGTGTCTGGAATATGAGATTCTGTTGCGTCTCTAATGTGTGTGTATGGGGATTCGCTCAACCAATCAGCGCGTAGCTCATCTAAATATTCATGAGCATACCATATTTGGAAGAAAAGCTCTTGTTACAAATAGGGCCAAAACACAGGGATGCATAAGGGCCAATAAAATATAAACCAGACCATTTTCAGCCCAACCAATGTTAGACCAATGGAGACCTTAAGGAACAGTGTGAAATACCCTATATAATCATTCTATCACCCCTTTAAAACAATTCTGAACTGGGCACCTGGGTAGCTCACCTGGTAGAGTGCGCGCCCACATACATGGGCTCAGTTTTAAACACAGGGGCAGCGGATTCGGTTTCTGACCTGCGGCCCTTCGCTGCATGCCGTTCCCCCTCTCTCTCCACTTTCATGTCTAAGCTGTCCTGTCAAAAATAACAAACAACAAACAATTCTGAACCAAGCATCACTCATTGTGTGGAGTACAAAAACGATACCGTGCCTTTTGTATTATATAAAAGAAATGTTCACTCTCCATGGAAGTGACGCTGATGTTTGCGTACCTTTACATAATCACATCACACAGCCAGCTTAACTGTAACATTAGTGCTGCATCAATGAGAAGTAGGATAAAGACAGAAAATGCATATTAACAACAAATGATTTGCCACATTTTGCAGCATAACCCACATATATATTGAACGAGTACAGCTACAAGAGGCTATTTTAGTAGGTCGGCAGCCTTACTTTGTAGTTACAGACGGATGACTAGAGGCCACGGCAAAATTCAAACTTGGATGACATTACTGTGTCTGATATTATGCCAAACTGGTTTCTTGTCACCCAGCAGGAGATCAAACAGCGTCTTTGCCAAAAGCTTGGTACGTCTTTAAGAAACAGAGGAACAGGGGGTGAAAAAATGAGTTAGATGGAATAGGGCCAGCGGTCAGTACATGACCTTGTTCTGGTCCAAATAGATAGCTCTGTCATTTGCTCTGTGTGTGTGTGTGTGTGTGTGTGTGTGTGTGTGTGTGTGTGTGTGTGTGTGCTCGCGCATGTGGTCACGTGTGTGTGTGTGTTTAAAAGCAGCATTATCCAGTGTCCTCATACCACCCTGTGCTCTTTCTTTCTTCCTCTCTTGCTCTCTGTATAGCTTGCCGTCTATTCAAGAGTTTTATTCAAATTATAAAGAGTCAAATTTAAAGAAATGGACAGAGTGAAAAGTCAATACGTTTTGAGCAATATCACAAAGTAGTTTTGATGCTCATTTGAGGCAGAAAAGGTTTAGGTTGATGGAGAATTGATGAGGTAAATGCTTTTGTCGAATACCTAATGACACAAGCTACATTATGAAAATCGGAAAAACATTTGACAAGGGTGCAATTTTGAAAATGAGCTGTGTGAAGTTTCTGTCCTGTTCTTAATGTTATTCTACTATGGTCACGTGGCAGTGACGTGCATTTCTTTCTTTTCTGTTGGAAAATTACACAGTTTCAGAAACATTTAAAAGTTACATATAGTCACGTCAAGTTTTAAAGTGCTATGCTTCTTGGCTTTGTCCCTTTACTTTGTTGTGTTATATGTCTTTTTGTGCATTTAATAGGTTTACAAAGTGAAAAAGCCCAAAGTCCACCCCAAAGGGACCATCTCCAACAGACAAACGTGTCACTTTGTAACACACGTTATAATACTTTCCTAGCTGCTAGCGTTACATCAGGGGCGATTCTAGGATCTGACCTTTGGGGGGGCTCAGCCCCTAATGAGCAGTTGATAGCAGTTAAGCTAGGGGGGTCCGGGGTAAAAAAAAAAAAAAACTTAAATCATGACTTCTGGTGAGTTTTGGGCAAAGAAATAGACAGATTGAGACATGCAATTATGACAAATCCACATCTACTGTGGAAAAAAAGATGGCAACTACAGAGCATGATTATTGCAGCACATAGGCAGGGGTATCAGACTGGGGGGAAAAAGGGGACTGAGTACCCAGGGCCCTCATGTGAGAAGGGCCCAAAAGATGCTAGAATGAATAGCCGTGGATGCACTATGCAATATGTATCATGTGTATATAGCAAAAAAAAAACACTTAAAGAGGGAAGAAAACTAGTCCTCCATGAAATGCATATGTAAATATATTGTGAATGAAATATTTTAAGTGTTTTAAGTGTTTTTGCCTGTACAATATATGTCCACTTTCTCACCTGGTTCTTCCAGGTCCCTCTCTTTGTCCACTCTCTCTCCATCCTCCTCTCTCCCTCTATCCCCCTCCCTAACCCTAACCCTATCACTGACAATCACATACAAAACATTTTGTAATCAACTAGAAAATAATCTTCGAATAAAAGAGAAAACAAAACACAGTAGTCCTACTATATATATGTCTTATAGGCTACCTAGCCATTTTCTCACCTTGTTCATCTTGCTCTCTCTGCCCTTCTCCCTCTCTATTCTCCTCACTCATGTGTGCTGTCAACCAGAAAGCAAATGTAATCAACTAATCAGAAGAAAATTTATCGTGTAGGCTACCAAAGGTTATAAATTCACCTATTTATAACATCTGTGAATATGGGGTTGCTGTTCCGTGCAGTGGTATAATTTTAAAGGCTTATCTTATACTTACTCACCTGAACCTGGCTGTTATCTTTAAAAAAAGAAAAGTATATCCATCTATGGGGAAACAGACAAAGTGAGTCAGGGTTTGTTGTTCCAGTGTTTCAGAGTCTGATGATCCGTCAGGTCGAATTATTTATTTTTCATTGGCATTGACAGTTAAAAATAAGAAAGTGTCTGGTAGGCACCCCTAAAAATAGCCTAGCGCCGCCTATGCGTTGCATGCCGACCTAGGTACTCCTCATGTACGACTCCCAACAAAGTAGCTTAAACAGAGAGCTCAACACGCAGGGTTGTACGCAGCAATGTGCAGTACAACAGAATATGGTGATTTTTGAAAATTAAACCATGTAAACCTATTCTGATATAACCTCTAAATACAATTATGAAACTGAAAATGAGCATATTACGGCTCCCCTAAGGGGATATGAGCAAAAAAAAAAAATCTAAAATTTAGGAGGATGACGTTCAGACCTGCTAGCCCAGCTAAGGACAGACACACAGACCTCCAACGCCAGATCCATCGAACAACAATATGTATGAGCTGGAACTCAGCATAGCAACAAACAACTACGGAACTGATGCATGATGATTATCACCGAAACCTGGCTGAACCCCTTCATCCCGGACGGCAGCTAGCAGGCCGAGCTAGCTACTGGCAGGATCAAGACAAGGTAGGCTAGGTGACAGTACAAACTTTGAATTTAAAAAGTTTCTTCACAATGTCTGAGTTGAAAGTGCATCTTGTTGTCATGTAAGGGCCCTGTTAATTTTGCACAGACATTTTAATTGCATTTGTGTCTGTTAAGTAGTGATGGCCAAATGAAGCTTCACGAACCACTGTCTTTATTTTATGAGCTCACTAGATGGTGCTCTCTTTTCAAAGAAAAAGGTTAAAGGAAAGGCAATTCAGCATTTCCAATCCTTTGTTGAACAGAGAGTGCCATCTAGTGAGCTCAGAAAATAAAGACAGTGGTTCGCGAAGCTTCATTTGACCATCACTACTGTTAAGAGGCACAAAGGCACTCTTTATAAGATGGCCCGACAACTGCCATTTTAGCTAACTGGGAGCTCTGGACGTAGCTGCAGCAACTCCAGTTAGTAGGTACTATTTCCACCTAACCTTCCTCCAAGTCCGACTCCCAAGAGCCATTGTTTAACTGACATGTGGCATGAGAACGGGACAGTTAGATTTAGGAAAAGATCGTGATTGGGGTTATAAAATGTATGTTTCAGTGACACGCGGGTCAAGAACAGGACATGAACCCTGGTCTCCTGGGTGAAAGTCCTGTGTTGTTTGACCCATACACCACCCCAAACTGCCTCCTTTTGCGTCGGTATTCGAAGCTGAGAGCCACGTACCAAGTGTCAGTATTTTACGAGTTGGGAGTGACTACGGGTTGGCCAGAAACGCTTCTTCACTCTTGATCTCTATAGCATCAAAATAAACTGAAAGTACCAAAAGTACAAGTACTCATGATGCAGAATGGCAGAATAATATATCAATTACATTCTTAAATTATAATTATAGCAGCATTAATGTGTCACTATAATGTTGCAGTTGGGAATGGTTGTTGCTTGTTTTAATTAGTTTAGATATTGCTTATGGCTAAACCTGTAATAATATTACATTTAGATTGTTTATACAAAATGTAAATAAACTAAGTAACTAGTCTAACTAAAGCTATAAAATAAATGAAGTAAAGCATACAATCTTTTGTGTGGCTTATCAGATCATAACATGATATTAATTTCCAGAAAACTCTCAAAAAAACGTTTAAATGAATATAAATATGACCGAAAGGCAACCAAGTTAATAATTCCCCGCAAGGATCTTATTAAATTTGAGAATGAGTTGGCAGACAAAAATTGGGATGAAGTCTCACAACATAGTCAAGTGAACGAGTGTTGTGATATATTTACTTCTACAATGAGTAACATTTTAAATAAGTTCTTAAAACAATGTAAAAGGCCACAAAGAAAGTTACAGCTTCCATGGGTAAGTGATGCAGTACTACAGCTAATTAAAAAAGAGATTTTGCTCTAAAAACCTATCCTTAAACCAGATATGACACAGATCTGATGTTATTTAAAGGTTTACGGAATCAAGTAGTAAAAGAATTGCGCAACTTAAAAGCAAACTATTATATGAAAATTCTAACTGAAACTAAAGGAAATTGTAAAGCAATGTGGAAACAAATAAACAGTCTAATTAAACCTAATGCAAATACAAATAATTCATATGAACTAAAATGTGAAGGAAATGACATCAGATCCTGTTCAAATTGCTAATGCTTTTAATCAATTTTTTATTAAATCTGTGTTAAGATCTTGCTTCTAATTTTTTAGATGGCGAGCCTAATAGTAGCAACATATTGTCATCAGAGAATGAGAATTCCTTTAAAATTAGAGAAGTGAATCAGGCAGTGGTATTGAAAGCTATTTCAGACCTGAATACCAATTTATCCAAAGATAACTATAACATAGACGCAACTTTCCTCCAAAAATATGCACAAGTTATCATTCAACCTTTGACCCACATTATAAATGTCTCTATTAAAACTGGAATATTTCCAGATGCTTGGAAAAAGTCACTGGTAAAACCCATCTTTAAGTCCGCGAATACCATAGACGTTAGTAACTATCGACCGATAAGTCTAGTTCTGGTAATGTCAAAAAAGAATTTGGAATTTAGATGTTTATTAAACCTTATTACAAAATCCCAATTTTTTTTTTTGCCATATGATTTTTTTTTATGATATATTTTGTGTATCATGTTTGATACATTGGGCGTTTTGGGCAACATTTTGCTCACAACAATGTTCATTTTAGGTACAAATTTGTTTTTGGGACCTCAACTTCCATGCTTGTATGGGCTACACTTTCATCTTGATAGTCTTCCTCATCACTGCTATCTGAACTTCCATTATCATGCATAGCCTTAGAAGTCCATTCCTCCTCCTCCTCCTCATCTTCCCCTAACTGCTCCATGTCACTTGAATTGCTATCTACTATCATGCTGATGACATTTTCAATATACATATTCTTCCTCTAGTCTTTTTGACATCTAAAATACACAAATTGGTCGATATAGCATAGCGATTATATTATTTTTTTTTGGAAAATACCTAAAATTTATTTTAAGATGGCATTTTAGTCATTAATTACATTAATTAAATCATCAAAATAGTGTGTGTTTGTATAGTGGTAGGCAGAATATAGATTACATTACAAAAATGGGACTTGAAAGTTCAGGGATAAAGAACCTTAAAACCTGCAGTATCAACTTTGATACACACATTTCTAACACTATTTAACTAAAATAAAAATAATTAATTTTTAAGTAATTATGCATTGTTTCAATAAAGAAGATATTTATTTAAAAACATGAGTAATAATATAAATGTTTTTCTTACCGTAACTATATGAAAATTAGCAACTTGTTCCCTGCCAAAAGTGTGTGGAGGATTTAATGACGGCAGCCATTTTGAAAAGGTAAAAAAAAAACTTCCACTGCTTGTAGTGGAATGATAATCCACTAGAGGGCAGAATACATGTATCAGATTATATACAACAGGTGTTTAAGGAAATTATTCATCAACTTGATGAGTTGGAGGTTTCACAAACTTGCGTAGCAAATATGATACAAATGGTTTTACAGGATTAGAAAAAATTGTTTCAGAACAACTAACTCAATATTTAGAAATACATCAGTATATACTCCCTCAACAGTATGGTTTCAGACAGAACCATTCCACTGAAACAGCCATCTGCGCATTATTGGAAAATATTATGCAGCCGCTTGATAAAGGAAACATCGTGGGTGCAGTATTCCTGGACTTAAAGAGGGCATTCGACACCGTAAATCATAGCCGTCTTATCTCAAAACGATCATCTTATAATACATCACACCAGGCATTATCATGATTTGAGTCATACTTACAGGGTCGAGAACAATGTGTAGTTATTGATCATACAAAATCTGCCCCATGTAAAATTAAGACCGGAATCCCGCAGGGAACCATACTGGGGCCTGTTGTCTTCAGCCTGTATGTGAACGAGCTGCTTGAAGTATGTCCTGAAGTTGGCATTCAAATGTATGCCGATGACACTGTGGTTTATGTGTCCGGCAAGAGCCCTGTTGTTATCGGCAGTACATTGACTAAAAGTCTTGAGAAAGTGTTTGATTGGCTAAACAAATCATGTTTAACACTAAATCTGAGGAAAACTGTTTTTCTATAACAAGAAAGCGGATAATAAATGACCTTAACATTAAAATGAATGGTGAACTCATTGATCAGGTAGAAGAAGAAAAATATTTAGGAGTGATTTTAGATTCTCAGCTAAATTATAAAAGTCATATTAAAACCATCTCAAGAAAAATGAAGCCTAGTATGAACTGTTAGAGATTGATCAGGAGCAGTTTAACATTTGAATGTGCTCATGTCTTTCTGAACACTATGATCCCGTCCCACTTGTCGTACTGCACCACTGTTTGGTCCCAGGCTAGCCAAACTACCCAAAGCCTATTGAGAGGCTTTATAACTGTGCCCTAAACATTTTAGATATAAAGCCCATTCGATTCCATCACTGTTACATTTTAAATAAACATAAAATCTTAAACTTAATCTTTAATTTTGTTAATCTTAGATACATAAAGTTGTTTTTTAAATGTTTGACTGGACTTACACCTAAGGAACTTTGTAAATTTGTGAACAGGCTGGAATCCTCCAGATCCACAAGAGCTGCTGCATGTGGAGACTGTAAAGTTCCATTTTGTAAAACCTCTTTTGCCTAAAATGTTTTTTCTGTGAAAGGAGCCAATCTGTGGAACTGGCTTCCTACAAATATAAAGACTCTAACTAAATTGTCCACCTTTAAAAAACTATCAAAATCATGGTTCATACAGCAGCAGCAGTGTGATCATGCCATATGAAATGTATAGCTGTGTGTATGTGAGGTGTGCATCTGTGTGAGTTTGAGTGAATGTGTTTATTTACTACACTTATTTTTATTGCTGTTAACTGGTTTCTGGACCTTTTATTGTATTTACTGTAAAAATTTGACTCCTTTATTATTTTAACTGTTAAAAAGCCCTTCTAGGGACAGGTGTTGCGAATTAGCCATGGCTATAAACACTGTGATACAGGCATCGGATTGTTCTTTATGTAATAATCTGTTTTTTGCATCTGTCCCTATTCAAATAAACAACAAATAAAAATAAAATGTTTAGCTTCTGAGATGTAGTGGAGTAGAAGTATAAAGTAGCATTAACTGGAAATATTACTAAGTAAGGTACCTTACATTTGTACTTAAGTACAGTACATAAGTAAATGTACTGAGTTACATTGGAAGGGAACTAGAAGGCCGTCAAAAGGCCTTAGGTAAGGATGGGAAATTTCGGGTGGCTGCATCTGTACTGTATAACACTTAATAAATTCTGGAAAAACTGCAGGAAACTGGCTGCATGGGATATTGTAGCTCTTGGGTGAACAACAAGCATGGTCATTGTACCGCTTGCTGTAATAGCCTGGAGCCTCTAGCCTGAAGCAGAGATAAAGAGAGGTCTGGTAAGCTTACTTCTTTCTCTCCACCCAACCCCAGATTTTTTTTTGGAAACTTTGATGTGTACTTAAACTTTATGGTTTTGGCTGCAGTTACAAAGGGCAGACAAAATCATACTATCAATGCAGGAATGTGTGTGTGTGTGTGTGTGTGTGTGTGTGTGTGTGTGTGTGTGTGTGTGTGTGTGTGTGTGTGTGTGTGTGTGTGTGTGTGTGTGTGTGTGTGTCAGTCCGTCTCTCTGTCATTTGGATATGTCGAGAAGCATTCATCCAACCTTGTTCACACTTGGGGGGTGTATTACTGGGTACCCTACCGTGTGGTTAGGGTTAGTGAAAAGCAACACGTTCAATATTAATAAACCGTTAATAAACCAAAACTAAACTGACCTGCATGCGCAAAAAGCGTGAAAATAACGTTACCTCCGCTGATTAAATCCAAGCTTTACCTTTACTATATAACTGTGGTGGTCAAAGCAAGTGACTAATAGCTACACCATTTTGGAAATTAATACTGCTGCTGAGGGCTTGGAGTAACTGCAAAGCTGTGACATCAGATTTAGGTCATATGTTGCAAGCGCTATAAAATATGCTCCCGAGCATATTATATTATTTCACACGCACAGATATTAACTGTCACTCGCCTGATATAAGTCCTCGCACACCAATTCAAAAACCGAGAGTTGTCCAGGCAGCTGCGAGCGTGAAACAAAACATAGGAAGAGGCAAAGAATGGCACGTGTTTAAAAAATTAAGCAGCACAGAAACAGCCACCACATGCCCTCACAGGTAACTCTGATTTCTTGTTTTTTAAGATTATCTTTTGGGGTTTTATTGCAGTTATTGATAGGACAGATGAAGGGCACTTTCACCCCTGCCTCGTTTAGTTCGGTTGAATCACACTAGAGTTCGTTTTGCCCCTTGATGCGGTTCGTGTGGGCAGGTGGGAACGCAACAATTGCACTCGGGTGTGCACCAAAAGCGGACCAAACTAGCATACTGGTGGTCCACTTTTATGCTTTCAAATGAACTATGGAGCGATTTGTTTGTGGTGAGAACGTGATCTGACGTCAAACCACATCAACTATGTACTCCATAAGTTTGAGCTGAATGTTTCCTGTAGTCAGGTGTGTTTAGCAATCTGAGATGCGGAAGAACATGCAAACTGTAGCAGCGTGCAGTGTTTCTCTCACAGAAATAGACTGAGGTCAAGCTCGCCGTCCGTCCCTCGCATCTCTGTGGTCAAACCAGCTGCCGCTAAAGTTGAAGACAGACACCGGCAGAGCACAGCAAAGTCTTGGTGAGCAGAGCAGACATAGTAACGTTGCTCGTGAAACAATGTCTGATTATTGAAATGAAATGAGCTGGTTTGACCATGGAGATGAGAGAACAGTGAATCCACACAGGACCTTCTTCCTGTATTTGCTTTTTTTGCTCCTGCCCCAGACACATCTGACCAATAAGAGGAGTGAATGTTCTTGCTTGTAATGACGCATTTTTCCAGGTGTGAAACGAATCAGAACCAAGTGGAAATAGCTCCAAGTTTATAAACTCAGCAACTGATTTGGACCAAAGCAAAGCTTTAAACGTACAATATGTCATTTCTTGCCACTAGGGGTCTCTCAATCTCTCTCTCCCACCTTCACCTTTTGTCCACAGGACAGTCAAAATTTGTGGGTCAAACATAACTGTAAAAAGACCGCTAAACGCTAAAGGGGGGAGAATTTCAGCACAACACTCGGCGCTGGAGTTTTTGCTGGCTGGGTTTGGATTGCTGTAAGTTTATAATAGTGGCTGGCTGCTGGCTAACTGTGGATGTGTTGTGTCCCCCTGGGCTGTTGTCCGTTTTCATCCCGACTTTAGTCCCTTAGCGGCTGGGAGCGAGGCAGAAAAAACAGGGTGGGATAGCTGGCTAAATTAACATTCGATTTGTCTTCTATCTATACAGCTAGCTACGTTAATGCTAACGTTATTTGTCAACGTAGCACATTAAGTTGGATCAATCTATATTGAAATGTATCAATAAATAAGATCTCTGCTGTATTACTGTGTTATAAGTGGCATGTAATCAATGACAAAATGATGCTGTGTGGCAGAAAGCAAGATGTATTACGGTTACTAAGCATTATTCTTTCTGTGACACTGTATGATTTACGATTACTCTCGAACGTATCATCTTAGTGCCTGTGTTTTGACAGAAGTTAGAGGAACCAGAGGGGTCAAAGGTTTTATGACGCCATTGACAGGCGACTAAAGGAAACGTCCCGTGTCATTAAAATAAAATAACAGATTTCTCTGGGTTTGAACGTTGTTGAAAACATTTAGGATAGTGTAAGTACACAACTCAAAAAAATATATAACATAGGTACCCTACTGGTCAAAAGTTTTAGAACACCCCAATTTTTCTAGTTTTTTATTGAAATTTTAGCAGTTCAAGTCAAATGAATAGCTTGAAATGGTACAAAGGTAAGTGGTGAACTGCCTGAGGTTAAAAAAAAGTAAGGTTACCCAAAACTGAAAAATATTTTTCAGAATTTTACAAAAAGGCCTTTTTCAGGGAGCAAGAAATGGGTAAACAACATAAAGCTGTTCTGTAGCAATGGAGGTTGATCAACCTTTGAAAGTTGGTGCTACCAATTCCCACAGGTGTTCCAACTGGTCTGGATTACTTAAACCCCCTCTGTTTGTATAAAAGTATTATAACACACTGTGGTACCATACCCTCGTGAGCATTATTTGAACAGTATTGTACTGCAGAAAGTAGTGTGTTGCCATAAAAATGGCGGGAAAAAGGCAATTAACAATGGAAGAGAGACAGACCATCATAACACTTAAGAATGTTGGTCTTTCCTACAGAGAAATTGCAAAGAAAGTCAAGGTGTCAGTGAGTACAGTATTCTTCACCATCAAAAGGCACTTAGAAACTGGGGGAAACTCTGACAGGAAGAGGTCTGGCAGACCCAAAGCCACAACAGAATCAGAAGACAAGTTTCTCAAAGTCAACAGCTTGCGTGATAGTCAGTTCACAGGACAACAGCTTCAAGCACAGCTTAATAGTGGTCGTAATAAGCAAGTCTCAGTTTCAACTGTAAAGAGAAGACTTCGAGCTGCAGGTTTGATAGGTCGAGTTGCAGCAAGAAAGCCATTGCTAAGACGTCAGAATAAGAAAAAGAGGCTTGCCTGGGCCAAGAAACACTGCCAATGGACTACTGAAGACTGGAAGAAGGTGTTATGGACTGATGGACTTGAAATCTTCGGTTCATCACGCCGTCGAGTAGGCGAAAGGATGGTTCCTCAGTGTGTGACATCAACTGTCAAACATGGAGGAGGAAGCGTGATGGTCTGGGGCTGTTTTGCTGGATCCAGGGTCGGTGATTTGTACAGAGTGAAAGGCACCCTGAACCAAAACGGCTACCACAGCATTTTGCAGCGCCATGCAGTATCCTCTGGTATGCGCCTAGTTGGTCAGGGGTTCATCCTACAGCAAGATAATGACCCAAAACATAAGTCCATGCTATGCCAGAACTACCTTAGCAAAAAAGAGCAAGATGGTAAGCTTAAAAACATGGAGTGGCCAGCACAGTCACCAGACTTAAACCCCATTGAGCTGGTTTGGGATGAACTGGACAGAAAAGTGAAAGCAGAGCAACCTACAAGTGCCACACATTTATGGGAACTTCTGCAACAGAGTTGGGAAGAACTTTCTGAAGAATATCTGATTTCCATTGTAGAAAGAATGCCACTAGTGTGTTCAGCTGTTATATCTGCCAAAGGGGGCTACTTTGATGAGTCAAAAATTTAGAATACATTTTGGTTTATAAATTGATTCCATGATTTATTTTTTATCTTCAATTATTTATTTGTTCTATTCTTTCATTTCAGAGTACAATAAGACATTGAACTGCATGAATTTCAATAAAAAACTGGAAAAATTGGGGTATTCTAAAACTTTTGACCAGTAGTGTATAGTCATTTTTAGACATTTCAATGCAGAAATGTTACATATTAAAGGTCCCATGGCATGAACATTTCACTTTTTTTAACATTAATATGAGTTCCCCCAGCTTGCCTATGGTCCCCTAGTGGCTAGAAATAGCGATAGGTCACAAGTATCGGTCCTGATGACTAGCGACTAGGCAAGGTATGATTCCTGTTTTAGTTTTTTGTTTATTTCTTTGTTTTTCTTTCCTCCAGACCGCAGAGGGTGGGAGAGGGTTGTTGTTGTTGTTCTTGTTCAATTGTGTTAAAAATAATAAAAAATTGATCTTAAAAAAAGGAATGGCGATAGGTGTAAACCGAGCCCTGGGTATCCTGCTCTGCCTTTGAGAAAATGAAAGCTGGGCTGATCTGGAATCTTCTCCTTATGAGGTCATAAGGAGCAAGGTTACCTCCCCTTCGTCTGCTTTGTCCGCCCATGAGAAAGAGAGAGACATCATGGCTTGTAAACAAGCAAAGTGGCACTTGGTCAAGGCCACACCCCCACCCTCCACTTTGCCCCCATCTCTCTTCCTCAATAGCATTTAAAGCTACAGACACAGAAATGGCACATACTAAGAAAAGCTCATTGTGGGACTGGCTCTAGTGGCTGTAATTCTGCACCAAGACTGAATTTTGGGAAAGAATCTTCAGAAAAAGTATTAGGGGACCACTAAGGCCTATATAAAAGCATGCAAAAAGCAGCATGTCATAGGACCTTTAAGTAAGGAAAGTGGGAAAGGGGGATGACTGCGACAAGGACATGGGGCGCACGTTCAACCAGGTGAGCTAACCAGGCGCCCCTCAAAGTTGATTTCTGCTCACGCGACTAGACTTGACTTTTGACAATTTGGGGGTGGAAACCAAGGTAGGCACTGACCCTCTAATGATTGGTCACTTTTAATGCAATCACACTAGTGAGGGTCAAATTAAGCCTCAAGAAGCATCGTGAACCCATTTATTTATTTTCTGATACCAACAGACTGCGCTCTCTGTTCAACAAAGGGTTGAAAGCCCACTGAATTGCCATTCCTTGAGCCTTATTCTTTAAACCAAGAGTGCCATCTAGTGGGCTCAGATAATAAAGAAAATGGTTCACGAAGCTTCATGCGGCTTTATTTGTCCATCACTAGATCACACCCACACGGACCTCCTTGTAGCCTACCTCGATTGATAGCTTTCACTACAGGAAGCCCGGAGTTGGTGTATCCCAGAAGAAGAGTTTCTGTCTTTATTAACAATGTAGTGCAATATAGCACCGTGAATAAAGGAATGTACATGTTGTTGGATTAGACAACAAGCGCTTCGAGTCTTTCAGTAATATGTTTACCCTCATAGTATCATATTCCCCCCCCCCCCCCCCCCCCCCCCCCCAAACCCCCCCCCCTTCCCCACATGCCCCTGGTTTATCGGCATTTCTTTAAACCAATCACAATCGTCTTGGGCGGTGCTAAGCGACGAGCAGAGCCTAGTTGCCGCTGCAAAATAGCCTCCGGAAGGAACTTGTTTTGGTGGAACGTGTGTACGTTCAAAGGTTGTTTTAGTCGTGCAACAGAAAACTCAGATTGGACAGATGGTCTAGCTAGCTGTCTGGATTTACCCTGCAGAGATCTGAGGAGCAGTAAACCATAGTCCTCATAAATCCACTGGAGTTTAAAATTCCAACACAAAAAAAGCGGATGGTAACGGACATCTGGCTGAAAAGAGTGAAATCCGGTGAAATTTCCAGCAGAAGTGGAACGCCGTGGATATAGACTAACCCTTATAGGAACTGTTTCATTGAGTCAGCAAGTGTCAAGGATACCAATATAAAGCTTCTGTAAGCAGCCCTATTCTGTGTCTATCTGCTGCTTCTTCTCTTGATCCTTCTGCATCGCATTTCTCTCTGTGCATCCATGTCAGGCTCCACTACACAATTCTATTCTGAATGTAAATGCTGTCTCCCACTAGTAACAGATTTAGCCCATGGCATCGGTACATCTAGGCTATAGCATATGTCACAGAATAAAGCCATCAGTGCTTAAACACGGCAACCAGTGCTAATGTGGGGTTCACGTGTATCACAGCCAGCTGTCTAAGGCTTCCCCAAGCATTTCTATTTATCATGTATATAAACCTTCCCCCACTGGTAATGTATTCAACCCCCTGCTGTCGTGTTTATGCAGCGTTTGCCTTCACGGTGATTTCAGATCGCTGCTTTCCGGATGTCTATCATAGTCGACAAAGCACAAATAAACCGGATTGTTACTCTCTGCATCAGTTTCCCCCTGACGTTGTCATCCCAGCACTCTACCACTGCTCTTGTCTCTTTCATATCCCTGGCCTCTCTCTCCCTCTCTCTTGGTTTAATTTCCTCTGCTCTCTGCCTCATCCCTTTGACACTTCTTTTTTCTTTGCCTTTTTTATGTCCTGACCTCTCAAAATTCCCCTGCATGCCTGCCTGCTGCCACCGTGCCAGGGGGATTTGGAGGGATGATCAAGTGAAGATGATGTGCTTTGCAGCTTCTTCTTTTTTTTTCCTCACCCACCGCGACTGTATAATACTTTATCCTCTACAGTTTAGACCACGCGCTGACGCTCATTGGCACCAGCTCCTCACGGTACAGGGCTTGTTATGCTGTCGACTGAGCATAAAAAAGAGACACTAACACTGTGCTGGCACACTCGAAAGTCAAAGAAGAAAGACTTGTGTTGCTGATAAAAAAAGGCATGTCAGAGGAGGAAATAGGGGTGTGGGTAGGAGAGGAGGGGGGGTGAAGCCTCTGAGGTAAAAACGTCTGATTGAAGGTGAGTTTTGAAATGCGCAATTCAGGGTGGAAAAGACAAAGCAAAGCAGAAAAAAAGTAGGAAACGCAGAAGAAGGAGAAGCCTTTTCTGGGTGAAGTGTAGACTGGAGGCGAAAGCTGTGATCCTTTCTCCTCTCTCTCGCTCCATGACACACTTCATGAGTTGCCAAATTAGACGTGGAACTTATGAAAAAACACTTGAACAGGCAATTATTTCCCCCCTCACGAAAATCCCTGTCTTAGTGTCGGCTTATTAGGAGATGAATGTGCCTGGCATTTAGCTTGTTGTTTGTTGCACAAATGAAGAGAGAGAAAGCAAAGCGTCAGAGGAGACATTATTAGTCTCTGACACACACATGCACCACACACACACACACACACACACACACACACACACACACACACACACACACACACACACACACACACACACACTACTGCAGAGATTAAAGGGTGTACGAATACTGCAAGCTCATGAACACCTGAGCATGTGCATTTGGAAGGAAATGTAATTGCTGCCTGGATTAGTTTCACTGGGTGTGCAAAGCGCATGACTTTGAGATACTGAGGTTCATGTCCTGCTTTCTATGTGTTGGTCTGGCAATGGGAAACTAGGTGGACCGAAACACCACTACAAATGAATGATCATGTTGCTCCAAGACCAATAATCCCTCTTTTAGCTGTTTTTGGTCTCTACTAACTCCTGAGAGAAATATCGGTCTCTTTTGCTGCTAAATAATTCATTATCTTTACCAGCTAGTCTTTAACTGTGTGTCTGTTGTCTGTGTACAGTGACATTTTAGAGCTTTTTCACTGAAAAAAAGTTGCCTGCTGCATTCAGAAGCAACGTGAGAGTGAATCAAAACCATAAAGTTGTGGGCCGAACAGATAAACTATGCGCTGAAACTCACTATAAAGCTCCTTAAAGCCGAGCGGAGCTACAGATTCAGGTGATATTTCTCTGTAGGTTCATCACTACTAATGACCATTTTCACATTGCTTTCACAAGTGTTGGGCAGTAGCGGTGCTACTTTTCCCAAGCATTTCTGAATCTCAAGCACAGCTTTCTGCTGCAGTCTGAAATAAAACAGCTGAGGATAACTCATTGACACCACTGCCATGTGTAGCCGACAGAAGCACCTCCGTACGACGGTGACAACACGTACCAGTCCTTGGGCTAATGGCTACGACATCTCTGCCTCATTTGATACATTGTTATTAGCCCCATCAGTGCTTAATACTGACTCACTGGCTGGCCCTCTATTCGGATAACAGGCTCATTGGGAAGGTCAAGCAGAGGTAAGAGCGGATTAGAGATCAGTATTGGTTAAGTTTGGATAAACAGGGACAAAACCTTCAGCTGAGTAAACTTAAGAGCTAGGTATTAATATTATCTCCTGTCCAGACTATAAAGGTCTTTACTGCCTGCTTAATGCTTATCTTGTTGTCACTCTTGTTCTGTATTTCAGAAAAACTCTTTTATAGTTGATCAGTGTTTATACAACTGATTTGTATGAAGTAAAACATGCTCTTTTATCATAAAACATGCAGGAAACCTTGTTAGAAAAATCATTTATTTTCTGAATGATAATTCCCTATAGGCATACACTTTCATAAGAATTATAACAAAGATGTGATGTCAAAGAGACCATTCACTGTTGGATCTCTGCCCGGAAAATAAAACAGTTGTGTATCCCATTTGCTGCAAGTCCCATTTCTAATCATTTTGTTCAGGAGAGCTTTAGACGATTCATTTAATACAATGCAAACTGAGTATGTCAGAGACTGGAAACCCAAGAACCAAATTAAGAAATCAACAGGGGTCTAAAAATATTCAGCACAGGAAATGTCATGCTATAATACTGTTAAAAAATAAATGGGAACGGCATAATCATAAAATGCAAGACAACATGAACTAAGTGTTCTATTAGATTACTGTGTTTGCAAGTTGTGGTGGAGGTATATTGTACTTAGAAATATCATCTGGGAAATCTTATGATGTCTTGATAACATAAGTTGTTTTCAGCATTAAGCAAGATCAAAAAGGTTACTTCCCAGATGTAATGTTTACAAAATTCACAAATGTTGCTTGGAAAATTAGATTTTCAATTGTGTTTCATACATTTTCCTTTGTAATATGGATATTTAAATATGCCTTTAATTAAATCTACTGTCTTAATATTTTGAGAATATTCATCATCTATACACAGTATGCTGACACTGAGGGCAGGTTTCAAATTAAGTTTTATACTCGCAATATTTTGAGTTCAGTTAGATTAGTTCCCAATAAATAAATGTATTTCTGTTGTGTCGACTCATTTACTTTGTGAGAATATACAGAGGTATAAAACATTTGACTTGTTTGAATCAGTTTGTTTGAATCAGTTTGAAGTAACACTATAGGTTGGTCACCCGGTGATTGCAAAAACTTAATTTCAGCTGCTCATTACTTAAGCTTTCCGCCTTAAATCACCAGGACAGACATAAAAAAGGGGAGAGAGGAGGAAGACATACCGCCTCAGTTTGGACCCTAGGCCTCTGCGTCGAGCAATAAACCTGTTTGTAAGGGTACCAACTAATCTACCCGAGTCATTTAATTTTTTGTTTCATTTCATGGCAAATTAGTCACACGTTTTTTATCTGTATTTTCCGCCTCGAAACAACAAGACATTTGCTCGATTCTTGTCGTGTTTGCACGTTGTACATGCCAGTGGGTAACGACCTAATAAACTTCAATCATATCTCAAATCTGAGCTGTCTTCCTTGGAGGAACTTCTTCATGAACTCTTGCACCGCCAGTCTCACATCATCACCAGGCTCCAAATGGCCGGCGTGGAGCTGACCGCTAGCCGGCTGCCTCCTACGTCTAAATCGGCCATCTGTGACCACTTGGCTGCTCCATCCACCTCCTGGTCCACAGTGCCGGTGTTGTGTCCCTACTGGTTTCCAAACTAACTGGTTTCCATATATTGGCCCTCATTTATGAAACGTGCGTACGACCTAAAACAGGCGTAGGACGGGCATACGCCGATTCCTACGCAAAGCTCGGCATTTATCAATTTGAACGTTAGCGTAGGCTGTGCTAAAATCTCATGTCTGGTCTGAACTCATGTACGCAAGTTTTCGAGTCAGAGTGGACTTGCGGTGCAGCATATAATCAGTTTAACAGGAGAAGGAGAAGTCATCAGTTCATTACTTATCAGCAATGGCAGATCTGGTTCTTTTAGAAGACTTCTATGTGCCAGTACAACAGTGCACATGTACGCGCACATGCCACGGTGGAGCGCGCCATCGGCTTGATTAAGGGCAGATGGCTCTGTCCTGCAACCTTGTTTTAGCCTGTGGGGTTCTGCACAACATCGCGCAGGAAAACAGGGTGCCATAAATGTAGTGATGGAGCCAGATGACCCGATGCCCAGAGAGCAGTGTCCAGCACAGCCCCAACTGGGGGCTATACCAAGGAGACAGGATATTATTTCTTCCTTTTAAAAGGTATAGTGTTATGTTTGGCAATGATATTCAAAACAGGAAACATGCACAACATTTTTATTTATTCTTCAGGTTTTTGTTTCTCTTTTAAAGTGTCATTAATGGCCACAAGTGAATGACATATTTCTGCCATTGACAGAGTTATTTCGGCCTGTTTTGCTGTCAGGAGACAGGATCGGGTGGTGCTCCAGCACGGGGGACGGAGGACACGCGCTCTCCCTCACAGATTTTGCCTCGTTACCTGAGATATCAGGGTTTCAATCTCCACCTCTGAAAAGTGCCGCTTCTCAGCCAGATTACGGCTCGCCATGTCGTAAATTGCAGGGGCGAGGCCTCAAAACCGAGAATATATTGGGGCGTGATATTTAAATTATGATCGTTTCCAGACGCTGCATTTATCAATGTACGACCATTCTTACGCTCTGATTGGTGTGATACGAACGTTTCATGAATCACACGTGAAGCCTATCGTAAGATGATTTCTGCGCTCATATATGCGCTGGTTTCTACGTTAGGTTGATAAATGAGGGCCATTGTGTTTACCTAACAGCAGCAGTTGTTTCCTGCCTCTTTCACCAGATTCGTCACACAATCACAAACATATTACTGGCAATTTTCATGTCGCATCTCTATTGCAGCGAATATGATTGTATAAATACAATATATTTATGCACTATATCGCAGCCACACAAAAAGAAATTTAAGAAAATACAATCAACAAACAACACGTAGTGCTTTCTCCGGTTCCAATTTTGTATGACGTGGGTACTGTGCTTCTCCGTGAACCATCACCTTATCGTGGTGGAGAGGTTTGTGTGTCTCTGTGAACCTGAGGGCTGTGTTGTCTGGAGCTTTGTGCTCCTGGTAGGGTCTCCCAAGGCAAAGTGGTCTCAGGTGAGGGGCCAGACAAAGAATGGTTCAAAAACCCCAATGGAAAAACAAGGTAGAAATGGAGTGACCCTGCCCGGAGGAAGCCCGGGGCCCCCGTCTGGAGCCAGGCCCAGACCGGCGGCGCATCGGGCGCAGCCCTGGTGGCGGGTTTGCCACGGAGCCGGCCGGGCACAGCCCGAACAGGTTACGCGCCTCCCATCTCTCCAGCCCATGGGCCCACCATCTGTGGGAGGAACCGCTGGTCGGGTGCGTGCCACATGGGTGGCAGTGAAGGTCAGGGGCCTCGACGGACCAGACCCCGGGCAGCAGACGCTGGCTCTGGGGACGTGAAGCGTCACCTTCTGTGGGGAAGGAGCCGGAACTGGTGCGGGAGGTGGAGCGCTTACCGGTTAGATCTGGTGGGGCTTACCTCTACGCACGCACTCGGTTCTGGAACTGTCTTCCTGGATAGGGGTTGGACTCTTTTCTTCTCTGGAGTTGCTCAGGGTGCGGCGCCGGGCGGGTGTGGGGATACTAACAAGGCCCCCGGCTGAGCGCTCGTTGAGTTTACCCCCGTGGACGAGGGGGGCGCCTCCCACGCCTCGCGGGTTGTGGGGGAAAACTCTGACTGTTGTTTGTGCATATGCACCAAACAGGAGTTCGGAGTATTCGGCCTTCTTGGAGACCTTGAGTGGGGTCCTGCATGGGGGGGCCCAGTGGGGGAATCCATTGTTCTGCTGGGGGACTTCAACGCATCGCGTGGGCAATGATGGAGACACCTGGAGAGGCGTGATTGGGAGGAACGGCCTCCCTGATCTAAACCAGAGTGGTTGTTTGTTGTTGGACTTCTGTGCTAGTCATGGATTGTCTATAACGAACACCATGTTCGAACATAGGGATGCTCATAAGTGTACCTGGTACCAGAGCACCCTAGGCCAAGAAAGTCAATGATCGATTTTATAATCGTTTCATCTGATCTGAGGCCGTATGTTTTGGACACTCGGGTGAAGAGAGGGGCAGAGCTGTCAACCGATCACCATCTGGTGGTGAGTTGGGTCAGGGGGTGGGGAAGACTCTGGACAGACCTGGTAAGCCCAAACGCGTGTAGTGCGGGTAAATTGGGAAAGGCGCGTGGGGGGGGGCCTGGGGGGGGCTCCAACGGACTTTCAACTCGCACCTCGGCGGAGCTTTTTGTGCATCCCTGTGGAGGCTGGGGGCATTGAACCAGAGTGGACAATGTTCAAAGTTTCCATTGCTGAAGCTGCGCGAGGAGCTGTGGTCTTAGGGTCTTAGGTGCCTGCAAGGCGGTAACCCACGAACACCGTGGTGGACACCGGTGGTCACGGAAGCCGTCCGACTGAAGAAGGAGTCTTTCCGGGATATGTTATCCTAGAGGACTCCGGGAGGCAGTTGCAGGGTACCGGCGGGCCCGAAGGGGCTGCAGCCTCTGCCGTGAAAGAGGCAAAGCAGCGGGTGTGGGGGAAGAGTTTGGAGAAGACATGGAGAAGGATTCGGTCGGCGCACCAAAGTGCTTCCGGAAAACTGTTCGCCACCTCAGGAGGGGGAAGCGGGAACCATCCAAGCTGTGTACAGTAAGGATGGGACACTGTTGACCTCAACTGAGGAGGTAATAGGGCGGTGGAAGGAGCATTTTGAGGAACTCCTGAATCCGACTAATACCCCTCTATGTTAGAGGCAGAGCTGGAGGATGACGGGGGATTGTCGTCGATTTCCGGGCGGAAGTCACTGATGTAGTCAAACAACTCCACAGTGGCAAAGCCCCGGGATTGATGAGATCCGTCCAGAAATGCTCAAGGCTCTGGGTGTGGAGGGGCTGTCCTGGTTGACACGTCTCTTCAACATTGCGTGGAAGTCTGGAACAGTGCCAAAGGAGTGGCAGACTGGGGTGGTGGTTCCCCTTTTTAAAAGGGGACCAGAGGGTGTGTGCCAATTACAGGGGTATCACACTTCTCAGCCTCCCTGGTAAAGTCTACTCCAAGGTGCTGGAAAGGAGGGTTCGGCCGATAGTCGAACCTCAGGTTGAGGAGGAACAATGCGGATTCCGTCCCTGGTCGTGGAACAACGGACCAGCTCTTCACTCGCAAAGGATCCTGGAGGGGCCTGGGAGTCGCCCAACCGGTCTACCTGTGTTTTGTGGATTTGGAGAAGGCGTATGACCGGGTCCCCCGGGGATACTGTGGGGAGGTGCTGCGGGAGTATGGGGTGAGGGGGTCTCTACTCAGGGCCATCCAACTTCTAACGACCAAAGTGAGCGTGTGTGTCCGGGTTCTCGGCAGTAAGTCGGACTCGTTTCAGGTGAGGGTTGGCCCCCGCCAGGGCGCGCTTTGTCACCAATCCTGTTTGTAATATTTATGGACAGGATATCGGCGTAGTCGGGGTGGGGAGGGGCTGTGTCTGGTGGGCTGGGGATCTCATCGCTGCTTTTTGCAGATGATGTGGTCCTGATGGCATCATCGGCCTGCGACCTTCAGCACTCACTGGATCGGTGGCCGCAGTGTGAAGCGGTTGGGATGAGGATCAGCACCTCTAAATCGGAGGCCATGGTTCTCAGCAGGAAACTGATGGAATGCCTTCTCCAGGTAGGGAATGAGTCCTTACCCCAAGTGAAGGAGTTCAAGTACCTTGGGGTTTTGTTCGCGAGTGAGGGGACAATGGAGCGGGAGATTGGTCGGAGAATCGGGCGAGCGTGGTGCGGTATTACATTCCATCTATCGCACCGGTTGAAAAGAGAGCTGAGCCAGAAGGCAAAGCTCTCGACGACCGGGTCAGTTTCGTTCCTTACCCTCACCTATGGTCATGAAGGCTGGGTCATGACCGAAAGAATGAGATCCAGGGTGCAAGCGGCCGAAATGGGTTTCCTCAGGAGGGTGGCTGGCGCGTCCCCTTAGAGATAGGGTGAGAAGCTCAGTCATCCGTGAGGAGCTCGGAAGAGGCCACTGCTCCTTTGCGCGTCGAAAGGGCCAGTTGAGGTGGTTCGGGCATCTGGTGAGGATGCCCCTGGGCGCCTCCCTAGGGAGGTGTTCCAGGCACGTCCAGCTGGGAGGAGGCCTCGGGGAAGACCCAGGACTAGGTGGAGGGATTATATCTCCAACCTGGCCTGGGAACGCCTCGGGATCCCCCAGTCGGAGCTGGTTAATGTTGCTCGGGAAAGGGAAGTTTGGGGTCCCCTGCTGGAGCTGCTCCCCCCGCGACCCGACACCGGATAAGCGGACGAAGATGGATGGATGGATGGATGGTGGGTACTGTGTTTATGCAAACTTTAGCTGGCTAACAGTGAACTTCCCAACTGTACCTTTACTTGAAATTGTGCTTATTACGAGTCAATTACATCTTGCTGAGTTACGGAACCCAGGAATTCATACCTAGTTTCACCCTGATTACCCTTGTTCAATACTAATTCTCTTGCAAAGAACATACCGATCTTGCCCTTGTATTGTAGTTACCAGCATCAGCAAGTTATGTCTACACCCAGCAAGGGTCACAATAGGCCACCAAAGCCACCAGTGTCCAATATAACAGAGGAGTCAGAATGTGATCGGTATGTTTCTTTTTTACATAAATATTATTTTCTACCACTATGGGCTAACAGTTAACATAGAAACAATCAGACATACATTTAAATTCCCTCTTTAAATAGACAGTATTACATGCTGCTGCTGGTAGGGGCAGTAAATAACAACTTGACCTACTTTCACTTAACTATGGTGCCAACTACTGTGTGCGTGCATCAATAAGTAAGTCTGATGACGATGTTATGTAGGATTTATGAATGTACGTTAGCAACAGTAGGCTAATTCACGAGGGTGCTATTTTATGTGTGACGATGATATCATCCATCGGCACAACCCTATGCTGTACTAGTTAATCGCCTTTCACTGACATGATCCTCCATTCTGATGTTCATCTGTGTACCTCTTGTACAGCATCGAAATTGATGATTGTTGGTTGGATCCTTCTCACAAAGACTGGAAGGATGGGGACAGTTCGGATGAGGATTTTGTTCCTTTTCTTCAGCTATGGTACATTTCACTTAGTAGTTACATTTTGGATTCAACTAATGCTGTGTTCATTCTCACAACTATTCACTACTTTCAATGTCACTTGAATGCAACCGTTTTGGAGGATGAATGGTGTTCTGGTTTGTGTTAAGTAAGTAATCAATGTCCATATACTCTGCTTCTATACACAGTACTGGTCGTATCAACACAAACAATCTTGTTGAAATAAGCTTAGATGAAACTGTGCTTGATGTAGCCACACCCAATCCTCCTGACCTGGAATCACAATACATTCCTGAACAAGACCGAGTTCTCTGTGAGGAAGACCTGGTGGGGAAAAGTGCCAACGTCACCTACAATAACAACCTCCATAGGCTCGCCATGTACTTGATGCTGCCACTACAGAAGTTAAACTACGTTGACAGTATGTCCAGTGTAGCATGCCGTGGTGAACCGCCATTTCGGGTGACCCTGAAACCTTAGGGGACTGGAGTCATTTTGGAATAGGTAAGATAAGATGAGCTACTTCACTTCTCAATGTCAGTTGGACCCTACCCAAACATGGATGTAGGGTAGGAGACTAAGTAAACTGGTTGTAATAGATAATGACCTTTATAGTACTTTGCATTTGGGGGTTTTTGTGCTAAGGCTATTCTACAAGTTTGACATGACTGTGACCAAAGTGTTTTGTGTGTTTAAAAATATATTAATTTTTTTCTTTTTTCTTTTTTATATATCACAATGGAGTTATGCCCCTTTGGACACACTGTGTGGAAATGGAACTCACAGCCAGTATTGAAGTACGACATTCAGGGGGGTGACTTCATGCTGGCTACAAAAACTCTTCTTTCTGGCAACAACTACAGGAAGATTGCCCTCCTCTTCCAATTTATGAAAATGCCAATAGTCGCTGAGGGGACTTTCTTTCAAATTATTGCATTGCTCCAGTCCAGGAATGTTGGGGAAAAAAACAGGGTGGTCATTCTACACCGGTTGTGTCAGGAAGAACATGTCATTGTCCTAGGTATGGTTTTGCATATTTGTCAACCACCATTACATTTATATGCTTGTAGTTAGCTGTGATGGTGTATAACCTGT
This sequence comes from Perca fluviatilis, assembly GCF_010015445.1. Classification (NCBI taxonomy): domain Eukaryota; kingdom Metazoa; phylum Chordata; class Actinopteri; order Perciformes; family Percidae; genus Perca; species Perca fluviatilis. Next base: position 11,123,607 of record NC_053121.1, on the reverse strand, counting down.
GATTCTAATGAATGTATTTTTGCTCTATTCACTAGGTGATGGCAGAATGGACTCTCCAGGTACTGTGTGTGTGTGTGTGTGTGTGTGTGTGTGTGTGTGTGTGTGTGTGTGTGTGAGAGAGCAAATGATGCATACAGTCCACATGCTGACAGCTGAACTGTGAACTGAAACATTTTCTTTTCTTTCTTTTTGCTACAGGCCACTGTGCACAATACTGCACTTACACAACTCTTGAGCAAGAGTCAAGAGACATCATGCACATTGTCACCATAGACAAGCTTGAAACAAACAGGAATTCCGTGATTATGGAGAAGGAATGTTGCATCAGGACCATGGACGCACTAATCCAGGAAATTCCTCTCACAGAAGTCGTCACGGATGCCCACCTAAATCTCTGCCTTGCTTAGTAAGGGTAAGGATAACTCATTGGATGTGTTGTCTGGAGCCATGTGTTTTTCTTTTTTCTGCTGATAATTGTGTTATTACAAATGCTATGTTGTTTGTTACAGATCCAGAGCGTGGACGCTATAAAGAAATTCACTACTCTCTTGACATATGGCATGCCGCCAAAAATCTTGGAAAGAAGTTACGACAGGTATACAATCATCCCAACTTATTCAGTATTTTACAGACTAATCAATGCCCTGAAAGGCTGGAGATTGCATATGTTGACTTGCCTTACTGTCTTGGTAATGTAATATTTTACAGCAATATATTAACCGTGCCTTTGTTACTTTTGTATTGTGCGATCAAGCTGGCACCATAAAAAAATCAGAATCCAATGCTAGACTGGATGAAGGCCAGAATTGACATTGCTGCAAACAAGCGTTGACAGAGGAGCAGTTCAAGGTATTTTTTTAGCTGTAAAAAGTATTACTTTGGGCATGCAGAAAGGTGAAGTTTGTGTCTGTATGTAATGTGTGGTGGTCCATTTCTGCAGATGATGTGGCATGGAGCCCTACACCATGTCCGCAACCAACATTCATGAGCAACTGGATACTGTGAACATGAGCCTCTGGATGAAGGCAGCCAAAACAAGCCATGGATCCAGCAAGGTTTGAACAATTATAGTCGCTTGATTTTCATTTGCTCTGAATTATGTGATTTCTACTCACTCTGATATGTGATTACAGGTTTAGCAGCTCACCAGGCACTTACAGCAATCGTGCTTGACAAGCGCTGGTTGAGCTAGGTAAAGAAGTTCATCAACTTCAGGTATGCGTCTACGGTCATGCAATTACACATGCACTAAAGTTACTATTGTATTTATTTTAGGGCTGTCAAAAATAGCGCGTTAACGACGTTAATTAGTTGTTTGTTGTTAATTACGTCAATTTTTTTAACGCATTTCACGCATGCGCAGTGTGACAAATTATTCAGGTCAGGAAAGTCAGGAAAGTGGTTGGGAGCTAGAGGCGAGATGGAGCAAGGTGAGCAAAGTGGGCCTATTGACGGATTCAAATATAAAAAGAATGATGATGGTACAGTTAACAAGTACAAGGTTATTTGCAAGATTTGTAACAAGGAGTTTCAATTTCACCGGAGCTGTTCAAGCTTGAGGTACCATGTCAACGCCAAACATGCGTTTGCTGGGCCGTCAGGTTCAGCAAGTGGTTTGCGCCAGACCACGCTGAATGTTCGCAGGCCATTAACAAAATCAACCTCAGATAATTTGACCAACACAATAGCAAAATGGATTGCAAAGGATTGTAGACCCATTAGCATTGTAGAAGACTCAGGTTTCCTTGATGTTTTGCAAGTGGCGTCTCAAGACTCATCCTATAAGCCACCGTCAAGAGCCACAGTTATGACGAAAATCCACGAGAGAAAAAAGGAAAGAGGTCTTGGCTCAAGTAAATCATATCGCCCTGACAGGAGACCATTGGACATCAGTGAGTAACAACAATTACCTCGGAGTAACTGCACATTTCATCAGTGACACGTGGGAACTGAAGTCTTTTGCGCTGACTATATTAAAAACTGAGGAGCGTCATTTTGCGGAGGCTTGTAAAGAACAGTTCCTGTCTGTTGCACGTAAGTGGGACATCGAGGGCAAGACGACAACCATTGGGACTGACAGTGCACGCAACATGGTTGCCGCAATTCGACTTACACGCTATGAACACATGAACTGTGTCGCTCACATGGTGCAGAGAAGTGTCACAGTGAGTCTTGCTGACAGTGGCTTTGTAAATGCTTTGGCCAAGGCTCGCAAAGTTGTCGGTCATTTTAAGCACAGCCCAGCAAATGCTGCGGAGCTTCAAGCACAACAAGTCAGCCTGGGAAAGAAGCAAGAGCCATTGATCCAGGATGTTCCAACACGTTGGAATTCGACGCTGGAAATGGTCAAGCGCGTGAGCAGAAATAAAGAGGCTGTCATCGCAGCCCTGGACAATCAGGAGCACAAACTCGTCTTGCCGACCGCAGCAGAGTGGGATAAACTGCAGAGGCTGGAGACACTTCTAGAGCCATGCAGGTAAATCAGTCTGTAACTTATCAAATAACATTGCTTTGATTATTTTCTGGAATGAATAAAGTCAAATATCAATAACATGTATGTATGTAAAAAAAAAAAATAATAATAATAATAATAATAATATGTTGATAACCACTGTTCTAATAATACACTGTCTCTGTGTGCATGTGTGTGTTTGTGTGCGTAGGTATGTAACTGAGCTCCTGGGTGGAGAGGCCTATGTCTCCTGTTCTGTGGTACTACCTTCTCTCTGCCACTTGCGTCTCAAGATGGAAGCCTGTGATGAGGACCCTGCATATGTGGTGAGATTCAAGACCAAGTTCAAGGAGGACCTAGCATCCCGTCAAGAACAGCTCAACAATGCATGGCTCCAGATTGCTACAGTTTTGGATCCTCGTTTCAAAGACTTGAAATGCATGCCCAAGACAGACAGGGAAGAGGTGTGGACCACACTTGAAGGGATGCTGCAACAAGAATCACCCAGAAGGTCTTCACAGACACATGATGATGGGCCACCCAGGAAGAAAATCAGCCTTCTGCAAATGGGCTCAGATTCAGAATCAGAAGATGAAGAGGTCCAACCTGCCATACAGAGGTACAGAGCAGAGCCCACCATTAAATTGAAGGACTGCCCCTTGAGGTGGTGGGCATCTCATTCAGGAGCCCATGAGAAGCTGGCCTCACTAGCTCACAAATATCTAGCCACTCCTGCAACCACTGTTCCCTGTGAACGACTTTTCTCAGTTGCAGGTCACATTGTGAACGAGAAAAGGTCAGCTTTACTTTCGGAAAATGTGAACAAGTTAGTTTGCCTCAGCAACTGGCTGAAAGATGATGAAGCTCAGTAGATTTGAAAGGTGATGTTCAAACAAAAAGACCAGTTTCAGTGCAACATGTTATAGTAGTTAGCAACTGGATTCTTGAGCAACTGGATTAAAGAATGGAGGAAAAGGTAAAAGATTGTTCTTTGGTTTGATTTAAAAGTTTTATTGAAAATGTTTTTTTCCACATAAAAATGCAACAGATGACTCAAATTGTGCAAAAATGTGGTAGGCCACTGTTATGATTTGACTACATTTATTGCTTTCTGTTCAATTGAATACTGTAAATTGTAAATCCTGGTTAAGAGGAATGCCAAAGAGGAAGCGATGGGACATTACAAAGACAAATATTATGGTGTGTAGTATGTTTCAGCTTGATTTAAACCACCATTATTTGGCTGTGTTAATAAACAGACATAATATGAAAATTATGTATCTGTGTCCTGTTATTTATCTTTTGGTATGCATTTCAGAAAAACTGAAAATTCTGATTAATTTGATTAAAAATTTTAATCATTTGACAGCCCTAATTTATTTACAAATGTACATTAGGGCTGGGCGATATGGAGAAAATCAAATATCACGATATTTTTGACCAAATACCTCGATATCGATACCACAACGATATTGTAGTGTTGACTATTGGTGCTTCCAGAAAATATTTACACAATGAGATTTTTGATAAATAATCATCAGTAATGTGGATATAATGACTAAGTGGGTAAAGGCAAATAATATAACAGTTACAACAGTCTGGTAAGTTCAGAAAATGACATCACTTTATTGTAATGCAGCCTTTAAAACCAGGAAAAGACAACACTTATGTCATATCATGATATTAGGATATCCAAAATGTAATACGATATCTAGTCTCATATCACGATATTGATATAATATCGATATATTGCCCAGCTCCAATGTATATACTGTAACTACTCTTAAACCGCCATAGTCTACTGCTCTTCATACTATTCATCCTGCACATACACTTATTCTTACTACTCTTATAATGTTACTGTTTCTGCACTACAATGGTACAGTTACCACACTGCACATAGCTGTACATACTGTACATATCTGTCTATATGGTTCATACTGAATATCCATAGTTATTCTGTTTTTCTTATAATAATACACTGCATATATCTATATTATTGTCACTACTATTATAATGTTACTGCTACTATATTGCACATATCTATAACATGTTGTTCATGGATTGTTCATATTACATAGCCATATTTATTCTGCTCTTATAAGGTAACTGCTAATATATAATACCCTGCACAAATTTATATTTAATTCATATTACTCTTAACCACCTTCTATAAAACCAACTGTACACTACTGTCTACACTGCACTATATTTCTTGTCCTGTCAGAATTGCACTTTTTTGCTCTTTTTGCACTTTTGGTTGGATGCAAACTGCATTTCGTTGTCTTTGTACTTGAAGTCTGCACAATGACAAAGTTGAATCTAATCTACCAAGACTGAAATATTTCCCTTTTACCTTGTCATTCACAGTATTGGTAGATGTGTGTCTTTAGCACATCTTTGTAGTTGTTTGAGGAGAGCAGGCTGGAAGTGATGGCTGAACAGATTTACCCTTTATGCCATTGTGGTAAGAATTGTTACTAATGTGTGTCTCCCCCCTCCCCCCCAGGACCACGTTTGATTTGGAAAGCTTCCAAAATCATATACTCTGCAAAGCGCTTTGCCTACAGCCCACCTGTATACAGGACGCAAACTTTTCTTGCTGCATTGGATTACAATAACCACAATCATCGCCTGCCAGCCCGTAACAAGGATGGACACAAAAACACTAAAGTATTTACTGTAACAACTGCACATTTTGCAGTTTTTTTGTTTTACTTTTGAAATGACTAAACTAAAATCTCCACTTCCTTTACAGATATAGAAGATACCAAAAGCTGAAGTGTCTACACACCATAAAGGAGAAGACGCAGTATAGCTACATAAAAGACCTCCAGAATTCCATTCTTGGGAGAAGAATTGCAAGTGGGAGAGGCCTTCCCCGCAAACTTGCGCTTGGGTTTGCTTGCTGCTGTACCGCCACCAACCACTGCAGAACTTGTGCAGGCCCACATTGAAAGAGGAGACATTCCTCTTGTCCTTGTAAATAGTTGTAATAAATGATTTAAAATATTGAACTTTTCCAAAAATTACTTCATTATTTACATGCAAATAAAAAAAAGTTAAACTAACATAAATGGCAGTAAAGTGCACAATTGCAGAGGTAACAGGGAACAAAACATACAATTTACATTCACAAATGTTTCTTCCATAAGGTGCTGTTTAAAAAAACTATTGATGCTGCCACAGCACAAACTGTCTGTAGGCATGTCTGTATTGAAGCTGTTCTACACCCGGCTCCTGGTTGTCATCAACAGCAAAAATGTCATTCCAGGCCCACGGGCCAGCAGCAACACCCCCTCATCCAACACATAGAACTCCACGTGTGCCATGTTGCTTGTGCAATTTGCAGGTCTCTGGCGACAGCAAAGCCTTTCCAGGTCTGTGTCCATTTCTCTGCAATTGGTGCAAGTGCACCAATGCAGGCCATCTCCATCAGGGTCAGGGCTCGCGGGTACCTCCAACATGGCCATCACATCAAACATAAGACCTGGCAACCTTGTCAGGACTGTTTCCAACAGCCTGTCCTTCTGCACAGCCTCCAGGGAATACAGTTTTACCTACAATACAAAACAATTTATTAGTATATACGTATATTTGGGGAAAATGCAGAAAGTATCTAAAAGGATGTGTTGACCAATAATAAACAAACCTTCATTTCAGCTGCATGTCTTGACCGCAGCTCCTGCAACCTCGACTGCTCCTCAGGGTTGAGAGTTTTTGCGCCCTTCCCACCTTTCGGTGGCCTCCTAAGGGGAGGTTTCTGCTTCTTTAATGTGGCCCCAATCACCTGAGGGATATCAGACGACGCTGACGTTGATTCCTGCGATTATCATAAGAACAGTTTTCAATATTTCACGTAATTATCAGGACATAAGTAAGCCTACACGTTGTAATAGTGTAAACGAGTGCAATTTGCAAACTATTAGGATAAATTGCAATAATGTCTAACGACATCATAACGACCAGTGTTATGAAATAATGCGACTTAAATGTAACTTTATTGCTGTCATCTTGCATTTTGTAATGTTTACATTACACTCAATACACAATAAATGAAATTATACAGTAGGCCTATAGGCTATTTACTTGTAATTTAACTGCAATCATGTAAAAACGTTTTAAGCCATCAAACGCGGTAGGCTACTTTATTATTATAAAGTAGGTTTGATATAAACTTATTATTATCCTATTACCATCAGTTCATCTTCGAAAGCACAACATATACAATGATGCAGTAGCCTAATATATGTATGAAATCATGAAACATTACCTGGTCAGTAGACCTCTTCGGAGTCTATCTTTTCCTGTTCCATGTCTGATGCTTCTAGCCTACTGAACAGGTACCGGTATACAGGGGGGAGGGGATCAGCCTGTGAGTGCGGAGACATTTTACCAACGTCTTTGTTGAAAAATGTCATCAGTTCAGTAGGCCCTTGTTTGGTCTCCATTTTCAATTGCTCTCTGGAATCTGGTCGTGTGCCCTCATATTTTAAGCAGCCTCTCCTTCAAAAAACAAACCTGGATGAAATTCTACTCGGCAATTATAGACCTATCTCAAAGCTCCCCTTCATATCCAAACTGTTAGAAATGGTTGTCTCAAATCAGTTTACCCAAGCCCTAAACTAAACTATTAAATATACTCAATAAATTCCAGTCAGGTTGTCGTCAGAAACACTCCACGTAGACTGCGCTTCTCAGAATTACAAGTGACATCATGATGTCTTCTGACACTGAATATTGTTCTGTCCTGGTGATGCTTAATCTCATCGCAGCATTCGATACTGCTGATCACCGCATCATGATAGACAGGCTCAGAGACTGGGTGGGCATCTCTGGGAGAGTCCTTGATTTGTTTTATTCATATCTGTTAGGTAGGAGTTTTTCTGTGGCTGCTGGTCCTTATACAGTATGTCTGAGTTTGCTGTCTTATCATGTGCCCCAGTGTTCGGTTCTGGGACCGATTTTATTCTCCCTTTATATGCTTCCTCTATGGCAAGTTACGGTGTTACTTTAGATCAGGCTATGACCCTTGACAAACATGTAAAGTCTCTAACCCGCACTTGCTTTTTCCACCTTAGAAACAGGCGTGTTGTATCCTACGCTGAATTAGGTAATGATTATATATATACCTTTGTTTCCTCTTGTTTGGATTACTGTAATTCTCTTTTTACTTGCCTCACTAAATAACCTGTAGATAGTTTACAATTGGTCCAGAATGCTGCTACTAGGTTGCTGACAAGGTCAGGGAGGTCATGCCACATTAGCCCTATTCTGGCCTCATTGCACTGGCTGCCGGTTAAATTCAGGATCCAGTACAAGATTCTTGTCATTTCCTACAGAGCCATCAATGGTCTGGCACCGGCTTGCAAAAGTGATCTGCTGCACCTGTATGTTGTCAGCAGATCACTGAGGTCCTCTGATTAGGGCTTACTGGCTGTTCCCCGTACTAGGCTAAAAACAAAAGGTGACAGAGCTTTTGAAATAGTTGCTCCTAGACTGTGGAACGCTTTGCTTCTTGTTTTACGAATGGCTGCCTGTTACTCAAACATTGATCCAGCCTTTGGGGCATGAAACCGAAGCTAGTCGCATTAGCAATGCAACATGCTAACGTTTAGCCTGCAAAATAAACAGTGCAACATAAAAATGGCAACACTTACAGCTTAAGTTACACGATTGTGAGGAAATCCCAATGGCGGACAGTGAGGTCAATTCAGCAGGTACTCTGTGGGCGGGGACAGTCACCTAGCTGGAACTAATTCCACGCTAATCCACCCCAGAAGCTGTATGGCATACGACCTCATAGAACAGGGGTGTCAAACTCAAATTCACTAAGGGCCGCACATCAAAATAAGAATCGCATCAAGGGCCAGACATGTTTAGTTTATTCACATGCTTTAATTATATTGGGAAAAAAAAAAGTCAAGGATCTTTTACTGGATTATTGCGTGTCTCATATAGCCTTCTCACTTACAGTTTGCCCTAAAGCCCCAAAAAAGTAACTTAGCCATCAAAGAAAAAAGCAACAAAAACTTTCGAAAAAAGCAACAAAAACATTGGGGAAAAAAACACCAAAAGCGTCTGCAAAAGTGACAAAAACTTCAGAATAAGCGACAAAACATTGAAAAAGCTAGAAAAACTAGACGGGCCAAAATTTATTGTGAACCTAAATTGATATGCGGGCCGGATCAAAACCTGCGAGGGGCCAGATTTGGCCTGCGGGCCTCGAGTTTGACACGTGTGCCATAGAAGGTCATATACAGCATCAACTCTGACTTACTCGTGGTTACACACGTTTTCTGATATATATAGTTGAAAAAGAGAGAGAGAGCAGTCTTTTCTGACATGTTGGGGGTGCATTTTGCATATGTCCACTTTAATAATAAAAATAAACATTAAAGTTGTTGTCGGTAAGATTTGAGTTAGGTTGTTTCTAGCGGCAACTTTGGCGGTAAGATGTAATTGCAGAGAGGTGTCGAATATGTGTCGTGGGTTGGCAGCTCTAACCTGCACAATGCCTTCACATGGTCCAGTCCACACTGATAACAGTTAAGTCTGTGAGGTTGCTAAGAGCTAATACATTCATCAAGATACTGGCAGTGTGGGGACACGCACAGCCCTGAAGATGATAGACGTTGCTAACCGTGGTAACACGGTCAACAGAGCTAACGGGATTACTCACCGATGTGCGATGTTTTCCACAGTGAAGCCATCTTGTCTGCTTTAGCACTGTAGGAGTGGGAGTTTATTTTTTTTGTTTATTTTTATTTGGACTCGAAGTTGAACAAAGTTGTCTTCTTTCTCTCTTTTGTCTGTTGATCCGCCATTGTGAGTCAGTAGTAATGAAATGTAGTGCCCGGCCAATGTACCGTTTCTTTGCATCTTTCCTCGTCGGAAGTATCCAATTTCCGAGTACAATGGAACGCAGCATGAAAGTGCTCATATTATGCTCATTTTCAGGTTCATAATTGTATATAGAGGTTCGACCAGAATAGGTTTATGTTGTTTAATTTTCAGAAAACACCATATATTTGTATATGCATATACTGCACATTGCTGCAGCTCCTCTTTTCACCCTGTGTTTTGAGCTCTCCGTTTTAGCTACAGAGTGAGGCATCTCACTTCTGTACCATCTTTGTTGGAAGTCGCACATGCGCAGTAAGTACGGCTAACTAGTTAGTTGCAGAGAATGAGGGAGTGCCATGCTAGCAGCTAGGCGAGCATTATAATGTGTTACAAAGTGACGTTTGTCACGGAAGTAAAGGCTGGACTACAATAGAGCTGTTTGGAGCAGTTTGTGAACAGTGTTTTCTCTGGAAGATGGTAAGTCCCTTTGGGGTGGACTTTGGGCTTTTTCACTTTGTAAACCTATAACGTGCACAAAAAGATATATAACACAATAAAGGAAAGGGGAAAAGCCAAAAAGCATAATATGTGCACTTTAACCCCTTTGGACCCTGTGTCCATTGGAATGGTCATGACATATTTTTGTCTCTAAACCAATAAATACTCTGTAATTGAATGATGTCAGCAATGTTGGTTACTGATTGGATCCTGATTATCCAATCAAAATCATGTTATGACTTTGGTTCTGAGAGAGTGACAGACATTGGACAAGACAAGCATGGCAGAGCGACTGCAGAGAGGGAAGAGTAAGTGCCCATTTTCAATCAAAAATATTACTTTATGTTCATGCTGGCCAAACTAATTTGCTGTCAGTATAATTTTAACTGTTACAAGTGATAATATTTCAAGTTATTTTGAACATATATCATATCATTAATTTATAGGATTTTTTCAAATTCCATTGCAATGGACATCAGGAGGTGGGCAGGTTTAGCTAACGCTCACATGTTTAGTGTCAGTATATAAAGAAACAAAATACCTGTAAGCTTTTCATAGGTAACGTATAATGTCACAGTTTATTTATTCATGATTACAAAATTTTAAATATATATTTTTTGTACATAATGAACTTGACTCCTTGAACTCGGGAAATGAGGAGGATGAAACCAGGAGTGAGATAGGTAGTAAGTTTAGAAATGAAGAGTGTTTTTAATTCTTAGTAAGTGTTTTTTATAAATTTAATGTCTTTTATGTAAGATGTAAATAGAATGCATAATAGTTCAAGAGTAAGAATACATAAAATGAGTTAAAATGTGATTGTTTTGTTATTAGATTCAGACAGGGACAGTGGATAGGTTACATGCATGCCAGAAGAACCTGATGTGGCAAATGAGATTAAGATAGAGGAGAAAGACAGTGTAGTGACAGAGGAGGACAGGAGGAGATGACAGTAACCAGGAAGGAAGAAATCAAGTGGCGTCACAGGCCGTTCACTACAATCATGGACACTTCCTTTGAGAATCCTCCAATTCACGAGGTTCATCCCATGAGACCCTATGAATACTTCAAACAGTATATACCAAATGAGATCTTCAATTTGATGGCCGACAACACGTTTATACCATGCAAAGCGGTACACTAAGTTTCAAACCGACAAGTCCAGGAGAGATCAGAACCATAATTCGTTGCTATGGGAGTGATAAAAATGCCAAGAGTCTCCATGTACTGGGAAGCTGGGATGGACATTGGTAGTTTTCAAAACACAATGCCCCGTGACAGATTCTTCCAGCTCCGGTCACATTTGCATTTGGTCAACAATTTGGAGAAGCCAGCTGACAACAATGTGTTTTTCAAGGTACGTCCTCTCTATGAGGGTGTACCATCTTAGTCAGCGGATCACGGAGACCAACCACAAGTTGTATTTTCATCGAAAATGAGTATACATGAAAACAAGCTGATGTCTTCTCAAGTTCACGTTCCAGTTCCATTCCAAGTAAACGTGCTATCAGTTCATTAGCCTACTATAAAAAGTATGGTTATGTGTTGGAAGTTCCACGATAGTTCCAGGTAATCTTATCTACAATCATACATCTATTGTGTTCATGTGCATGTTGAGATTGCGTCATTTCTCTATCTTCTTGCAGGCTCTGGGTTTTCCTGGTGATGACCTCACTGCTGTTCCCTACCAAGCGGAGATACCCCCATCAAGTTCATGTGCATGTTCAGAACTGTATACAGACTCAAAACCATGCAAACATCCAGTTCCAGATGTTAAGGGCATACCACTATGTGGAAAAAGTCAGCCTTATTTTTCTTAAGTTTTTATGATATTTTACGCCCATCTAGTCATGGCGTCCATTGAAATGGACATGAAAAAATACTATTAAAAACATGAGTTACCAAAAATGTGTTTTTTCCACTTTGTTTTTATGTTTTTATGGAGTCAGAATCTGTCAAAAAAATGCAGGTCTACCAACCTCAGCTGACTGATGTAAAAAGCATCACTAACTTTGCACTGAATTTGAATTTAGGGCGGGCAAGTCGCTACAGACACTTACTCCCAATTTCCACCGGCTGCGGAACGGCTGTGGAATGGCTGCGGAACTTAGATTTAGAAATGATGGTCGAGTTCGGGTCGGGCTCGGTCACATCAGCGTGATAAGGCATTTGTTGTAAAATGGTGCTGCGGCTCCTTTAAGAGAGCTCAGTGCGTGTGGGCGTGTGTGTGTGGAAAGTGGGAAGAAGAGAGATGGAGAAAGAGGAAACAGACGTGTTGTATGCAAACGGAGCAGAGTTGGTGCAATAAGTTTCCATTTTGTAGCTACACAGTGTGTGCGGTGTCCGATATAAACCCCAGACTGAAAGCCAAGTTCATTCATTTTTATTTGCTCACCAGAAACAGGATATAACGTCGACCCTGTCTCCCCTGGTTTTCTGACCACAGTCGGAAAAGAAGCAAGCAAGAAAGGTTAACACATTGAACATTTTAACAGCTTATTAACGTGCACTTGTTGCCCCGTGTGAGCTGATGCCTCATCTGTTGACATTTCAAAATGCATTTAAAATTTAAAATCGCAGATTGCCTGCCACATGAGTGAGAAGAGACAAGTTGCCCCAATATGCGTTCGTGGGAGGGTCATGGGGAAAGTGGGAGTTCCACCCAAAAAGGTGTGAGGATACAGGTAAAGTCTGCCTAATTATATATTCTGCGGTATTTTCAAAGTAAGAGTGCGCCTCTATTCTGCAGGGAATATTCTCCGCCTCTTAAAAGCAGGTGTAAACCAGCCGAAAGTGGGTTTCCGCATATATATGCCTCCTGGTGAAATGGCAGCAGTAATCCGAACAAGATGAAGATAGGCCAAGCTGAAAAGATTTTTGTCACAAGGATCACACTTTTTCAGTGGAGTGAACACAAAATCATTAAGCGTTACAGATTAAGCAGCCATGCAGTATTAGAGTTAAAGATAAATCAAAGATGGCATTGAATCGGCGACTCAGCGTTCACATTCCATTCCAGCGGTTTTTAAAGTCCTCGTTACATTACAAATATTGGCATCAGGATCATTTTAAAAAGTCATAGCATCAGCAGTGGGAATATCGCAGTCTGCACTCAGCCGTATCATAGCACCAGTAACGCTTTGCTACAGCGCAATTTACGGTATAGTGGGTGGAGAAAGGCGCTGATTACCCGATGAACTGGATGTTTGGTAAATACGACGTAAACTGAAGTAGCACAGCGTGCGCTTTCTGCGGGTTGGCCATGGTGCTGATAACGCTACATTCACAAATGTATGTAGATCTTGCCCTCAAGAGTGTATTACTTGACAAAGCAGCAAATACAAGCTCTTTCATCAGTGGGTCATATGTTCAATCACCATGGTTTTAACTCACTTTTTGATAGATAGGTACTTTCTAGACAATTAACTAGATGAAAATCTTGACTTAACTTGAATAACATTTTTTTATAAAAACATGACAGTATCTGTAATTAGATATATCCATCCTTAAATTAATTAAAATCCCAATGTTGCATGAAGGACATTTTATAGTTTCTACACACATTTTAAATGCACACTCTACCTTGCTATGACCCGTTCTCACCCCTGCACTAAGATGTATTACTTACCTCCAAGTGATGCTTTTTGTTTCCAAGATGCACAAACACACGCACGCACGCACACACACCCACACACTCATGCACATCCATCGACAAACACTGCATATTAGAGTATTTGTCTTTGTCTATATGTCCTTGGTGAACAGGTCGCTGTACTAGAGAGCGAAGCTGCTGAATAATATGACACACAGTGCTTATAACACACATACACACACATACACTCATACACTGCAAGCCCAAGCTGCATCTTTACTGTCTCCATATGTCCTTGGTGAGCAGGCTCAGCTGTTAGAACTAGATCACAGGGCTGGAGGATAACATGATACACAAAGCCTTTAAGCCCATTTAAATGTTTATAGGGTGTCTGACATGGGAGAGATGGTGTGTGTCCATGTGGGTATATTTACTGTACATGAGGTGTGTGTCAGAGGGAGAATTGGCATGTTGTCCTTGTCTGAGTCAGCATGAGCATGCTTTGATGCTGATTTTAAAACTTGATGTTGTGTGTGTGTGTGTATGTGTGTGTGCTGGGACTTCAAAGCTTACTTCTGGCTCAGTCTCAGTTTAATATTAAGCATTCTGAGCCACCAGAGCAGTGTGTGTCAATAGAACAGAGTGATTTGAAACAATGTAATTTGGTTGTGACTGTACACACATATACAAACACATACTAAACCACGTGTATATATATATATATATATATATATATATATATATATATATATATATATATATATATGCAGTATGTGTGTGTGTCTGTCTGTAAGAAAGTGAGCCTGCACATATGTCTCTGTAAGTGTTTGACAGAGAAAAAGAGAATATGTGAGTGTGCGTGTTGGTCTTCCCCTGCTTACAGGGAACAGCAGCACTTACTCAGTCAGCCTGATAAAGAGCGCATTATGGAAGCAATCCATTTGCCTGAAGAAGGCTCGCAGATGAAATAGAATAGTCAGGCTGCTGGGGAAAAGAGAATACAATTTGATGCATTACTCAACATGTCAAAAAGTATTTTTTCCAATTTATTCTGCGTAACTTTGGGAGAGTTAGAGGGGCATTTGTTTTGAGAGCAGCTAGCGGAGCCCATTGGTGCTGAGAGGGATGGAGGGAGGAGGAGAGAAAGAAGAAGGCAGAGGAGGGTGAAACAAACTGGCAAAGACATTATGCTTTAAAAGTTGCACTAGGCAAGGTTTTATGTAAAAAGAAAAGCGCCCATTTTAGCCTAAATCTCAAAATATGTCGTAGAAGAAAAAGCTTTACTCCCTGCTCATAAAGACAGTACATTGACCCCATTTACCCAAATTAGAGAACAACTTCCATACTTGTAACCGTTTAAACTCTGTATTTGTATTTGCATTTGCATGCTTTATTTCTTCTGTCTTTAAAATGACTGTATTATCAGATATGAGGTCGTTAGGTAAATTCAAATGATGGGTATGGCTTATCCGCTACAAAAGCTCCAATTAATCAAAAGTAAATAAATAAAAATAAAAACAATTGTAGTGCAGTGAGTAAACAGTTTTGTCTTGAGAAAGCTGGACCATCATTTAGGTCTAAAAGACTGTGGAGTTGACTGATATCATTCATACTATTTCTGGGTAATACATTTAAAGGGGTACTGCAGCAGTTTAGTGTGACAGTTCCATAAAGCTGGCGGACTTGTGTGAGACAGATTCAAATCAGCAGAGGCAGTGATATCGTGAAATGTAGTCTCTAGTTTGGATCAAGCTGCAAAGCTCCTCGGTTCCGTATGTGACTTCCTCTGTTTGGTATGCCCTGTGACTCAAACAATTACTGTCAAAAAAGTCTATTTATGTCTGGTACTTGTACACACATGGAATAGAAATAGAGCGCGAGATTTACCCAGAAGGTTTTGGCAGTGCACCAATCCATCATGCTAGTCAGCTAGCCAAGTTAGTCCAGCTCAATGGAAAACAATTTGTGTCAAGACTGTATGCCACTTAACACCAAATCTCCTTTTGGGGAGTGTTAACCATGGACTATTCTTTATCTGTAAACCCTTGCAATGAATTCAAACTTAAAGGTGCAATATGTAATACTGACAGCTAGTGTTTAAAATAGTTACTGTAGTACAAATTCAAAATACTGGAGAGAGTCGTCTCCCCCGCCCCCTCCTCGAAGTTCACAGAGGCTGCCAGGCTGAGACCACAGCATCCACAGTCTCGCTTTGCCAGACCCTCCTCCAAAGCGCGCGGAAGGAGCATCCACAACAATGTTGCTAGACGCTTGTCTCACACAGCCAGACATTACTTCACAGCACAACGGAGTAGCTAACGTTAGATGCCGGCTATATTGACAGTTATAAAAACCGTGCTCATGCGGAGCTCTGTACCCAACTGACAGACGCACTTTTTTTTGGCTTAGAATTACAATAAAAACACAACAACCTCTCTGTCCTCTCTACCCAACGGACAGACACACTTCCTATGCTTAGAATTACAGTAGCAACCGCTAAAAATAACACTACCTTGCCGTCCTCTCCACCCGACTGAACACACTTTATTGGCTTACAATTACGGTAACAATCGCTAAACACACTGCAAACTCACGGACCTCTCTTCCAGATTTACAGCCCCCCTTCTCTTGGCTGCTGAACAGGCTACATGTTGTAAACAGCCGTGGCCTGGTATTTCAAGTTATCATGTTTCCTTAATATCTGATGACGCATTGGGGTCATTTTAGGATTTATTACAGTAAATATATTACATATTGGACCATTAAGGTTTTTCAAGGATGTATTTCAATGATTTCACTGCTTTGTAGGTAGCGAGACAGCATATTTGTATGACTTCAGTTGTATACTGCACAGTACCTGTATCGATACATACATAACTTGTATTCATGTAGCTTTTCTAGTGTCCCAGTGTCAGAACAGTGGGTGGTAAATAGTTAAATTATGTTTAAAGCTCCTTCAATTATTGTTTAATTAATAAAAATGAAATAACTATATGTAAGATGAAAGGTGTTGCTCATAGTGACAAACATACATGTTGTATCTTCAACTCGGGGGAATTTTATCACCTTTTTGCTAATTGTTTTGGTTTTATAGACCACAAATATTGGTTGGTTAATTCTTACTACTTATCAACATTCTTAGGATATGCAGCTGTTTTCAGCGAAACATCTCTAAAAAAAAAAAACACTGCACGCTACCTGTTGAGCACCAAACAGCAGACAGAAAAGGTTAGAGGTGCTGGTGAACATAGTGGAAAATTTGGCAGCTAGCCAAATATATTTCTCAGGAGTTGGTGGAGACCAAACCAGAGCTAAAATAGTGAATATTACTGAATAGTGGCCTTTTAGGTTGATGTTTGTCCCTACTATAGTTCAGAGCCATTTAAGAAGAAATTACCACTCTCAAGCGCTCTACAGACAGACAGACTGACTGACATATAATATTAATCCCCAAGGGGCAATTCATTTGTACAATCTATCCCATCCATGTCATAAATAAGTACAAGAGTAACAACAACAATCAGCATCCACATAAACATCAACATGCCAGTGACAACAAGAGAATATATCAACGGTTTGTGTTCAGTAGCCTAATGGCTAAAAGAATGAAAGAATTGGCATACCAATTAGTTTTCCGTGCAGGAACACAATAGCGCCGACCTGACGGCATAACTACAAATTCACTAAAAAGTGCATGGTCAGGTTGAGTTAATATTTTATCAACTTTCTGAACCACTCATTCCTTCCACAGAGAGCTGAGGACTTTCTGCTGGACTCCAGTGATCTTGGAACAGACCTTAACAATGTTGGACAGACATTTTTTGTCCTTAACAGACAAACCATTAAACCAGCACACAAATAAAGACTTTTGACTTTGGTCCATCACTTTTCACCATGTGTTATTTTAGAAATGTAAAGTCTAATTGGGTCCATTGTGTCCATTCAGGTTTCATTTCAAATGGACAACCTATCTCAGGCTCACTTAAGGCCAAATATTCATTAGAAGACGTGTCTCTGAAGGACATGACCAATGTCCTAAAGTCCTTGTTGTATGAATCAGCACATTGCAAGAGGCAGTTTGCAGGTGAACTCTTTCAAAAATCATGTACAGTATGTTTGGGTTCAGGTGAGATCTTTTGCTTGTCCCAGAATGTTTGTTTTAACTTTATTTTTTCCTTATGGCAATGTGGTTACTCTCAGCAGGCAGGCTCAGAGCTGTTGCGTACCAAATATCAAGCACGTTTGATGAGGACACATCTCCCTCCACACACAGCTGCAGCACTCGGGAACAGCAGGATGCTGACCTTCTCCCAGCAGGGTGTCAATGAGAAGCTGCCAACATGTGTATTTTGACTATTACAAACCCTAATTCTGATGGAGTTGGGATGTTGTGTAAAACGTAAATAAAAACAGAATACAATGATTTGCAAATCCTTTTCAACCTATATTCAATTGAATACACTACAAAGACAAAATATTTAATGTTCATACTGATAAACTTTGTTTGTTTTTTGCAAATATTCTCTCATTTTGAATTTGATGCCTGCAACATGTTCCAAAAAAACTGGGACAGGGGCAGGTTTACCACTGTGTTACATCACCTTTCCTTTTAACACTCACTAAGCGTTTGGGAACTGAGGACAGTAATTGTTGAAGCTTTGTAGGTGGAATTCTTTCCCATTCTTGCTTTATGTACAACCTCAGTTGTTCAACAGTCCGGGGTCTCCGTTGTCAAATTTTGCACTTCATAATGCGCCACACATTTTCAATGGGAGACAGGTCTGGACTGCAGGCAGGCCAATCTAGTACCCACACTCTTTTACTACAAAGCCATGCTGTTGTAACACGTGCAGAATGTGGCAGGGCATTGTCTTGCTGAAATAAGCAGGGACGTCCTTGAAAAAGACGTTTGGATGGCAGCATATGTTGCTCCAAAACCTGTATGTACCTTTCAGGATTAATGGTGCCTTCACAGATATGCAAGTTACCCATGCCATTGGCACTAACACACCCCTATACCATCACAGAAGCTGGATTTTGAACTTTGCGCTGATAACAATCTGGATGGTCCTTTTCCTCTTTGGCCCGGAGGACATGACGTCCATGATTTCCAAAAACAATTTGAAGTGGACTCGTCAGACCACAGCACACTTTTCCACTTTGCGTCAGTCCATCTCAGATGAGCTCAGGCCCAGAGAAGCAGGTGGCGTTTCTGGGTGTTGTTGATATATGGCTTTCGCTTTGCATGGTAGTTTTAACTTGCACTTTGTTAACTGACAATGATTTTCCGACGTGTTCCTGAGCCCACGTGGTAATATCCTTTACATAATGATGTTGGTTTTTAATGCAGTGCCGCCTGAGGGATAAAAGGTCACAGGCATTCAGTGTTGGTTTTTGGCCTTGCTTCTTATGTGCAGAGATTTCTCCAGATTCTCTGAATCTTTTGATGATATTATGGACTGTAGATGATGAAATCCCTAAAGTCCTTGCAATTGTACGTTGAGAAACATTTTTCTTAAACTGTTGGACTATATGCTTACGATTGTTCAAAGTGGTGAACCTCGCCCCATCCTTGCTTGTGAACCAGCCTGGGGGGCATGCTCCTTTTATACCCAATCATGACACTCATCTGTTTCCAATTAACCTGTTCACATGTGGAATGTTCCAAACAGGTGTTTTTTTGAGTATTCCTCAACTTTCCCAGTCTTCTGCTGCCCCTGTCCCAGCTTTTTTGGAACATGTTAAAGGCATTAAATTCAAAATAAGTAAATATTTGCAAAAACCAAAGTTTATTTTATTATGGGCCATATTTTAACAATCTGAAACGCAAGTATCAAACGTGAAACGCAAGTAGCTTTGTGGGCGGATCTCGGGTGCTGTTGCTCTTATACCGGCGGGATAAAAGTCTTGTGCCCGACGCAAATCTAAAATGGGTTGGTCTGAAGTAGCTAGGTGTGGTTTGGGCATAACGTGCAATAAACCAATCAGAGAGTCATCTCACATTCCCTTTAAGAGCAGGCGCGCTTGTTCCATGGCGGATTGCTATTATGACGGCGGATTTGCCTGGCGGGTGGCGATGTTGCTGCGGCCTCTCGGGCGCATCTCCTCAAGTCTGGAGAGGATTGCTGCAGCCATGGAGCGTGGGCCTCCAAACGCACCACCTGCACCTGTTGTGCCCCTTCCTCCTCCCCCCCAGTCCATCTCCGTCCACCCGCTCCACCAGGAGCGCATCACACATTGCCACTCCCGGACCAGATCCCGCTGGAGTGTCCAATCCCGCCGTAGTTCAACATCACGTCTCCTTAAGTCCTCTAATATTTCCTCATTTATGTCATCAACACATCCATGATTCATGGAAATGTTGTGTAAAACACAATAAGCCAGAAAGAATGCTGCTACTTTTTGAGGATTGTACTGTAAAATGCCTCCTGACCAATCCAAACACCTGAAGCGCATTTTCAGTAATATTTTTCCTTGTAATTATGTATGGTTTGCAAAAATGGGAACTGCTGCGTCCACTTAGATGAGAGAAGTGTATGCGCGTTGTGCACACGCTACATTATGGCCAAGCATGCGCCCCTAAAATAGCATCTGAATAACATGCCACTGACTTTATACTAGCGGCACTGACTTTAGACCAGGTTTTTCCAGGTCAATGGTGGAATTGTTTTCTGAAACTGCAAAATAGCACCAGGGAACGTTTGCGCCTGAACACGCCTCCTCTTTTCGCTGAACCGCCCAAATACATTCCCTAATTTACCGACGTGCGTCTGTGGAGGGAAAAGTCCGCTGTGCGTTGGGTGCAAAATAGGAATGATACATGCGTCGTTGTACAAAGGCAATTGCGCTGAGCGCAAGATAGTGCCCTAAATATCTTGTAGTGTATTCAATTGAATATAGGTTGAAAAGGATTTGCAAATTTTTGTTTCCAACTTCATTGGAATTGGGGTTTGTTCAATGATAGACTATCTGGAACTCACCTTTTATCGCTTCAGAAATACTAAAACACACAATCATCCACCAATTAATTATTTCCTGGTTTACCATGCACATAATCACAGGCACTAAAAGCAAATCCAACACCACCATAACACTTGAAGCCTTTGGCAATATGCTTTATCTTTCTGGATCCGGTTTGCTTGTTGGTTGTGGTTTATGTTTCTCACTCTTCTCAGCACAGCTAAATGAAGTTCTTCAGCCCTTTAGAAAGAGGAGAGCTGGGTTTTTCTTCCAATTAGAGGAGGTACAGATGCTTATTTCTCCATTAGTTTTGTTTTCATTAAAATGTTTTTGACTCATCTGTCATGGTCGGCTCAACAACATGGCAAAAATAACCGAAGCCGACACTAGGCTGCGGCAAAGGTACCTTTCATTTATGTATATTATACAACATAACAAAAACAACTAGCTGTTCAAATAATGCTGTGTAGTGTGGCAGTCAGGAAGTCAGTGTTGTCAGCGTGTATGCATGAATGAAAGAATAGTCAGTGGAGTGTTATGTGGTGAAAGGAAAACAAAGAATAACAACGGGGGAGAGTGGAGCATAGGAGACAGTGTTTCCCTCTTCTCTCACCCAAGATGGACCATGTGGGGTGTGCTCTTACGCTGGGTCTCCACAGGCAGCTGAAATAATGGCAGAACAGAGTGATTCTTTTCATTCCCTATGAGAACAGTGGTATGAGCGAATTTCGCTGATGACGACGAAAGTGCCCGGATGTTCACCACTCTCCCCAGATTTTGTAGAGCGGTAGCCAATGAGAGGGCAGACTCGTGAACGTGCCTCCAGTATCTTCCCCCGTGTAAACACACATACTATATCTAAAATTACGAGCACATGAATAGATAGTGATTTTCCCATAGCCTACTTTATGATACGTCTCTGTATGCCATCATGGATGTTAACAGCTACAGTAGCTTGGCAGAAGGTTGCCCAGGTTGTTGGTAGACCTGGTGAGTTTTTATATATATTTGTTTAAGTATTAGTAGCATTGTACTAACATTAGCACTGTAGCAATGACAACTAGCTGGTTGCTAGCAATACATAACGTTATTTGAACTAAACAACTTTTCAAGCGGCAATGTGTGTGACTGGAGTAGAAAACCAAATAGTCATACAGATACAGAAACGTATCAACACCAACAACTAATTGTCTGCAAAACGTGTACACCATCGGCATCATGTTGTGGTGACACAATTTCACTTGGAGTTCGCAAAACAAAAGCTGCCTGTGGAAACCCAGCATTATACTGGAAACAGTTATACAGGTGTTTCCAATAAATGATGACCCGACCTTACCTACTGGCATCTGCAACATAAAACACAAACAGACAGCCCAGCAGCCAATAGATGGGGGATATTGAGTCTGAGTAATTTCAGCATAGCTCAATGAAGTCTTTAGGTCCCTCAGTAACAGAAGGTAAACAGTGGTAAATGGGAAAAAGTGGTAAAAATAGTAATAAGATCTTAGCATGCTGCAAGTTGTACAAGTTCCATGTGTGTGAACCTACTGTATATTCTATTTAAATGGATATATTCTGGGACATGTGCGGTCGTGTAGTATTTGTTTTAAAAACCTTTATTTGTGATTTTTCATGCTACAAAGTCCTGCTATATACTCCGTTGCAGTAGCTCCGGCTGATACCAGTGAAACACGGAGTGCAGATTCCAGGAAACACTCTGGCTAATCAGAGCAGACTGGGGTTTGCCGGGAGGGGGACTTAAAGACACAGGCGCTCCTACAGAGGGTGAATACTGGTGCAGCAGCCATGGGCAGTATGAGAAAAGTGTTTATTTAACATTAAAGCGTGTAAACATGTTTTAGTACAAACACAAAATACAAATATCCTGAAATGCCATATAATAGTTGCCCTTTAAGTAACATTTTCAATGCAGGACTTTTACTTGTAACAGAGTAATTTTACAGTGTGGTATTAGTATTTTTGCTTAAGTAAAGGAAATAAATACTTGTGACCTCTATCACTGATTACCCACTCTATGCAGAGTAATCTGGTCTATGCCCTGGAACCGGAGGGAGGAAATGGGATGTGAGTGGTTATTAATGTGTCACAACAGTTCATATATTTGCGTGTTATGGAACTTTTGTGTTCACTTTTTTGTTTAAGAGGGAGGGTAGTTTAACTACATAGATTTTATCACATGGGCATTTTAACTAACCTGATGCACCAGATGGTTTCTTTTTCAGAAACATTTGAGAAACTGTTTGAAAGAGGGTAGGCACTTTCATTAATTACTTGGCAGGTGATTGGATGAACCATCTATCCATCAAACTCTTACCAAAGCCAGTTGGGAGAAGAGCGACAACAGCTTTTCCATTTATAAAAGCCTTCTGTGCGGTTCGTTTTCTCATCTTTAAATGGAGAAATACTCTTCAGTTTTGATATACAGTGGGTACGGAAAGTATTCAGACACCTTTACATTTTTCACTCTTTGTTTCATTGCAGACATTTCATAAAATCAAAAAAGTTCATTTTATTTCTCAATAATGTACACTCAGCACCCCATCTTGACAGAAAACAGAAATGTAGAAATTTTTGCATCACATGGTCATAAGTATTCAGACCCTGAGGGACAGGACGACTGGTTGCAAATGAAGGAAAGATGAATGTGGCCAAGTACAGAGATATCCGGGAAGAAAACCTCATCCAGAGTGCTCAGGACCTCAGACTGGGCCGAAGGTTCACCTTCCAACAAGACAATGACCCTCAGCACACAGCTAAAATAACAAAGGAGTGGCTTGGGAACAACTCTGTGACCATTCTTGACTGGCCCAGCCAGAGCCCTGACCTAAACCCAATTGAGCATCTCTGGAGAGACCTGAAAATGGCTGTCCACCAACGTTCACCATCCAACCTGACGGAACTGGAGAGGATCTGAAAGGAAGAATGGCAGAGGATCCCCAAATCCAGGTGTGAAGAACTTGTTGTATCATTCCCAAGAAGACTCATGGCTGTACTAGCTCAAAAGGGTGCTTCTACTCAATACTGAGCTAAGGGTCTGAATACTTATGACCATGTGATGTTTCAGTTTTTCTTTTTTAATAAATTGGCAAAAATTGCTACATTTCTGTTTTTTTCAGTTAGGATGGGGTGCTGAGTGTACATTAATGAAAAATAAAATGAACTTTTTTGATTTTAGCAAATGGCTGCAAGAGTGAAAAATTTAAAAGGGGTCTGAATACTTTCCGTACCCACTGTAACTGATGCCAATATTTCAGGATAGTGTTCTTAATACAAGACACTGAGGAATGTTTTTCTTTTTTGACACTTTTATTTCAATAGGTCCGATCTAGAATTAGGAATATACTAAGCCTCAACTATACACTGAATAGAATAACCGCTTTCTAAGAAGCGTTGTTTAATCTCCAGGGCTTTCTCTATGAAGTTTTCATCAAAAAGTCAGAGGGGTCTTTTGTAAAATTGGCTTTAGGTAAGCCATATATTAGAGCCCTGGGGGGGGCTGTCTTCTAGCACTGTTAGCTAGAAGACAAGTTTTGTGATCTGTTTCTTTGTTTTACAGTGTGGTACCAAAGATCCCATTATTTAAATCAATTTTAAATTTAGGATTACAACCATTTAGCAGTTTTTCACTTTTTCCCTAAATGTGTCAAAACGCATATCTGTACCATTTGAGGATTTCTAACCAAAAAAAAGGTTGTTATCATGATTGAAAACAAATTTGTGTAAAAGAACTACTTTTCAAAGAAACCCATATAGATGTTGGCGTAATCTGGTAGTAGTAGAACCCATAGATACATACCCTTTTGGTTGTAAATTCTAATCAGAGATTTTCATTTTTCTTTAAACCCTTTAACACCAAATCTCCTTTTGAGGAGGGTTAACAATGGACTCTTTTTTTATTTCCACACTATTGCAATTAATTCAATTTAAAGGTTTTTCGAGGTTTCTTACATTGATTTATTACACTGCTGTGTAGGTTGGGAGACAGCATATTTGTTTGACTTCAGTTGTACACTGCATGTTGAAATCCCCTATGAAGGAGAAATAATTGAGCTTAAGAACCATGGAGGCTAATTCAGAAATTAATTCACTGGGGGGTTGGAGGTTGTTGCGATCTTAAAGATAAAAGCCTAAAGCCTCTAGTCCTCTCTCATGGGATATGTTTGTATCAAGGCTTTCCACATGTAAGATAACCAATATAGTCCTCCCAGGTATATATTTAATTTCTAAAATTGTATTAATGACATTGTAAGAGTCATACATAAGAGTCAACATATGTCTCTTATTTTGGCAGTTTACTGACATCAGGTATATAGTTTCTGGGTTCAAGCTTTTGAGTCTACATCTGTAATTTCTTCATGCCGTTAAACTTTTTGTGTGGAAATTAAAATAATAAGAAGAAACTTTTCACTACAATTTCACTACATTTGTCAATGTAGTGAAATTCCATCTCTGCATTTTTTAACCCACCACACACCAAAAATAAGTGCAGAGCAGAGACTGCTGGCTTGCATGACGGACAACTCTCACTTTGTCTTAGCTGTAGAACCTTTTGGTTTTGCTCTAAATATGTAAGCGATAATGTAGAGCGAGATGGTTATTATTGCGAATTAGAACCCAGATAGGGTGATAAGAGGTTCAATTCGCAATAATGGCTGGCTCACTCCAAATTATCCGGCTTATTACGCAGCTTATTACACGGCTACTCATACAGAGGTTACACGCTGATAACGCCTGAGTCCCCGTCTGGGCAGTTAACTTTACCACTGATGAGCACAGCTCTCAGGTGGAAACCATGGAGCTAACTAATGCTGTTTGCACTGTTGCCATGTTGCGATGGATTAGACGCATTTTTCCCTCGCTCCCACCCTCTTCATCTTTAACCTAGAGCTGGACAATAGATCGATATTATATCGATATCGTGATATGAAACTAGATATCGTCTTAGATTTTGGATATCGTAATATCGTGATATGACATAAGTGTTGTCTTTTACAGGCTGCATTACAGTAAAGTTATGTCATTTTCTGAACTTACCAGACTGTTGTAACTGTTTTGCCTTTACCCACTTAGTCATTATATCCACATTACTGGTGATTATTTATCAAAAATCTCATTGTGTAAATATTTAGTGAAAGCACCAATAGTCAACACTACAATATCGTTGCAGTATCGATATTGAGGTATTTGGTCAAAAATATCATATTTGATTTTCTCCATATCGCCCAGCCCTACTTTAACCTTCTTTATAGTCCAGTCAAAGCGCTGCAACTAGCCACTAATATTTTGCTATATTCGACAGCACCTCGCCACGACGAGAGGATGGCCAGCAAGTCGAAGAAAGAGGACCAGAAGAAGGGTGACTCCCTACCGAGCGCCATGTTAACTACGCTAAAGGCTATGCTAGCCAACCACAAGGCCTCGCTTTTGACTAAACTCATCGATCTGGAGAACAGAACCCGTCGTAACAATATAAGGATAATTGACCTCCCTGAGAACATTGAAGGTGCTCAACCAACAGCTTTTTTTCTCTCAACTTCTAGTTGAGGATCTTGGCGAACAAATGCTGGACTCAGCCCTGGAACTGGACCCATCGCACATAACGTTAGCTCCGAAACCAGGCCCTGGTCGGAAGCCCCGGGCTGTCGTGATGCAATTCCACAGATATAGGCCTTGTGTTGACTTTGGTCAAATTTTATATCATAAAATATGGGACGTAGAAATAAGCGCTGAAAATGTGTAGAAGAAAAATTTTACAATTTAAAAAGTTGGAAAAAGCAAAAACAAAACTGTGAAAAAAGGTGTAAAAAATGTTGGAAAAAAAAGTGTTTTTTTCAAGGTTGACGGGAAGACAACACAAGGGTTAAGATCCAGGAGTTGGTTGTGCGTGAGGCTCGAAGGCTTCGGGGCAAGCTGAAATACAAGGGTTCCCCGATTAACATCTTGGGGGATTACTCTCCCGAGGTGGTCGAACAACGCTCCGCATACGCATGTGATGAAAGAGTTATACAACCTGGGCCTCAGGCCGCTCTGCACTACCCGGCCAAGTTGTTCATTAGGACCGGAGAAGGACTGAGATGCTGGCTCACTTCTCCTGAGGCTGCCTGGAATTTCATCTCTTCTCAGCGCCGACGCAGTCCGGGACTCACGGAGGATTTAGCTCGCCTGGCGACGTAGCAGCTAAGCTAAAGATGCCCGAATAGCTGGTTTTTGCTAACCTCACGCCCTCATGAGGGGCTAATGTAGCTTGATGGCTCTCAGCAGTGGGCCATTTTTAGCATCTGGCCTGCTAATGCAGGCTAACCCCCCGCTTCGCTGTGCGTTGAGCTGGTAAGACTGCCCCAGGAATCATAGTTACAAGCTGCTAATGCTATCTCAAGCTTTTCTTTCCTAATGTTACCTCAATGTGGCAGCACAAGAGCAGAGCAGGTGGTATTCTAGATGAAACCTACCTCAAAAACACAGACAACGCCACCCTGGGAATTTCACCCAGAGAATGATTTCAATTACTAATGAATGATTTTACTTCCCAATTGCAAGATTGATATATTTAAGGTCACAGGTCAGTATACAACGCAGCCAGAGACGAGGTTCAACTTTTAAAAGGAGCAAATTTTATTTCAATAAGTTTAAAAACAAAGAGTTTAAAACACATTCCTACCAAAAAGGGGGAGGAAATAATTGTGCTGGTGTTATGATGTCGGAAAATGGCAGACCCAAAATGCAGAGATGGTAGGCAGTGGAACAGTCTAAAGATTTAATTAAGAAGGAAAAATATACAAAGCAAAAAGAGTCCAGGGTAGAGCAGGTAAAAAGTAATCCAAAATGAAGACCAAGACAGAAACAGAAAACTCAGCAACAAGGAACACTAAGACTAACCGGGAAGACTCAAACACACGCAATACCAAACAGGAAAACTGACACAGGACAAGGGGAACACAAAGACTAAATACAGAGGGTAATGCGACACAAGGGCTGGGAAACAGGTGAAAAACATCAGACAATCACAACGGCGGGAAAAACCAAAAGACAGGAGGTAACACAAGACAAGACAAGACAGAAAACCAGACCGTCAAAATAAAACAGGAAACGGGGCAAACAGAAAAAAACTGAAAAAACAGACTACCAAAATAAGACAAAACACCAAACAACATAGCAAACCCATAACAGCTGGGGCTTACCAGTGGAGGGGAAGGGAGTATGAGGGCAGTGAGGGATCCCAGGGAAAGTCACCCATGAACACAGCAAATAAAAACGGGGAGACACACAGCACACAGGAAGGGAATACCACCACCACGTTCGGCTCTCAGCAACTAAAATGATAACAAAAACGACACACACACAATTAGCAGGGTTCACTCCACAAAAAGAACATCAAAATCAATATAAGAGGTTATAATGAAAAGAACAAACACAATATAAACTGCCAGAACCACTAGTGGTTCCAGGAGGCAGTACAAAACAAGAATATAAAATCAAAAGAAAACACTTGGCAATAAACCCCCCAAAAAATAAAACAAAATACTAATTATAATTAGAACCCAATAAGAATGTAACCAGAGAATCTCAACTTTTTAAGTAGAAAAACTCACTAATGAAAAGAAAAATAGTTAACACAAAATACTGAAGAATAAATCTTACACCATTTAGCCTACATACCGATCAAGCAGCGTTTACGTCAACCCGAAGGAGGCAGCTCCCAGCGGCCAAACCGCACGGCAAACTCAGTGATATCCGCTTTATTTGAAAGGTGATTGAAACGGTGAGGTGGAGGACTGGCCCGCCAACCGGAGATCTACGAGCGTTCAATACATAGTAAAATAACGGCAGCTGATAACAGTGGAATGAGTGCAGAGGCAATAAAGCCGCTACCTTACCTGTAGCGCAGCAGAGCAACACCAAGCCCGCAGGAGGAGCGCTAAATCTATATGCCAACATGGGCTTAGTGGATAACGGTGGTACTGCACCCCATGGCCCAGAAAGGCTTTTCACATAGACATTACATGGCGAAAGAAACGTCTATATTTCAGCGGATAATTAGTTTCGGGGTATATCAACCTACCAGCCCGAACACTGAAAGGGTCCTTGTTTAAAACGTTACGTATTTAACATTTTTAACATTCACTAGAAGCGAATACAGAATTATTAAATTTGAAATGATGAACGCGCATAATGGACGCGAGCAGACCCACGGGACTGCGCACGTCCGCTCACATGACTGTTCTCCCGAGCTCATGTAGCTAGCTGTAATAATGGATATAGCTAATGGTTGTATTTCACCATGTGTTCTATTAATACGTGCATGGTATTATCTTATGAAGTTATGATACATTCGAGGGATGTATGTATGTTGTAAAGCCTGTTACGTGGATGTAACGTCATTGCGTTTCCCAAACTGGCGGGGCTATGGGCTAGCTAGCTAGTTGCTAACATCAGGGTTAGCTAGCGTGGCTGTATTAAGATCATGCCTACATAACGTTACTACAGACATAGTGATTACATGGCCTTGGTTCTCTCTTATGATCCATCCGAGGGCTGTATGCTGTAAAGCTTGTAACGTGGATGAGAGATGAAGCCATGGATGAGCTCTGTTCACGAACCTGCAGCCTAACTGCTAGCACTAGCTAGCTAGTAGCACGACATAATGATTAAATCTCCTTGGTTGTCTAGCTAAATACATCTATCGTTTATTTAGCTAAGCATGTAAACGATCGGGAACAACGAAAACACAATGTTTAACGTTAGTGAATATTTTAGACAATGAAAACGGCGAGTTCATGAGTTCGCCACTTAATTGTAAAAGCCACGAGAGATAAACTCATGAACGAGCATGTTGCTACCGGTTGCTAAGAC
Organism: Perca fluviatilis; assembly: GCF_010015445.1. NCBI lineage: Eukaryota > Metazoa > Chordata > Actinopteri > Perciformes > Percidae > Perca > Perca fluviatilis. Next base: position 11,094,388 of record NC_053121.1, on the reverse strand, counting down.
AACACAAACAAATTGTTGCTAGTGCGCGTGTCCACCGTGACGTCATGGGCCAAGAATGCGGAAAAGCCGAGCTCCATGTTGTCTTAATGCGCTTTTGAGCACTCTCATTGGAACGTACGGGGCTTCCCGCCGAACACCGTATCCAGTTCTCTTAATACATCCATGAGCAACACACACAGAGTGAGAAGTATGACGCACTTCCGTCACCAGTGTTGGGTGTAATGCGTTACAGTAACGTAACTACTTTTTTCGAGAAAAAGTAACGCATTACTACTGAAACGTAGTTCCTTTTTCAATTCGCCGCAACGTTACTTTTCCCAGGGACAGATTTGACAGCGACACTGCCTTCTGAGCTGCGCGCTCACAAGCTCCACATGAGACGTGACAGAGGCTGGTAGTAGCGGAGCAATGCTGCAGCCAACGCCAGCTAACTTTTTGAGAGCGTTTTTAGCTTTGTGGCTTTTTACTGGATGGCGCTCTGAGCGGAGAGCTATGTGACACATGCCGCTACATCGCTGACGACTGGCGGTTAAATCGGCCATCCTACAAACAGAGCATGCCAGGCAGACACAAAGCTGACAACCTCACAGATGGATGTGGTGGAGATGGGCTCATACATAGACTAGGCTACATGGAGCGGACCGCTGTGGACTTGCGTCGGTCGCACGGACACGCGAGGACTTCCAGAAAAGAGGCTGCATGTGTCTATGACAATGCACGGACCATAGTGGCTGCGCGACCAGTACTACAAGTAGATATGAACATTACACATTAACACCGTGTAACACCGATGACCTGCTGATGTGAATTCAACCCGCGCTGGACTCGTTCATAATGAATCAGCCGTCACTCTGTGAGTAGAGAATCTGCAATGTAGCCTAGTTCAGACACTTCACTGATAAACCAGAGATTGGCTTTATGGTCAAAGATAGCTTTTGTATAATTAACTTAAGTCTCTGCCAGAGACAACTGCTTTTAAAAGTAACGTAAAAGTAACGAGTAAAGTAAAAAGTTACTTTCCATAGGGGGTAACTAAGTAAAGGATTACTTTTTTAAGAAGTAACGAGTAACGAGCAAACACTACTTTTTAAAAGTAACTTCCCCAACACTGTCCGTCACCAACGAGCAAGAGGGCAGTAGGAGGACTACTAGCTGTTTTTATAGGGGGGCCCTGCAATAGTGATTGGCCAAAAGAATGCCAGGTTACGAGTTAAATTCATACTGCTACATCAAGCTTTTCTTATGGCTGTTTGTGTATTTACGTTCTGTACTTTAAAGACTCTGCTAGCCCTGGCTGGCGTGGCTAGCGTCCAACTGGCACATTTCAATTTACTCTTTACCTGGGCTGGACGATGGCGCTGTAGCAAAATATTTCAGTTATGTATCTGTTTGTCTAGAGTTTAACTGTGCCTCTATTGTTCAGAGTTGATGCAGCAACGCAATAATCCTTTTTGTTAATCTATATTATCATTTCTTTGGCGAGGTAGAGACTTGCACATTATGCACGTTATGCTGCCAAGCTAATGGCCTGTTTGTTCTGATATTGTTCTGATATTGGACGGATCTGTTGTTTTGGGAGTTGGGGACACTGGGAATCCATGTGGAAGTGTAGATGGCACACTGCTGTGCAATGGACACTCAAGATAAAGTTAGTTATCAGAGATTTCAGGTCAGGGGACTCTATATGTGTGTGCGTGTGGTTGTGTTGTTTGTGTCTCCCCCCCCTATTTATTATTTTTCTTCTTTTTTTTTTCTCTTTTCCCTGAGTTAAATGATCTGCCGGATACAAACAGAGGCGTATCCGAAAGCCTATATCAGAGGACAGCTTACCTCCTTTGTCTCAAATTTAAAAAGAGTCGAAATGTCCCGAACGGCGGACTTGCTACAGAAAATTAAGGACATCAATGACAAAGACGCGGCCGACGCAGACCTTACCCTTTACAGAGAGCACCTTAGACTCCAGACAGACTTTGATCTCTTATCTATAAATAAATCCAAGATTCCCCTGCTCAAATCTAGACAGCGCTTTTTTGAGTCAGGGGATAAAGCTGGGAAGCTTCTGGCTCATTAGGCCAGAGCCGAGGCAACCTCACAGCTAATTCCTGCCATTAGAGCTAACTCAGGCGAGATCCACACTGATCCTGTCAACATTAATAATAATAATAATAATTATGCTGAACTGTATACCTCTGACTGCCCTCCCATTGTAGACGACATGCTTAATGATATAACCTTCCCCCAAATATACGTTGAATCCGCACATGACTTGGGTGGCCTTATAACCACTGCTGAGGTTCTAGGAGCCATTAACTCGCTACAGAGCAGTAAATCCCGGGGACAGGATGGCTTCACTGTAGAGTATTATAAAACATTTTCTGCTCTCCTCGCGCCAGTTCTAAGAGATGTGTACAATGAGGCTTTTCGTCAGCGTCGCCTACCGGACACCCTATCGAAGGCCACTATCTCCCTAATTCCCAAGAAGGGGAAAGATCCCCTGCTTTGTGGCAGCTATAGACCAATCTCACTCCTCAATGTGGACCTCATTATTCTCTCAAAGGTTCTTGCACTCCGTCTTCAATGGTTGATGCCCTCCATTATCTCGCTAGATCAGACAGGGTTCATGCCTGGCCGACAGTCTTCCCACAAAACTACATGCCTACTTAACATCATCCACTCGTCGAGTAATGATACCCCGGAAATAGTGGTGTCCCTTGATGCTGAAAAGGCCTTCGACAGAGTCGAGTGGGGGTACCTATACGAGGCAATGGACAGATTCAGCCTGGGCGACAATTTTATCCTCTGGGTCAGATTATTATATTCATCCCTGATGGCCTCAGTTCAAACTAACGATACATTGTCACCCCTTTTCTCACTCCGGAGAGGCACCAGACAGGGCTGCCCTCTGTCCCCACTCCTGTTCGCCATCGCGATAGAACCTCTGGCCGTTGGCTTTGCTCGGAGGAAGGTTTCGAGGGCATCACATAATCAGGCACAACTCATAAAGTCTCACTGTATGCAGATGACCTGCTCCTGTACATCTCTAACCCAGCCTTCTCACTTCCTGTGATTTTAAACATTCTGGAACGGTTCGGTGCATATTCCGGCTACAAGCTCAACTACCAGAAAAGCGAGCTCCCAGCGATAAACTCTCCGGCTAGGCAGCTCCCACGCTCGTTATCATCATTTAAGTGGGCAGAGGATGGATTTCGCTACTCGTTTTTTTTTTTATTACAACGGCTGTATCAGACGCTCTCCCTCATGGGCCGGATAAATTTGATTAAGATGGTTGTCCTCCCCAAATTTCTTTATCTTTTCCAGCACATCCCGGTACTTATCGCAAAATCTTTTTTCGACAAGCTGGACAGGGTGATATCTAAATTTCTGTGAGGCAGCAAACCTGCCAGGATCCGAAAGGCAATACTACAGTCTCCGAAGGCTGAGGGTGGCCTGGCGCTCGCTGACTTCAGACGATACTACTGGGCAGCTAATTTGCAGAAACTCATATACTGGATGAACGAGGACTGCGCCTTACTACCTGGCTGGGTGTATTTGGAAAGGGTGAGTTCACACCTTTCATTGCAGTCGGTCCTCTGCTCTCAACTCCCTCTGCTTTCAACATCTGTGGTGTTGTCCGCAAGGCCAGATGAAAACTCAAAAACGAAGAAATATCAGAATCCATGTCATTTCTTGCTTTACAACATATATAGCGTTGTCAGTATTAACAAGATAACCATATAATCACTTAGATAGATGTGTTTTGAAAAGCAAATTATATCATTGCTTAGAGTGTGTGTTGAAACCCCCCCAAAAAAATAACATATATCTTGCTTATATATTAATCTGTTTTTGCTCATATATTAATCTGTCTTTTGCTTACATACTGATCTGTTTTGCATTTTATGACAGAAAGAGTTTTCTTTGAGAAACAGTAAAGTGTAGGAAAGCACCTAGACAGATAAGAGCACAGGCAGGAGCTGCGGCCTTGATGGGTGCATGCAGCTGTGTGTGTGTGCGTCTTGAAGGCACGTGTGTGGCCATACACAGCACACGAGCTGCAGAGTTCATGAAGTTCATTACTGTAACGTAATTTGTGAAGTGTTTCCTACATTACCTTACAAGGATAGGGAAGTACATATAGTACGTCCCTTTTGATAACTTTGGGAGGAGTAAAATGTTTTTTGTGTATAAATATGAGTGTTTTTGCCGAGTAGCGGCCCCTTTCTTCGTTGCGTTGTGGGGAAGATTTATTTACCCTCTTCGACATCGAAGAAGGAGATTACCTGCTCGTTTATGAGTGTGGGAGAGACAGGGCCAGGAGGAAAAGAGAAGCAGCTTTAAGTACCTCTGTTAGAGCGGAGGCTTTATCTTTATTTTTTATTTTTAGTTTTATGTTGTAAAGGACCACTTGCTTTTAATTTCTGCTTTTGTCACAAAATAATAAAAATCTCCTGAGTCTGATTTTAGACTAGGGGACCCAATCTTTGCCAGTTCTTTATTTTCTCTGGAATCGTGCCGCCCGCTGTCAAGCGGGTGGGGTTTCCCCCCTTACGGGGGTTAGTGACTCCTCTTTAACCGCCCGTGGAGAATAGCCTCCCGGCGGGGATCGACTTGGACATGCAGACCTCCTGTTATCTCCTAGTGGGAGTGCATTTCCCTATCCGCGCGGCCTGGTCAGAGCCTCTGAGCATCCCCCTCTCTCAGTCGGGCGACCAAGAAGGGCAAGGCGGGCGTGCTTGAGAAGGAAGGGACCTCTGGTGACCCTGGGAGGACGGCTAACAGACCGTAAGTACTAAAGAAAAATCATTGGTTTTAAAGATCCCCTCGGGCAGTGCTTGTCATATACAGGGGGATAAGAGCCCGTGTTTTTGGGGACGTCTGGTGTAGTGTGTATCTAACCTCTTGTCTCCGCCGGGGTTCCCTGATCCGAAGCGAGGGCTTCTCCTTAGACGGAGGGCGTGTGTGTCTCTATAAACTTAAATTAATCAGGGAAGCGTCAAAAGCAACTCCTTTTTAGTATAGGTCAAAACATCCGCCCCGCTGACGGGCAACTGGCGTTCGTCCGTACGGCAAAAGAGGGCACTAGTAGGGCCGGGGGTTTGCTGAGGGGAAGGCAATAAAAAGGGGTTGGCTCGGCCACAGCGAGCGACGCGATGCCTCAGCGAACTGCCACACCGGTCGACAGTGGGCACATGCCTGGTTGTATTTCTTCTCGCTTAAGATCTGGAGTCAGGTTTGGAAAAACTTTGGCTTACAGGGCCCTTCCATCCTGACCCCACTGCTTAAAATCCATATCTTCGCACCCTTAAGTTCAGACCTGGCATTCAAGTCCTGGCACAGTAATGGTATCGTCAGTGTCAAAGACCTATACAAGGATGGCATATTTGCATCCTTCACAGAGCTCTCCTCCCGTTATGATTCGTCTAAGTTACACCTCTTTCGCTTTTTCCAGATTAGGGACTTTGTCAAGAAGACATTTCCCCACTTTCCAAACCACCCCCCCCCCCTGACTGACTCCCTCTTGGCAATAGACCCCAACCAGAAGAAAAGCATTTCAACATTGTACGATCTATTATGTCCGACTTCCACGCACCCTCCTACGTTGACAAAAGCAGTATGGGAGAGCGAACTGAACACGACTATTACGGACCAACAATGGGACCTTGCTCTGGCTATGGTTCACTCATCCTCCATATGTGCTCGTCATGGCCTAATTCAATGCAAGGGCCTTCATAAAGTCCACTATACAAATGCACAAAAACTCCTTCTGGACTGCTCTACCTTTTTGTGGATCTTTTCTAATTTGTCTAACTTTTTCACTCTTATCTTTTGATGTTGTGTGCCCTTATTGGTGTGTGTTCATCAGCGTGCATGGATCTGTGTTGTGTGTCCCCATTTGTTTTGGACCTGAACTGGGTTGGTTTGTGGGTGGTAGGGGAATTGAAGGGAAGTGACACACTGTTTTCACTATGCTTTGTTCACCATCGACTGTGCTGTATGTCACGTACTGTAAAATTTTGTAATTTAAATAAAAAGAGTTGGACAAAAAAATGGTCCGCCAGAGTCTACATCAGAACTCGGCAACGGTCTGTTATACTTAGCAACGGTCTGTTGTACAGAAATAACAGACCGTGGAATGCCGTGATTGACCAATTGAGAATCAAGCATTCGACAAGGCCGTGTTATAATGCCAGATAGCATATTGTGGTTGTTATATCTCTCACCGCCAAAGTACGAACGTCTATCTGAAAGGCATTCTGGGAAACTTTTGTAATCACGTTACACTTTTGTAATGCATTTGATACATGTATGACAATGTAGTAATATTTCCCTTAAAGAAGATGTAGTAATATTTCCCTTAAAATCACAGTACATGCTAGTGAAGTCCATATGAAGCTTTGTGACGCATTTTTTATTTTTATTTTCTGAGCCCAATAGATGGTTCTCTCTGTTCAACAAAGGGTTAAAAGCACACTGGATTTCCATTACTTGAGCCTTTTTCTTTAAACAAAGAGCGCCATCTAGTTGGGTTAAAAAATACAACTAGAGATTCATAAAGCTTCATTTGGACATCACTAGTACATACTGCGGCACTTTCTCTCTCACTCACTCCCACTTTATCCCATTCTCTCTTTTCCACACTCGCTCACACACAGTACACTCCATTACGCAGCACTTGATCATCAAGGCTTTGCACATAACACCCTCTCATCGCCTTGACACTCGTTCTCCATCACACATACACCCTGGCACTACTTAATCATCATGTACCACACACACATACACACCACACACTTTTCAGCCTCTTATCATGTGGAGTGCTGTACTGTGGGTTGGAGTTGGGATATTAGTCTCATTAAAGCAGCCACTAATTACTGAGGCCTGAGAGACAACAGAGGAAACAATAATAAGAGAAAGTCTGGTTGTGAACTCCACTGAGACTCTGCTGCTGCTTTCTGCACTGGAGTGGCAGCTGGTGAAGAGGGTCTTATTACACACACACACACAAACACACACACACACACACACACACACAAACACACACACAAACATGCACAGAGGTATGGGATGAGACAAATTTAAGCACCTACGTACTAAACATGACAACACACACAACCCGCATGGACACAGCCATGTATGAATACACACATATCTGCGCGCATATTTGAGAACACCGTAAAACACACAGACACACTCACATTAAGGAAAAAACATATACACAAACAAACCTGGACAAACACACAAACAAACATGAACATATGTGTGGTGGCTTTCATGCACACATTCATGCAGAAACATACACTACACATCAAAACCAACATTAACCACACACACACACACACACACACACACACACACACACACTCACACCTCACTTGCACACAGATATGCAACACACATTGTTCTGCTCTATTTTTTTTCCTGTATAGAGGTGGCATTTATTAAGTGAGCTTTATCGGACATACAGACAGACAGACACACACACACACACACACACACACACACACACACAGTACAGCGTCTGCTAATTATGAATAATAAAGCAGAGGTTTAAATAATTACAACGGTGGTCCTTTGGTGCATCCCAGCAGCTAAGTGGGTCAGACTTGACGGAGCGTTTCCCTTCCGATCCATCCAGCATTCAAAGCTCCATAATAGCGAGGAGGTCTGGGAATTCAGTGGCATGACATCCCGCGGAAATTATCCAATATGGGCAGGGAGTATTTTTGGCAGGAAGCTAAAGGTCTTCGAGCTTGGGAATTCGCTGCGTGACATTTCCTATTGTGTGGGGGAAATAAATCAGATTCCATTACATTTGAGGGCACACATCATCTTGGGAAGACAGTCGCACTTTGGCTCCAATGCAATTTGGGGAGACAGAAGAATGGAAGGTTTTCTACCAATGAATCCCTAATTGAAAACCCCAAAAAATGGAACTGGGAATGCTGGGAGTTTTTAGAAATCCTAGCTCCATAATATTGATTAACATACTATTCCCTGTGCTAAAATCCCCAATCTGGGAGTACAGTGAGATGTGTAGTTATATATAGATTTCCATGCCCTAAAGGCTTAATTGCGTAATTATTACAGTCAATTTCCATAAAATTTATATTTTTATATTATCCTGTTTCTCAAGTCAGTGACACTGGCACAAATTAACATGTGCCCTTAGTGTATTTCAACTTCCGATACATCCATATGAATACAGTTAATTTAGAGTTAAACTACTCATACTAAATTTCCTTCATCATATTCCCTGTGCTGAAGGTGGGAATTATTTATAGAATTAAGTGTAAGCCTTCAGTTCTTGGCAGTTGAATATCAGATAATGAGCCAATTCTCTGTGGCGAAATGGTATAATGTGCCACCGTATGCACGGGGATTAACTCATGTTGAAATTCCTATTCCTTCCCAAGACAATATCAATTATTCTGTTAGTGGTAAAAACAAACAAAAAACATACTGTACTGTTCCATATATAACCAGCTCTTTGGATTTAATGTGGATTAATTTTCTCCATGCGTAGACATGGCATGCCCTATTTCGCAATGTAAATACAGTGTGAATTTTCCCAGTCGGGAACTCATTTTCCCGATTATTCCGACACCACATCAATACAGCAAAAATGCCCTATTTCACAATTTTAAAGTCAAAAATAATTTGTATCCGCCCCCTAATTCTGATTCAATACAAAATTAAATGGGTCCTTTCCTAGCCCATGCTACACCCTTCCACCATTATTCATTATTATTCCTGCTGACAGACAAACAAACATATCAACAAACAGACAAGCCGAGCTGGTGGAGGTAATGACAAAATGATAAAGGTTCAAATACATTATAGTTTTCCTTGAAATCTTAATATGATGCAAGAATTAGAAGGCTGAAAATAATTATGAATATATAATTCATTTTTAATTAAGTTTAAAAAAAATTTCATATCTGACAAAATGTGAGACACTGAAAGGTTTTCGTTGTTCAAGGGGTGATAGAATGATTATATAGGGTATTTTCACACTGTTCCTTATGGTCTCCTAATGGGGTATGTAACATTGGTTGAGCTGAAAATGGCCTGGTTGATATTTTATTGGCCCTTATGCATCCCTGTGTTTTGGCCCTGTTTGTAACAAGAGCTTTTCTTCCAAATATGGTATGCTCATGAATGAGCTGCGCGCTGATTGATTGTGCGAATCCCCATACACACACATTAGAGAAGCGACAGAATCTCATATTCCAAACACTGCAACGTTTCATTACCAAATTCACTTCTGAGACTTTTTTAATGCGAGAAATCAACTATATAGCTCAAATATGGGCCGTTTTACGAAAATTGATGGCTAATTGCAAATTTGGTAAGACGTGTCGGACTTTAGGAGCTCCACACAGTCTGACGAAAAAAGCGGCAGCCTGCTGGGCTCCATACCCAGGGCAAAGTCACCCTTTGTGGATTACTGCACTACGGGGCTCCATGGCCGGCTGCAGGCATAACTATAATATATTTACAGTTTGAATTTCGTCACGGCACTGATATTACAGCTACCCCAAGGTCTTACAAAGCTAACAAAAGCTAACAGTCTGATTTGAATTTAAGGCATTTTTATGAAGGTGAGGGGTTTTGTTAGCTAGTTTGTTAGCTAGCTAGCTATATGTCCCATTCAATACAATGGGAAAATATCGCGGCTAACTAACTACACTTTCGGCATAACTATAGTATATTTACAGTTTGAATTTTGTCACGCCACTTAACATCTACCCCAATGTCTTATAAAGCTAACTGTTGTGTCCGATTTCAAATTAAGGCATCTTTGTGAACGCCGGGGGTCTTGTTAGGAGGAGCAGCTAGCTAGCTATGTGTCCCATTGAATACAATGGGAAACGATTGCAGCTAGCTAGCTACACTTTCAGCAGTTTGAATTTCGTCACGCCATGTATATTACAGGTTCCCCAAGGTCTTACAAAGCTTAGCTAACCCTTGTTCGATTTCGGATTTAATGCATTTTTGTAAATTTCAGAAGTTTCGTGAGGAGGCTAGCTAGCTCTCATTGATGGCTCACCGAGCTCTCAGTCACACACCGGCCATTTAGCAGGAAGAGGGGAGGGAGAACAGGGCACCGGCGTTTGGTAGTCCAGTCACCCAGAAAAGGGTGAGTTTGCGCGGGTATGGAGAACCGCGGGCTGCCGGCCGTGACGGAGCTCAATCAAACTCACAGCAGGCCGGGGTCTGTGAAGGAGGACAGGCAGAGCGGCGATGTAGCAACCCAGGCAGCACCGGCCGCTGAACTCTGACACACAGTCGGACAAAATTTGCAATTAGCCATCCATTTAAATTAAAACGGCCCATATTTGAGCTTTACATAGTTGATTTCTCACATAAAAAAAATTCAGAAGTGAATTTTGTAATGGAATAGCAGAGCTCTGCACGACCTAGATTCAGAAGACTACCTGATCTCAGGTTAGTTGTGTAGCCTATGTAAATGTTGGGGCGTGACCATTCTCTTAATACATCCATGGGCGTGACAAAGGTACAGGTCTTGGGATGCTTACGTAAGCTTCCAGCTTTGTTGAAATTCGCCTGTTTTCAGCTGCAGTTTCAAAATATGAGATTTTCATAGTAAAGGGGTGTCAATGGGATATTGAGCTTCTATGTATGTCCTATTTACCTCCCGAACTGTCATTATTCAACTATGACAAGGTAAAATCGGTTTTGCATTCTATCACCCCTTTAACAACCCGGTCTCACTCGAAAGCATACAAATAACACGGGTTTACAACCGTGTAATGTGTACACCAAAGTAAAATTCTTCGTGCATTACATACGCGGAGCGCTCCAATTGAAGTAAGGGAAACCGGTGCGTTTTATATGCACGCAGCTCGCGTCACCATGTTGTGTGTTATCACGAGAACAGCGTAACACAAAAAGATAAATATGGTTGGGTTTAGAAAAATAATGCAGGGAAAGGCTTTAGTAACACAAGAAAGTCACAAAACACGCTAATAAACGGTTGGGTTTAGGGAACAAACATTGGGGAAGGCTTAACAAAAAAACACAACAAAGTTGCAAAAACGCGCCACATAAAACACATGCTGAAAATCGCCAAACACAGGACGCGAACCCCGGTCTCCTGTGTGAAAGTCCTGTGTTTCGCCCATCCACCACCCCAACCAACCTCCTTACGCGGTCCCACGTCCCTTTATACTATAAACGCAGCGGTTTCCATTACTGTAATTGGAGCGCTCCACGTATCTACTGTACGCACAATTTTACTTTAGCGTACACATTGCACGTATTTTCACAGGTGTAAACCCTTGTTATTTGTACGCTTTTGAGTGAGAGTGGGCTGCCTTTAAAGATGCACTCCACTAATTTTACATATGCATGCGTATGAGTCAGTCTACATGTCAGGAGGAGCGCAACACTATGGCGTTAAATATGTGCCTCATTCCTGAGCGAGTAATTGTATGTTTTGAGCACAAAGAACTATATTTTGCAAGCACAATACATTACATTTTGAACAGAAATAAACAAAAAATAGTTTCGTTTGACCAAACAGAAACCTATTCCATGCTCAATAAATGTTTTAGCATGTTGGCTATTATCCGTATAAACGTGCAATAATAACCCCTCTTACGCAGTTTACTTATGTGCCCTCTCAGAATCTCTTTCTCTGTGCATAGGCAGATGCTGCACAAGTACACGTCAGGTCTCCTTCTCTCTCAACCTCTTCACTCTGTGATATATTCATAACGTTACAAGTGTCCCACAAAACCAACCAATCTGAGAATTAAATCCCATCGCTAGTAGCAGGAAACACAAATCTAGGGGAAACAGTCTTTGAAACAACACCTGCAGTGATTCCCCAGCCAGGGGTACTTCTGCTGTTTCCAGGTGGTACTTGGTAAGATTGAAGCGCAGCTTAACTAATCAAAATAATAATTTAAATTATTATTTATTTAAAGAAGCTCAACATTAAACATATAGCTAAGTAATGAATGGTGGAAATAAATAGCTAAAAGTACTAAAACACTTCAAATGATTAGCTAAAAATAATGGATGACTGGTGAAACATTAAGCTTCAATTAGTAAGCCTAGTAGTACAATTTCTGACCAAACCAACCTAAATGTTTACAGTTCAATTGCATGAAAAAGTAAGAATATCCACTTCAATGTTATAAATTTTGGGCAGTGGTGGCCTAAAGGTTAGAGAAGTGAACGAGCAGCGCTTGTCCCCTCCCTCATTACCACCACTGACGTGCCCTTGAGCAAGGCCCTTAACCCCAACCGCTCCAGTGGAGTTGCTCAATGGCCAGCAGATCAGACAGTGGTTGTAGGCTACTGGGCAGCTTCCAGGTATGAATGTGTAACTGTGTGAATGTGATCAGGGCGTTTAAATAAAAATTAAAAAATAAATAGTGTTATACATTTAGAACACATTGGGAATTGATATAAGGGTATGTGACTTATCTTACAGGGCTGTGGGGGAACCTCAGACCAGAAAGGTTGGAAAGCACTGATCTCGACAGTATTTTTTATTATTGACCTACCGGTATATTATAGACTTGCCTTAATAGTTGTGTTAATCATGATACCGTTGTGTTGTTTGAATTACAATAACCTATCTCCTTGTGTGACTAATGTCATCCAACATGCCATCCAAACACACCTAAAATGTCACAATAGAGCCACATGTAAGAAGTGTGTAACACTGGTTACATAGTTATCGTGTTTTATTAACCTTAATTCTGTTTGCCGAGGCAATATAAGAGTTGAGCGAACACAGAGTGAAGAGGTTGAGAGAGAGGGAGACATGACATGAAAAAATAATTCTCTGTGCTCAAAACATACAATTACTCGCTCAGGAATGAGGCACATATATAAAACCATACAACTCAGCCTTTAAAAACAGTTGTATAATGTCTTGTGTGGTTCTAGAGGGGGCTTTCTAAAACCTGAAAACAAAAGAATTACCGTGGTGATATCATCAGGGTTAGCGAATGTATTTTGAAAGGTGTGGGCATTCAATAGGCAAGACAGGTCCAATAAAAGATGTTTTCAATTCTGTGTAGAGTTTACGCACATTTTTTGACAATTTTACAGTCAAACAGCAAAAAAAAAAAATCCAGGCGGCCTGAATGAGAATTGTAAAAGGGTTAAAGTCTTTCATATATTGAAGAAGCTCTTTTCTTGTGTGGGTGGGAGGTGTCTATCCCAGTGGATCTATTTAGCTCTGGTTGGAGTGCACAATTGAAATCCCCACCACTGACATAATGGCCAGGCAGAGCAGCTAGTGACAAGAAAAGGTGTCTGAAAAAGGCAGATATATCATTGTTCTACCCATACTGATTAATCAGATTTAATCTGACTTTTCACATTTCAGATTTCACATAGAATAATAAGATATATGCCTAATCGGTCTTCAGTCACACTAATAAGCTGAAAAGGCACAGGTTTATGAATGAGAGTGATTAGCCCCCGTGAGTGTGAGCTGAGAGAGGTCGCAAACACATGACCAGGCCATCTCCACCTCACTCTAACTACATGCTCAAAGGGTAAATGGGTCTCTTTAGATAAACTACTTTGGCTTTAATTGCTGTATCATATTTATGACTTGCTTCAGCTTGAGAAGTTTGTTTAGTCCCATTACATTCCAGAAGGTAAACTGGAGTTTAGAGGCTATAGGTGCAAGTCATAATTTCAATCATGCAAAATTGGATATTTTAAATTGGCAATACAACTGAACTGAAAATACAACATAATAGTAAAGATAAGAAATGTACAAATACCAGTAGGTAAGAAATAACGCTAGAACATTGAAAACATAACTGAGTGTACCTCCCCAACTGAAATACACCTATCCACCCCACAATGTGGGTCATGCTAGCAGTTGTTGCTTCTTCGTTAGCATTAATGTTAGCTCGCTGTATAGGGTCTAACGTGAAGTCTAATTTTGCAGGATTTTGTACCTGCTTTGCTGGTTTCTGTGCCATTTTGACAGTCACTTTGTGGTTGTAAGGATTGTAAGATTGTTTATCTGTGAAATGTTTTTCTAAAGTTGACGTAAGGGCTCCGACACACGTCTGTTCAGCACCGCAATCTAACCGTAAGTCCTTGATCTAACTTTTAACTTGCACAATGTAGTGTTAATTTTGTCACCTATTTTAAATTTAGTCTTAGTCTTAGTATTGTGCCAAATTTCCTTGTTAGTTTTAGTCATATTTAGTCATTCACATATCTTTTTTTGTTAGTCAAGTTTTAGTCGACTAAAACTCTCATTATTTTAGTGCAGTTTTAGTCAAAAGAGAACTCAAGGTATCTTAGTCAAGTTTTAGTCGACTAAAATTCTTGTCATTTTAGTTTAGTTTTAGTCAAAAGAAAACTCAATATATCGTTGTCAAGTTTTAGTCAAAACACTTTAAATAACAAATTATTTCAGTCAAATAGTTATGACACATTCAGATTTTTTGTCAATATTGTAAGTAAAATGCAATCAAATATCAAGCCTCTTCCTTATTTCACCAGTAAATTCCTGTTAAACGACAAAAACAACCGCTGGATGGGAAAAGGGTATTTTACAATAACTTTGAATGCAGCACGAGGCTGGCGGGGCGAGTTTCAAGAGAACGCAACATCTGTGTGTTTTTTATTTTAGACAACGGCAGCTACAGACTGTCGTACAGTGAAATACAGACAAACTTCTACACCGTTTAGCTGTCAGCATTTTAACAGTGTTTGATCCAGGTGCTAGCTAACGGTAGGCTAACGTTACCTGCTGCCAAGTGTAGTGTTAACTAGCATGACCTATGGCATCAGCATCAGAGAGCAGCGCAGGCACCTTTGCCGTATTTGCACCGGGTCTTGGTACCCAACCCTAGTAACAGCTGATGAAAAGGTAGAGACGATTGTAGACAAAAATGAAGAGTTAGTTTTTATTTTATGCAAAACATTTTAGTCTTGTCTTGTTTCGTCAACAATAATGCATGTTAATTTAGTCTTAATCAGCGTTTTTGGACATTGGTGCACCTTTTCATCGTCTTGTCTGACGAAATTAACACTAGCACGATGGAGTTGCCTATAAACTTGTCTGGGATCCTCATTACCTTGTCTACGTTGTCTTCTGTGTATTTTTATTTTTTTAATTTATTAGTTTATTTGTCAGGGACAATGCAGCGCACATTATTAATATAATTATCATAGTCAAAGCCATGACAATATGTATAGATGTGTTGCATAAAAGGTTTCTAGCCAATTGGCTAATTTGCAACCCCAGTCCCTCAGTCTAAGTATGAGCCCTGGAACCTCTCAAACATCTGCTGCTCTATTGAAAAATCCTCCAAAATGCCTCCTCTGAATCCAGATCCTCCAGTGTCCATAGGCCTCTCAACACACCTTTGTGTGAAACATCCATTGCGTTTGTCTGCAACATGTCAAACACGTCTGTCTGTGAAAAAAATCTGCTCACATGTGAAAAACTAAAACATTAATTCAAATTCTTGTAACTTTGTCTTCAGCCCATCTGCTGACTATTCATTGAGGGGTGATCAATGATGCAAGTTAATGTGATCTGTCGGGTTGTCTCCACTGTGAGAGTTGAAGTTCCAATGTGTGGGTGCACTTCTTGGGACTTTGGAGCACAGAGATTCTAGGGATACTTTTTAATCCTTGGCTGATGACAAGATTAGGATGATGTGCATAGCAATGCACAAAGACAGCACTGGGGACAACCACCTTAGCTTTTAAATTGTTATGACCTGATGTCAACAAGTGATGTCCAATTAAAGCTTCATGAACCCCTAGCTGTATTTGTTGATCCAACTAGGTGCTACTCTTGCTTTAAAGAAAAAGGCTTAAGTAATGGAAATTAAGTGTGCTTTTATCTCTTTGTTGTACAGAGAGCGCCATCTATAAGGCTCAGAAAATAAAGAAAATGCTGAAAAGATTCATTTGGACAAAACTACTGGTAACGTTAGTTCCTGGGCCCAAATTGATTGACTTAAAATTGGTGTGTAGTCTTATCTTTATCTAGTAAAGTGATCCCACAATCCTTAACTAAAAATATGTAATGACATGTACCAGGGCTATTCAATTACAAATCCAATTAGGCCAGATTTTAAAACCAAGAATTTACTGGGACCACACATTTTCAGTGGCCATGTAAGCAGCATGTAATGACACATTTTAATCTAACACAAATACATGTAATGGAAAAAAAAACAATGTTTATTCATTGTTTGCCTTTTAAATTCCTCTGGGAAGAATTTGCCATCCAAAAAATGGTCATATATGCACAGTGTCAGTGCTGTCTGTGGACTCATACAGCTATAGATATGACATCAGCTATCTTCAGTTCTTCTGACAGCGTTTTAAACACATCTGTAACTAGAATTTCAACCCTGCGAATGTTTGAAGTGTTTGACAGGAGGACGATGCCCCACTCTAATTTTATCATCATTTACCACCTGATCCATGACGGCCAGCATGCAGTCTTTGATGGTTTCTGAGTCTGTGAATGCCTGGCCTCTTTGTCATTGCCAGGATTTAGGCCACACGGAGAGAAGCTGCTATGGCTCTCTCTTGGGCTGTGCATGACATGCATCATAGTACAGCTCAGGTTGTAAGATGCAATCAACCTCTGCACTTTTGCAGCCCTTTCCTGTGATCCCTCGGGAAAGTTTGCCCGGAACATCTGGTGTTTGTCAATGTGGTGCCTCGGTACATTGTATTCTCTAAACACTGGGGCATGCCTGCCACAGATGTTTTTGGCTGTAAAAGCCCAAATTTGGTGGCCTCTGGCACATTCTAAAGCCATTGTTCCATCATATACACTAATCTTAATCATTGCATATTTTAATGAGTTTGCCTATACCTGACTGTAAATGTGGTGAATTATTGTAAAAGAGAATGAGGCTTCTTGTGTGTTTTAGCCCATACAGTCTGTAAATAGTGATTCATATTCAAAGCCACCCCTATTCCTGACAGATCAGAACTTTTGTAATTGTGATTCATTAGACCTTATTTATTATTTGTTATTTATTTATTGACTCCTTCAATGTAAGTTTTATCAAGACATGCCACAATGATGGTTAATGTAGGCCTATTGTTACATAAACTCACTCAAATATCAGGCTACTACAGGGAGTTCTATGGCATCATGTTTTATTTTTAAAACATGATTTTGCATTTGCATTGGTCAATGACAAAAAAGTTTTAAACTGAGACCACATGTCAAACTCAAGGCCTGTGGGCCAAATCTGGCCCCTCGCTCATTCTGATCCGGCCCTCATATCAATCTAGGTTCACAATATATTTTGGCCCACCTAGTTGTGTGCCAAACCAAAAACATGGGAAACTGTTCTTCAACTTGCAATTATGTGACACTCAAAGCAGAATTTTTGAGACTCAGAAATTCCCCCAGAAGCAGAGAGTTTGCATATTCAGGCTGTGAAAGGGCTTGTTGTGAGTCAGCTGTGTGGTAGCATACTTAGAAAATGTAATCATTAGTTTTGCTTGATTTGCTAAATTCTAGGATGGCTTTGGAACGTTTTTGCTCACTTTTTCAGAGCTTTCTGTGGACCAAACTGTAAGTGAGAAGACATGTGAGACATGCGATAATTGAGTCAAAGATATTTAACTTTTTCGATGAAATAAAAGCATGTCAGATAAACTGTACATGTATGGCCCTTGGTGTGATTCTCTTTTTCCAGTGTGGCCCTTCGTGAAATTGAGTTTGACACCCCTGACGATTCTCCGCTCTCTACTTGGCAGGAGACACAGCATCTCCGCTGAGCGTCCGCACTGGACTGATACAGACAGACAGGCTTGTTTCTAACATCATGCTCGCATTGTTTTGAAGGGGAGGCTATAGTGGTTGCAAAATATACACGCTTTGTAAATTGCAACTTGTTATCCAAGGCTTATGGAAAGCTCTGCTCATATCAGTCATGATAATAATATATCCTTTAATAAAAAGTGCATGTGCACATGAGGGGACCGGCTTATCATTTCTGACAATCACTAGGCTATGAAAGCATATATGTTCTTTATTTAAAAGTCAATTCTTTATTAGTTTGGTGCCCCTGATAGGCACCCCTATTTCCAACATCTATGCGCTCCAGAGTTGTTGTTTTTTTCAGGTTGTATCACAGGACCAGCGTTGGGAAGTAACGGAATACATGTACCGGCGTTACGTATTCAGAATACAAATTATGTGTAACTGTATTCCGTTACAGTTACAATTTAAATAGTTGGTATTTAGAATACGTTGTGTCCTGTTAATAACTGTTAGTGAACACTGGGGGCGCTAGAGTGCACAGTGAGGATACAGGTGAATGGTATGTGCAGAGAAGAAGAAGAATAAAGTTGGAAGTAGCGTGATACACGTCTCTCGGCTCGTACTTCAAATACTTTTACAAAACACCACAGAATACAGTTACATTGTTGAAATCAGTTGATTACATGATGATACTTCTCTGTTTCACGAGTTTATTCACTCTCTAAATAAATTAAGGTAACACCATGCATTTCCCAGAAGCCCCAATATGAAAACGAAAAAATGCGCCGTTTGCATGATCAGTCACAATGGAGTCAGAACCGGCACAACAGAGCCCGGGCAGGAATGCGTTTCTATCTTGGAAATTCAAACAGCATTTCACATTAAAGAAAGAACAGGGAGAACGAAATATAACTGTGCAGTGCAACCTCTGCCTACCAGCAACCAACCTCCTTTCAGCGTCGGTATTACTCCACCTCCAACCTGAAGAAGCATCTTAAAGTAATTTCTTTTTTTTTAATTAGCCAGGGGTAGTCGTCTGCTGTACTTTTACTGGTCACCTTGCTATTTTATAGTTGTATAAGGCAGCTACCTGCTTAGTCGACGTGCGACTTTACATTCTCCTATGTGCTGATTTACTAGCCCCAGAGCCGTTGAAAGACGGACTAGCCCCGTTTGACATGATAGCTGACGTTAGCTAAAATTAGCTTATGGTAGCTTAGACTGCGGTTAGATTTTTGTAGTATGCAGTTCGGGGCTACAAATACAAAAATCTATCTGCTTGTTCAGGTACTTGTTAGTAACGCAACTGTGGAAGCTTTTTATATGTTTAAATGCTTCCACATGGTTTTAGTTGCATGTATGCATGCTCCTGTTGTTATAGCATACTCAGACCACTTGGCTAGCAAAATGGGTACAGGATAGTGCTAAAACAATTTCAGTGTTATTAATTTGTGCTCTGTCTTTCTTTATTTTGGAGGAAGCATTCCAGTGTCTTGCAAAGAGCAGAAATGGCATCAGGTAATGGTGGTGAACGAAGTGCCATGCCCACCACACCTCCTCTCAAACAAGCAACACTCAGCACCTCAGCAATCACCCAAAGGAAAGTAAAGTAAAAGGTTCTTGAATTCTTAATTGCAGATGTGCAGCCCTTTTCATTAGTGGAGAATGCCTCATTCCGTGAGATGATTGCAGGAATTGGTGGGGGTAGGACACACGTGCAGAAAAACATTGATGCAGCGCGTTGAAAGAGGATCTCAAAATATGAAGGAGGCACTTACTGAAACTCTTCAGGATGTTCAAGCCATGTGCACAACAGCAGATATATGGACGGCTCATCATAGGAGTTTCATGGGAATCGTGCCACTGGATTGAGCCAGAGACATCGAAAGTCTGCTGCGTTTGCATGTGAAAGGATAAGGGGCCGCCACCTATGATGTCATTGCTGCCAAAGTTAGTCAGATTCATGCAGAATTCCAGATCCAAGGCAAAGTCAGTGCCACAGTCACTGACAATGGTATAAATTTCGTTAAGGCATTCAATGAATATGGAGGGTGTGAAATGGATGATGAGATGGATAGCACAGATGATGTGCAGTTTGCTGCTGTCTCTGCAGTTCTTCAGGAGGAGCAAGAGACTCATGTTCTTCATACAGAGCCTTCTGAGGATGCCGGCACCACTGGAAATGCCACAGTTGGAGTGATCCAGAAGATGATGACAACTTCTTCGCTTTTGAGACAGCACAGATGACAAGTTCATCAGCAGAGGAAGAGGTGCAGAGGTATCTCCAGAATCCAGACAAGTCATTAGCTTCATTGAAGATGTATCCAATGATCAGAGCCCTCTTCTTAAAGTACAATACTACTACACTACCATCAAGTGCTCCTGTCGAGCGGCTTTATTAGCCAGGGAGGACTTACTTTCCCTCCACATCGTAACAAAATGACACATAAACATTTTGAGCAGGCTCTCCTGCTATGATACAACCAACTTTACTGGAGTGTTGACATGTAGAGTAGGTGGGTCAAATATGTAGGTAGGTGGCTCAAAACATATTGGTCTTTAGTTTCACAGGCATTCACAGGCAATGCATGTAAATTGACAACCTCATTATTCTTGTAAAACCAATTGTTGTCTTTTTTTCACCTAACATTCATATAAAATCAACACCTTACTGCAAAAATGTTAACAAAAAAAAGAATTTTCACCCTATGTTATGTACAACTTTGACATTTTGGATAGATTTTTGCTGCTAGCCTTACATTACCAAGAAATAATGTTGGTTTTTCAATACAACATTGTTTCATGTGGGTAAAATTATATTTGGTGGCATAGTTCAATTCAATTCAATTCAATTTTATTTATAGTATCAAATCATAACACGAGTTATCTCGAGACACTTTACAGATAGAGTAGGTCGAGACCACACTCTATAATTTACAAAGCCCCAACAATTGCAGTAATTCCCTCAAGAGCAAGCAGTGCGACCAGTGCGACAGTGGTGAGGAAAAACTCCCTCTTGGGAAGAAACCTCGGGCAGACCCAGGCTCTTGGTAGGCGGTGTCTGACGGTGCCGGTTGGGGAGGCGATGAACAGTGGCGATAATAGTCACATTAATAATGGAACAGTGACTTCAAATGGTAGTTGTAGTAGTTCATGTCATATCAGGGCGCTGCAGGGCGTTACAGGATGTAGCGTGGCCCAGCAGAGCATGGATGGACGTAGCACGAAGCAGCAGGTTTTAGCAGGACGCAGGATGACATTGCAGGGCACCGCTGAGCTCAGCAGGGAGTGGTGCCGACGTTCTCCAAGGAAATACGCTGGGGGAAAAAACATAAGGACTCCGGTGC
Organism: Perca fluviatilis; assembly: GCF_010015445.1. Taxonomy (NCBI): domain Eukaryota; kingdom Metazoa; phylum Chordata; class Actinopteri; order Perciformes; family Percidae; genus Perca; species Perca fluviatilis. The sequence goes on along the minus strand of NC_053121.1, from coordinate 11,073,277 downwards.
CATCTCTGTGCTATGATGCTTTCTAAATCCTGATTGAAAGTCATCAAATAAACTATTGCTGATTAGCAACTACCTTCTCAAGGATCTTGGATAAAAAGGGAAGGTTAGATATAGGTCTATAGTAGTATAGTAGTTTAAAAAAATATATATTTTTCCATCATCACATTCAGTTTGAGTTTCTGTTTTATTTTGATGGACTGTTATTAGTGTCATTCTTAATGAAAGAACATTAATGTGAATATAGTCAGCTGTAACAATCTTGACGTTTTTTATGGAATGTTTCATATCATCCTTTTATGTTTATATCATGTAAGGGAAAATGCAGGTTTACTTCTGGTGCTTTTAATTTAAAGGTGATAAGTTGCAACACCTATGCACTTAGTCGAACAGTGAAGGTTTTTTTTTTAGATGTAATGGGAAATTCTGTACAGAAACAGAATATTTTATGTTTGTCTATTTTCACACTTTTAACAGTTGAGTAAATAAAAAAGCTGAAAAGGGAAAATTGGTAAATTCTTCTCTTTTTTAACCAAGCAAAACATCTTTTGCATAAACATACCTCTACAGCAAATTATAATGTATTGCATTTTTAGGGAGACTTGGGCCTAACACATTCAGCCAGTTGAAACAGAAGAACACACCAGAGTAGGCCTGTTTATTAAGCAGGATTTGATGGCCGCATTCCTACACCTATAAAATGCAATTCAATGTGGAAGTAATCCAAGTATTCAGAATACGTTACTCAGATTGAGTTTTTATTTCGGCTCCCATGTTAACAGGTCAGAGCTTGCACACTGCCTGCGCGACACGCACGTCTCAGGCGCGGCTCGAGCCGTGCCGAAAACACGTGCACGTTATAAATAGGATGGACGCCTATTTTTCACGCGACACGCAAGCGTGTTGGAAGCGTTTCCAGGCAAAATAGAATACGAAAAGATGTTTATATGCCATTTTGACACAAATACATTTAATAAATGACATTTTGATGTTTGAAAGTCTATAGGTTTTGACATAAATGCAGATATAAATGTAATTTAAAAAAATAATAATACATAATTATCGATTTTCAAATATTGCACCTGTCAATACAGAACAAACTATTCTGTAGCCTATTTTGCCGTCAATACTGCTGACGTTGTCTTTGCAGTAATCCAATCAGTTTTAATCAATTTATGTTTTACATGAAGCATACTACTGCTTGAGTACAGTACATTTCCACAACTCTCTCCCCATATGTCGAACAAGGGTGATCCAAATCACGTAGCAGTGCCGCGTCAGACACGTTTCTGGTGTGCAAAGACATAGAAAACTCCACGCAGCCGACATGCAACTGACACGCAACAGAAACGCCACACTCACGCAGCCAGTGTGCAGGAGGCCTTAGTCCTGCTGTGGGTTCAGCCCAGACAGCTGGGACTGTGAGGCCTGAGGCTGCACCAGCAGAGCAGAGCTGTCCATCAGCTCCCTGGCGGCGTCCTGCCGCTGCCACACCCCCCCAGTCAAAATCCATTCTCTTCGTTAGCTTAACAGCCCTTCAGGGCTGCTATAACTAGCAAACTGTTACGTTGGCTAACTGCTTGGGGTTAAAAAAAGGAAAATATAAATCTGATTAAAAGTACATTTGAACTCTGTTGAAAAAGGCCTAAATAAAATGTATTCGTTAATGATGTGTTTGAAAATAGTTCACAATTTGCAAGTTATTTGTTTTTAAAATGCTACTGTATAAATCTCTCTCTTTATTGCCAGTTTCTCGCCAGTTTTTCTTCTTACGCACAATACAGTGGTAGAGAATTGAAGATAAAACTTGGAAATCATCATTGGACCAACGCAACATTGTATGTGTTTTGGCCAATAACAGATTATCTCATTATGTTTGATCTCCATTCACAAAAATGGAAACAGAAAGATAGGACTTTGATTATACTTTGGATTTGACTATTAATTTGCAAGGCTGAACAGCAGATGCGTTGATAATGTCTCTAGTCTATGTGTCAGTGATGCAGGATGGACAGATAAATGAAGTATGCATAATGCATTATCAGAAGAGGAGAAAAGAATGAAGATAAAGGACAGTGAAGACATTGTGAAGCTGTGAATGGAGACTGAAAGACACGAGGGAAGTGTCTCGGCCTTGATTAGAGCTGTGGTCTCTGCCTCTGACAGCCAATAAAGGTCAGGAAGCCACGGGGAGGCTTAGCTGCTAATGTCAGCCTTTCACCTGGGAGATGAATGTGTGTGTGTGTGTGTGTGTGTGTGTGTGTGCAGATTATAGTTCACCACATGTACATGTATGTGTTTACAATGGCTTAAATAGTATAGTATTTGCATCTCACATTTTCCTGAATAGACAGAGCGGTCTGCAAGCAATAATAGGGATGAAGATAATAATAAGCTAACAGAGATGATAAAGGTTCATATTCATGTGTTCAGGGGGATGTCAAAGGCTGTCAACGGTGTCATTGAGTGTACTTGTGTGTGACAGAGTGAAAGAAAGAAGGTCCATGTCCTTTCTCTCTGTAGATTGTGAGAATAGGTCTATATTCATTATTGTCAGTAGTGTCATTGTCTCTGTAAACGTCCACGTGTGCATGTTCATGAGCATGGAAGGGTCCATATTCACTCTCTTCACAGGTTGTCATATGATTTCAATGGTGCCACTTGGCAAGTAAGAGCACCATGTCAGATGTGCCCCACAGAGGTACCTTTATTCACATTCTCACTGACATTTAGAAAGGCCCATATAAAATAGATTGCATTTTTAGAGAGCTGTCTAAATGTACAGGGGATTTATATAGCACTTTCTGGTTGACAAAGAGAATGTGAGCCTAACAGCTGGAACGCACCACACGAACAAGTGTTGCGTATAGCTGCGCTGCAGCGATAGTTTCGGCGTCTCCTCTATTTCTTGCGCGATACGCGAGCGTATGTGTCAAGCCAGGCAGGTAATCACATACAGGAAGACCACAGTGCAGCCGGATTCTTTACCAAAATAAACACAATAAAACAGCCAGGTTTATGGTGATTTTGGCTGATTTTGACTTCTCACCAGTGTTGTATAAAGTACTAGAAAGCAATACTTGAGTAAAAGTACAAGTATCGTACTAGAAAAAGACTTTGGTAGAAGTGAAAGTTACCTTTTAGAATATTACTTAAGTAAAAGTATCTGATATATACTGTACTTAAGTATCTAAAGTAATTTTCTCATATTTAATGTACTTAAGTATTTGAAGTAAAAGTAAAAAAAAATTTTTTTTAAAAGCAAGCGGTTAAAACTTTTATTGTGGCTTTCTTATAGTAAAGCATAAAGCATATTCAGGGTTCCCATATCTTCTTAATCTCACTCATCAAATCAAAATCACATTCTTTTCTAGGACTTTTCAGGCGCAATTATCTTAAGTTCAAAGAACAAACAGCATATTTTTAGAGCTGACATCAAAGTACAGAAACATTTCTTGCAACACAGGTGTATGACGTTATCGTCACCACTACCCTGTTCACCGAGTTCACCACTATCGTCGGGGTGGTCGCAGGGCTCAACATAAAAAAAAATCCCCACTGGCCCCCGGGGCCAGTAGATCAGAGTTTTGCTGGCCCCTTCTACATTTTTACTGGCCCTGAAAGAAATATCATAGGTGTGATTGGAAAAGGACAAAAAAGCAGGAAAATATACACCGCACCTATGCTTTAGAAAATGGTTCTAACCCAGCTAGCCACTGCCACTGGATGATGTGCCATTAGCAGCAAAGCTAGACCAGAGGTCATCAACTACATTTTTCCAAGGGCCAGAATTTTTTTAAGCAGACACTCCAGGGGCCGGACTTTCAAATAAAGAAAATAAAATTATAACTAATACACATCATCTTGTTTGATATTTTCACTTTCTTACTAAATTAATGCTATATTTTTTACATTAGTAAGCAAACCCCTAAAAACATGGAAAATCCATAATGATTACTAGATAGGCTACTTAACTAGAAAATGATCTCAGATTAGTCCTGTATGCCTAATTTGAAATAAGACAATTCTGTTGCTAAATTATACAACCGGCAACATCGTCAAGAATGAAGAACGTGTCATTCACGTGCATATTAAGTAGCCACATGTATTTGTTTTGGTCTTATAACACATCCATAGGTTTACCGCTCCAGCGGAGAGGATGGCTCGTTTAGACAGCAGCTACGTTTACAAGAGTTTGTCCAAAGTTCAAGATTGGTTGCAAATTAACACAAACAGTTAGACTACAAACTGACATCTTTCATTTTAGCTCGTTTGTAAAGTCTCTATTTGCAGAGTAGAGCTGTGTTTGCACAGCGCGGTGACGAGTTACCACAGTTTTCCCCATTCATCCTGTCTCTTTCTATTGGAGAGAGAGAGAGTGAGGGAGAGAGAGAGAGAGAGAGAGAGAGAGAGAGAGGAGAGAGAGATGTGACAGGCATGTAGAAATATGCGTCCGGTATGAATGGCTACGCTACGCGACACTTAGGCATGCGGTGTGTTCCAGCTGTAAGGGTGATACAGGCTACAGGGGGAGTGGTACAATGTGCCATAATAATGATGGAAAACTTGGGTTGTAGAAATAAATAGTTGTGTTTGATAATCCTTTCTCATCGGAACTGGCACTACAAACTTTTACCAGTGGAAACTACAAGTTCACATACTGAACAAATAATTCAGTAACTGGTTGTAAGTACAGCTAAGCAAGACCTAGATTTAAATTTCCTCTTTTGACTATACAATTATGCCCCCGTTAAAACTCAGTATTGCCGCTGATGGTGGTAATTAGTTTCTATGTTGTGTTGGGATGATGGTGGTGGACTTGCGGCTGGCGGTTAGATTCCAACGGAAGAAACACTAAACAGCTCCGATGTCGATTCAACGATTATTTATTGCCAACAAGCACTTCGGGATACAAGCCCGGTCTCAGTAAAACTATTCAGCCTGGTCTGGCTTGTTCCTCCAGTGATGGGCTTCATAGTGGTAAAGTTAAAATATGCACACTTTACAACTACCAAATACAGATAAAATGTATGATAAAAATAAATAAAGCTTAAATTGTGTATTTAATGTAACATGCAAGCGGCAATGTCAATTACATTTGTATAGCACCTTTCATTACAAGTAAATCCAAAGGGATTTACATTAAAAACAGCATACACATAAAAACAAAGCATGAATTGAAATAAGAATACAATAATCAACACAACAAGAAAATCTACAAAAACATACAAGTGCAACCATACAAATTCACAAAAGCAAGCATGCATACACACACACACACACACACACACACACACACACACACACACACACACACACACACACAGAAAGACGTTCCTGCAATTTATAGATAGATGCCTGAAAGATGTGGGCACAGTCATCGGGCAGCTAGCCAGTGGAATCAACTTCTCTTTTCTCATTAACATATATATATATATATATATATATGGTATATTTGGTTAACTTCAAGTTAATTCAACTTAACTTTTCTAGGTTTTATTTTCAGACCACTTCAGAACATAAACATGAGTTCTGACTTTAAAGCTGGGGTAGGCATTTTAATTTTGGCATTGTAGGGCAAAAATTCAATAGTAATATAACGTGATGAAAACCCTGGAGAGACTGATACTCTCCCATCTCAGGCCTGTGGGCTGGAAACACAGAGGCCCTCTACAAGATGACATGGTGCTCTTTGGATGCTTTTATATAGACCTTAGTTGTCCCCTAATACTGTATCTGAAGTCTCTTTCCCCTGAAATTCAGCCTTGGTGCAGAATTACAGCCACTAGAGCCAGTCCCACAATGAGCTTTCCTTAAGATGTGCCATTTCTGTGTCTGTAGCTATTGAGGAGGAGAGGGGGTCGTTTTGCTTTTAAACTTTGCTCGTTTGCAAGCCATGATGTCTCTCTCTCATGGGTGGGCCAAATTCTTTTGGCGGGCAAAGCAGAGAAAGGGGAGGTAACAGTGGCGTAACGAGCTAACACCGGGCCCCTAAGCAGCATTATCAAGGCGGGCCCCCCTACTACAGCAGGTGATGACGGCGCAACGTCCACGAGTAGGCTACCATGAATAGGACAGGATAGGATCATAGAGACACAGCATATAAGAAATGAGATGACTGACAAAATCAGGAGTAGCCTACGCGCACCACAACAACAACAAAAAAAACACTGGTGAAGTCAGTCGCAGGGGGAAATGGAGCAGCAGCCCTGCCCGCCCGCTGCAGAGAGCCGACAGTACTGAAACAGCAGCCGCTGACTTTATAGTGAAAAAACGTTACAGCGTACATTGATGTTAAAATGTATACAGGTTGGCAGGACGGTCTGAAAAGTCTTTCGCTGTACGTTTTGTTGGTAAATGTGAGATGTTCGAGTCACACACGTCTCGTCTTCATAACAGAAACAAGGAAATTAATTCGACCTGTTCTCACTCCCGCTTGATCAGTGGCTGCACGTGTGACTGCTGTCGCGAGTAATGAAAATGCGATAGAGGGCCCCGGCTGTCAATCAATATCTTCCAGTGATGCGGGCCCCTGATTGGTCCGGGCCCGTAAACACCGCTTACCCTGCTTACCGATAGTTACGCGTCTGGGAGGTAACCTTGCTCCTTATGACCTCATAAGGAGAAGATTCCAGATGGCCCATCTGAGCTTTCATTTTCTCAAAGGCAGAGCGGTTTACACCTATCGCCATTTCTAGCCACTGGGGGACCATAGGCAGGCTGGGGGAACGCATATTAATGTTAAAAAACCTCATAAAGTGAAATTTTCATCCCATGGCACCTTTAATGTCTGCAACAGGATGCTGCAGATGTTCAACCAGTCTGTGGTGGCAAGCACCATCTTCTATGCTGCCATGTGCTGTGGAGCGTGAGGGCGGGAGACTCTAACAAGCTCAACGAGCTAATTAGAAATTCTGGCTCAGTTATTGGAGGAGGAGTTGAGTTGGACTCACAATTAAATACTCTGCAACTGGCAAAATGCTATATATATATTTTTGTACATCATTTATAATAATCTACATTTTGCACGCCCAATGCACATCCAATGAATCCATGTGAATTTTCCTCTTCGAAAAGTATCTATCTATCTATATATCTATTTATCTACCGATCTAATTTTTCAGCATTCTCTAATTCAAGTGGTTTGAGAGAAAACTACACTTCTGCTTCTCCTCTTTGGCTTTGTTTTCAGGTTTTAGAAAATGTAACTCGTTGTGTCTCGTCAAGTATGTTAATTTTATTCTTGTTCATGTTTAGTCCTTTGTTGTCATGAGCACTTTATGTTAAGTTAAAGTCACTCATGTCTAGTCTCGTTGTGCACTTCCTGTTTTATTTTGTACTCACCTTTTCCCTCAGGTTTCAGACCCTGACTTCCTTCCTTCGTGTGAATTTCCCACCATTGGGATTGTCTACCCCCCCCCGATTGGTTTCACCTGTTTTCCCCTACCTCATGTATAAATAGTCCTTGTCTTCCTTTGTCTTGTTGCCAGTTTGTCTTGTTCAGTCTGTATGATAGCCTCGTCAAACGTCCCAGCCAAGATTTTCATGTTATCAGGTTTTGATTGAAGTTTTATGATAATTGTTTGATCCTCCAAGTGAGCGTGTTTCTTTGTTTGTACTTTTGATATTCATTGCGAATGTTGTTTTTGTTTTGATTTATCTTTGCCCAGTAACACACTTTTGTATCCTGCTACTGCTTTTGAGTCGTGCATTTGAGTCCACCAGTTTTGTGTCTGAGGTCGTTAACACTCGTGACGGGGGACTTTGGCCAATCGCAGGTCATTACAAAAGGAGAGCGTTCCTACTGACTGTTCTGCAAATGCAGATGCGCATGCACGTTCCTTTAGTGAAGGTTCTGTTTACTGTAGCCAAAGGCTCAGGGCTGCAGCTAATTCAAGGCTGAACTATTAGATGAGATAATGTTATCCATCTATGTACAGTACATTGAGGAATGAAATTGTGTAAAAAAGTAGTTTAGTTTATTGTCCAGGAAGCGGACATTTGCTGTGAAAACCGCATGCCAATAAACCAGAGCATGTTTTTCTCCTGTACTGGAATGCCGTGTGGAATAGCCAGACCCTCCTTTGCAGCGCCATGGAGGAAGGTCTGGCAAAGACTAACTAGCAACTAACACTAAGTGCTTAATGCATATGAGAGGAGTGTAGTTGCACAATTCAACATCCAGCGTAAGTGTTTGAGTAATGACCTGTTTGACCTGAAAACAAGCACATAGGTGACTCATCTTTACTAGAGTGGAGATTGTAATTGTTGGTTAACAGTGGGCTGCAAGGCTGCATAGTGGAGCCTACAGGGTGGGTGCCAGCAGTATCAAGGACTTTACTTATTAAGCAGCTGGTCTCTAGACATTGTTTTGCACAATTATAACCAATTAAAATGTGCAACAACGCAATTAGAAAGCAATTAAAAGAGCAGTGCTATCTTGGGGGTGTCCATAATAATAGAGTCAATGAAACAAATCAAGTTGGGTTTTTTTCTTGGTGTTTTTCTGAGACGAGGGTGGGACCCAGTGTTGCAGAACTGATGAGAGCTCTGGCAGTTGTGTAGTTGTATAATCCTGCCAGCATGCTGGACTATAGATGGTCAGTGAGCTGAAAACAAAGCTGCATTTACCTCTGAGATCCCTGCATGCCCTAAACCCTTAAAAGCTCTTTCTGTCTGTGTCCGTCTATCTATCTATCTATCTATCTATCTATCTATCTATCTATCTATCTATCTATCTATCTATCTATCTATCTATCTATCTTGTATGTCTTGCTTGGAAAGCAGCTGCTGTGCACAAATTTATGCAGGCAGCGTACTCTCCTTCACTGCTCCAAGATCTGGCAGTGATCCAGGTAAGGAGTTTGTGTGTGTGTGTGTGTGTGTGTGTGTGAGAGAGAGAGAAAGAGAGAGAGTGATATATAAACTTTAAATTCCTATGTACCACAAGCTTTACTTACTGCAACACAAAAACATTTTATTTCAAACTTTGTGGCTGCACAGTGTTGCAATAAACCAATCCATAAATTAAAATGAAGTAACTAACACTACTTACACTAAATTACTTTTTAAGCGATTCCACTGTCAAACACTAATTTCCAATATCGGAATGAAATCCTGGGATTCTTGCTAGAGTTGGGGCGCTCCCGTTTTCTCAATCGTTGATGTAAGGTGGTCATAAAACTCTAACTCTAACTCTAACTCTAAGTCTTTTTCCTGTGTTGACGTTCCGACAAACTCAAACGTGTTTGTTATTATTGTATTACTGTATTGGTTTTAAATCATGTGAAGGTTGTCAACAACCAATGGGTGCGCTCCCTCCAGCACCAAACAGGAATCAGCAAACAGCTAAAGCCAGTATTGTTTATGGTTGGTGTGGCACCGCACTAAGCCAAAGTGGGAAAGTTGCAGATTTTCAATCCTTCTGAAGCGTGTCACCCAACTACAGTTTTACCGGCGGACAAACGCGGACCTCGGGGTACTGCTGCCATTCATCTGCATGTACGGCAGAACAGAAAAAAATACCCTCAAGTTACTTATGCAAGCGGTAGCTAGCTAGCTTAGATACATTTTCCAAAACGTTGTAGTCTTGCAATGTATAGTCTATATTAGAGGTGTTGAAATTAATTAAATAATCAACGCATCGAATCGTGGACATGGACGATGCTGCATCGATAATCGGTAGGCTCATAATCGATTATTTCGGTTTACAATTTAATGTAGGCCTAACAACATTTCTGTTTATATATTCTTATGTTTTGCACATTGAGGAAGTGCCATGTGCTCAGTGCTGTAGTTTTATGTATCCAATTTATTTAGTATTAGAGCACTGCAGAATGTTTTGTTTTTGAAGCTTGAAAAGCTATGAATTAAATATCCTACATAGCTTTAATAGAAAAATGTATTTGACGCATCGTGATTCATCGAGATATCGAATTGAATCGCTGACATGATAATCGAATCGGGAGATCAGTGAAGATTCACACCTCTAGTCTATATCTATGACGTTCCACTTCTGGGATTGCTCCATTGCTGCAGGAAATGTCTTTTCGCCAATGTCAGTTTTCTTCCTCTTTCTTTGTGTTGGAATCTGAGTTTTCCGTTGCACGACTAAAACAACTTTTGAACGTGCACGTGTTCCACCAAAACAAGTTCCTTCCCGAGGCTGTTTTGCAGCGGCTCCGTGCGGAGCTTAGCCCATGACGATTGTGACTGGTTTAAAGAAATGTCAATGAACCAGAGTATGTTTTTCTGTCATCCCGGAATGCTGTGTGGACTAGCCAGACCCTCCTATGTAGCGCCTTGGAGGATGGTCTGGCAAAGCGAGACTATGCAATGTGTGACCCTGCAAGATTAGTAAGAATAGTCTTTAACGTTAGATGTGAGATGATTATTTTTAGATGTGAGATGCTTGTCTTTAGCTGTGAGATGGTGTCAGACTTTAGTCTTTTCAAAGTCTTCTGGTGTATGGTAGGCAGGGGACTAAAGTAAAGTTTATGAGATAGGGACGCTCACTGAATCAAAACAACACAATTTACAGTGGCAGTTTCTGCTGTATGGCGTGTTGATGTCTCTGAAAGGAGACATACTGTTTAGTCAGTTTCTATACCTGCAGATACAGCATGGAAAACAATTAACACACTACTTCTACTGGTTTTCTTTGTTTTCATTTACTGTACTCAAGAGTTTTTTAAGCCTCTAAAAATTGTATTCTGAATGTACACGTGCCCTTTGAGTTGTTTAACATTGTAATTGTTTTATGTGTGTACTGTGTATTGCAACTGTATATTGTATATTAATTACTTTATTCAGTAATTTTATATGTATTTTAATGACATCATGGTCTTTACTATTAAAGTTAATAGTTTTTATATTTTGGTCTGTACTAACCACTACCACCTACAGTAAATGGGGTGCTATTGTAGCTTTAGACTGTTCATTTTGTGTGGAAGTCTCTTAAAGAAAATAAAAAACTGAACTTCTCATAGTAGTACTAGTACATTCTCATGCGAAAATGCTTTTCTAAAAAGCCACACAGTGCTTTTACTGTTCATTAATGGGCAGATTTATGACAGTTGAGATTGTATGTTTTTTAATGTCACCTAGCCTTGTACATTTAAAATGTCAACTCTTCAGACACAAAGTAAAGAGCAACAGTTTTAAAGTGACCTTTTCTTGAATTTATCCAGTCGAGAGGTACAGAGGTGTCACACACTGTGTAATCCTTCAACTGGAGTTAAAACACCCAAAATCCAAGGTTTTCGCAGACATCCCCCTGCACTGGGGAGCATGTCCTTTTAGATGATCGAATTGTTCACAGAGTTATAAAAAGAGCTCATCCATGTCTTTTTTATTATAACTGATGTTAGAGTCAGACATGGTTCAGTTCTTATCTGCAGCTCAGGACACGGCCAGACAATCAAGACCTGACATTTACACTATTGACTCCCATTTGACATGATGCATTCATGTCAAATGGTAGAAAGATGGATTTTTACAGCTAGTAAAACAGATACAGATAAATACAGCTACAGTTTTATAATGTACATGACCAGAAGGTGAGCTGATGGTACCAGATTTCTCCAACCTACTAATGTCTCTTGATATAGCTACCAAGGAAATACCAGTAGCAAAATGAAATGCTCATGTCAAATGAACAAAATAAAACATTTCCTATGTATAAAACTGTGCTTGTAACATTTTATAATGCGTGGCAAGGGGCAACTTCTAGCTATATTTTCTATATGTCCCGATGCCACTTCCTTACTACACGCTGTTCTAAAATGTGTGTACTGGATCCAATTACTCTTAATGCTTAATTTCCACTGCATGTTTTGGCTCGGCTCGACTATTTTTGGTACCAGTAATTTTTTAAACCATTGGCAACCAAACAGAAAAATGCCTGCACTTTGTCAATTGACCATGGTGTAGTTTTGCAGGCTGCCATTTCTTAAAATCTGGGTCCAGTGAAAAAAAAAATTGAAGACCCTATTGATTGTAACTTGTCTATTTAAAGATGGCAGGTATGTGCAGGATGTCCCGTGTTGCACTGGTAACAATTCTCTCTGACCAATCAGTGCTATGCAGTGTTTTAATTCAACCTTCTAGTATCTGCTCAGCTCGCTTACAACCTTGATCAAGGTAATACTAAAAAAAGTTAGAGGTACGATGTACTGTCCACAACATTTGCCAATGGAAATCCAAAAAAGAACAGTTTCAAGCAAGTTGAGTTGAGTCATGCCATGCAGTGCAAATAAGGCGTAACATAAATAAGTACCTTCTATTGGTATTAGTATTTGAACTCTGTGATTTTAACAAAACTGAGAATCGTAATTGAATTAATTAAAATTAAGTAACACTAAAGCTATGATTTTAGACACAAATCGCATTTATTTGAATTTTACACTGTAGCTCTCTGCCATATTTTGGAATAAAAAAATAATTTTGGGTTGCAGTTATTATTGGAACATTTTTCCCATATAAAATGTAAACTAAAAGCAGATCAGGAGCAAAAGAGGTCTGTAGAAAATGAAATAGCTGTGTTTAAGGGCGAGTATCATTAAAGGTCACATGTATTTTATTGTACAATGTCTTTTTTTTAAATTATAAAGCAGGTCTAGGTGCTATATAAATGCATCACCACAGCCTTGTTTGCTCTCCTCCCTCTCATTCCTTTGTGAGATTGGCTTGGGTTGTATAAGAAGCACAGAGGTGGGGAGAAAATGAGGGATGCAGAGAAACATGTTAGGAAGGAAGACAAGGGTTGGTAGTGACAGCCTGACCACAACTAGACTCTGCGGCTGTGAAAAACACTAGTGTCGGGGCCCTTCTTTACGCCCCTTTGACTCCACTACAGAGAAAGTCTCAGTGGGTCTTCAATTCTTCAAGTGCAACAATCGCAGGGGAGGCAGAGTGGAGGCGGTTTATTATACCACTATGTTAAAGGTCTCATATAGTAAGATTAGTGAGATTTCCATGATTTTTTTTTTAAGCCGGTTGAGGTGCTATATAAATACTGTGAAAGCATCAAAATGCTCAATCGACAAAAAACTGCACACAGCCCGTATTCAGAAACAGCGCCTTTAAATGAGCCGTCAGGACTTGTGGAAGGTTGTGCTGTCACAATGTTAATACATACAGTATATAAGTAGAAACTGCCACTACATTGCCGTTCCAGTCATTCCCCGGTGCAGAGATACCGAGAGCACAGATGCGGAAGACCCAGAAATGCTGACGAATCAGTGCAGACTGGGCTTTTTTGGGAGGGGGCCTTAAAGAGACAGGCGCTAAAATTTAGCATTTCAGTGATATTCAGGTATATTTTAACAGACAGCATGAGAAAAATAAAATGTTTTTGGAACATTAAAGCATGTTTACATGCTTTAATGTTGTAGTAGGAACACAAAATACAAATATGAACCTGAAAATAAGCATCATATGGGACCTTTAAGGCTAAGTCCGAGGGTTCGGGTCTGGCCCAAGGCCCTTTGCTGCATGACATCCCCTCTCTCTCCCCCACCATTCCTGTCTGTCTCTCAATATTGAATAAAAAGCAGAAAGAAAAAAAGAAAATTAGCTCTTTAATGAAAAAAATAGCGGTTTGACCTCTGTGACGCAGATGATTAATCCCAAATGAAATGAACGCAGCACTTAGACAAACGACGAAGCTCAGCAGTAAATGCTGCCCCCACACCACCCAGCATTTCCACCTCCCTACCACACACACATATGTACACAGCACTGATTAAACCTACACACAACATCCCTGCACTGAGAGAGCCAAATGCGCAAGCCACTTAGTGAGCGTTTGCTTTCGTGCAGTAAATAAAGCTTTTTTTATTCCACATTGGATTAGCTCATACAGCGAGCACCTTGTTTGTCATGAAACTGATCATCAAAAACATGTTTTCCCTTTGTACGCTTTGGCAATGGCACTGCAAGCAGCGAGCCCACTAGCAGGAAACTGGGTCAATGGCTTTTCACGTATTATGACTTCGACCGTCTCCTCATTAAGGAAAATAAATAAATAAAAAAGGAGAAAGAAATAAAGAGTGGCCCCATTTCTGAAAGAGCTTGCAGTGATTGCAGGTGTGTGAGCATGGGGAGAGAGAGAGAGAGAGAGAGAGAGAGAGACTGTGTGCATTGGTGTGTGCACGATGAAAAGCAGAGAGACGGGAGCAGAGACGTTTGTGTTCGGCTGTGCAGCCTTATGTGCAGGGAGATGGATAGAGGGAAAGAAAGTGTGTGTGTGTGTGTGTGTGTGTGTGTGTGTGTGTGTGTGTGTGTGTGTGTGTGTGTGTGTGTGTGTGTGTGGCGTTGTCTGAATCTAGTCAGTCAGGGTTACATCAGGTGTTGTTGTAATTCTTTCTGCATCAATCCTCCCTCAGGCCACTGCTTCATTCCCACTTAACCTGCTCTAAACAAAGACACACAGTTCATTTATCCTTTTTGAACAGCACATCACACCTCCAACGCACTGAAGCAAAGGCTTAGTGTATGAACTCACACTTTCTTTGTTTCATTTTATTTTTAACCTCTAGGTTTGTTTTAATGATGTCCATAGCAGAGAAAGCTGACTCACAGCTGTATGTCGACCCAAACATGGTCAAGGTTTGTAGTGGTGTTTTGGTTAGACCAGGGAAAACAGAAAGTAGCAGATCAGTTGCTCTCCACGCTGTCAGCTCTCTCACATCTCTTTTAAGCTGTTGTTCTCTCTGGCAAATTCTCTATGCACATCAAACACCCGATTTGATTGGCTCAGTTGAGTGAAGCTACTGCCGTATTTACTCGATTAGCTGCGTCCGACCGTCGGAAAAAACGAAAAAAAAAGAGTTACATACATTAACATTAACAGTGATAAAACATGCATTAAAGGTTACAGCCTAAATAATGTATTCATCAAAAATAACAGTAAGGTAGCTACGGAAGCGTATTACATTCACCATAGAAAAAAAAAAATGTAGACACCTTATCTCGTAATATTGAGAAAAGATCTCATAATTATGAGTTCCTATCTCCTAATTACGAGATCCTGATCTCGTAATTTTGAGAAAAGCTCTCGTAATTATGAGATGAATGCATTTTCACAACAGAAAACAGCTCTCGTGTGAAGCTTTCAGGCTAGCTGATGCCATCGAAGCAAATAGGCCTACGTCTCACCTGTTTAGTTTAATCCGTTTTTATTTTGGTTTGGGTTTGAGACATTGGGAGATGCTAATGTCTTTAAGTACTATAGATGGGATTGTTATCAGTTTGTTGTCTTTGCGCAGGCACCTCAGGACCTTGCGTTTGTTCCGGCAGAAAGCCCATTCTGATCTGTTGGACATTGTAGTGTTTCTGCAGGATCAGTTGAACAGATATGGCATGCTTCACAGTTATAAGATGATGCATCTGAAATGCATCCAGGCTGGCTACGTGGTGACTCAAGAGACAACCAGGCAATGTCTGAAAATACTGGATCCCCAAGGAGTGCAACTACAGCGCCGGAATCACCTTCTTTGTATCAAAATCCAGGCCCAAACTTTGATTGGCATGTAGATTCATATGATAACCTCAAACCATATGGGATCTGCATCAATGGATCAATTGACAGGTTTTCACGAATGGTAATATGGCTACATGCATTCTCAACAAATAATGATCCCAAGGTCATAGCTGGATACTTCATTGATGAGGTGTTATCAAGGAATGGGAAACCTACTCAAATTCGGTCAGACCTAGGGACTGAGAACTGTTAAGTGGAGCAGATGCAGATGTTCATGAGACATGATCATACAGACACATTTTCGAAGAACTGCTATCTGTATGGCTCAAGCAATCATAACCAACGGATAGAGCAGTGGTGGCGATTTTTAAAGTGCCCATATTATGATTTGGGGTGTTATTTTGTGTCTCTGGTGCTTCCACACGCATACAAACTTTGAAAAAAAATCCATCCATGCTGTTTTGAGTGAGATACGGGTTTCTGAATGTGTCCTGGCTTCAGTCTCCGGGTGAGCTGTTCAAAATCTGCACGGCTTTCTACGTCACAAGCCAAAACGAGCTGGCTAACCGTAACCGTTAGCATGCTAGCTAAGTTCTCAATAGCAAAGCACTGCTACAACACACACAAGTTCACCATAATCTACAAAAGAACTACTTACATGTGCGCCCTCGTTTAGAAGAAGTCTCCCAGCTAATCCTGCCTTGTAATTGACTGAAGTTGGAGAAACAGCCTTTCTTTTCCTGTCTCTAGAGTTAGCTAGCTGACATGATCTACATCTGAGCAACTGCGCATGTGCGAGTGCAATCAAAGATAGTACAGAAGAAGAAGAAGAAAAGAGGTCTCACTCTGTAGCGAAAACAGAGACAAGGTGAAAAGAGGATCTGCAGCAGTGAGAGAGAGAGCTGTGCAGTACAACAAAAATATGGTGGTTTTTGAAAATTAAACCATGTAGACTTATTCTGGTACAACCTTAAAATACAATTATGAACCTGAAAATGACGCACAGTTCTGGATTAATTTATTTCAAGATTTAAAAGATTCTGACAACTTCTCTGGGGACTTCCTAGATAAAAGTCTGATACAATTCACATGTCTTGAAATAATAGAGGTGAGATGTGTAGTTTTAGGTCTATATGATGTAGCCTACAATTTAAGTTGTGATATGTCATTCTATGTTGTCTTGGGCTATATATTGGGCCTGGGTCATTAAACTCTACAACTTCTCCCTCGGAGAGTCGAATACCCCATCTCTGTAATCTCTCAAACACTGACAATCATTTCTCTTTTTTAAAGTGGCAAGTCAAGTCTGAAGTCTTTTGGGTCGAGTCTGAGTCAAGTCTGAAGTCAGCTGTTTGTGCGACTTTAGTGCAACTTGAGTCTGAGTCTCAGACTCGAGTCCCCATCTCTGTTACATACATGACCAAATTCTATAAGTTGTACTGGATCAAATGACTGATTGCTGAAAGCATCCACCCATAGTCAAAATCACAATATGTAATAAAGAACAGTGCAACAATGTTTTCCCTTCCCTGGGTGACTTACTGTGTTTGAACTGTTTGACAATATGCCTTCCTAACTGTTGGTGTCTTTTTTAACAGGTTATTTCCATTGCAGCCAAACAATTAAATGTATCACAATTGGGTAATGTGGAGTGGCTGTACAGTGTTAAAATATGTTGTCTAAAATGTCTTGGTAATGATTCAAATATCTAGTTTTTGTAAAAATCCCCCCAAAAAGTGACATATTTTCACAGCCAAAATGAACATAACCATTTCATTAGGGTAGTCCATCAAAATATTGGACCCATCCAGAACCACAGTTCAAAATTATATACAGATATATTCTGTACATAACTTTTTGCTTATATAGTGAAATAGAACAGGAGGTGGGTGAGTTAAATGGGATTATTGTGTGAAAATCACCCATTTTTGAACAATAATTCTGAGTTAAAAGTTAACCACCGAATGCACTGCTGTTTACTGCTGTCAACGATCAAGTGATGCGATGTGAGGGGTGTGAGGGGCTACCTTGAAACCAGCACAACAAAATTCCAACCTCTGGGTAACACTGACCATTAACACATGAATGTTTGAGAGGCTGTGGCAAATCAGACATACTGATAAGAACACAAGTAGACAATTATGAATTAATATGACAGGAATTACATACAGTGCATCTGGAAAGTATTCCCAGTGCTTCGCTTTTTCCACATTTTGTGTTACACCCTTTATCTGAAATGGATTAAAATTCAGTCCCTCCAAGATTTTTTTTGACATTGTTGCGGCCCAAAATGCCTGATTTCGCAGGAGCTTTTGTAAAAAAAAGCGATAAAAGTTGCGATCTCTTTTGCATGTTTTTTGCAATGAAGTTGCAGGAGACAGTGAAAGTTGCAAAAAAAATTTTTTTATAGTTCTTCAAAAATAAAAAGGAAACTTGTTTTGGGGAGAATAAAATTACTCTGGGCTGAGATTTCCTATGTAACCTTACCAAAAAGGCTCAGGATGCTGCAAATGTTGGTATAATATGAAAATTGCTGGTGGATTTAAGACAAAATATAATAATTTATTGAATGAATCAAATCTGAACATATGTGTCAGTGGCTTGTTGATCTTTGTATTGTTAGTTAATTTCCTATCCTGGCCTGGGACACACATTCATACAGTTTGATAAAGGAACATTACTTATTGGACTTTATCTTATCATTGCACTTACAATAACAAGCGTAGCTGTCCTCAATTTAGGTTGTCTCATCTCCGGTTTTTCCTGCATCCACCATGTTTGTGTGTGTGTCTGTGAGTGTTTTTGTATGTGTGTGTGTTTGTGTGTGTGTGTGTGTGTGTGTGTGTGTGTGTGTGTGTGTGTGTGCGCGAGCGTCAGTCGCGGGGTGAACTGAGCAGCCCCGCCCACTGCAGAGAGCCGACAGGATTGAAACAGCAGCTTCAGCGACTTTAGAGTGAAAAAACGTTACAGCATACATTAATGTTAAAATGTATACAGGTTGGCAGGACGGTCTGAAATGTTTCGCACGGTCTTTCGCTGTACGTTTTGTTGGTAAATGCGAGATGTTCGAGTCAGTCACACGTCTCGTCTTTAACAGAAACAAGGAAATGATCAACCTGTGGCCGTTCTCAGTCCCGCTTGGTGATTGGCTCTCAGAGTCACATACTGGCGGCACGTGGGACTGCTGGGATTGGTTGAAGTCGTGGGAAACTTCAGGTTATTGGTCAAATTTGCAGAAAAAAGTTGCGGTGATTGGTCAAAATTGTGACTCGCACCAAATTCATGCTGACTGGTTGAATTCGCGTAAATTGGCGCGATAGCGACATCGCGGAATCCTGGAGGGACTGAAAATGTATTATTTCCTTCAACATACCCCATAATGACGTGCTTTTTTTAGTTTTTCATTTTTAATACATTTGCTAATATTTCAAACAGACTTCTTTCACATTTTCATTAGTGCATCATTGTGTCAGTAGTTGGAAACAAGCCTTTGTAAACCTGCATGAGAATTTGTGTTTTCCTACAGCTCAGTTCAGTTTGTTCTAAACTTCTAATGACGAATACCTTAGCTAACATAATAACTCCTAGGGAAGTACAGTCTACGTTATTGCAATGAAAGTGGAATTACCTTGTCTTGTTGCATCTGGTTGATGTTTTGTTCAGCAATACCTTGCTTTCGGAGAAAATCCCACAGACCATCATGCTGGTGTGGCGTTTGCTCCGCCATTCCGTTAACTGCTGCAGTGTAGTGTTGACGAACTGACCGAAGAGCCGGTTAATTAACCCGACTCGTGTCACTGAACCGGGAGAATTGAGTGCCATACGTCAATGAACCGACTCACTCCTGTTTTTTTCTTTTACCTCATTCGTGCCGTTGTGTGTAGCTGTTATTCTTCTGCTACTGTGTGTGTAGTAATCTAGCTCATTAGCGCCTCCACTGGAGTGGTGGTGGTAGAATCAATCAGGAAATGAGCTACTTAGACCCAGACAGCGCACCAGGCTACTGAACGAGACCAAATGTAACCGTGCAACTGGACGGCCCACTCAAGTCTAATGTAATCAAGCAATGTCTTGGTTCTCGGCAAGTTTGAGTTATTAACCAAGCCTTGTTCCTGGTGCATCTTACTGCTAATTTCCACCGGTTGCGGAACGGCTGCGGAACGGCTCCAGAATGGCGGCGGAGTCAATAGGTTTCCGTAAAAGTCAATGTGTGTATTTCCACTAACTGCGGAACGGCTGCGTTCCAACTGCGTCCCAGCTCCGGCTTTCTGCAGCCCTCCGGAGCAGATAGGCAGAGCTTCTACTTTTGCCGGATGCCGGAGAGCTCCGCAGCAATTGAGCACAATTCAGATTGTGCGGGACAGGAAGTCCAGCACAGAAACAAAATAAAACATCTGGTTAATTTTCAAAATAAAATACACCATGCTCACGGCGGATCATATTTACCTGCACTACACCTTGAAAACACAGCACAGAGTGGTTTCCCCTCTACTCTGGATGGAAACAAACTGTTTTGAGGTTCTATTCTACGTGAATTCGCGAGATCTCGTGGGTCCTCGTGACTTCAGCTGTCAGTCATGGCTGCATCCATTCCGCAACAAATCCGGACGTGGTGGGTATTGACGGACGGCAAAGCACGGAGCAGTTCCGCAGCAGAGCCGTTCCGTAACCGGTGGAAATTAGGAGTTAGATGATTGTGTTCATGGCAATTCACACATTATCGATGGGGAAGTACATCACATACAAATACACGTCATGTTATCATGGTAGTTATGTTAAGTTAAATGTTAGAGAAGTGAATGTTGCTACATGGTAGGTAGGCTGTCACAAGGAGACCGTGCACCAGGCTACTGAACGAGACCGTAAGGACCATAACCCAGGGTACTGCATGAGTCTATATTCAAACGGGTGTCTAGGTTCTCGGGAAGTTTGAGTTATCAACCGATCCCAGAAGGCTTTCTTTCTCGTGCATCTTAGATGATTGTGTACATACAAATTCATAGACTACATTATGGATGGATATTGCATACAAATACACGTCACGTTATCTTGGTAGTTATGTTAAGTTAAATGTTTGTTACATGGTAGGTAGGCTGTCACCAGGAGACAGTGCACCTGACTACTGAACGAGACCGTAACCGTGCCTAATGCATGAGTCAATGTAATCAAACGGGTGTCTAGGTTCTCTGCAAGTTTGAGTTATCAACCAATAGTGTTCATGGAAATTCATAGGCTACATTACCAAGGGGAAAGTATTATATCACATACAAATACACGTAATGTTATCTTGGTAGTTGTGTTACACCTGCCCCCGCCAAGGGCACGCGAACCGGTGACCGAATCTATTAACTCAGTAGGCCAACCAACGACTGTCCGGTTGAACCGACTCGCGTAAAAGAGTCGGTTGTCACATCACTACTGCAGTGACCGAACAGTTAAGAGAGGCATAACATTAACAGGTTAAGCTGACTTTACATAAATAATTCTCTCTTGTAGCTAGGCTACTTACTAGGCTATATGCTAACGTCAACGTTGATCACCGAGCCGTAGCCTACTGACAACTACATATGCCGCCTTCCAGGTGTTTAAAATTATCTCATAATTACGAGATCTGTTCTCAAAATTACGAGATCTGTGGAACTCGTTATTACGAGATCTGTTCTCAAAATTACGAGATAGGAACTCGTAATTATGACGTTTTCTCAAAATTACGAGATCAGGATCTTGTAATTACGAGAACTTTTCTCAATTATGAGTTATTTTCTCAATATTATGAGATAAGGTGTCTACATTTGTTTTTCTATGGTGAATGTAATACGCCTCCGTAGGTAGCGAAGCAGCGTTATACCACATTACATACCTCCATCAATGCAAAAGCACTCATTGTGACTTTAATTACCACTGGTAAATAAAAATAGCTGAGGCTCAGTGAAATACAATTCACAAATACAAAACAAAATTAGGAACTACATTCTTAACTCTGTTACACGTGTGCAGAGGAGCATGAAGTCTATATCTGCAAAATGCGCTGGTGTACCACAATCCTTGCCATCAATCTAAGAAGGTTAATGTGTTATTGACAGGAACAGTCAATGTGAGGCAAGTAACGAGAGTAACGTTTTGGCCATGTAGCCTCAGTGTGTCACTGCTCATGTTGGTATGGCAATAGATATTATTTTGTGGGCTTTTTCTAATTCAGTACTTAGACGCATTTGTTTTAGTTGTTTTAGTTTTGTCAGTCCAACACCAGGGGCAGAGCGAGGGGGTGGCTTCTGGGGCTCCAGCCTCGAATGTTTTCTCAAAAGCCCAGAATCTTTTAGGTTTTTGAAATAACTTTAAACTATTTTTCATTTTCCAGCAGTGTCGCTGACTGGACCGGCAAATCAATGGAGCAACGGTTCTATTCCTGGGGAAATATCGCCATTCATTCTGTAAACTAAAACTAGAAACAAAAAAAGAGGTTTCAAGATTAGTAATGCTGTTTACGCCAAATTGCTACCCTACCTACGTTGTGTAACTTGAAAAAAATAGAAACATCAGACAATTTTTGCCCCTTTTTAAATGTCTGGAATGAAAATGTGTCATCCAATATATTTTATGTTTATGTTATTTATAATTAAAAAGATACACACTAGTAACCCCATATGTTTGAGATCATTGTTTGGTTTTCCATGTATGAAATTCAATGGACCATTTCCACTAACAAAATGCAATTGTACCACCAAAATAGCCATTTTATTCTAGCTATTCTAGCTATTATTCATGTCAGTAAATGTAATCAGATTATTGGAATACCACTAAATGTCAGCAGTTACTCCGTCTCTGCGCTTGGCAAACAAAACAACATAATTAAGAGAGTCTGGAAGCAGGTTGGATAGCGATGGCTGTCTGAGTATTTCAGGTATTCATACATCGTCTCATTATTCTATCAAGCTACTTTTTGATAGCATGACCTTTTCAGTGCATTAAAAATGGGATAACGCCCTGGGCTAGACTTGAGAGATGTAGTGTGTGAGTGTGTTGTGTTGTGTTTGTGTGTGTGTGTGTGTGTGTGTGTGTGTGTGTGTGTGTGTGTGTGTGTGTGTATTGGGTGGCGGGGTTTGGTCAGGACTTGTTTTTGTACATTCATGTCCCTTGGTCACTACTTTGGCTGAGTCATTGTCAGCCCAGGTTATTCTTATTTTGATTAAACCTGCGTTGAAGTTTTGTCCTTGTGCATCATAGGGGAGCTATTCATTATGTGGAGGGGTGATGGCTCGGAAACGGTTTGTTCCAAAAATGGAGCTGCAATGTTTTATCACTACTAAGCCATCCTGGTGCAAAGGTGCATTCTGTTCACTTGTCATCACCTTTCTTTTCCTCCCATCTGCATTATCACTTAACACTTTACACTGTTTAATAAGTAATGCCACAGAAAGATTAATATAAAATATCTCTTGTTGTAGGCATTAGCGTCACTACAGAGTCAAATTATGATTGTAAGCAGTGCACCTCAGGCCATGAGTGAGCTGACATTTATAAGGAATGAAAGGGTGCACCTGGTTGTTCATTCACTTTGTGTCTTTCTAAGTAGGACACAAGCTGTTCGCTGTTTGGTAGAATGCAAGTGCGCTAACAGTTTGGATCAATATTTCTTCTCTTGTAATGGGACAGTTGGCACTGCTGGTGTTTTACTGAGCACTTGGCTCCTTCTTTACAGCAGGGGAATGTCGCCTGATTATTCTTGCTCTTTTTCAGCAACACACTGCAAACAATTTTAGACCCAGACAGTAGTTTTGTAATGTATCCCGATTTAGGAACCTTATTTAAGGATTGTCACATAATGTTGATGTATTCAAAGATCATTTAGGATGGGGATGATTTGTTTCCAAGCAGAGTACAGGCTAGAAAATGAGCTGTGGAATCATTTGGCACAGTAATTGTTGAATCATTTGTATTGTGTTCATTTCTTTGCTGCGGGGCAGTATAAAAAAAATGTCATTATGCCAACTATAACCAGAAACTTCTTTTTTTTTCTTTTTTAGTTCTGATTTAGTGATACCTCCTAAAATGATATCCAAATGCAATAAAAGTGTTATAAGAAAAATATGGAAACAGTAAAAAAAACCTTGTGGCCAACTTGACATTTTAACAATGCAGCCTGCAGCGCTCTGATACACATTTACAACCAGGAGCTCTCACAGGTCCCTGAGCACTTACCTGCACAGCTGGGGGTTAAATACTTTTCTCAAGGGCATGTTGACAATCGTGCTCGGCCACAATTCAAGGCAACTGGGCCAAGTGTGAGTACCCTCTTATTAAGTCAAAAATATTGAAAAATGACTATTGAAAACTGCAACTTTACAGAAAATGTGCCTCATGAAGAACTCATTAGTGATGTCCAAATGAAGCTTTGTGAAGCCTTTTCTTTATGTTCTGAGCCTATTAGATGGCACGCTCTGTTAAACAAAGGGTTGAAACACAATCAGTGTGTTTACATGCACAGCAGTAACCGGGGTTTGGTCTTACCCTGTTTAAGTGAAGAACTGCCAGTTCTCCCCATATACATGAGCGGGAAAGATGGAAAGAATTACGTGAGTAACTCTACCTCTGGTACAGTAGGTGGCGCTGTGCCAACATACAACTGGTAGTTAATTTTAACAATTAGTTAATTTTAACAACTTAATGTTTCATTCACACACTCTTTAAAAAGCGTAGGAAAGCACAGTGTCCTCGCCAGATGACTGACAACGTTGTTTGGCTCATTGTCTGTAAATTGTCTGTAACGTTAACGTTAGCCAGCGGCCGCAGCGGACTGCTCGTTCCCTGCGCTTCTTTGCAGAGACACAGCGTTGACAGCCCCAGAGACGGACAATCTGTTCAGCCATCTCGGGGGCTGTTTCTCAATCTCAAGAATGCAAAGAACGGACTTGTATTCTTGGGGAGAACATTCTTGCTGGTTGCTCTTGGAAGAATGAACTTGCAAGTTCACAAGCACAGTAAATGCTGTTTACCGTTTGAGACGATGCATTCTTCCTATTATTGCACAACACCCCCAGCACAGAGGCCGCCTGCAGTGCTTCTTAATAACAGAAATAAAAACCGCAACAATAAAACCACTTTACACAAGCTCTGGAATGTGTTTCCTGCTACTAGCCATCTGATTGGAGACACAGCCAATCAGAATTGACCTTTAATTCACCGATTGGTTGGTTTTGTGGCACACTTGTAACGCTGTGAAAATTTGAGTGAGTGTTTCAGAGTTGAGCATGCACAGAGTGAAGATGAATGGAGAGACGAGGAGGAGGATGAGGAGAGGGTGAGAGAAAGCAGCAGAGAGAGAGGATCCATTCCTTGAGCTCCTCAAGGAGTATAAAGTATATAGTATAAAAGTATCAGAGAGAGGCAGATGAGAGGAGGGAGGCAGAGGCCAGAGAGATGTCTGATCGCTTTTTTTGTTAGAGAGATTGGCCGATAAATACATGTCACTGGTTTTGACTTTGGTTTGTCAATAGGGTTGGGTACCGAAACCCGGTTCCTCTATGGAACCGGTTCCTACGCAAACGGTAGTATTCAGACCAGATTAGAACGCAAATTTTGGTTCCGACAGAAATATTTTCCCTCTGTCGCTCCGGACAGTGGCAGACTCTTTTTTTTCTTTCTGCCTTTTCTGCCGAGTGGCGCACGTGCCCGCTCGCGGTGTGAAGAGCGTGTCCGCGCTATTCTCAGATATATGCACTCTACAATCCCTGCTGATAGACGGCTTTTGTACACGATCTGAAACGGACATAAAAATATCCCACTTTCTCTGTAGTCTACCGTTAGCTAGCTATCATAAAAGTAGGCTACTTTTAAAATGCCATATTTTGCCTCTGGGCTCATCAAAACGGACGTAAAAGCATATTAACCATTCACTGACTGCACGTGATCGCTAGTGAACATATTACACTTGCTCTGGTAGTCTATCGTTCAGGACAAGAGCCTGTAGCCTGGTGATTGTCTGCCCTTTCAAACTCCTACCTGTGCGTACAGACCTCTTGGACAACATCTGAGAGAGTTTTCTCCTGTGCAGGACATACCATAAGTCAGGAGAGGTGTAGTATATTGCCAGAGAAGGCAAATATGGTCATTTTTCTGCAAAAAACTGCTAAAGTTTGAAGCTGTTTGGCATACCAACTCAACATTTATTTTGTTGTTACTTGTTAATAGTGTAACTGTTATTTGTAAAATGATTGTAGTTATGTGTTAGGTGACTTAGGTTTACTTATTATATATTGAAGTACTTTAAAACATTAATATATTGTTACATTTAAATAATTTTCAATAAAAAAAACTCCATAAAAAGAGCTTTTCTTTGATGTAATTTGTCAGTTTTTCAAGAATCGTTTTAGTAATCAGTTAGGAATCTGACTCGTTTTAAAAGTACAGGTTCGGCATCGGAAACGTAAAAATCCAAACGGTACGCAACCCTATTTGTCAATGTCTATTTTTCCATCAAATTATGAAAACCTTAATGTTCTTTAGACTGCAATATGATGTAACAAATAACTAACTAACATGTGTAGCCTAGAACAATGAATTCAACAGTATCTTCACCCTTAATTAAAAAAAAGTGTTGTTAGGTATACAAGCTCTAAAAAGACATTCATGAAAGATGTATCTTTATTTTAAAAAACATCACATTTATTCAGACATTTCTAAATTTACAACTGTATTCACAACTATATATAACATGAAGCGGCAATCAGCCACAGCTGCCAGTGCTGCTGTTGCTTCAAAACTGCAGGCAGAAGGAGAAAGTTTAGGTTAGTCCAGTGGTAATCCAACTTGTCCTGGCCAGATGATACTTGTATCAAATACAGTTACACAAGTATATTTAACATTGTATCATGAAGGTAAATAAAAGGTACTTAATGTAACTGTAGACCAGTGATGTACTTTCCTCATCATGGTCTTAACCGACACCTAGCGTGTTAGTATGGGTGTTTACCAATGGTGTTGTGATCATGACTTTTAATATGTTGGTTACAGCCTAAACAGTGTGTACAGTACTTTAAGGTTAAGGATAATTGCCAGCTGGTAACTTAGTCATATAAACAACACACTAATTTAAACATGCCCTGATAAACCTGTACTTGTAATAATGCATTGTTGGGAATAAAATATTGGAATTAGAAGTAAACTTTACTTTATGTAATTGGATGTAAGGGCAGCTTGGATTCAAGCAGCAAGTCATCTTCCACACTTTATATCCCCAAATTATTCAGCTGGAAAAAGTAATCATGGTCGAGCGGTGCCTCATGAAGTGCATGCAGACACCTCATTTGTGAGAGCGGCCCGCCACGCAGCTCCACTCTGACACTCCCCACCTTCACGGTCAGCAGGTGGCTGGTTGTCCTCCTCCTCCACAGCCTCTTCCAGCTCATCCCCAACCCAGACACATATGTTGTGTAAAAGAACACATGCCGTCACCACCTGTGCACAAGGCAGAGCAAAAGAAGACTTTGTTGATATATGAAAATACAGGAAAACAGAAGATAGTGTGATGCGTAGCCTTCTTAAGTGACTTAAGCAACTTTTAAGCATTAACTGTTGTTTTGAGTAGGATATTATGATTTTGATCAAGAAATTCACTGCATAAATATTGGAACGGTTCATTACCTTAGGGACAAACTGGATGTACTTGAAGTGGGATTTCATAATTCCAAAGGCACGCTCATTGATTGTGCAACCTCTGGAATGATGATAATTGAACCGTTGCTCTGCCATGCCTCTCACTGGCCTCTAATATGGTGTGATAAGGACCAGGGGTTCCTGTAGACATGGCTAGGAAGAAATACACAGGTGGAGGCTGAAGTTCATACTTGTGCGTTGTTGTGTGCGTACCGACTCTAGAATCATAGCGAGAGAAACAATTCTCAAGGCACCATGGTTTTTCTCTTGTAAGCCTCCCTTTTTTGGAGAGAAGAACCTTATGGTTGGCTTGGGAAATCACAGGGATTCAAATCTACAGAGTGGAGAGCAGGGCCTGTTCTACATGACCTGCCAGGTTTGTGGTTGTACATATATGGCAGCAGGGCTCCAGGCTAACTTATTTTTTATACTAGGAGCACTATAGCCCCTAACTTAGCCCCTAATTTAGAAGAAAGAAAATTTAAGGGGCGCACACCTTAAATCTGTATTATTCTCTAGGAATAAATACAGAAACTACAATATTATTTTAGTTCACAGTCACATTTTAATCGAATGGTGCTTATCAAATGCACATTCAGAAATGTAAACAAAGTATTATTATTGTCAGTGTACTGTATTATTGCGTCAGCTTCATACAGGCCCTCCCTCCCTCCTCTGGCTTTTTGTTAAGACAGCGTGTAGCAGATGTCAGAGCTGACTAAACCGGGACTGCAAAGGGAAGTCGTGTTTCCATCAACGTATTTTTATGCGCATTTTGAAGTATCACATTAGAAAATGTTGATGGAAACGGCAAAAAGAGTTAATGTGCAAAATGGGAGATGGAAATAGCTTTGCCGAATAAGTTGTGACGTAGTAAACATGTCACTGACATGACTATAGTCCCGGTATCCATCGGATAGGGGAAGGATCGGGAAATGGGTCCCATCCAGTGCGCTTGTGGCACAAGGTGCATAGTGGAGTTGCGGTCCACTATTGTCTGTGCCTCAGCCATGTCGGGTAAATTGACGAATTGGTTCAACAGCTTGAATCGCATAGCCCTGCACACCGCGTATACACAGCGGTGAACGGTTGTCTTACTGACACCAAATGTCTCTGCTACAACCCTGGATTCTGCACAGGTGGCCAACTTGTACAATGCTACCTCTCTCCACTTAGCCAAAGAACTTAGCTTCTAAACTCTTTGATTTAGCAAGCCGGTTTGCAATCTACAACCACGCGTAACGTCAACTTGTGACGAAACTACGCTTTGTGTAGTCTAGTTTATTCGCTCTAAACCAGTTGATGGAAATGCTTCTAATTTGCATTTTTCTTTCTTACTCTTTTGCAACATTTTAAAAGTTTACTTAAAATTTGCTTGACAATTAGATGGAAACATGGCTTGAGACAACACTTGAGTAAAAATGTGGTTGATTTTGTGAGGAGACAGAGTACTACAGGGGGGCTACCAACTCGGCTGTGCAGAGAGGAAATTCTCACAGGCCGGCTTGAGACCGTAAATAAAGTGGGATGAAGAGAGGAAGGCTAACGTTAGGCTAAGGCTAACTGCTTATAGGCTATTACTTCGCAGCATTTTCCTCGCCAATGTCTTAAGTCTTTTAGCAAACAACAAGGATGATCTTCAGCTGCGGATATTATGGACTGCAACATCATGATATTTACGTAAACATGGTAACAACAGGGCTGTGGAACAGCATATGCGGACAATGAGTGTGACGCCACAAAAGCGAGACGCAAGTGTAGATCACAGCGTTATGCAGTTGACTAATCACTCACGGACCCTCTCCCTCTCACAAACTTTGACCAACTCTGGCAGACTCGCTCCCTCCTTTTTCAACATGAAATTAAAAAAAAAAAAATCTAATTTGCGGGTTGCATATGTGAGAGTAGTTGTACTATTAATACTCCCACTGTCTCAAAAACTGGTCGCAAAATAGAGCCCTGGGTTGTTACGCACCTCAGATTTCACATCAGAGATGGAAAAAAGACTTCCTGTCCCCTGAAGGCTGCTCTAATAAATTCAGTGTTTAATTGTCTTTTTCTGACCATGTATGTATTAAGGAAACATAAGCAGGTATTCACAACAAAGCAGAGATGTCATGATAAAATGTACAGTTTCCACAACCCAGATGAAAAGGAGCATCCATCCACAAAGAATCACGAAGATGAGGTTGGTTTTGAACAAGACACAATGTTAAATGATTTGGCTCTGTTTTATTTGAAAATGCATGCCAAAATGCTTTTGCCTGCCAGCACTTTGCATTATAGAAGAACTTCAAGAACTCCAGAGCATTGGAATGAGACAAGTTCTTGCGAAAATGCAGGAGGGTTACACGTTCTATCTAGCAGCATTATTTGTTGTTCTGAAGTCATAATCTGGGTTAGGGTTATTATTTTCATAATCTGCCACTAACATGATGTATCCCGACCGACTGTATCACCATAAATAGTTTTGAGTGATGACCAAAATCTTCTAAAGCAATGAAGGAATTAAGGGAAATGTATAAAATGACACATGAAATGTGTGGAATCTTGTAATAACTAGACCAAAATAATTTATCTCCCTGATTTCATTGCCATGTACAGTATCTTTGTTTTACCTAAGGATTCTGAATGTTGTTGTTTCTTTTTCAAGACCAATGGACGTGTGGGGACAAATTTACCAATTAGCTTTCAGGGACTTTACTACCATTCTCTGCTGATTAATTGTTTAACTGTTGAGCATGTCAACCGCAACAATGACAGTGACAGCGCATTTGTCAGCCCAAGAGAAGGGCAAATGATGACAGCGATGCCAACAGAAGAGCGATATCCAAAGAAGACAGCTATAGTTGTGTTAGTCTCGCCTTGACTGACCTTCCTCCACAGCGCTGTGGAGGAGGGTCTGGCTATTCCACACAGCATTTTGGGATGGGAGAAAAACGTGCTCTGGTTTATTGGCATTTCAAGCACCATCGTCTTGGGCGGCGCTAAGCACCTGGGAAAAGCCACGGTGCCTCTGCAAAATAGCCTCAGGAAGGAACTTGTTTTGGTGGAACATATGTACGTTCAAAAGTTGCTTTAGTCGTGCAACAGAAAACTCAGATTGGACAGATAGTCTAGCTAGCTGTCTGGATTTACCGTGCAGAGATCCGAGGAGCAGTTAACTATAGTCCTCATAAATCCACCGGAGTTTAAAATTCCAACACAAACAAAACGGAAGGTAACGGACATCCGGCTGAAAAGAATGAAATCTGGAGAAATCCCAGAAGTGGAACGTTGTGGATATAGACTATGGTTGTATAAATTGGCAACTAAAGAATCTTCCAGAAGGAGAGACAATAGATTCATTGGATAGTAAGAGAGTCACCCTGGCAGACCTATTCAGATCTTTGGGCCCAAGAGTTGTGGAACTGACGGAGGTGGATGAGCTAATGAGGCTAGGATACATTTACCAGCGGCATCCCCTCTCAGCATGTCTGTTACTTGAGTAATAGAGGAGCGCGGGGCACAAAGTAACACATTTTGGTTTTGGCTAAATATTTCTCAAACCATTTGAGTTTTACTGCTCATATTTTTATACAAGCAACATACATGTCTCTGTTACAAATGTGCACTCAAAGTTTGTTTATAGGACCTACCGTTCTTGAACAATTCCACCGAGAGTGGCGATAGTTGAAATGTTACAACCAGCCCCATATGTGGGGTTAGTTGTAACAGATAGAGGGTTAGTTGTAACACTTGCATTGTGCTATACACCTAATAAAACTGTATAAAACACTTCTTTACTAAACTCTGCATAATATAATAGTTTAATTTATGGATCTATTGAAAAATAAAATAAAATGTAAAAAATAATAATAAAACAAATTCTCATTCTGTGGACAAAAGAAATGCAATACATAGTTGTTCACGCTGTACTTCAATACTTTCAAAATATTGGTTTTGAAACATTAATGCAAATAAAAGACTTTGTGAGTTAAAAATGGCTCCATTGGTAGTGTAATTATAGGTGCAGCTTAGTTGTAACACCGCATTACAACTAACCCCACTCTGACGCGTTTACCTCAGGACTGGTTAGCACTTGCTAAGCGATGGTCACATCTTTTAAAATGGTACGATGTTTTAGCCAAGAGGACGGTGATCAAGGCAATATAAGATTAGATACACTGACTTTCACACACTCTTTAGAAATCGAAAAATACTTCTGACCAAAAAAAATAGTTACATGACGCCAAAACACAATTTCTTCTCTCTCTCGGAGACAGCGGAAGTAAAAAGAATTCCAAATTGGCTGGAACACGTCTAATGGCAATGCCATTACATGCCCTGAAGCACATCCAGTTCTACCCTTTGCAACCACCTAAAAAACCTGTATTACATTTAACCCTGCGTTACTTTGTGCCCCGCTCTCCCCTACTGGCCTTTTATTTTCAAGAAAAGAGGTCTGTGCACCCACTTCCTTACACTCACCGGCATTGATATCGATGATCGCATTGGCGAAGGTCTTGTCACAAAGGGCAGGAGGATTGTGCATTTCTTCCAATAGTCCATGGGCCAAGACCCAACATTTAACATATAAGTACCATCAAGGTGGGCAAAGTCTAGTTGTGATTTTTTAACGGCTGTACATGCTAGAATATATTTTATTATTATATTTTATTATGTCTATGTATATGATAGACATTGCTGACTGGCATCTTATTAGTGGTTTTCACCTCTTAAAGTAAGGAACTGCTGTGGTTCAAAACTGGGGAAAATGCTTTCCCTGGAAATAATCTCTCAATATATGGACGGTAAATGGACTGTATTTATATAGCGCTTTTCTAGTCTTAACGACTACTCAAAGCGGTTTTACATAGTACAGGAACCATTCACCATTCACACACATTCATACACTGTGGCCGAGGCTGCCGTACAAGGTGCCACCTGCTCATCAGATAAACATTCACACACATTTACACTCCGATGCGCAGCAACTCAGGGTTCAGTATCTTTCCCAAGGACACTTCCACATGGGACTGCAGGGCCAGGGATCGAACCAGTAACCTTGCGATTGGCAGGCGACCACTCTATCCGACCCAGTCTCACGTCAGTTCGTGATGGCATCATGAAATTAAATCTATTAGAAAGTGATACCATCACGTTATTGTGAAGATTTACGTGTTGGGGTCACGCTTTTAAACTAATGTATTTCAATAGGAAGCATCTTACGTAATAACAGCACGAAACTTTCTGCCAGTCGGGCTGCAGCAGAGAAGCTGTATACAGCTTTGATATTATTGGTATTTTAGCCCGCTGTTTTAATCAACATTTATTCACCAGATCTTATCACGGTTGATTTCGGGATTGCTTTGTTGTTTATTGATATTTTTTAAAACTATAACGCTACATCTTTCAACATGTATTTAGCTGTTATCATGGTATGCATTTCTTTATTTTAATTATATTATTTACCTTATTACCGGTCTTATTACCGGTGAAATATTACAGTAAATAAGACAATGTACGTAAGGGATAATGTAGAGCGTTGTTATAGCGAATACTATAACAACGGGGTGATCAGGACCCCGACGCCAATCTTCTTTCAGCGGATTGATTGATAGCTCTCCTCCAGAGGGAAGAGAACTGCATCCATGGCAACACTCTGCTATGCATGGCAACGGTGTGTTATACTTAGCAACGGTGTTTTTCATGTAAGCATACTCCTATGGATGTACAGACTTATGACTGTGGATACTACAGCTACTACATTTGATCCTTGTCTTTTTTCAGTTTTATGTTATGTGCCTTGTACTGTTTTTGTCCGTAAAATGTAAAAATTTCAATAAACACATGGTTTAAAAAAAAAATACTTAGCAACGGTCTGTTATCAAGAAAATAACAGACCGCATTCTACATTAGAATATAAGCAAGCCATGTAATAAATATATATAATCAGTTGTTTTGTCCCCAGCAACAACACATTGCTCAGTTTTGTTCCATTAAGTTATGCACCGTAATAACGTTAAAAAAATCAGCTGAAGACTCTGGAAGTGACGTAGTAATTACCGCTCGGCGGATAGAAAAGATTACTGCACGTAATATAACAAAACTATTTATATAGCTGATCTACTGCAAGATTTTTTCAAGGAAATGTGATTATATAGCCTTCATTCCTTCCTTTATATTGTTTTCTATGTAGTTTTTTCATTATGTATTAAGTTAAAGTGCCCATTTTAATTTTTACATATATTATATATATAATTGTTTTGCTATTTATCTTTTACTTTATCAAATAAGGTTGTGTTGTTCCCTGGATGGAAATGATTATTTCTGTATATGATGGCGAATTGTTCAAATATTGTATAACATGTTTGTAAAGTTTTGCAAAAAAAAGATTGCTGCACGTAAAAAATCAAAACAAATTGCTGCACGTTGTACGTGAGAATTTATACAATAAAAATACCAATAATGAAAAAATTGTGTTTTATGCTAAGCACTTTGATTTGCCTTGTCGCAGAAAAATACTATGCCTATATAAACAAACAACAGTTGAGTGTTTAGAACTACAGCCTAATTTGACTAATGTGCATTTGCACTTTTTGACTTGTAGGCTACTGTTGTGAAAAACAAAAAATAAACTATTTACAAAGAGAAGCATTTTTAATTTTATTTTCCATGCATAGTTATTTAAAAATGCAATTTTCTAATTTTGCACTTGATGAATGTTAATAGCAAAGACTAAAGGGAAAAAAACATGAGGATATTTATGTGTGGGACTTAATTTGATTTAACATCACACTGCATTATTAGTTGTTTTAAATAACTGACTTTTTTGAAATAACAATTTATAGTTGGCCTAGCATATTCATTATTATATTCAGAAGATGATCCTCATATCAGTCAGCATGGTTGCAGTACAGCTTGTAGCTATAACCTTTGTAGCCTTTACTGAGACTACCTTTTCAAAATTAAGAAGGGACTAGTTTTAGGAAGCATTTTCAGGAAATTAAAAGGATAAGCAGATTTTTGCTGAGGTTTGTGTTCACAGAGATGTATATAAAACATGTGTTTTGGCATTTTTGGCACACTTCTACCTCAGCCTATTAATTAATATCAGATTTAATTATTAGATTAATAATTTCGAGCAAGGTTTTGACTATATTGTTCAGGCTGGTTCTATCTTTCACTGTGAGGCTGTGAAACCAGCAGATAAAAGAAAAAGTCATAAGGCTTTCGATAAAAGATTGATAAAAAACGAAATAGAATGACTGGCCTGACAGAAAAGGAGTTCAGTTTCCTGAGAATTTAATTTTAAGTGTTAAAAATAGTACCTGTGGGGTGACCATTTCAACCTTTTCATTGTGAATGATGGACCGGCTGTTGGTTTACCGCGTCTAAATTGGTAAAAAGTTCCTTGGTCAGACATTTAAGTCCAAGTGTTTGTCACACCAAAAAACAAAATCAGGGACAGCAATACCGTGTCAGGGGAGAGGAAAACTCATGAAATGACTCACAAATCCACGGTGCCTAGAGCACATTGGACAATGGCTAGGTGCTAGATGTTAAAACAAAACAAAAATAAAAAACAATCATTACAAAAAATCATTATTTATTTACAGACAATAATCACTTGATTTCACTCCTACTCACACTCAATAATCCCTCATCTTGCCACCCACGACTAAGTCAACAACATCTTCCACATGTGAGTCTGTCAGCTGTGCAGCGGGCTCTCCCTCACTGCCTTGGTTTGCACAGGTTTGTGCACTTCAAACCATTGTTTAAATATGATAGGATAGGATTTTAGCTGTATTACCTCTTCCCACTGGTTCTTCCGGATTTTAAAGCAGACTTTAATCTTCACAAGTAACCTACAGTGTTTTGTCTTGTAGTTTTTCTCTTGTGCTTGTATGGGATTAGTTTTGTGACTTTAATTCCAAGCAAAACTTCTCAAGTATCAAACAAAAAACACTAACTCAAGCAAAAAAACTGTCACCTCAAAGGTAAAACTTAAAACTTGCAAACAAAACATTTGTGTAGTTGTAAACTATTGGTCTTTTATTTGTTTGATATTATGTCCTTTTGTTTACAGTTCCCTCTGCTTCTTTCTCAATGATCAGTCTTTTGCTCTCTCCATCACGTTTACAGTCATGCTCCCAGCTTTCTCATTTGCGCTCCCTGAGTTTTTGCTTGCGATTCTGACACAAACATCTCGCGTGGGCGGGTCTTACAGGGGTGCGTCCCCATTGGCTAATGAGAGTTAAGGGGAAAGTTTGAGTGACAGCTCAGCCTCAGTGCAGGTAAACTAACGTTAGAGACTCAGAGTCTGGTCTGGAGGACACACAAGCCACTTCACAGCGGATTCCTACAAGATTAATAAAGTGTAAGTATTATTAATATATATATTATCAGTGATCTACGTTGCAAGCATGGTTACTAGACATTTGTTGTTTCGTTGTGTTAAGTTAGCATTTAACATTAGCTATAGGCTACTGCTAACGTTATCTAAAACTTGTAGCCACCGGCTACCTTACTGAGCTAATAATTTACCATGGGAATCATGTATTCTTCGTGAGGCCTTACTCAATGGAGCTGTATTAATTATCGTCTTCTCTCTGTAGAGACCTGCAGGACCCGAGCAGAGCTACGATGCTCTCCCAGGTAACCTAAAGGTTAGTAACGTAGCTATATTATGGTCTATTAGGAAAAATTATTATCCAGCCAACTACTAATTGTTGTGGTTGCTATTGGCCTGATAATACACAATGCTAGGGTATTGGTTAAGTTGTACAATGTAGAAGCTGTGAATATAATGTATTATATCTAGAGGTTGACACATACTGTACAGTACAAATGCAGTGTTAGCACTGCTTAACTGGTTCATCTTTATAGTTTTGTGCTCATCTGTACTTTCCTAGTTATGACAAAGACTGGCTATTCTAACTCTAATTACATGTCTTCTGTTGCATTTGCAAGCAGGTCAGCATAAGGAAAATGTTCATAGTGTTTTTAAAGCCTACACATTTGCTAATGGATACTTAAAAGCAAGTTATTTTAATTGTAAATCACACAACCTTGGAAGCCTCAGTTATCAGTAAGAACTTTGTTACCATTTGATTTGTGTAAGAAACTTTGTTATAATTTTCTATCACAGCTCACATCAGGCAGCAGGCAGACCAACCAGGAGGACGTGGAGCAGCAGAGGGAGAGGAGCCTTCGGTCTCTCTGTGGAGGAAACACTGTGTGTGAAGGCTTCAAACAGCCAGGGTATAGACCAATAGTGTATGTATTGATCATATTTTGCTCAGATACTCAGTTAACACTTACAATAACCTTTTTCTTAAGTTTTCATTGGTGTACTTGTAGTTTCTTAGTCCATTGTATGCCAATATATATCCTACTACAGTATACTGTCCTGTAATTTAATTTGTGTTTATATTGTCTTACTGTAATTATATTTTAAAATGCACATAATATATAAAAACATTTTTTACATTCACCCTTGTCTGTTTGGTTCATTATATAAAACAGGAAATAAGGTTGAGACTATTATAATGCTTTATTTTTAGTCCAATATAAAACTTCACATACATAATGGATATTTGAACATTAGAACATTTAGCTGGGGCTCCGGTGGTAGAAGAAGCTGGAACTCAGTGTCAGTCATTATTTGCAGTAAATCATAGGTCAGGGTCAGTTTTTCATCACCAACAATACACAAACATACTGAGTAATTGGGTTATGTATATATTTCACATATTCAGTTTCACCTAAGGCAAGCTGTATTTCTCTGCTGACTTGTGTCTGCAACAACACTTCTGAGGGTGGTGCAGGAATATCACACACAACTCCTGGACGCCTGGGATCATCTGGTCTCCTGAGCTCACTGATGGCCCACCGCTCCAGTCTGGACGACAGCCTTTTCTGCAGGACAGTTCTCTGAAGGGCTGGGATGTGGCTGTAGTCCTTCACTTCCTTGACTTCTTATTGTAAAGCTTGAAGTACCTTATTGGATGATAAAAAAGTGTTTGAAATTAGCTCAATAATAAATAATTGTAATAAAGCCTGCACTCTAGAAACATTTTTCTAGCTTTCTGAACACTACTGGAACACTTATTTCTGGAATATTATTGATCACACTTCTAGATTCCTACCTCAACGTTGACTACATGTGTAAAGTAAGATATGGCCAGCCACCAGGACACATGCACATCACATCAAACCATAAGGATCACTAAGCAAAGTATTTGTCAAGGGCCTGGTGTGTTAGTTAAAGTACATAGTTTGGACAGGAGTAACACTATGCATTAATTCTAAATATTGTTGACATTTACAGCGCTAAAAAATACAAAAAATACATCCGTTATCTGCCATCTTAAGGTAGTGCAAAGAAAGAACAGTGTGTACAGATGGAACATCTAATGTATGTGTCGAACCCTATATATATTACATTAACAGCTTCTACATTGTACAACTTAACCAATACCCTAGCATTGTGTATTATCAGGCCAATAGCAACCACAACAATTAGTAGTTGGCTGGATAATAATTTTTCCTAATAGACCATAATATAGCTACGTTACTAACCTTTAGGTTACCTGGGAGAGCATCGTAGCTCTGCTCGGATCCTGCAGGTCTCTACAGAGAGAAGACGATAATTAATACAGCTCCATTGAGTAAGGCCTCACGAAGAATACATGATTCCCATGGTAAAATTATCTCAGTAAGGTAGCCGGTGGCTTTTAGATAAGGTTTGCAGTATAGCTAGAGTTAAATGCTAACTTAAAAAAGCTTTACTAGCTAGCTAGCTAGTAACTTAACACAACGAAACAACAAATGTCTAGTAACCATACTTGCAACGTAGATCACAGATAATATATATATTAATAATACTTACACTTTATTAATCTTGTAGGAATCCGCTGTGGAGTGGCTTGTGTGTCCTCCAGACCAGACTCTGAGTCTCTAACTTAGTTTACCTGCACTGAGGCTGAGCTGTCACTCAAACTTTCCACTTAACTCTCATTAGCCAATGGGGACGAACCCCTGTAAGACCCGCCCACGCGAGATGTTTGTGGCAGATCGCAAGCAAAAACTCAGGGAGCGCAAACGAAAGGGAGCTGGGGAGCATGACTGCAAACGTGATGGAGAGAGCAAAAGACTGATCATTGAGAAAGAAGCAGAGGGAACTGTAAACAAAAGGACATAATATCAAACAAATAAAAGACCAATAGTTTACAACTACACAAATGTTTTGTTTGCAAGTTTTAAGTTTTACCTTTGAGGTGACAATTTTTTTGCTTGAGTTAGTGTTTTTTGTTTGATACTTGAGAAGTTTTGCTTGGAATTATAGTCACAAAACTAATCCCATATGCTTGGGTCCTTTCCATTCCTCAACCAAGAACTTGATCAGATTGGCTTTGTTGGCTGTGCGGCAGAGCAGTTTCCTCCTGTGAGTGATCTGGCCGGAAACAATATTCGTGAACTGGATCCCCAAATCTGCGCCTCTGTATGCGCTTTCTGAATCTTGGATTGACCTTACATTGTAAACATCAAAGACAATATCATGTGTTCACTCTTGCCTCATTCATGCAGGACCTTGGCTAGGGTTGATTCTGCCAGCTGTGCAAATGTCTTGTTATTCAGTATCATCTTTTGTACCAAGCTCATTTCATCAATGGTGGACAGAACTGCCTTGTTTGTCTTGCAGAAAGATCCATCCCAATTAGCTAGGGCTAGGGGTCGCAATTCTCCAAATCCACGATTCGATTTGACTTTCATTTTTAAGGTCCTGATTCGATTACAATTTTGACTGAAAGAGCCCCTTTTATGCTTTTTTTGATGTTTCCCATCTTTTCAAACACATTTCACTCCAAATGGACCTCCCACAGACAGCACTTTTTCTTAGCTGCATAAAAACACCTCGCCCACATTCCTGTTTGAAATTCCTCAATTAATCATTGATTGAGAATGCCAGCCCAGTTTTTCATTCCAGAGGTGATGCCTGAGCAGCTTGTTTGAATTTGGTTGATCACAACAGAGTGGGCCAGCTGACCAATCAGAGCAGACTTGGCCTTTTGGGAAGGCGGGCCAAGAGCTCTGACAGTGTTTCAGGTGGAGACGCTGTAGTGATGGCAAGTATGAGAAACATAGTATGTATTTTGAACATCAAAGCAAGTAAACCTATTGTAGTAGACCCCAAGAGTACAAATATGACGCTGAAAAGAAGTATAGTAGGGGCTCTTTGAGATCCTGTATCCCTGTATATACAGAGTGCTGGACCTGCATTCTACCTTGGTTTGCAAGGGTACATTAAACGTTAAAACATACATACTGAAAAAAAATGTAAACTCAACACTTTAGTTTTTTCTTCCATTTTATTTTTTTATGACTTTAAATACAAAATCTCAGGCTTTTTCCATGCACACAAAAGGCTTATTTCTTTCATTCTGTGCACAAATTATTTTCAATATATGTCAGTGAGAATTTCTCTTTTGCAAAGATAGCGCATCCATTTGGCATGCTGACCACAGGAATGGACACCAGAGACAGTGCTCTAATAAGCCTTTTGGGTGAAAATGCAAAATGGGAACAAAAACAAAAGTTGTATTATTATAACTTTTGTTTGCATATCTTAGGCAAAACACTAAACAAACACACTTGCTGTATGCTGACCAGTGGATGATCAGCATCGAGGGAAAAGTGGCTTGCCGCTGCAATGGCTGTCTACTTTGGTTGTTTCTATATCTTTAACATAGAATACGAGGTTTCGGCCTGCACAAAACTTGAGTTGATACAAAGGTCAAATCAAATTTATATTAAAATATTTATTTAAAATAAAACACCCAGATTTATGTTAATTTTGGCTGTTTTGACTTCTCAGCTGTGCAATTAGGGACGCGGACGGACAGACAGAAAAGAGTGACACACACATACAGTTGTGGTCAAAGGTTTTGAGAATTACAGTATTGGTTTTCACAAAGTTTGCTGCTTCAGGTTTTATGCTGGCAATTTGCATATACTCCAGAAGGTTATGAAGAGTGATCAGATATATTGCAATTGATTGAAAAAGTCCCTCTTAAAAACACTTCCACTGCATTTCAGCCCTGCCACAAAAGGACCAGGGCAAGGTGGAGGGTGGGGGTGCCGCTTTGCTTGTTTGAAAGCCATGATGTCTCTCTCTCATGGGTGGGCCAAATTCTCTAGGCAGGCAAAGCAGAGAAAGGGGAGGTAACCTTGCTCCTTATGACCTCATAAGGAGCAAGATTCCCGATCGGCCCATCTGAGCTTTCATTTTCTCAAAGGCAGAGCAGGATACCCAAGGCTCGGTTTACACCTATCACCTATGTTCCTGGTGTTAATTACTGTCACTGAGCATATTGGCAGTTTGGTTTTGAGAGTTTCTATTTTTATTTGTTACCTGTCACCTGCGTTCTTTAATAATAGCAGACAACAGATTGACATTTCACAGCGGTGTGCCGCGTCCGAAAAATGAAGAAACAACGGCTAACAAGGGTTGTTTATGAATCGTCTTGTTCTTTTATTTATTCTCTATGATAAGGCATTTTTTGTTTAATATTGATTATCCAACCACGTGCTAAGGTTAGGAAGTTCATCCAAACTGCCGTCTTGATAAAAATAATAAAAAAATATGTTTTTGTCATGTAACATGATTATTTGCACAGAAAAAATGTTTTGTATCAGAAATTAATGTGAAATGTAAAATTACTTTTGTAGACTTTTTACGACTTTAAAATTTAGAATTTCATTCAGTTTGGTCTAAATTGATATAGTTTGCTTCTCCCTTTTCACTATTCACCACCTCAATTGGCTCAGGCTCCAACTTTGGCTCCTCCTCCACACGTTGCTTTTTCAGAGGTGGCTGAGTAAAAGGTTGGCAGATAGTCCTGTGGGCGCCCGCCTCATGCACATGAGCTGATTGATTGATTTTATTTGACCCTTTCGTTATAAGATACGATACAGCTTTGCACCATGCATTAAAAAAATAAATAAAAAAAGGATAACACAATACAGCCCTGGGGCTTATTTCCATTGTTGTCCCTTGGGGGGAGGGGGTCAAGTGGCAGCAGATCAAGCGTCAATCATCACATCCATACATATATTAAATAGATCCATCAAGACAATGCAGTAATAAAAAAACAGAGGCATTTTTTCAGTGCCTGCTTGAAACCTCCGAAACTTCTGACCATCTTTAGATTCCCTGGCAACCTGTTCCACAGGCTTGTTGCTACATAGAAATAGGACTTCTTTACGGTGGCCCTGAAGTGCAAATCACGACAGCAAATAGGAAAACACGACAACAAATCACAAAACACAACGGCAAATAGGAAAACAAAACGGCAAATAGGAAAACAAAACGGCAAATATGAAAACACTTCAACAAATCATAAAGCACAACGGCAAATGTGAAAACACTTCAACAAATCATAAAGCACAAGGGCAAATATGAAAACACTTCAACAAATCATAAAGCACAACGGCAAATATGAAAACACTTCAACAAATCCCAAAACACAACGGCAAATAGGAAAACAAAACGGCAAATATGAAAACACTTCAACAAATCATAAAGCACAACGGCAAATAGGAAAACACTTTAACAAATCCCAAAACACAACGGCAAATAGGAAAACAAAACGGCAAATATGAAAACACTTCAACAAATCATAAAGCACAACGGCAAATGTGAAAACACTTTAACAAATCCCAAAACACAATGACATTAACTTCTACCGGAAAAGGTAGGGCCTATCTAGGAGAGGACTGACCCTCCTGATTGGACAGACGGACTGTCTGTCTTTCGCGCTCCCAAATCACCCACAATCCTGTGCGCGCGCTTTGCCGGGCTCGTTAAAAAACAACAATGGCGGACCTAAGGCGGGGCATCCATGGTTGGAGCGGCATCGCTGATGGCACAAGTATCATTTAAATGTGAGTATATTTAGTGTTTGCAGTACATGTGTTATCACAGTTAATGTGTTACATCAATGTAAAGCTTAACGCTTTAATGCTGGTACAAATTGCAGTTATAATTAGGTAGATACACCCCAAGCTAACGTTAAGCTAACTGAACCTATCAACTAGCTAACATTTAGGCTGTTAGCTAGCTGGGTTGCTGTCTTTAAGCCATTTGTGTTCGTAAAGTTTAATGTCCGGTGGCATTTTCATCTGTTTTTATAAGCCGTTACTGTATAGCGAACGTGTTAGCAGAGATTTAGAAATCGGTGTGTTTATCAGTTGTAGCTGCAGAATGTCTATTGTTATTCGGGGCACAGGGAAAGTAAAATAAATCGCTATTTTGTACCAGTAAAAAGGCTCAAAATATCACCAAACTTCAACGGTAGCATAATGAGGGTCCCTACATGTTAACAGAAGCATTGAGAACTTTTGTAAGTGTACAGACAGTTTATTGAACGAAGAGCTGCGGGAGCTCCGTGAAAGGGCTAAGATAGAGCGAGGGTAGTCAATGCCGCAACACAGCGTCGTACTTTGGGGAACTGGTGGCGTACCTGCGGACATTGTGAAGCTATGGCCACCGGACAGGAGTGTCTGTGTTGCATGGAGTGGGACCTGTTGCGTCGCAACAGCCAAGAGTGTTTTGTACAGTCTGAAGATTTCCCCTCTGATAAACAGGGCTGTACTTACCTACTACTGGTAGCTCACTCTCTCTCTCGTAGCCCTTACAAATGCTTCTGTTAACATGTAGGGACCCTTATTATGCTACCGTTTAAGTTGATTGATATGAGCATTTTTAATGGTACAAAATATCGATTTGTTTTTACTTTCCCTGTGCCCCGAATACTAGCGTTGTAAGCTAATCAGCGGTCCGCGCTAGCTTCTTTCAAGCTACAAACACATTCGATTAGGATGAAAACATGTCCCACAGAACGACAGAGTGGGTACACATCTGTTAGTAACCCCTAGGTTCGTTTTGCACCGGAATTTTCCTTAAACTTCACTAGCAACGTTAGTTGTACACTTACAAAAGTTCTCAATGCTTCTGTTAACATGTAGGGACCCTCATTATGCTACCGTTGAAGTTTGGTGATATTTTGAGCCTTTTTACTGGTACAAAATAGCGATTTATTTTTACTTTCCCTGTGCCCGGAATAACAATAGACATCCTGCAGCTACAACTGATAAACACACCGATTTCTAAATCTCTGCTAACGTTACGCATATACAGTAACGGCTTATAAAAACAGATGAAAATGCCACCGGACATTAAACTTTACGAACACAAATGGCTTAAAGACAGCAACCCAGCTAGCTAACAGCCTAAATGTTAGCTAGTTGATAGGTTCAGTTAGCTTAACGTTAGCTCGGGGTGTATCTACCTAATTATAACTGCAATTTGTACCAACATTAAAGCGTTAAGCTTTACATTGATGTAACACATTAACTGTGATAACACATGTACTGCAAACACTAAATATACTCACATTTAAATGATACTTGTGCCATCAGCGATGCCGCTCCAACCATGGATGCCCCGCTTAGGTCCGCCATTGTTGTTTTTTTAACGAGCCGGCAAAGCCGCTCGCACAGGATTGTGGGTGATTTGGGAGCGCGCAAGACAGACAGTCCGTCCTCCGGAGCCCCAGGAAAGTCAGTCCTCTCCTAGATAGGCCCTACTTTTTCCGGTAGAAGTTAATGTCATTGTGCTTTATGATTTGTTAAAGTGTTTTCCTATTTGCCGTTGTGCTTTATGATTTGTTGAAGTGTTTTCACATTTGCCGTTTTGTTTTCCTATTTGCCATTGTGCTTTATGATTTGTTGAAGTGTTTTCACATTTGCCGTTGTGCTTTATGATTTGTTGAAGTGTTTTCACATTTGCCGTTGTGCTTTATGATTTGTTGAAGTGTTTTCATATTTGCCGTTTTGTTTTCCTATTTGCCGTTGTGCTTTATGATTTGTTGAAGTGTTTTCACATTTGCCGTTGTGCTTTATGATTTGTTGAAGTGTTTTCATATTTGCCGTTTTGTTTTCCTATTTGCCGTTTTGTTTTCCTATTTGCCGTTGTGTTTTGTGATTTGTTGTCGTGTTTTCCTATTTGCTGTCGTGATTTGCACGCGTACTTCTTACCTAAATTACTCTTAACTCTAGGAGGTACAAAACCAGTAGAGCTGCCCCTGGTGGAGTTGCTTGAACATCTTTCACTCTGTTAAAATAACTGATTAAATGTTTGGGGACAGCCCCACGCACAGTTC
Organism: Perca fluviatilis; assembly: GCF_010015445.1. Classification (NCBI taxonomy): domain Eukaryota; kingdom Metazoa; phylum Chordata; class Actinopteri; order Perciformes; family Percidae; genus Perca; species Perca fluviatilis. The sequence continues at coordinate 11,028,931 of NC_053121.1, read as the reverse complement.
TATGTACCATGCACATGTGAATCTGAGAGACTTGTTCTTCTACTTTTAACCACCCAATAGTCTCAAAATGAGAAGTGTCAAGATGAGATTTCATGGGGAGGTTCAGAATAAGCCTTATAACCTAATTTTGAGCAGTCTGAATGCTGTTTCAGGTGCTTTTGGTAGCTGCCACGGCATTCCATGTTTCCTGTATTTGTCCAGTGTTTGTGAGAAACACAGTTTGCGCCTCTCCACCTCCATGCAAATGTGCTCCGTTAACCGATCCGATATCCGATATCCGATATCCGTTATCCGTTATCCGATAACTGCTTCCCTGGTGGCAGTAGAGGGAGTAGTTCCAAGTGGAACAATTTCAATGTAATTGTAACCATTTAAGCTTGGTCTCAAGCATTTAACCTTAAAAAAGGTTATGTGGGGGGAACCACTCAAGCTCCAACTCTGCAATGGGACAGGTCTGCAGCAAACAAAAAAGCTTGCCCCCGTCAAAAAAGTATTTTGCACTCAGGGCTGCACAATTTGGTGAAAAAGTCATATTGTGATTATTGTGGACAATATAAGCGATTGCGATATAACAAACAAATGGGTTAATGTATAAATGCATCAATAAAAATTCTGACTAGAGATAATTTTAGAAATGTGTATGTCTTAACCCAAACATACATATTTTCATACTTGTTAAAAAATCCAAAAGTTGTATAATACTGTTTTTAAAAAACAATTAAGTAAATAACAATAAAATAAAATGTATAATAAAATATATAAATAAATAAATAAATAAAATAATGGCATATCTGCAAACGTATTAAAAAAATACAAGTAGAAAAATAACTAAAAACTAAAATGTTCAGATAATGCTCAAATAAACGATGGCATTTAGCAGCATGTAACATAAAAATGTATGTTTTTCTCTTTTAAACATGGAACCATTAGCCTACTTATAACATACCTGCAAACTAGTCGCTTTTCGGCGAAAATCGCCGTTTTGAATGGGAAAATGTCATCCACGTGAATCGTGTAGATCCGAAGAGTTTTAAGTTGGGGGGGGTGCCCGAGACCCGGTGCTAATACACCACCGGTGCCTTAACGACCGTTATCTACCGGAATAGCAACGCGGATTTCGGTGCCTTATTCAGGTGCCATTTAAATGCCTGCGCTTCTCTTTGATGTTCCGAAAACGGACGTTAGAGGGAACTGAAACATCGCTGCACGTGACGCTAGTTAACGCTACACTTGGCAGCAGGTAACGTTAGCCTACTGTTAGCTAGCAGCTGGAGTAAACACGGTTAAAATGCTGACAGCTAGCTAAACGGTGTAAAGGTGTCTGTAGAGGATTCTAACACCAGACTGTAGCTGCTGTTGTCTGAAAAACAACACAGACTCAGCCTCGCCTGCCCCATGGTGCATTCAAAGTAATTGTAAAATACCCTTTTCAGATGCAAGTGGTTGTTTTTGTTGTATTGTTATTACATTTTTAATAAATCATTTAATTTTGAATATATATATAAATCTTTCAGTTCAGGCACCATTTTAAATCGTTTAAATCGTTTCAGCAACAGGAAAATGTTGTGTTTTCCCTTTATTTTCTTCTTGGGGGGGGGGGGGATGTGTCACCTTTTTCAGCCCTTCTGAGTTTGCAGGTATGTTCTAACTAAACATGAATTCCTTAAGTTGTTTATTCAAATAAACCTAACCCCGTACAGCTATCTATTGTAGGCCTAGATGTTTTTAAATCAAGTTTTACCTCCATATTCCAGTTATCAGTTCAGAGGTTCTTTGCCAAAAACACCAGCATATTCACCTTGTCTGGTTTTAGACATGAGCGATGTACTGATTCAACATTACCGCCTGTGCTAAAAGCTCTCTCGGATGCAGAGCTTGTTGCTTGTATGCACAGATATTTCTGTGCTAGTTTGCACAGCCGGGGGAAGTTTATTTTCTGGCTCTTCCACCATTTCAGTGGATCTTCACCAATAGTCTACAGGTGGCATGCAAATGTAAATGTTGAGTTCAGCTGTTACTGCTTCTCTAAACTGTGCTACGGGATCGAATGTGTCTGACACTGTTGCTGCCATTGTGTGTGTGCTACTCTTGAAGAAACTCGCCAAAGATTTCTTCTTGGCTTTAGCTGGAGTTGGATTTTCCCAGTGTTGGGAAAGTTCACTTTCTACATGAACTAGTTCAAAGTTCAGTTCACAAATTTTAAAATGAACTAGTTCATAGTTCTTTTTCTCCATATGTTGCCGCAAGCTATTATTTTATCAGTTTTAACACTGAAACTACGCGTCAGATTTCATCTTCATATCCAATTCTGAATCCTTATCCAACCAGGGTTTACATTAGCATTGAGGGGACAGCATTTCCCCTTTGCTGCTTTAACGCTTTGTTGCTGTCCATTCAGTCCACACTAGTAGCAGCTGCAGCTTTCACCCGTACAGTATATTCTCAAAAACATGAGGAAACACGTGCTGCTTGAATGGTCTTTTTTAATGAGGAATTATTAAAAGAAAAACAGGACAGCAGTCCTTAAGGTGCAAATGTGTCCAAAAATTTCAAATTCCATTTCAGTACATACTAAAAAGGAATACTGGAATCCTGGAAAAATATACCAGGCAGGTTCAACAAACAAGTTACATGAATAGTAAAAACTGAGGTAGGAACCAGGCTGAGGTAGGAAATTAAGGTTGAATTTAAAAGTGCAATATTCAAAGTGCAAAACATTTAAACATTATTAAGTCACTTTTAAATTTTTTGGCTTGTTTGCCCAATGAATAAGTAAAAAAAAAAATAATAACTTAAAAGACTCAGAGTCCAAGGCCATAGACAGTGCTTCTAGTTTCTGTCCAGTGAGTGAAAATACCTTAACTGAATGAATATCTGTCACTGGTTACAGTCCACATAAATAACTAAAATAATAATAATAATAATAATAATTAATGAAAAGTATGCAGGGCCAAGGACAGTGTTATTTTCTGTCCAGCCCAAAAATCCCTTATCTGAATGAAGATCCTGTCATTGGTCACAGTGGTCTCTCACTGGTGGATCTGCTGTTTTTTGCTTCCTGTAAAAACAAGATATGCTCTGTTATTTTTATGCAGCTCAGCTCTGCACATCAATATAGTCATCTCTATTGGCAATACATTGTACTTCTATTGCCCAATAAACAGATCACAACAATATTTAATATACCTTCAAATATTTTTGTTGGCATTCAAGATCAGCCGCTTCTCAAAGTCGGTTTCTCCTGGGTCTGAATGAGATAAAAGATATTTTAACATCATGATTTATTATGGCAAAAATGGTAACAGTAGTCTGTATTAAAGCAATTGTGAACTGAAGCAATCACTGAAATAATTTGACCAGAACTGAATTGAAAAACCAGAACTAGAATAATATCACCAAGATCTATGATTGAGGCCTGGTATTTACTGTACTTATTACCAAAGAATAATAATTATTTAATATAATCACAGTTTATTCCTACCTGAATATTAGACAACCGATGCTGAAGAGCCTCTCTACTGGAGCGCTTGAGGGCAGGGCAGTGTTGTGTTTTATGAACAGCCTTCTGAGCTTTGAAAACTGCATGTATTCATCAAACCCATCTGTGGTTGGGGCATCCAAATAGGTGTCCACTTCAGACTTTTGAAAGACCTGAGGTTTTTTGTTAAATCTGAAGAATGACGCTGCAGGATCTTTCTTGTCACTTCCACCACTGGACTGGGCTTAACCTGAGTCTCTTGCAGCTGAGTCATCAGAGTTGAGGGTTTGAAATTCTCTTTTCAGCATCAATCTGTACTGCATTCGTTTCTCCTCATCTTGGACCCAGTCTACCTTGAATCTTGGCACCAGCATAGCGGAGAGTATGGGGTCCCTCTTCTTCAGAAGACCTGCCAGCCTTGTGTTCAGTGACTCCAAGATACTCTTTATAAGGGGTCGGCATGTAATGAGACCCTCTGCTGCAGTGGGCTTTATGCTCTCATCCAACAGGTCATTCATATGACATTGCAGCTGCACAATGATTGGAAAGAAAGATGTTCTTCTATGCTTGGAGGATGTTTAGTGCAAGTGCTAAAGGCCTCATCACATCCACAAACTTGTGTATGAAGTTGACTTCCTGTGGAGAGAATCGGCGAAAGCCAAACTCATCATTCACAGTGTGAAAAATCAGCTCGTGGTGTAGGGGAGTGGCATCATTTTCAGGGGTGACCTCAGCCACGTTCATTTCTGCCTTGGTAGTTGGTGTTGCTATGCGAGACAGTCGCTCTATGGCAAGAAATACTGAATTCCATCTTGTGTCATTTGGCAAAACAAAGCCAATCCCAAGCTTTTCCTCCACAACATCAGAAGCCTTTGTACTTCACTTAACCAGGTTCCACAGAGCAGATGCTTTAGCAAAAACACATTGTTTTGTAGCGTTTTTCAGTTTTACGTATCTTTGGCCACTAGATTCAAGGTGTGAGCCATGCACCTTCTGTGAGGGGGGAGAGAGGGATGATCCAGACCTGAGAGAGGCTCAGGCTCCATCTGGTCATCTTCATCTGAGCTCTCACTGGCGGCAGCAAAGGCTGACACTGGTTCATTGTCACCTTCCCTTTCAGTTTCATCAATGTGGACCACTGTCTCTGGCACTTCAGTATCAATAGCAACATCCATGCCAAAACAGTTGAACACCTTGAAAAAAATTGCAGCATTGTCTTTTACTGTACACATAACATAATAACATAATATGTGCTCCTTTCATCCGCCGGCATGCCAGTACTGCAGAGTATCTCTTAGAAACATCAGTTTTGTTTAGCCAGTGGATAGTGATGCCCATAAATGCCTTGTTCACAGCTGACCAGCAATCTGCTGTTGTGCACACAGCATCGATCTCAGACAGTTCAGTCTTAAGTTCACATGTTTTCTTCAAATTTCTTGTTTAACAGTGTCTGTACTTTTTTTCTTGATGGCACCTTTTTGGATGGCTGCAACCCCTTAATTAAGTTTATGAAAGCTGGGCTTTCCACTTTACTCAAAGGCTGCAGGTCTCCGACAATATACTGCACCACCAGGTTGTCCAGCTGCGGCTGGGAGATGACAACGGAGCCGCTACTGTACGCACTTAATGGGATTTGGGTCGAGGATCTGTCTTGACTGTCTTTTGATTTTTTATTTGCTTGCACATACCTTGAAAGGCTAGCCGGGTGCTTCAGTTCAATGTGCCGTTTCAGGTTTGCTGTGGATGTGACTGAAGGGCGGAGTTTCTTTTTGAAAGCAGGTGGGCAAAGTTTGCCCAGAAATGTCAGATTTTTCCCATCCTCACCGACCTTGTCATAAAACTCGTTTAAATGATCATACGACGCCCCCTTGCTGCTTTGTCGCCTCCATGCTGCTGTCGCTTCCATGCTGCTTTTTGTTTTGATGACGCATGCGGTGGTGCAACACTGGTGGCTGGTGTTGCCAGATTGGGTGTTTTTTCCGCTACACATTAAGGCCTGTTTACGGTGTGTTTTAGCCGGGTTTTCGCCTGGAAGGCTCTATAGAAATCTGGCACCCTATTGAACGAAGTTAAACTGAGAGAGCGTGCCGTTCACAGACACCAGAATGAACGAGTTCACAGTAACGTTCATCAGGCAGTTCAATTCACGTTCGCCCAAAATATGAACAAGTTCATGAACTATCGTTCAATGAACGCATTCAGGCACAACACTGGATTTTCCACGCCCTGGCTACCCATCTCCATTGCTGCAGTGCTTTGTGCTGCAGTTTGCTGCTGGTGAATTTCCAGAGTAAAAAAAGATTAAAAAAATCAGTTTAAAAAATGTTACATTGAATTGTAATACATGTCAAGTACATACTGTGTGAGTGTGTGTGGTTTCACATACCAACAACTCAGAGATCATTCGTTCCTTCATGGTCTGGGTCTCTTCTACACAGATGTACTGCATTCGGAACCTTGGGTCCAGGAATGTTGCCATGTTCATTAGGTTTTGTGTCTCTTCATATTTTTGGTTGAGGTAGGGTTTGCTTTTAGATTCTTGGTCAGGTCAGTGTCCTCTTCCTCTTCAGCCAGTACTAAAGTATTCAGAAGATGAAGAACATCACATAATTTTCACCTGATAGGGCAGCTGTGAAATCATGGAGCGGGCTGAGTGCCTTGTTCATAGATTTCAGGACGTCTAGGTCCTGCCATGTGGGCAGTAGGTGTTGCACCTTGCGGTCTGTGGAGAGAACCTTGGTTAAGGTACTTTGCTGTTCCAAGACTCTTGCTATCATTTTCTGAGTGGAACCCCATCGTGTTGGGCAGTCTGTCACCATTGCATGCTCTGGAAGATTGAGCTCTGTCTGTGCTGCCTTCAAGGCCACTCTTTTGTTCCAGCTGTGTGAGAAGTGACTCACAATCTTCTTGCATATTCCAATAGCCCTGTTGATACGTTGGGTATCATTTTTTAGAGCATTTTCTGTGATTGAGAAGAATGTAAAAAAAGACCCATTAAAACTTCTGAAAGCTCAAGCTATATCATCAGTTTTGTCTTATACATGCTACATTACTTTGGACAAGACACTGTTTCTGAAATCGAAATGTTTGCTAAGTGTTTTGTGCAAATTAATTTAAGCTTTTGATATATTGTAGGTTAGAACAAACATTCTTTAATGTCCACAGCAAGCTAGGCATAATTTTCTTATATACTTTTTGTTATACAAGAATAACAGTAGTAAAATCAACTTATCAATAGCAAAGTGAAGCCTATGTCCAAAACACTGGACCCTAGTCCAGTGATTAAGCTCCAACGCCTTCACAACATTGGAGCCGTCGTTGTAATAGTAATAGCAACCTGACGCTCCTCAGAAAAGGTCCCACACAGTCAGTGCCTCCCTCAAGCCCAGGGCTATATTCTCTCCGGTGTGATCATTGGGGAAATACGTTTGCAAGCAACGACTTTTCAGCTCAAAGTCAATGTCAACAATATGCACCGTCAGGCTCATGTATGGTTCTGTAGTCCTACTAGACCACAGATCCGTTGTAGTGGAATAAAACTTAACTGCAGCCATTTCCACTTGAACTCCACCACGGCATTTGGCACCTTTTTATTTCTTGATTTCTTTATGTCATTGTAAGAGCTTGGTGTGTGGCATGACACTCGCAAATCTCTCTTTTATTGTGCTTTGTTTTGTTTGGCTTACAGGCCGGCTTTTGGCTGGGTCTTTATTAGCAGTCTCGGCTTTCATGGTCATACGTTCATCATACTTTTCTCTGTGCTGTCTCAGGTGCTGGTATAAATTTGTTGCCGCATGATGTAGCGACTTTCATATTACACTTTTTACAAAGTACCTCTTTCTGATCAATGTCAGAGGGCTTAAATCCAAAGTATCGCCAGACAGATGTGGCATTTTTCCTGGCCACTAGTTCAATGTCAACCTGCGGATTAGCTTCCATCTCCCTTCTTCTTCCACTTCTACCACTTCTACAAACCGGGTAGTCATCATGTGACCATTGCCTACAGAGACTGACTGGTGATCTACACGTTACGAGTTTAGACAGGAGCAGATTCGACACAAAAAGAAAATATTTTTTTCTCCTTCACACGCATGTTTATTTAATTAAATCGCAGCATTTTGCGGTTACATAATTGCACAGGCTCAAATCGCGATTCAATTAATCGCGCAGCACTACTCAGGACAGTGGGCAAGTCTTCCAGGACTGCCACGAGCTCCATCTTGCACACCAAAGGCTTGACCATTTTCAGCTCCATGTCCTCCATGTGGTCTACGTACGACATGCAGTGATTTACCATGGCTTTAGTAGTTTGAGGGTGCATCAGTCCACAGGTGGCAATGACCCCACCAACTGGATGCCTTGACATAGGGATGTGTGTGGAGTCTGTGTATATTTGAACAAAGTTCATTGTAACATCCTCCAGCACACCCTCTCTCATTATGTCTAACATCAACTGATTTCCCATCTGGGTAGGACTGGAAACTGGCAGTCTTTGAGAGGGTCAGAGCTGGGTACAGCAGGCCTCTGTTGTCCACCACTTCTTCCAATCCCCCCCCTTGACCACATAACATGCAGGCCATTTTTCTTGGGGACCAAGGACATAGATATACTATCCACAGCCTCAGACAGAACCAATGTGTCCAGCAGTGTTGCCACAGTTACTTTGAAAAAGTAACTTAGTTACTTTACAGATTACTTGATTTTAAAAGTAATTTAGTTACTTTACAGATTACTTGATTTTAAAAGTAACGAAGTTAGATTACAAGTTACTTTATTAGTTACATTCAGCAACCGCCGACAACACCCCTACAGCCTCAACATAAAAATGACAACTGGTTTACTGTGAGGCAGCTCGGCGTTGCCAGTAGTAGGGATCTGGTATATTATGGCACGAAAGAGAGCAAGTCAACTGTCCCCCACTTACTGGTTTTGCACAGATGTCCAGCTTTTGTTGTTTGGGTGGTGGGGGACCTCCTTCTCTCTGCTTAGCACCACCTGGTGGGACTTGCTCTCTAAGTTTGACTGCAGTGCTGCGACTCCAAATGTTTCTTCAAATTTGATGTGGTGGTTTTTGTAGCTAGATAGCACTTTGTCGCCACCAGCACAGAGTGTACAACGGACCTTAATATTGCCATCTTTAGCTGACACAAACTCAAAATAGTGACTGTATTTCCAGCTAGAAAACGCGCATCTCTCTCCTCCCTTTGTGTCGCTGCGTGGTACACATGAACTGTCCACATGCTGAAAACGTGACTTGTCGAATACGTGACTTCACTCCCCGAGCCGCAAGAAGAAAGCAAATATATATATTTTTACTAAGGAAAATGACAAAAATAGTAACGCACAGTGACTTGGATAAGTAACTTTAATCTGATTACTGGTTTGGAAATAGAAACGCGTTAGATTACTTTTTACTGAAAAAAGTGGTCAGATTAGAGTAACGGGTTACTTGTAACCCGTTACTATAATCTGACCACTCTAATCTGACTTTTTTTTACGTGGCATCACTGGTGTCCAGCATGATGTCCTCCTGGCACTTCTGGCCAAAGCGGGTCAAGGTGAATATTAACCTCTTTGCAGGGTCACCCAACCTCTTGAGGATGGGTGAAATGGGACAGGTTTGTCAAATTTTCCTTCTGGATGGACACTCTCCGGGTCCTCCTGGTTTAGATTCTTCAGGCTTTTTCCGAAGGTGTTGATAAACTCATGTAGCATATTTGAAGATAACATGGGGGCCAGGTAGTTGTCATTCAGGTCATGGCTTTGTTCTGTGAGATGACATGGCCATATGAGTTTTTTAAGGCCTTTATGGTAACCTCAGTACACTTTGTTAGGGGGAGGTGTTTTTTTAAGATAATGAAATTGTTTTTTCAGTGGGTTGGGGAACACACTTTGCAGGTTTAGGGTGTGTAGAGGACTAACAATGCCAGCCAAATGGATAAGCGTGTGTGTGTGTGTGTGTGTGTGTGTGGGGGAGGGCCTTTCTACCTCTGTGCACACTGCCAAGCTCATACCAACAACTGCTGACAGCTGTGATGGCTATTCGTCAGCTAGGTGGAGCCATATATAGTCTCTACCGTTTCACCAGAGCTTCCTTGTCTTGGAACTTCATGGCATGAAAAAAATGTGATTCCCCCCTATTAAGCCACATAGTCATAGCCACACACTCAAGTCTTTCACGACCCTTTCCACCATTGAATGAGCCCTTCCAAAAGTGTTGGGCGAAAGCTGTCCTTGTTTGTGAGGTCATTCCAGAGGCTCTACAAGGACATTGCACCCACCAGGTAGAGAGTCAGAACACAGGGCAGACATGGGGATTCTGTTGTTGCACTGGTAGATGTCCCCAAGCAGCACTCTTACTAACCCTCCACCCGTCACTGCTGGTTGAGCTTCCAGGGTCTGGCACAGAGGTAAAATGTGCTCAATGCAGTCCCACTGGAGCTAATTTTTCCTCAGTGATGGAGGTGCTTCTCCAGCACACATCAATGCATCACCTTTTTACTGTTATGCAGTAACTATGCATTAACCATAGGACTAACATTTCACTGACCTTAGTCCTATTCTGTGATACCTCACTGATTATTTTGATGCCTCATCTTCACGTAAAGAATGGTCTATTTCTTAATTTCAGGTCACCACAAACCGTAACCAGCAGAAGTGTGGCTTCATGGTGACATACAGTACATGTTACTGTGAAAACTTACCCGTGATCATCACCATGGTCATCTGGAACTTCACGACTTCACACGACTCTCCAAAGATGTATATCCTCAATCTAGGACATAATAACATAATCTTGATTCATTTAACTGTTCCAACCCTGTTTAGTTCAAAGGTGTAGCTTTTGAGTAGCTGAAAACACACCCAGCATATGAAACATCAGTATGGGTCTGCCGATGTTAATGTATGTGTGTGTGTCCCCCCTTCCTCTGCTATCAAGGAAAGTCTGAGTCTCTTTGGGATGGGCGATATGGAGAAAATCAAATATCACGATATTTTTGACCAAATACCTCAATATCGATACTGCAACGATATTGTAGTGTTGACTATTGGTGCTTTCACAAAATATTTACACAATGAGATTTTTGATGAATAATCATCAGTAATGTGGATATAATGACTAAGTGGGTAAAGGCAAATAATAGATTAACAGTTACAACAGTCTAGTAAGTTCAAAAAATGACATAACTTTACGGTAATGCAGCCTTTAAAACCAGTAAAAGACACCACTAATGCCATATTACGATATTACGATATCCAAAATCTAAGATGATATCTAGTCTCATATCACGATATTGATATAATATCGATATACTGCCCAGCTCTACTTTTGATATTTTAGAACTACCGGGTCGAGAGTGTCCACCATGTCTGTCTTCTGGCATGTTGCTCCTCCTATAGCACGGATGACCTTGACCACTTGTGTAGAGGTCTAACTGAAACAAACTAACAGCCATGAGCTTCTGGAACTCTGCATTGAGCTGGAACAAGAATGACAGGGGATATTGTAGTGACTTTAGGAAAACACAACTGGCCTTGGTATAATATATATAGTCTAAGTTTAACAAACTGGCCACTGAAGCATACCTGTAGAATATTCCGTCATTCTGTTGGAACAGTGAAGCGTTTCCCACAGGTTGTCAATTCACTTGTTGTGGTAATGACAGGTAGCACAGTGTGTGATATGTTGTGTGATGACAAGGTGTTAGACAATGTGGTATGTGACAGTAGTTCAAAAATTCAAAAATGTTTTTGTATTCCCGACTTTTGCGTTTAGTTTAAAATGCACTGTCCTGTACATAAAGCCATACTGTAATATAGCAGTGTGAATAACATTTGTGCAGATAAATGTAGGAATGAAACTTACCTTAAAAAGTCCAGTGAGTCTTGTTTTGTCCAGGCCTGAAGTTACAACCATCTGTCCGGGACAAACATGAAAAGAAAATTAAGTCCATTACTATTAAGTGAAACTTGAGTCGTGTAAGTTAAGCAATATCACCCCACTAGGTAGCTGTGTAAGGATGAAGTAGAAAAGGAGAAACAACGAAAAGTCTGCTGCGCTAATGTTAACGTTAGTTGAGTCTAAGGTAACGTTACACAGCTGCTCATTATCGTTAGCACATTAGCACAGCAACACTGTTAAAAGTGTAGCTCAACGAAAACTGTGTTTTCACACAGCGGACATTTACTACCGTGGCCCAGGTGCTTTTACAATGTAAACACCAAGGCGGCCTTGCCACCGAGGCCTGCTTCCAGTGTCTGTCAAACAACTATGAACGTACCGCAAATTTACTCTTCCGTGTTACAGTCCACTTTTTTAATTACATTAGAAGCAACGTAATAATATGACCATATGGGTCGGAAACGTTTGAACCAACGCTTAAAATTAAACCACTAACGTCTAACATGTTTTCTAAACCAGCAAAATCTAAACCTAAATTGCTAACATTAGCAAGACTTAGCCTACTAACGTTCATAGGCCTAGTTGATTTGGCTCTGTGCGTTTCTGAAAAGTTTAATAACACAATTTAACTAATTCAGGCGGGTCATTTGATATAGAATAAAATACATTTAGGCATGTTTTACTGCTGTGAGAAGGCAGAATTGCGACACACCCCTTCTAACTCACAGAGTTATCCTTCCCGTCGAGATCACAAGATCACATCGCAAGTTGCGTTTTAAGCTCCTCTTTTTTTCTGCTTGTGGGAGAGCTACGTGACACATGAAACTACATTGATGAAGACCGGCGAGTTAAATCGGCTGTCCGAGAGTATACCAGGCAGACACACAGCTGACAACCGGAAGGTGGAGACAGGCTCGGACATACACTCCGCGGGCCGCTGGTGACTTGTGTCAGTCCCGCAAGCGGTTTCAGGAAGGTGGCTGCGTGTGTCCGACAATGCACAAAACATCAACACCGGTACAAGCCTACAGCTGTCCGCGGACACGGAGTGCGGAAAGTGTGTCAGAGCCTCCCAGACACGGTGAACTGAGACTCTGTTTCCTGCTCGTCGGTCAACGGTTAATGATTGGTTATCATTTCATTTCATTGTGCTTTCTTTTGGAAGGCTGGCTGCCAAAAATCGCACCATACTAGCTAATGAATTAGCCTGAGTTAAACACTAGCTCTCAGTAAACAGAAGGTAGTGGTTGGTGTGTGCGCCAGTGTTTATTTTCAACATGCTTGAAAGTTCTTTGTTTTTTTAATCGTATTTTGTTACAAAGAAAACAGAAGTGTTATAGCTTTGACTATTTATTTATTTTACTTAGGTAAAAGAATCGAGGTTTGTTTCGAATCGTGGGTCAAAAATCGTGATACTAACTGAATCCTGGGTTTGTTGTATCATTACAGCCCTAATCTTGAGCTAGGTGGATCAATGACTGCATGTTATAGCTGACAAATTCAGTGTCATATTTTGCAGCAAAATCTGTTACAAAGAGTTTCAAAATCTCCTCAGTATAGTTACAATTGTCAGGAGAACATAAGGCAGGACTGAGAAGAATTCTCATAGATACAGATATAAGTAAAAAGTTTATGTACATTCTACTGGGTATAGTATTGAGTAGAACAACAGGGCCAGTGTGAAGTAAAAATTGCCGAAGCTCTGTAGCTTTCCATGTGCTGAATTCAAACAAGGATCGTGGTTTCCTTGCAAAACTGCTAGGTAAATATTGCCTGATATAAACCATATATGCTGACATTACAACAAAAAACTTCATAGATTGCCTGCATTTCAGCGGCCCATTCAACCAAAGAAATATTAATTTCTAACTAAACCTATGACCAGATCATTTAGGCTGACAGTTGGTGCTGTTGATAGCCTTGCTTAACAAATTGCTCATCTGTCCTGAGCTCTGCTGATATTTCAGGATAAACCACCTTACCATTCACATACTGGCCTTTTTGAGTGCACCTCTCACACCCATAATAGCCTGTATGGCCTTTGGAGCATTTAAGAAAGGCACGAGGAGGTGCATCACAAATAAAAGCATTGGGTAATGGTACCCTGAAACGTACACCATTGTACACAATACCACTCTGAGAAACGGCTTTCATATCTACAATGAATTCTTGTAACTCTTGCACGTTTGCGGGTTTGGATGCACCTGAGTACACTCCAATTACAAACACACTACATCCTGGAATTTCCTTAATCCTACCCAGAATAGGCCACAGACACCTACTGGAGCTACGGAATAAGGGAAATCCATCTACGTTAATTCGAAGTGTGAGAGTATCAGTCACATTTGATAAATGTCCTAAAGACGTTAGTTGAGCTATGGGAGCATTTTCGATTCCAAAGTGGTAGTAGGACCCCCCCAGCCATATTCGTCACATTGCAAGATCTGTCAGTGGACATAAGAGTTCTGGCATCCATTGGGATATCAAGGCCCTTCCTCCTTAGGATAAGAAGTGCAGAAAGCGCTGTTTGTGGTATGTTGAATTCTGCAGCCCACTCTGCAAGCCCACGTGAATCATCATCATTATCACCTTCCAAGTCAGAACATTCATCTCCATGCAAATCACAGGCACTTTCACAACCAGGCATATTGCCTGGCACACAGTTTTCAGAATCCAAATCATCAAATAAAGAAATGTTACAATCATTAAAAAAAATCTTCTTTTTTATGATACATTTTTTATTTATTTTATATTTTTTGAACACAACATATAGAACAAACAAATACAATCAAACAGGAACCAAAACCCTCACCCACCCCCCACGGTCTCGAGGAAAACAAAACAAACCAAAATACAAGAAAACAAAACAGAAATCACACCGTGCTCTCTTCAAATTCTTGTGGTGCTGAGGTCACCAGGACCGATACCTGTGCTGCTGTGTTTTTCCATAGATCTATAGTCGATGACTTGGCTTTGTTAATCCTTGCTGTAGAGAGCTCAAGCATAACTATGTCCAGAGAATACGCCAACCACTGTTTTATACAAAGCTACAGGGCTGGACTGGCCATCTGGCATACCGGGCATTTTCCCGGTGGGCCGACGGACTTTTGGGCCGAATCGCCGATATAAATAGGCCTTTTTTTATTTTTTTGGCCGGTCCGGCCCATAAAGAAGTCACAGCGGCCCATTGGTTAATTTTCTTTATTGGCACTGGCCTGACCCAATGAAATCCAGGAACCCCACTCCGGGCCGCAAATTTACGAATCCCACTATGGCCACGCCTCCCGGCCCTGAGACGTGAGCTGTAATAGTTATGCTGGAAGTTTAGCATTCACGTTATAATGGACAAACGACCACCAAGTGCAAGGGAGGTGCAGAGAAATTAGAGGAGAAAAAGATTAAGAATCTACAGGCGGATTCCTCAAAAATTTCGGACGTTTGGGTCTGTAGTAGCTGCTTCAACATCAGCATTACCTGAAGTAGAGGAGGAGAGGTGGCTGGCTATAGAAGCAGAAACAACGATGTCAGAGAAGAAGGCGAGGAGGAGGCATATACTGTCTATGGGAGGAGGCGAGTGAGGAAAAGATGGAAGAGAGAGTAGATGACGATGTGGTAAGGAGTAGGCAAATTAACACAGACTCTCAGAGAGGGAGGGAGGCTGTGTGTGTGTGTGTGTGTGTGTGTGTGTGTGTGTGTGTGTGTGTGTGTGTGTGTGTGTGTGTGTGTGTGTTCGTGCGCGCTCACGCGCGAGTGTGTCACGTCATAACGACAACAAGCAGTTTGGCTGTAACATTAAAGTTAGTGGCTGTCAGGTAACAGCTTAAGCTTACATTGAAAATGCTAGCGGTTGGCCTGTTGGGTAGCTGAAAAGTCTGTGGATCTATAAAATCAGTGATGATACAAGCATCAGTGTTCCTTGAATAGCTTAATTAGCTTCTCTTGTATTGGTGCTCTTTTCCAGGGCATATACTACTCTCAGCTTTATTGTAGCTTTTAGGAAGGGTTATGGTTATTGTATTTAGCAGACACTTGTGTCCAAAGCGACAAAATATGAATCTTACAATAGTTAAAATTAACAGTAAACTGTTTTTAAAGTTGCTAAGCCAATATTAAGCAAAATAGTAATAATAAAAATAATGACAATACAATATCAAATATCAATAATAAAAAATTATAAAAATACCATAAATATACAAATCATAACTCTAAGAATGAATGATTTAAGTGTAAGATCAACAGATAAGTCTTGAGTCCCCTCTTGAAGGATCCAAAATGATCACATGAACGCTGAACACTAGGCAACTCATTTAATGGAACGCACGCATATTTTAAGAGGACTGTCTGCAGGGAATTTGTCTGACCAATCACGGTGGGTGTGGGCCGCCTGGCCCAAAAATGCCAGGGCCGATTTTTTGTCCCAGTCCAGCCCTGCTCTTTAATGTTTCATGTAAAGTATTTTGAATAGCCCTGTTGCTGAAGGGTGCTATAGAAATAAAGATGTCTTGCCTTACAACCTCAGCCTGTCAGTCAGTCCCCAGGGCATAGAAACCACTGTTGTGCCTGCTTGTCTCACAGGAAGTGTAACGTCAACAGCACCACGACTGCTTTCGGCTCACCATTAACATCATATCACTGTGAATGGTGTCTGCGTGAAGTTTTGAAAAACTGTAACTGTAAGCCGACGTAGTCAACATGCAGAGAGGACAGATAACCTTGCACTTCCGCGCTCTCAGGAACCGAAATTTAACACCATTTGATTTTACGTGAAGCAATACAAGGTAATACCGACATGATTTGGTCGGTACCGGTAAAAGTACAGGGTTCGGTACCCAACCCTAATGAACAGCTACAAAAAAATCACATCATTGTTTTGACAACCAAGCAGCAGGTGTCAAGTATGTGATTAGTGAAAATGACACTCAGTCCTAACAGAACTTCTATTACAACAACTACTAATATCACCACAGCTAAAATCACATTTGTTTCTGGAAAAGACGTAAAGGAAGGCAAATTTTTTAGAATGTTGAGAACGTTAGCCTACCATCTTTCTCCTTCTGTTGTGTGCGCGCTGCGCTCACTCCGTTAAGACTAAGGGTTAGCTAAACAAGACGCTAGCTAAAGCTAATCAACATGCACAGCCTGTTTCCAATTTACGTAGGCTGGTTAGCTTTCTACTTTAAAGCAACACTATGTAACTTTACCCGCTTCGGTCCCCCTACAGGTTGTCTCATTGGAACTACAGCTCGTGCTAAAAGTTACATAGTGTTGCTTTAACTCACTAGCGTGAGCTAACATTAGCTAGCTACATCTCTAAATGTTTTGTTATACGTATTAACCCGTAAACTGGAAAAACAACTAGTTAGCTATGTAAATGGCTAACAGTTACGTTTGTTGTCATAGCAGAAAGGTCACGTAGCATTACTGCCCTGCAAAGGCTTTAGACTTTAAAATGTATGTTTTGTCCAGACAAAAGTATTATAGGTAGGACTCCCAAAATTTTACAACTACTTGCTATAATGAAGAAATGTTTGTATGCAAAAAATCTTGAGCTCAAAATTGACCTTTGACCCTTGTTTGGCAGTTACTGTACTCAGCCTTTGTATCATGTGCCAAAAATAAGGAGTCGTGCAACGGCAAAAGGCAGTAACTGACATATAATCAGTATTTGCTTTAGGGCTGCAGCTATTGATTATTTTAGTAATCGAGTATTCTACTGATTATTCCATCAATTAATTGAGTAATCGGATAAGAAATACTTTAGTTTTATTGAAGAGCAATAATATACAAAGAGTTTTCGTTTTAATTACGTTTGAACTGATTCCAAACTTTGGACACTTTTTGTTGTTTTCTCCAGCCTGTCTCTTCGCTTTCTTCATTTTGTAATCTGTCAGTCTTCATGGCAAATGTCGCCAGCAGCGTCAGCCCGGTGTGCAACAGTAATAATCATCCGTTCGGAAACACCGTGAGCGATACAACATTGGTAACGTTGATTAAACAAAGCTTCGAGGCGTTCAGGTGAATTCCTATCTTGAGGCAGCGGGAAGTGATCGCGCCATTGACCAACAAAAACCTGGTCTAAAGTCAACAGCGCAGCATTTCATTGTAATTTTAACAGCAAATTAGTAAAATGTGCCTAGGCTTATGCACAACGCTATGCTTGTTACACACACACACAGCGGCAGCACACAAACATTATGGTGCAAATATGCCATCATAATAGCAATGTGCCAAGATAGAAACGCGCCTGGCTTTTAAAGGGAATGGGAGACGACACTCTGATTGGTTTATTGCATGTTACGCCCAAAACACACCTATGAATTAATGGAGACCCCAAGTACAACCCTTTTGAACAATGTGCCCGGCGCATGGACCCTTTTTTTCCACCGTCAAACTAGCAAAAGTGGATTTGGACACGCCCTAAACGCACCTGCAGCTGAATCCTAAAATTGCTGAATGTTAGAACATTGTGTCAAACTGGTCGTTATTACTGTGACTTATAAGGTGTCAGGTTTAGTTCCATCATAGTGTTAATAGTGTCAAAAAACGTTGTTGTTCAATAGTTAGCTCACAGATTATCGGCTAATGAAATTACTGATTTAGCGGGGTAGGGGGTTAACACTTTTGCAAGGCACTGTATCCTCTCACATTCTCATTAGGGGCGGAGCCCCTCTAAAGGTCTGATCCTAGAATCGCCCCTGGTTAAGGACCACCAAACTGCTCAAGATGCACAACAAACTCGACTTGGATTATTACCTTTTATTTCTGAGATAACAGACTGTTTGAGGACACATCCTGATACTGATAATTTTAAAGTGTTGTTTTATCTCAACTTAAGAACTTTTTTAAATATCCACTCTAAGACTCTATATTTTTTAAGAAACCTATTGAAAAGCGGGGGATGATCTTCATACTTTGAGATTTTTGGTGGATACTATCTCGGCCTGCGTCGTCTGCTGAAGCTTGAGGATTTCCCAGCAGAGAATCTCAGCACACCATGCCACCCAAGAAGGACCAAAGCAGCAACCAAAGTAATGGAGAGGAGTTGGTGTCACTCTCGCAGGTACAAGATCTAATGAGTCAAAGTGATCTGTTCATGCAACTTCTGCAGCAGCAAGAAAGCAACTTCAAGACTGTTGTGGAATTACTTGTGAACAATGTGAACACTCGGATTGATAAATTGACCAGGGAGACACGGGAGCTGAGAAGCAGCCTGCAATTCTCCCAGAAGGACATTGATGATCTAACAAAGTAAAGATTAGAAAATTGAGGCAGTGTAACTGAGCAGAGAAGGTAGGACCCAAATGCAGTTTAAACAGAGATTTATTCCAACCAGGAATTACACTTCAGGCAGCACACAACACAACATGAACCACACGAACAGAAAGTCACACTAACAGAAAGTAGAATCCGACAAGAGATTCAAAACACATCAGGGCGGGGCAGAACAATCAGAACAGGCGGGAAAACACAAGACAGGAAGCAAAACAAGACAGCACAAGGGAGAACAGAGAACCTTCAAAATAAAACAGGAAATGGAAAACCAACAGACAACATGAAACCAACTAAACACAGAAACTTGACAGAAGCTATGTTTCCATCCACACGATTTTGGCGAGGAAAAAGATGGATTTAATGTACCTAAACAATGATCAATGATTACCAAATTTCTCTCTCATATTGCTCCTCATAACCACTGAAAACTGTCAAAAAACTCGAACCCAAAGTCCAATTATTATGGACATTATCTGACATTAAGTGTTTCTGCTTCATTAGAGCCTATGGAAAAAGCTTAACGTGGTTGAATGTACCTAAACAATGATCAATCATCACCAAATTTCTCTCTCATATTACCCCTCATAACCACGGAAAACTGTCAAAAAAAATCGAACCCAAAATCCTATTATTATGGACGTTATCTGACATAAAGCGTTTCTGCTTCACAGCAGGGCAGCGGAGCGGCAGCGGAGCGGCAGCGGAGCGGCAGTGGGTTGACTCTCCACGGTTCTCATTGGCTTTATAAGTCCTAAAGTGAAAAAGCTTAACGTGGTTTAATGTACCTAAACAACGATCAATCATCACCAAAAAAAGTCCTCTCCTATATTGCTCATCATAACCACTTAAAACGGTCAAATCTAACCCAATGTCCAAATATTATGGACGTTATCTGACACTATGATGAAGAAAACATTAACGTGAGATAACTTCTATAATCGTTGGATTTCGATTTAGACTCCTTAGTTTTTTGACAGGCTTAAGTGTTCATGTCAAGATATGACCATGATACATCTGGTGATGATTGATCGTTGTTTAGATACATTAAACCACGTTAAGCTTTTTCACGTTAAGCGTTTTAGAATGTCCCTTACGACAAGCCGTGGGACGTACTGCGGAGTAAATGGAAGGCACTCAAACAGCGATACACGGCTCAAAAAAGAGAGTTGTCTCACAGCGGTGCAAGTTCCACCTTTTTGATGAGCTGGATCAGATCCTCAGCCAAAGGTCCATCGTAGCTTAGCTTGGCTTCTAATATTAACAACAACAACAACTACTTTTGTCTAGCAAAACTTTGTTCGCAAAAGTTCGCTTGAATGTTGTGCGATTCAGTGCAAAAATGAATGGAAACACCTTAAAATGTCTCAAATCAATTCGATATACCAATTTAATTGCAAAACAGCATGTGACGTCATTACGCACAGGTTTTTATTCGCTTTAAAGCTGTTGGATGGAAACACACTTTTACCAGCTTTATTCGCATGAGTTTTTTACCGAACTTCAGATAATTCGATTGACAAGTGGATGGAAACTTAGCTAGAGACAAGACGTGACAGTACCCCTCCCTCCAGGGACGGCTCCCAGACGGCCCAAAAACTGTCCAAAAATGTCCACAATGGAGAAAAAAGCCGGAGACTTGGGCTGTAGGCAGTGGCGAAGGCAGAATCCCTCTGGTGGCTGAACCAGATGGCGAGAGAACAATTGCTTGTGCTGAAACCAAAACAATGCAGGGGAAATTGGCATAGATGACTGAGAAAGTGGACTACTTGGAGGGTCAAACAAGAAGGAATAACCTTGTTGTGGATGGCATTCCTGAGGCCTAGAATGAAAGCTGGAAGGAGTGTGATCAATGAGAAACTTCACCTGGACAGTAGTCAGATGGTGATTGAACGTGCATAGGACTGGCAATCCATCTGGATATTCTGGAAAGAGACCTAGGCCTATCATGATCAAATTCCTCAGATATAAAGATAAAATCGCTGTTCTGGGAAAGGCTAAGGATCTGAAAGGCACCAACATCTATGTGAATGAGGACTACACTGAAGCTGTCAGGCAAAAGCGTAAGGAACTCATTCCAGCCATGAAAGCTGCCAGAGAACAAGGTGACATAGCCTACATCCAACATGACAAGCTTATTGTCCATCCCCCTGCCCAAAAGCATAAGGATTAGAAAGGCACCAACGGCCAGGAGCTGGAGCTGGAGCTAGAGACTATTTCTCTGGTTTCCTTAACTTGAGCTCATATAGACTGAACTGAACTACATTTTTTATGGATTGTAGGCCCATTGATGATAAGCATCTTCTTCCTGTTTCAAAGGGTCTTTTTATGGCCCATTTGAATGTCTGCATCATCAGAAATAAGGTACATAAACTTAACTATCTGATTACAGAAAACACCATTCATATCTTGGTCATATCAGAGACCCATGTTGATGCTACTGTTTTTGACACAAAGATTTCAATTGATGGCTATATTTTTAGAAGGGACAGGAATAAATATGGGGGTGGCATAGCATTAAGCCAAATCTACATTAGTGAAGTCTAGATTAGTGGAGGACTGTTGAAGGTTGATGTAGAGGAGTAGTCGTGAGCAGGTATAGACACTCAGAATGAGTCAAAGATGATGTAGAAAAGATGGGATATATTATGACTTTCCCAATTAAGGCCCACAGGCAAAACAAACAATTAACAAAACCAAAATTTAAAGAAAAAAGAAATACTTTCACAAAAAATAAAATAAATTGACGTGAGAGTCAAAAATTGTTAAATGATACAAAGATACAGCTGTTTCAAACTAGTCACCAGAGGCTTCCACAGACTTACGTCCTCGCTCCTCTAGCTCCCCTGAGCAACTGAAAGGCCCACAGGCAAAACAAACAATTAACAAAACCAAAATTTAAAGAAAAAAGAAATACTTTCACAAAAAATAAAATAAATTGACGTGAGAGTCAAAAATTGTTAAATGATACAAAGATACAGCCGTTTCAAACTAGTCACCAGAGGCTTCCACAGACTTACGTCCTCGCTCCTCTAGCTCCCCTGAGCAACTGAAAGGGCCAGTCTATAATGACCTGTAGCATGCCCCTGGAATTGGAACATACCAACAAAAATACACTACAGGGGTGGCTCAGGCGAGTAGACAATAAAAGCTCTAAACAGCCAAACTTAATAGCTCCATTAGGCTAGAAATTTACCGAAGATTAATTACATGATTCACAAAAACATTTCACAAAGCCACAAGATACCTAAAATTAAATCTCATAATTCCAATAACTTCCTCGGTTACCTTTTTAAACTAAATACACAGCAGTGTAGTTAACAAAGACATAAGTGTTGCGTGATTATTATAAATGGTGATGTTTGTGACCTAAACGGTATGGTTTTAAACAATAGAGAATGATGTATTGATGGATGTAGCTATAGCATATAAATCACTGCAGTATTAGATGTTAAATATGTGCACTAGAAAGCTACGGGATTACTGTGCGGAATTTGATGAATGGCTAGTTTAACAGATGATTTAAAACCAGTGTAAGTAACAGAGCATATTGACACGCTAACAAAACATATACAGGCAACATTTACACTCAGTCTTTGAGAGCTAAACCAGGTAGCGCATCGCTACCGTGGCAGCAGCTATGCACCCCGTCACAAGGACAGATTCAAGAACTGTCAACTGAGAAATCAAGTTACAAAACTAAATAGATTGATGAAAAAACAATATTACATGCAAAGAATAAATGCTGTAAAGCAAGATGGTAAAGAGCTCTGAAAAACCCTTAATGAAATAATGGGGAGACGGACAACTGGAGGGGCTTCTTTTGTGGAATCAGAAGGCATGTTTCTGACCAAACCATCTGATATAGCGAATTATTTTAATGATTTCTTCATAAATAAGGTCCATGCACTAAGGCAGAATATGGACAATACTGATTCTAATTATCTAAAGTTCATAAAAAATAATGTGATATTAGACAAGAGTTGCACTTTCCAGTTTAATACACTCTAAAAACTCCTGGGTCAATAATAACCCATTAAGGGTTATTTTTTACCCAACTCCTGGGTTAAAAAGGGACCAACTAATTTCTGGGTTATTTCAACCCAGAAAATTGGGTTATTCTTTTTGACCCAAATGCTGATTTAAAATAACCCAACTTCTGGGTTAAATACCTGACCAAATGTTTGGTTAAAATAACCCAACTTCTGGGTCAAAACAACAACC
Source organism: Perca fluviatilis (assembly GCF_010015445.1). Lineage (NCBI taxonomy): Eukaryota > Metazoa > Chordata > Actinopteri > Perciformes > Percidae > Perca > Perca fluviatilis. The sequence goes on along the minus strand of NC_053121.1, from coordinate 11,006,057 downwards.
CCATTTTCCAGGTTGAAATAACCCAGAAATTAGTTGGTCCTGGGCCCTTTTTAACCCAGGAGTTGGGTCAGAAATAACCTAACTATGACCCTGCCCAACAATTTATTGTACTGGTTTGCATTTGGCAAAGACATACAGATGGACACTGTTTTCCTTGCAGCCATGAAATATGTGACTAAACCTCTGCATTCTCATCTGACGCATCCCACTCCTCTGTTATGGTGTGGTGGCCATTTCAGTAGATTTACTCCCTAACATTGTTGTGGAAACATAATAAGCATGGAAACTAAATGCACACTTCCTGCATTACTTCAAATACTAAGTTACTCATCTAGTGTGCGGTGGTTTCTGGGATGAGTAGTTCCTTCGCTCTGAAATGACGATATGTACATACGTTGTATCAACAGTCCCACCCCTCCTCTGAGAGAGGGGGGCGTTCTTCTTCTACGGGGGTAGAGAGGGAAGGAGGTGTGAAGGAGACACACAACCCTATAACCCAGAACATGGGTTACTCTTTGAAAAATAACCCGGCAACCCAAACAATCCAGGAATTGGGTCAAAATATTAGCCGTATAACCCGAAAAATGGTTACTCTCTGAAAAAATAACCCATAATTTTAACCCAACACAAATAACCCAGAAACTGGGTTGAAGAAATAACCCAGGAGTTTTTAGAGTGCACTATCTGGAAAGAAGGTAAAATGATTTCCTTATCTAAAGATGGCAGACTAGCACTCACTGGGAAGAACAGTAGACATATCACTATTCTCCCAGTTCTTAGTAAACTGATGGAGAGAATAGTCCACTCACATATACAGGAATACTTTGACTGTAACGGCTTGAACACAGATTTCCAAGATGCTTATAGACATAACCATTCACAACTTGTTCCGCCCTTACAGTAATGACAGATGACTGGCTCAAGGAAATGGATAATTTAAAGACGACTGGTGCAGTATTACTTGATTTTAGTGCGGCAGTCAATGTCATAGATCACAATCTACTCATTGGTAAACTAGAATGCTATGGATTTGCTATCCAATTTATGAAGAGTTATCTCACAAGTAGGACGCAACGGGTTTATTACACTGGCAGCTGGTCTCACTCTAAGGTCTTGGACTGCGGGGTCCTGCAAGGGAGCTGCTTGGGATCACTCTTATATGCCATCTTCACAAATAATTTACCAACAGTTTTGTGTAAAGCAACTACAAATGTATGCTGATGATTCCACATTGTATTATGCTGCAAAAACTGTCAGTGAACTGGACAATGTTTTATCAGCTGAGTTAAATATGGTTTTTGATTGAATAAAACAAAATAAGTAGGTACTGAACATCTTGAAAACCAAATCAATTATCTTGGGATCGAGTCATAAACTGTCATCTACGTACACCAAAGATGAGTTTGAACTTGTCTGGGGAACCTATAGAACAGGTAGATAAAGTAAAAGATATTACAGATAAATAACTGTAAAAGATCAGTTATTTATCGTGCCATCAATCATTGGAATAATTGCCCACTTAATATACGTAAAATGAATAGCAAAGTCTCTGTCAAGTACCATCTGAGAATGCACTATTTAAAATTGTGAGTAGAGAATGGACATATTTACTGTATGAAAGTAATACTGTAATAACTTATTCTGAATCATTTCTGATGATGTTTATAATGATGTCTACAATGTTTTACTGCTTTTAGATTATCATTCTTAAGTGATTTATATTTATTTTTGTTGTGGACCCCTGGAAGACTAGCTCGTCCCACTTTGGTGACAGCTAATGGGGATCCTTTTAACAATAAACAATAAACAATAGACCTAGTCGACAAAAAAAAGTTGGAATTACTTTTACCTTTTAGGTTAGCCTACTTTGTATGGACGTTAGTGATAACTATGTAGAGCTGGGCAATATATCGATATCGTGATATGAGACTAGATATCGTCTTAGATTTTGGATATCGTAATATGGTATAAGTGTTGTCTTTTCCTGGTTTTAAAGGCTGCATTACAGTAAAGTGATGTCATTTTCTGAACGTACCAGACTGTTGTAACTGTTCTATTATTTGCCTTTACGCACTTAGTCATTAAATCCAAATTACTGATGATTATTTATCAAAAATCTCATTGTGTCTCCTCTGATCTCACTGTTCAGTGTGGCTCCAGTGGACGCCACCTTTTCTGGGCGCTACCTGGGCATGATGGCCTTCTGCTCTTTGTTGGCTAGGAGGCTTATCCTGTTTGGGTGGAAAGATGCTCTCCTCCCAACATATGGCCAAGGGATTAGGGAGGTCATGAGTTATGTTCACTTAGAAAAAATTAGATACACTGTAAGAGGGTCTACTAGAAAATTCTCTATCATTTGGCAGCCATTTATGTCCTTTGTAGAAGGCACGGCAGCTACTAACATTTCTATGTAACCCAATTGTGTGAGCATACTTTTTTTATTTTATTATTATTATTATTATTATTATTATTTATTGAAGATGTCTTTTTCTTTTATTTACTTAGATATTTGAATTATGTGTATGAATCTGCAGACTCATATTTGAGCTTGTCGGGATGTATGGAAATTTGCTGGGGGGCACTGGGGAGTTGTTTGGGTTGTTTGTATGGACAGGAACTAGACTTGACTATTTCATGTGTGAATTGTATATCTTTTGTTTGTTTTATTTAAAAATAAAAGAGACCTTGATCAAAAAAAATCTCATTGTGTTAATATTTTGTGAAAGCACCAATAGTCAGTACTACAATATCATTGCGGTATCGATATTGAGGTATTTGGTCAAAAATATCGTGATATTTGATTTTCTCCATATCTCCCAGCCCTATAACTAGCTTAGTGCTATATTATGGATTTGTGTAAGATTTGACATGAACACCTGCAAGAAGGAAATATGGCTCAAACACGTTTTGGATTGTTGTGGATACAGCAGATGACGTGCATTGCTATGGATTATATCTTCCATGGATTATATCAGATTGCATGGAAAGCTAGGATGCCTGTGTATTTAATAGTCAATGGTTTTCGGCATCTGATGTGAGGCTCCGCCAAGTGAGGTGTGTCAGCATCAACGTTAGCGCTGAACGAAAATAACATTTATGACAACCTATTAGCTTGCATAGCTGAATTAAGCAGAATGCAATCGAAAATGTATCACGTTTTTAAACAAATTCATCATCTTTTCGGTATGTTCTTACCTTGCTCTTGATGTCTGCGTTTCAAGGCCATCTCCACCACATTTTTCCACAAGAGTTACGCCATTACACTATCATAGAGTAATAATACAAACAAGCACTCGCCAGTCTACATTTTATTTCAAAGATGTGTCGTGTGTATGTTACGTGGTTTGGTGACAATTAAAGAGCTGCAAACTTTGACAATATGACAAAGCCAGAGTACAGTAACATCACGGTGGCACAGTAACAGCTCTCTTGATGCCTGGCTAAACAAAGTCAGAACACCTTAACTCAACTTCAGCGTGCCAGAACAAAGGCTAAGAGCCGTAACAACTGTTTCAGCGTCGGCTGTGGCTTCTCATATGTTTTTGGAAGTTACGGTTGTCATACCCCTTTATTATCTCATTAAAACAATCAAATTGACTCACAATATTTATTCACATGATAAATGAGGTCTCAAATACGCCAAAAATGACACTAACTCATTTTTGACTAAACATGATGTTACGGCAGTTTGCCTTTGTAGGGCACATTATACCTCGAAAATAGATAATGTTAACACATCCTTGGAATAATGGTAGCTGCTAACCTACTTGCTAACTACCTGGCTATACTGAACGGATAGAAGCTGACTTAGTCTAGTTTTCTCTCGTGCAAGTAACCTAGCCCATTGCAAAAGAACTAATGACTTCAGACAAATCACCTAATTCACCGACCACTGATCTAAGTCCATTCTCTCCCAAACCATGATACAGCAGTACTCATTGGCACGTTCGAGAAAACCGGAGTGAAGGCAACAGACAAGAAACAACCACACAATAGGAAAACGGCACACAGAGACAAAATGCAAGCCTCAGCCCTTGTCTGTTGAAAGTTGTATAGTGCTTAAAGGTCCTATGACATGCTGCTCTTTGGATGCTTTTATATAGGCCCTAGTGGTCCCCTAATACTGTATCGGAAGTCTCTTTCCCGAAATTCAGCCTTGGTGCAGAATTACAGCCACTAGAGCCAGTCCCACAATGAGCTTTCCTTAGGATGTGCCATTTCTGTGTGTTTAGCTTTAAATGCTATTGAGGAGGAGAGAGGGGAGGCAAGGTGGAGAGTGGGGGTGTGGCCTTGACCAACTGCCATGCTTCAGTTTGTTTGCAAGCCATGATGTCTCTCTCTTTCTCATGGGCGGGCCAAATGCTCTGAGCGGGCAAAGCAGAGAAAGGGGAGGTAACCAGATTCGCCCATCTGAGCATACTTTTTCTCAAAGGTGGAGCAGGATACCCAGGGCTCGGTTTACACATATCACCATTTCTAGCCACTTGGGGACCATAGGCCGGCTAGGGGAACTCATATTAATGTTGAAAAACCTCAATGTGAATTTTTCATGCCATGGGACCTGTAGGACCACTATTAAATTGCTATGGCTACCCTTCTAAATAGCTTAATAGCCTAATAACATTTGTATAAAAAGTGGACTAGCCTAGTGGCTATTGTTAAAAATAGCATCCATGTCTGACATAATCAATTTTGAATATCTTGGCGACCAGCTGGAGCCCACTTAGTTTAGCCCATCTACTGCCCATGTGGGGCCCAACAACAAAGCTCACTCTGAGCCCATTAGTGTCTGAAGGAAAGGCCGATTAGGGCCAGCTGGACACTACCCTATCTAGACTGAGGAAGCAGTTTCACCATCACACACAAGCAAAAGGCCCCACACAGGGCTATATAAAAATAAACAGACTTACTGACAACAGACAATGAAAATGTATGTGTCGTAACTTGAAAACAAAACCTACCGAATCTGACCCTCTAAAGATCCCGGACAAGCCCCCAAAAACTGTTACGTCCCGTATTGTGTCCAGGGGTGTGTAGGACGCAAACAATTTAATAATAGACTCGGCAGAAGGAAAAAGGAAAGGCGGAAACGCTTACAAGTTAACTTAAAGGATTTATTAAACAAACTAATGAAATAAACACAAAGCGATCTTCAAAAGGAAGACGATTGAAACTGCCACAAGCAACGCAACTGGCCACCAGCACTGGTTCTGGTCAGTCTTCCGCAGGTCTGCACACACTTGCTCTGGCTTTCTGGCTCTCCTCTGGCTGCTTCATCTTCCCAGAGGCCGACATAGCAGTCGAGTATGTCGACCTCTTTGCAGGCTCACAGGGCCTGTCGGTCACTGAAGCTGGGAGAAAATCCTCTTCCTCGAAGACAGATCCCAGTACTCTTAAACCCCTTCTTTACATTCAGGGGTGACACTGCCAGCAGTAAGATGTTGTTTAGCAACTGTGGCAGGTCATAGATGGTGATATTTTGTCCAGGATTCTCACGGAGCCACTTGTCCATCTCCTCGTTGAAGAGCCTCTTTACCAGACCGTAGACAGACTTGCTGCAGATGGTGAGTGCAGTGTGGTGGAAATGAAAGCATAACCACACCATTGGTCCTACAGAAGTTTATAGCTTCTATTGAGATATGGGAGCTGTGATTATCCAACAGCAGCAAGACTTTGCTCTCCTCTGTTGCCCGGGTACAAAATGCTGCAAGAAGACAACGAAGTCCTTCTCCATCATCCAGCCAATGCCATTGGCTGTGCCAATAGACCCCTCTGGGCTACCACGTATGAAATGTGGAAGGTATTTCTTCTGGGGAAAGACGAAATGGGGGGGGGGGTAATGTTACCAAGAACATTCCCTGCCAGTGCCATGGTAACAACAACCACCCTCTCAGCTGATGTTATGCTACCCACTCGTCTTTCCCCCTTCGTCACAACAAGAAAGCCAGGTTTCTGGACAGTCACAAGCCCTGTCTCATCTAAATTCCAGATATCTTTTGCCTGAAATCCATGTCTGCTGTAGACATTTGTCAGATTATTGAAGAAAGACCCCACGTTCACTTCATTAAAGTTTGTTGATCTGTACAACCTTGTAGCCTGAAGCCTTCTGATGGAGAGAATGGGGTGCCTCCGCATAAAGTTAGTAAACCAACTTGCACTTGCCTTGCCATTTTTAGTCCACTGCTGTGGAAATGGCAATCTGTAAAAATCGGCCAATTCAAAAGCCAATTTGCGAATCTACAACAATAAAGAAAAACTAAATAAGTTGATAATGCAGTTGTACTTTTATAAGATTTGTAATTTAATTATTTCATGATTTGAAGTTAAAGGCTGTTGAAAAATATATTCAGCCTACAGAAAATGTATGTGCAGCAAAACATCTGTTATGGATTTGTAATACTGGCTTATTTGTGCCTAACCTGGTCTCTCCCTATTGTTGGTTTTTAGTGCATTCCTACCTCTTTGGGGGGTAGCCCATAATACAAGGCTGCCGCTGTTCTGATATAAGACACCAGGCTGAGCTCCTGGTCATTAGTAAGAACTGGATTGCAGCCCTTGTAGCCTACTGAGGGCAGGAGGCCTGGGCCCTCATCAGCAAGCTCTCGCCTTTTATGCATATCGGCATTGAAGCAACAGGAATCCTGAACTTCTCAAGGCAAGGACATTTTATTTATATAGCACATTTCAGTACAAGGCAACTCAAAGTGCTTTACATAAAACATCAAACATTAAAAAGCAAAGAGCAAAAATAGAAAATAAAAAAATAGAATAAAGAATAAATAAAGAATAAAGAAGAATAAAATTCACAGTTCAGTATAAAAATTGATAAGAGATAAAATACACGAATACAATTCATTGTACAGTATAAGAATGAAGGAAAGGCAACATCAAAAAGAAAGGTCTTAAGCCTTGATTTAAAAGAGCTGAGAGTTGCGACAGACCTGCACTTTTCTGGTAGTTTTTTCCGAATATATGGAGCATAAAACCTGAATGCTGCTTCCCCCCGTTTAGTTCTGACTCTGGGGACAACAACCAGACCTGTCCCAGATGCCCTGAGAGATGTGGGTGGTTCATAGTGCAATAACACATCAGAAATATATTTTGGCCCTAAGCCATTTACGGATTCATAAACCAGCAGAAGTATTCTGCTGCCTTCTTAATTGATCTGCCCTCCTCTACCACTTTGGAGGTCCTCTCTAATAGGTATCCTGGCACTTCCCTATTCGTTGTCCTAGCTCTGTATTGGGGCATCCTGCAACACGTATAACATAAACAAAAAGTCTACATATATGAATTTACACTTGCTGGCAGATGTCCCCAAGCTAGCCATTAGCTCTTCAAGGGGCTAGCTCACATTGATATGCCCTCCATGCCGGCCGGAAACTACCACGATTCTTGTGATTTTCCAAGCTTTCCCTTAAGGTGACATTGAGGTAATCGTAATTGACAGCATGTAATCCAGGACTCTCCTTATCCCACGGCTATTGACCCTATCCTGGAAAGGGACAATCATGGGACAGGTTTGCAGTAGAGCTTACCCTCGTCAAAAAATGTTTTGCACTCAGGAGAGTGGGCAAGTCTTTTCAGGACTGACACCAGCTCCTTCCTGCACACCAAAGGCTAATGGAATGTTACTGTAACATAATGGTACACTACTGTAAAGTAATACTGTAAAGGGCTTTACAGTAACTTACTGGCTGCACTGTTGCCAACCTATTACTGAAGCAGGATGTTTACAGTAATAAGCTGGCAGTGCTGCCAGTAAGTTACTGTAAACAAGCTAGGAAAGGTCTTACAGTGTAGCATGGCTATAGACTGTTCTACATCTTAAAATGGCCCTGAAAACATGAAGTGGAACAGCAGCAGCAGCAGCTCTACGGGCCCTACTTTAACGATCTGAAACGCAAGTATCAAACGCGAAGTAGTTTTGTGGGCAGATCTCTGGCGCTGTTGCTATTATACCGGCTGGATAAATGACTCTTGCGCCCGACGCAAATCTAAAATGGGTTGGTCTGAAGTAGGTACATTACTCATAGGTGTGGTTTGTGCGTAACGTGCAATAAACCAATCAGAGCGTCATCTCAAATTCCCTTTAAAAGCAGGCGTGCTTGTTCCATGGCGGATTGCTATTATAATGGCAGATTTGCCAGGCGCACGTAAGGAGCGGTTCACAACTGAGTAGACCGATGTTCTCGTCAGGGCCGTAAAAGACAGAGAAGTGGCATTGTATGGGCATGGGAGAAACCCAACCAAATTAACTTAGATTAAACAGGCATGGGAGGAGATTGCCACAATTGTTTCCACGGTTGGCATCCCCAGGACAAGCGCTACAACGACGTCAGAAGACCGGGGAAGTCCAAGCTTGCTGGCAACAATCGGACACGCCATATAACTGGAGGTGGATCTGCCTCTACTCAGGACCTGACGCCAGCAGAGGACATCGCTGCATCCACCCTCACGGCTGAAAGCGTTGAGGGATTTGGGGGCTTGGAAATTGGCACCCAACCCGATACACTAGCTGTCCAACCCAAGGTACACATACAAATCAAGTTCACATACATAGAGATTTTTAATGAAAATCTTTTTAATCATTATCAACATGAATAGGGTGGGAAATTAGCACCCGCCACCAGCCAGTACTTTTTCAAAGTGGCGGGTGACTTTGCCTTGTATACCAGCCACAGTGGCAGGTGGATTGAAAAACATATTTTTATTTGTTACTACTTAAAACATTCCTTGTAACGGATTGAAAGCAACAATAATGCACCTTTGTTGATTGGTTTTCAGCGCTAGTCCGTGAGTCACGGCGCTGAACGGACCGCGACACATAGCTGAGCTGAGGTACAGACGAAAGGAAAATTATTGGTTAAAAAAATGTAGCGACATATTCCCGGTGTTAAGAGGCCCGTCGCAGAGTCAGCAGTAGCTATGAACTTACAAACTGTTGACGGCGAAGTAAAGAAAAAGAGAAGGTACTTTTCGAACAAGTGGTACATTGATGACGAAGGGAAAACGAGGGAATGGTTAGTCTACCTTTCCGACAACCAGTCCACAACTACTAACACAACAACTAACCCTAAATTTCGGCATACATTAAACCAAGGTCTGACAGAGGTTACTGTACCAGAGCTTCATTTAGAGGAGATATAGAGATCCCGCATAGAAAAACTACCTTTGGACAAACTGTTCTGTCTGTCAGAGAAGGTCATTTTTGGAACAGCATCCCAACAAACATTAGAGAAGGTCCAACTTACTGCACATTTAAAAAGCACCTTAACTTTTTAAAAGTTCCCAGTTATGTCATCATTTTGACTAATCTTATTGATGTAATGTAATCTGACTGAATGTGTGCTAATGTGTTTCTTGTTTGATATTGTATATTGTTATATTTTTTTGTGTTGCATTATCTTGTATGTTGTTGTCGTCTGCCTCGGAACTACAGGTGAAAATTAGCATTTATGCTATAACCTGGCTCATTTACAGTCTGTACAGAAATGTTAGATTGTTCATTAATGTGCACTGTCTCGAATAAATAAATAAGTAAATAAAATAAATAAAATAAATAAAATAAATAAAATAAATAAAATAAATAAAATTAGAGGCAATAAAAGACCACGAGTCATCCAAGTCTCATATCAAGTGATTTTTCTTTTTGACAAAATGTAAATAAAGAAATGTCACAAAGACATACTTTCCAATGTTTTAGGCTCACTCTCACTGAATCACGAGTTTATGAATACATGGTGATATTTTTGCAATGTAGTCTAACATTAGACTGAGATTACTTTACTTACCTCACTATAGACGATGCAGCTCTTCTGTCAGATGCGATCTCCTCTCCCGTGCTGCTGCTGCTGGGGCATTTGGGTTAAGTGGCATCGGCACACGCAGTTCAACATCACGTCTCCTTAAGCCCTCTAATATCTCCTCATTTATGTCATCAACACATCCATTATTCATGCAAATGTTGAGTAAAACACAACAAGCCACAAAGAATGCTGCGACTTTTTGAGGACTGTGCTGTACAGTGCCTCCTGACCTATCCAAACACCTGAAGTGCATTTTCAGTATGCCGAATGTTTGTTCAATTACACTGAGTGTTTGATTAAACAGCATGTCCCCTAACAGCCACCCATCCGGAATGGCAGAGTTTGCCAGTATAAATGAGTCGTGGCTTGAGCCAGGGTAATTCGCAAAGACGGGTGATTTTACAAGTAGCAACGCAAATGACTTGTATGTTGATAGAATGGGTTCCCTTGCGGATGATGTATATCAATGCGTTTTCTGATGGGGCACGTAGCTGCACATGGGTGCAGTCTATAGCCAAGGACACCAGGGAACCCATACTTTGCCCAAAACGCCTGCTTCGCTCTTTCCTGGCTGTCAGGTGTGACAGGACCAGACCTGATGTAACTGCATGTATAGCCGAACTTATGGCAGATTGTGAAAAGCCTTCAATGGAGCTAAGGGGGTGCTGGAACGACCCAGACGCATAGAAATGCAGTGCCGCTGTAACTTTCACTGCAACGGGGAAGGCATAGGGACTGGGTGCATCAGTCCCCGGCTCATCTGCCAGGAGATGGCAGACACCTTACGCCTACATTCCTCCTCACTGAGGGTCCTTTCCCTCCCGTGTCTAATTCTCTGTCCCAAGACGTACTCCATCTCTGTGCAATAGAAAAATTAGGAGCAAGCGCAACTTAACTGGTAAGTTGAAGAGTAAGGTTTTTAATGAACTTACATGATGGTAAAGGTGATTTCGCAGTCTTCAGAATTTTGTTTCCTGGTTCTTGACGGACAACCCACTTTTCCAGGTGTTCTTGCCACTATTGGTCAAACAGGTTAGTTTGATCCATCATTACTAAAATTAGCCTGAATCATTTGGGTAAATTTGTACACTAGATTTATACCTATTTTTTCACATCTTCATAGACACCACAATGATGTCCATCGTGTGGTAATATTTTTCCTTGTAATTATGTATGGTTTGCAAAAATGGGAACTGCTGCATCCGTGTAGATGAGAGAAGCAAAGTGTATGCGTATTGTGCACATGCTACATTATGGCCAAGCATGCGCCCTTAAAATAACATCTGAATAACATGCCACTGACTTTAGAATAGGTTTTTCCTGGTCACCTGGTTTTCTGAAACTGCAAAATAGCACCAGGGAACGTTTGCGCCGGGAACACGTCTCCTCTTTTCGCTGAACCGCCCCCAGGAGCACGAGTTCATTCCCTAATTTACTGACATGCGTCTGTGGAGAGAAAAGTCTGCTGTGTGTTGGGTGCAAAATAGGAATGATACATGCGCCGGTGTCCATTGTCAATTGAGCTGGGTGCAAGATGAGTTAAGGATTGTTTTTCAATACTGTAGACCACTGACGTTTTGGAGAAATTAGGTTTTTATCCTACTGCAGAGTCCTAACTGATGGATGAGGGAGGGCAAGATACGTATAAACTCTGCAACAAAAGAGTTCTGTTAGGCTTGTAGATGTCTCCCACTTTGACACTTCAGTTTATAATCACTCTCAAGAGAACTTTAGTCTGCCTGTGTGTGTCTCGCAGACAAAATAGAAGCCTTTTTGCCAAAAGGTCTTAATGAAGACTTTGATTTGTTCTCTAACACCTTACATTTGTCTATTGTTTATATGGACTGGTTATCAGGCTCTACAATTTTATTATAGAACTTTTGAGATTAGATAGAGGCACATGTGTACACTACAGGATACATACCTTGTGTGGTACTACTGGGGGGGGAAGTACTGTACAGAGGTTCCTTTTTTACCGGATTGTTTCATACTTCTATATAGCTGATGTGCTTTAGTTCTCTATTACGCAGTTTTTCCTGTGCCGAAACAAAATATTGTAGGCTGGTGATAAATTGAGTCAAAGGACGTTTGTTGGACTATGGACTTGTTTTCCTGCCTCTGTCTCTCTAACACTAACACACACACACACACACGCATACCCGTCGCTATGGGCGGGCCATAGGGGGCCGGGCCCGCCCCCAAAAATGCTTGTGCCCCCCCACTTGAGGCACAGATCTCTTAAAAAAATTACTTTAATTTTATATTATCATAGTTGCTAATTTTGTGTTGCATTAATGTTGCATTCTTTATCATTAAAACATTATAAATATAAATAAACAATGGTGTGATTTTTGTTTGATTGATGGGAATCTACACTGCAACAGCCTATCACGGCCTTACTAAAAGAAAGTTAGGCTACGACGTACGTAGCATACGTCAGTGTAGCTGCTCAACAGTTACCGCACATTTTGAAAGCTGGATGAGTTTGCCCCCGGCTTACTCGCTTCAGTTCCTCATGGTAAGTGGTTGAAAAGCCCACCAACATTCTCCTCTGCCAAACTGGATACGACACCGAACGCCTCCTGATGTTGTCGTTGGAGAAGGAGTCCCTGGACGACAGTCTGAGCCTGATGCTAGTAGCTCCCGTGGAGCCCGAACCTGGCCTGGCAGGACCTGCAGGTCAAGTGCAACTGCGACTGGGGCAGCATTTGGGCCACAACTAACTGTTGAATCAGGGGTGTGACGGAGAAACCCGAACAGGTTGTGTTGAGGAAATATCCAGTCAAAATGTTTGGTAATAAAAAAACGTAGCTGTAGCTGGTATTTGAACAGGGACTGGCTTGCGTAGGCTACTCGGTGGAAAAGGACTGCGCATTTTGTTATGCCTGCAGGAAATTCACATCTGTATCATCGGACGCGACCTTCTTCATTAAGGGGTTTAAGATTTACAGACAAGGGCTTAAATAAGCATGCAGCTTCAAATGACAGGAGGGACTGGAGAAAGGACATGCTGCCTCCACTCAAAGTACGGGGAGGTTCGAGTCTCTGTGTGTGTGTGTGTGTGTGTGTGTGTGTGTGTGTGGGCGCGTGGTACGTACGTGCGGCGCCGTGTGTGCGCGTGGGTCGTGTCTCATGGCACATGCATAGCAATGCATATCCTTCTATTGACTGCTTTAAAATGCAATGTTTGAGAGATGCTTCTGGTGTTACATCTAATATGTTGTATAGTCAAGTGTTTTATGGATATTCATAACATTGCTTCTATGTAATGTGTTGTAGGCTATATAGGCTACCTGGTCATATTGCTGTTGGTTATGTTTAACATGATGATTACGTGCGAATAGTATAACAAGAGTATATGATTATTATACATATACGTACTGTACGCCAATAATAATTGTGCCCCCCCATGTATTTCATGTGCCCCCCTTAAGACTGAGGTCTAGCAACGGGTCTGCACACACGCACACACACAGTGCTCTCCATTCCCTTTCTCACACACCTGAGAAAGTCCTCTTACCTACACACCTCAATATCTTGTATTTTCTCTGTTACTCGCCTTGTCCTAATGAATTCCGTTTGACACTTTACTTGTAAAACAATTCTGCCAAAGCAATATAGCTCTTTGCAACAGTTATTATATTCACCCATGTAACAAGATAACTTGCGTGTCTGGTCTGTGTGTGTCGTGGTTGTTCATTTTCCCTCTGGCTGTAACATTTATCTGCCAGTATAATATGTTGTTTTCTCCACCTGCAGCTAAGTTTTAGTATGAGTCAGCCTCTCGTCCTCTCTGTTTTTCTTTGCAGCAGCAGCTGGCTGCAGAGTAGGTACTTTTTTTTTTTTTTAAGATTCAGCCTGACGATTCTCTGTGGTTACCATGGACACCAGCAGAATCAAGGAGGGTAAGAACCTTGCTGGTGTGTTCTGCACACCTTTAACAGTGTTGGCCTTTCACCTCGACAACGTGTTATATCCACTGTTAAACGCCAGGTCACTGAGAAAAAGTTAGAGGACTTTCCATCAAAAAGTATAGCTTTTAAAGTATGTACGTTATACAAGAAAATGTCTTTCCTGGGAGAAACAAAATCGGATTGCAGTCATATCCATCTATTTATCCCAACCCAATTGCCCGACAGGAACAATCCTTGCAAAAATCCCCAAATGCAAAATGCTGGATTACCTTCAACAATGAACTATCTAGACATCTCAATTTATGTAATATTTGTGCAGGGCAATTACAGTATGGTTAAGGTAAGAGAAAGATTGTGGTGATGGCGAATAAACAATAGTTAAAGGTGCCTTGCCACTGTTCTTGTAAACAAACAAAAGTTATCTTTACATTCAGTGTTTCCCTTGTGTGTATACTTAAGTGCTAACAAACATGTTGCGTGCATTTCCTTTCCATAAAACGTTTGCAAAGTTTTTGTCTTTTTAGAACAATATTAAAACGTGAATTTAGTGGTGAAAAAGCAGATGGAAATTATAAAAAAGCAATCGATTCTATAATCTAGATTGGGAGTTTGCCGTAGTAGCAGCAGCAGCAAACAACTGGAAACTTTTTACAATTTCCATCTGCTTTTTCACCACTAAATTCACTTCTGAGGCTTTTTTATGCGATAAATTAACTGTGTAGAGTTTGAATATGGGCAGTTTTACAAACGTTGATGGCCAACTGCACATTTTCTCCGATGTTGTCAGAAGCTTCAGTCTGACGGGACAGCCAACTGGTGGCGGCCGGGATCGCTTACAGACACCGCTGTCAGCTGGAAGTCTGAAAAAGTACACGGGCTGTACAAAAGGCCGTCAATCAGGAGTGATTGTTGTGAGTAGCCTCCATGTTGGAGAATAGCGCGGACACGCACCTCACACCGCGCACACCACCCGGAGAAAAAAGTGAGAGAAAGAAAAAAGGAGAGGTCGCAGATCGGACGATTACGATCCGGTTGAGATTATGTGTGTGTGTGTGCGTCCTCGAGATCTGACCACACACAAACACACGTAGCAGAGCTATCCACACCCATGTATCTACTGTTGCTTAATTAAATAAAACATCAAAAGAGAGAAGTTGTCTGAGTCGTGTTTTAAACAGACACACCTGGGGCGAAGTTGGGAACCAGAATCAGCTTTAAATACAGTCCTAATCTAGTCCTCACTAACACGGGCCCAGTTATAGTAACTACATGAAAACGTCACTGTTGTTGCATGAAATGTTGTTTGTGTTTAGCCTACATCATCATTTTCTATCATGTGAAATAAGAGGCCAAGCCAGCCTGGTTGTGAAGCTGCAGACAGATGCTCCCCAACAGTCAGCTCCCCCTGTTGTTCATAAGGTGCCTCTGCACCCCTTTCGTTTCAGACCCTCCTACCAGCCTTTGGGCCATGCCTCCTCATGTACATTGACATGTGTCAAGTCCAAACGAAAAGGCAATGTTAAATTGAAATTCAAAAGCCAAATATTAAATCCAAATGAAAATCCAATGTTAAATTGAAATTCAAAAGTCAAATATTAAATGAAAATTAAAAGCCAATGTTAAATTGAAATTCAAAAGCCAAATATTAAATGAAAATTAAAAGCCAATGTTAAATTGAAATTCAAAAGCCAAATATTAAATGAAAATGAAAAGCCAATGATGAATTGAAATTCAAAAGCCAAATTTTAAATTCAAAAGCCAAAGCAAAAAATAAAAATAAATAATATTTTTTATTTCATCTCGCTTTGTTTTTTTTCTTTGAACTTTCAATTTCTCTTTGGACTTTCAATTTCAATTATGAATAAATATTTCCTCCATATCGATGACACTTTCAATTGCAACAGCTTCTTTCCAGAATCCATTTTGCCGACTCTCGGTGTAGTCGCTGACGCTGAATGATTGGCTTGTGAACAGGGCAGCTGCTTTGTCTTGCTCTGATAGGCTACTCTGCGGCTAGCAGTAGCCAATCAACAAACGCATTGTGAGTTGTAAGTGGTTCTCTTTTCTAAAACGAAATGCCTCGCAATCTTTGGGTGCACTCACCCAATTGCATTGCAATCCATCCCGCTCCCGCTGATTTCTATGCTCTATTACGTCCCTATCACGTTACCAACAGTGAAATTGACTCCCGTACCGTGAAAAAAATTGTCACCCTCTAATTTGATAGTAAAAGATGCTAAGACATAAGCTTATAGGCAAAGGGGACAAGTAAAAGTCAGGTGACTGGGATCAGTGGGAAAGTCTGAGGTCATCTGGTGGATGGATGGAGAATGGCAACTCTGGAGAGTTCCTTAAAATGCATTAAGCATGTGATCTAAACGTCCACTGACACTTCTGCTGCACTAAAGAGACTTGAAATTGCAGCAACTGAGAACATCAGATCTGTGTGGAGCGACGAGGAGACTGTAAAATAATACATGAAAGAAACATAAAAGCCATATATCCATCATTCCTCATCTTTTGGAAACAAATGACAGGTTTTCTAGAAAATTCATTTAAAATGTGTTTTTTGGATGAAAACTTGACTAACGTCAATCAATTTCCATTTGTCACATGAAATCGTACAAGGTACAATTCCAATAAAATGTTATCCCATCAGCTCCTTCAACTTGTGCATGGTTCAGGCAGAATGAGGCACCAAGACAGGCACACAGAAAAAGAATAACACGTTTGAATGTCGCTGACACTCCAGGATCCAGTCGAGTCTCGGTGAAAGGACACCACAGCTCCCAACCCCCCAATGAAAACCGTCGCAGGTAGGGAGGCACAGAGAACAGCCCCACTAGATGACTCTCTCTGTTCAACAAAGGGTTGAAAGCACACAGAATTGCCATTCCTTGAGCCATTTTCTTTAAACTAAGGGGGCTTTCACACCTGCATCATATAGTTTGGTTGAATCGTACTAGAGTTTGTTCTCACCTTGTGCGGTTCGTTTGAGCTGGTTGTGAATGCGGCAGTCGCACTCAGGTGTGCACCAAAAGCGGACCAAAGAAGTGTACCGAGACCTGCTTGAAGAGGTGGTCCGCTTTCAATTGAACTCTGAAGTGGTTAGTTTGTGGTGAGAACATGATTCGTACCACACCAACTGTGTAATGGCTTTGAGACTCAGCCCTTTACCATCATGGCTCAACGCAGACCTGCTTTACCGTGTGGTCTCACTTCTGATCCCTGTCTTTATCTTCAATGTACAGCAATTTACCTTGGGCAAAGACATGAGGACAGCACAGGGTAAAAGTACATAATGGTGCATTGGACAACAGTGCAAGACATACTATTGAGTCTGAGCTAAATGGTTCCTGTAGTCAGGTGTACTTTGCAATCTGCAACTGTAGGAGCTTGCAATGTGTCTGCGATCAAGCTGGCCGTCACTCTCATTTCTGTGGTCAAACCAGACGTAGTAAGGTTGCTCACGAAACAATGTCTGAAAAATTATTTAAATTAAAAAAGCTGGTTTGACCATGGAGATGGAAGAAAAAAAATTCACTAGTCCAGACTGATGTCATGAGGTGGCGTATGTATGACACGCCAATTGGTATGCCGTTATTGGCGTGTTATGAAGATGCACACTCGCTTTTCAGCGTGTTTATCAACGCTGTTTGGCCTCCATTGACATACATTACCTTGTGTTTGCGTGTGAATTCACGCCACACAGGACTTTCACCCAGGAGAGCGGGAATCGCGTCCCGGAGATCGCGTCCCACGTGTGATGTTTTCTTCATTTTCCACGTGTTGTTTCCTTACCACGTTTTTCTTTTCCTAAATCCAACCCAGTTTTTCTGGTGTGACGTTAAAACCAACCATAGCCTCGCGATAACACGCCATACACGCTTAAAGTGGCGTGTATGTTTACGCTAATACAGCAGACTGCCGTCTGCTGTATACAGCGTAGATATACACGCAGATGCTCAAAATGCGTACAGATAACAAAGTGGCGTGTATGTTTATCTAAAGTCATGATATCACGTTGATTAGTCTAGTTACTTTCTTGCTCCCGCCCCAGACACATCTGACCAATAAAAAGAGTGGACGTTCTTGCGTGGTTTGTAATGACGCATTTTGGTACGCTTGGATTTTTCAAGGTGTGAAATGAATCCGAACCAAGGGGAAATCACTCCCAAGTTTACAAACTCATCAACTGATTTGAACCAAAGTAAACGAACTATAGGTGTGAAAACGCTCTAAAAGTTTTTTCAACAGAGAGTGCTATCTAATGGGCTCAGGAAATAAAGAAAATGGTTCCTGAAGCTTCATTAGGCTTTGTTTGGCCATCACTACTGCTATGGTGAAAGCAATTTTGACCTTTATCAATAAAATAAGGATGCAACCATGATGAT
This sequence comes from Perca fluviatilis, assembly GCF_010015445.1. Taxonomy (NCBI): domain Eukaryota; kingdom Metazoa; phylum Chordata; class Actinopteri; order Perciformes; family Percidae; genus Perca; species Perca fluviatilis. The sequence continues at coordinate 10,987,940 of NC_053121.1, read as the reverse complement.
AACTGTTTTTATTACAGTGCACGTGAAAAAAGGAAAATAGGCAGAGTTACTGGTTCAACAAAAATTGCATCCGCTTGCTACATAATTACTACATATTACTACAGCACCAAAGCTTTACTTTTTGATTGGCTACATGATGCATTGATACTCAACGTTGGCATTGGACGTTAATGGTAAGGTGTGTAATTGTCGTGAATGGATGTGATTTCCAGGGATAATAGCTGTTTTGTCTTCAATTATTATTTTGAAATCATTTTATTCTTATATTCTATTCTTTTTCCTTTTCACTATCTAAAACCTCTTTCAGCATGTGGAACTGCACTGGAAACAAAGAGTATTATCTCGCTCTATTGGAGGTCTACTAGGTCCCCGAAATGCTTCAATTTGCTCTACTCAATTTGCACAGGAGAAGCCCTGTGGAGAAAAGTTATTTCTGCAGCCTGCATCTGCAATCTTATTCTTTCGTTTAGCAGCCAGAGCTCCAGACCAGAGGTGAGGATTGGAATGAAGATTGATGATTCAACTGAGGGTTTGGCTTTGAGACTCAGCCCTTCACCATCATGGCTCAACGCAGACCTGCTTTACCGTGTGGTCTCACTTCTGATCCCTGTCTTTATCCTCAATGTACAGCAATTTACCTTGGGCAAAGACATGAGGACAGCACAGGGTAAAAGTACATACTGGTGCATTGGACAGCAACAGTGCAAGACATACTATTGAGAGCTACAAGTATAAACATCATGTGTCCGATCAATGCATCGTACAGAAATATAATTTGAAGACATTTTAAAGGAGACAGGCGAGAGGAGAAGCTGTGGTGATGAATTTGGGCTATGCCTATGTTTAACTAACCACAAGCACACCCCAGGAAGCGTTAAATAATTCTGAAAGCTGAACATCACAAGGTCATTGGATGGGTGGAAGTCGGCGGCTGTAACAGACAGACACATCAGTGAGCCCAAAGAGACGAGTCTCGGGATGACGGGAGTGTCCCATCTTTATAAGGCACAATCAAGTCCCCTATAAGCCCCTGTAGAAAAGGACAGTGGCATGAGAGAGAGGGAGAAGAAAGAAAAGGAGACTGGAGAGGAAGCCTGGCCTCTATTAGCGTATCACAGCTATCTTGGTATCAACATATACGTTGGCCGAGAATAAATTAAAGAAATGCCAAATATATGCTTGGGGTAATTTAGAAACAATTGTCACTATCATCATACAGTTTTCGGATAACAAATATTAAGGGATCCTTACATATTCTCTATATTATTTAAACTCTAGATGTCTGCTTCAAAAATTTTCTTTATTATTTTGTTGCTCTTTGATACTTTATTGAGTGAAGGTGTATCTTTGTTATGTATTTGAAGCTGTGTACAGTAAACAAAATAGGGTCAAAATTATTGTCAGTTGATTACTCATCATGTGTGAAAGGAATTGAATGTGTACAAATCATTTTCAAACTTTGGCACCTCCCACTAGTAGTAATAACAAGATTGGGTGTTTTCAGCCATGTGAGGCAATAAAGACCTTTGCACACCAAGTATTTTTCGTTTGAAATTGTTGCATGTTTGGAAAATACATACGGCGTTGTGTTGTGTCGTGTCAATCACGTTTACACACCAACTCCAAAACTTTAATCCGTCATCCATCAATTTTTTTTGCGTCAAAAGCCTTTGGAGAGTTGTTTGACCAAACAGCACCACCGTGCACGCAAACGTCATCATTCAAATTGGCATCTGATAAGCTGATTCACGTTTTTGGCTGCAACAAAAGTTTAGAATACAGAGATGCGGAACTTAAAGATCGACTGTGGCAGGTGATTGCTCAACAGCTTGGAACCGGGGATGGTACTGATCCAAAGTGGTAGACTGACCAACCAATTAACTTGTCTAGAGCCCCAAAACTAGCATAGCTATTAAAAATAAAATAAAAAAACACTGTTGCAGACAGCATTGCACATCACTCCCCTCTCCCTCCATGGATACGATCTATGGACACTGAAATGAATGGGCTAAACGCAACACATAGACTTCAACAAGTTTCACCTAGATTGTCTAGTTTTTCACCAAGCATAAGCTCCTGCCATTAAATGAATTTAATAAATGCCGTAATGTCATAAAAATTCTACCCAGAGGCTTTAACTTGCTGCTGGTTTTGATGAATTCCTTTGATGACAGATCAATATGATTCATATGAACGGCTTGACACATTTCAACTGAACAGGATGCAACTCTACACATAAACAAAATTGGCCGGACTGCCTAGCCAGCAAATATGTGCCTATCAGAGCTGTCAGCTTGTATTATCTCAGCACTTTTTGATGTCAAACCATTCATTATTTGTTGCTCAAGGGTCACTGCGTTCTGATGACAAGGTCAATATCCTGAACCTGAGGAGAGTATTGAGACGGGAGCTGGTTTATGTCTCAGCAAGTGTGACTGTGTGTGTTTCCATTCATTACTCTCCAAGACATGAGCACTACAAGTTGATCATACTGATAGGAAGTCAAATATCCTGAACATGTAGGACAGGAAGGAAGAGAGACCATATTTGACTGTAAAACTGTATTAACTATGGTTTTTATCTTCACATAGAGTAGTTTATATGAAAAGGTGTAGAACTTGCAAGTATATAACAGTGTTAGAGATCTATCTGGGAAAAGACCCTTATTGATTTCAGACTCATCATTTTATACTGACACAAAATATTCTGCATCTAGTTAATTTCATGTGTTTGATTGTTCGTATCAATTTTACAGTATTAAGGGGAGAAATATGGAAAGATGGCTGGAGGGAACTTTAACTGATAATTTCTTGTCAGTAAATGATTTGAATATCCTCCACTGCGTCAGTGATCCTTGTCATAGACTCTGTGTGGAACAGCATTCTTCCAAAAGATAATGAGGATGCTGGTGGAGAGCCCTGTTTACCATGTCGCCCCAAAATCTCCCATAGATTTCCAATGGGGCAGATATCTGGTGACTTGCAATTATTGTGGTTTCCTTTACTTTGTCCAAATTAGTTTGAGTAGTTGTGTACACTTCAACAAAATCTCAGTGGAATAGGTTCTGGCTAAAAAATAAATAAATCAATAACATTGCAATAAAAGGAGTGACTAGAATCACAACTTACTTTAATTTTATTAACTACATTTCAACCAATTACAGGTCTTCATCAGGCAAATACCTGTGGGAAGAAATTAGGGATATATATATAGAAAAATGCTCTCCTAACGTGCTGCTTTCCCTATGTGGGCTGTGGCATAAGAGGAAAATACTGTATAAATGTAATATGGATTAGAGAATGCCTGAGAAAACCAACATGCCACGTCTACTGTTCTGTCTTTTGTGTCATTTGTCTGTTGTTAAAGCTAGAGTGCGGAACTTTTACATTTAAGGCCAGGACACATCAGGCCGATTATCGGCCGTGGGACAGTCTGGCGAGGTCAGTGACTCAAATCTGTTCGGTGTGTCCCGTGCCGTCGTCCGTCTGGGGGGCTGTCGGTGTTCATTTTGGCCGACCTGACATGTTCTGTCGGCGGCAGGGAAGTCGGGACTCACCCGGAAATGGCGAGCGGAATGAGGTGACTACAGTCTCTCAAAATCTGAAGAAAATCTTTTAAACTGACCTTTGTTGAGCTTAAATGAAGACAGATTCAGCAACTGCATTCAGCAACTTAAAATATTTTCAGAAACACGTTTCAGTGAACTATTTTAGTACAATATGAGATAGTATTCTGAACGGCCGCCATGACAGTCTGGCTCTGAATTTCCGGAAAAAACAAACCCATGTGACGCGTTCGTCCAATCAGCTGCCGGTTTTCATTTCTTGGGCAACATTACACATTAGCGCCGCCTGCTGTTATAGAGATGTATTACGTTTCGTCTCCTCTCGTCTTTTTGGTCTGTTCTGTGGCAGTTTTTTTGGACCTCGGGGACGCGACTGATCATATCGACGGGGTTTTCTGTCAACGGTCGGCCGTCGGCTATATGTGTCCACACCATTAAACGCACGACCGTTACATTCAAGCCCTTGCTAAACAAGTTCACACAATGCTGTTTAAGCCTCATTACAGCCAGGGACAGCTGCTTGTATTTCTCAGTATACCAGAGTTGTGTTGTCTGGTGTTGGTGGCGACATTCCGATGCAGATACAGCTTTAATTCATTAACTCCACACCAACTGATTGCCGAATGAAGCCTCATGAAGCTTCGTGAACCATTTGTGATTTATTTTCTAAGACCCCTAGATGACACTCTTGGTTTAAAGAAAAAGGCTCAAGGAATGGCAATTCAGTGTGCTTTCAACTCTTTGTTGAACAGTATGCGCCATCTAGTGGGCTCAGAAAATAAAGACAATTAGGCTTCATGAGGCATTCATTTGGACATCACTACTGTCAACCAACCTTGCTCACTCACTTACAGCTTTTCAAAGCGTAGCTGCTTATTCTGGCTCTCTGATCGGTTACATGGTGTGTCAGTCTACCTGTATTACCCAATAACTTGACAGGCAGGAAGAGGGGAGAGACTACAGCGACGCGGCATTAGTATGAATCCCACTGCTTTGCTTAAGCACGTCAAAAGTGTTTACTCTCACTGCCAGAGGGGGGAGACAAAAGTTCCCCAGTCCAACTTTAATTAGTGTGAACTCACCTCTGTGGAATGTCAATTATGTGCAAGTTGGATTCCTGTGGTGGTCATCATGATGCAAAACATCTCTTTTCATGCTCTAGGGATTAGGTAAGAAGCTGAAAAAATGTGATTCTATGATATATTAAATGCTTTCTCACGCTGCTGGTATGACATGCTGGATAAGATACACTGTTGTACTGGTTGTAAATTTCACTACACAGCATCAAGAGTTGGTTGGGCTTGATGTGCAGAGACAGCTTGTATCAAACCCTAAAACTGTCCCAAAATGGTATGAGACTGTAATCCATGGAAGACAATAGGATAGGGGAGGGGACTAACCCCTTGTTTCCACCAACTGCGGAACGGCTGCGGATCGGCTCCACTTCGTGTCGGCTCCGTGCTCCGCCGTCCTTCAATACCCACCAGGTCCGGATTTGTTGAGGAACGGCTGTGGCCATGACTGACAGCTGAAGTCACGAGCACCCACGAGATCTCGCGATTTCACGTATGATCGTTGTTCGACTTCCTGTCCCGGAAAATCTGCCCTATGCTGAATTGCTGCGGAGCTCTCCGGCATCCGGCAAAAATAGAAGCTCTGTGTATCTGCTCTGGAGGGCTACAGATTGCCAGAGCTGGGACTGAGTCGGAACGCAGCCGTTCCGAAGTCAGTGGAAATACACACATTGACTTTAATGGAAACCTAATGACTCCGCCGCTGTTCCGGAGCGGATCCGCAGCCGTTCTGCAGTTGGTGGAAATTGAGGGTAACAAACCAACTCCAAAACACACCACAAACCAGAAATAGTGAAAGGTTGGGCTAGGGCAGGGTTCTGCAACCTGCGGCTCCGAAGCCCAATGCAGCTCATTTGCCCCTCTCCAGTGGCTCCCTTTGCTTTGATAAAAAATTATATGTAAATGAATTATGGTTACTTTTTTAAGATTTTAGTTTTCATTTATCATTGTTGTAGGCCAAAATCTTTGTTACATTCTCCATTTAGTTTACATAACATTTCAGTCAACTAAAAAGTGCATCACAGCATATTTTTCTAATTTCGGTCGTGCTTTACATTTCTGTGTTTTGCTGAATGACAATAAAAGGAGTCTTGAATCTCGAAATTTTGCCGAACCTCAATAGTGGTCTTGAGATTCCATAGGCTAGCTAGCTATGGATTACAAATCCCAAAAAAAGTAATGTTGAAAGACATTTCCAGAACAAGCTTACTGCATTTGCTAAAAAGTATCTGGCTGGGGATGAGAAAAAGCAACCCCAATCAGTAAAAAACCTATATGCCTCAGAAACATTGATGAAAACCAAAAACTCCCAATGTCTCAGAAAGAAACACTCTTCAGCTTTCCAATCAAAGAGATTATGAGGACATACACAGAAAACCGTGAAGGAGATGATGCATGCTCTGGTTTATTGGGGTATTATGTTTACTCAGTAAACATAATACAAATTTTTTGCCACATGGCAACACAGTAATACAACAGATACCTTATTTATTGATAGTGATTGATTTCAATATCGATCGATCCAACACCAAAGATTCTTTTGTACCTTAAAATAATGTTTCCAAAATCATTTCAGTGGTTCATCAACTCGTTCAAATGAGACATAAGAATAATAGTAATGATGACTTACCAGCAATTGGGAAGAAACAGAATGACCTTCTGGCTTCACCCATTACAACATCAGAAATAGAGAAAGCAGTAACTAGATTAAAAGCGAACAAATATCCGGGTAGTGACGGCCTACCACCTGAATGGTACAAAACATTCAGGGAACAACTTATGCAAGTACTTGAGTCATCTTTTAATTATACACTTGATCATGGCAAACTCCCACCATACTGGAAGGAAGCAGTAATAACAGTGATTCCTAAGGGGAACAACAAGAAGACCTGCTCAGTTTACAGGCCGATATCTATACTCAATGCAGATTATAAAATATACATCTCAATTATTAGCAAGAGATTTGAGAAATTTATGAGTGACATCATAGATGAGGACCAAACAGGCTTTATTAAGGGGCGCCAAACCCATGATAATATAAGAGGAACCCTACATATAATTGATCATGTTAGGCATAGCAATACCAGTGCAGCCTTAATAAGTGTTGATGCTGAAAAGGCATTTTACTGCGTTAATTGGGCATTTCTTTACCAGGCACTTAAGAAATTTGGATTGAATAAGAAGGCTGATCAATGCATTAAGACACTTTATCAAAAGCCGACTGCAAGGATAAAAATGAAAGGTAGTCTAACTGAGAGTATACAGTTAGAAAGATCTACCAGACAGGGTTGCTGCTTTCACCAACTTTGTTTGCAATTTTTATAGAACCCCTGGCGCAAACAATTAGGCAGAATACAGATCTGAAAGGGATAAGGGTTGGGAATGAAGATCACATCATTGGCCTTTTTGCTGATGATGTGATCTACTATTTAGAAGACCCAGACACATGTCGTCCCATATTAATTAATCAATGCTTGGGGTCAAAAATGACCCCAAGCATTTTCTATGGAATTTCAAAGGTTAACCCTAGGAGCCTTTGGTTTTTATCAACTGTGACTGCCAGGTATACATTTACTGTTGATCCACACATCTAATGGCAGCAGTCTCACCACCCTGAAGGTTATTTTTACTAAATGTTAACATTATTTTTAACACTCTCTAACAATTACTGATCTGATCACTGCTACTAACAGTGCATTAGTGTATTCTTATTTGAAACAGTGCTTACCAAAATCCCTTCATGTTTACTTTACTTTACCTTAATTCCCTTACCATGAGTTAAGTTATACAAATACTTTGAAGTTTAAGTTGGAAGTATTGTTAAGTAGTAAGTAGTTTTTTCAAGAGGCAGTGATGTGGTTAGTTATATAATTTCTAACTGGTAACCAACATGTCAGAAAGGTCTGTTGGCACTTTGACATTTCCAGTTGAAAATTAATTTCAGTGCTCAACATTGTGTCAGTCAGTTAAAATGTATCACGATGACAGTCAGCCTTGATGAAACTAAATATTGGTGTGTTTACATTTCCTGTCAGTAGCTGGGATGCAACCATAGACTGTAAATATTATGGCTGCAACTTATGGTTATTTTAATCAATTAAATGTTTAGTCTATGGAATGTAACAAAAGTTACAAGCTATAAAGACAAGCACGTTTTGCAAGATTTCATGCGCTTTCAGTAGAGCAAATATGATTTCAAAATTATTTATTATTTTTATTAGTGGCTCTAAACCTGCTAGCATTTACAGCATTTCTCAGTAGTTCGTGAAATGGTCACATTATTTAATCTATAGATTCATGTACAAGGACACGTTTTTCTAATTTTTTTGTGTTGGTGAGGACGATTTTTAAACTAATGAATTTCAATGGGAAGCATATTTCGTGATCACAGCACGATTACAGTAGTGAGTAGTATTAAATGCCGAAAATCCAAGTAAGGAGGTTGGTTGGGGTGGTGGATGGGTCGAACAACACTGGACTTTCACCCCGGAGACCGGGGTTCACGTCCCGGCATAAACCCCAACCATCCCGTTGTTTTGGCACGTCGGCATCCCAGAGACCGGGGATTGCGTCCCGGCGTGTGGCGTGTCCTTTCACCGTGCTTCTTTTCCTAAACCCAACCGTCCCGTTGTTGTGGCGCATCAGCGTCCCGTTGTTGTGGCGCATCAGCGTCCCATTGTTGTGGGGCGTCGGCGTGGTGTGTCTTTTCCCCGTGCTTCCTTTCCAAAACCCAACCTCCGTATAGATGCTTCCCATTATATGCTGACCACACGAATAAATGACATCCTCAGCAACGAGATAATCTTGTCCGTGTACACGAATCAATAGATTAAAAATAACGTGACCATTTCACGAACTGCTGTGAGACCGTGCTGCCCTTAGACATGCACACTATGTGAATATACTCTTGAGCACAATTTTGAGTTGTATGTGTGTGTGTCTGTCTGTGTGTGTGTGTGTGTGTGTGTGTGTATGATATTGTAATGTTAAGTACTAAGTAGTTTTTTGACTTAAGATAGAAATTTATTAAGTTTACTGCATAAAACGCATTCATTCTAATTGGGGTCATTTTTGACCCCACTCATGGAAGAGTGTAGGTATTGGTAGGTCATGCATCTAAGGGTTAAAGTGGATACATCCATCAGAAATTATGTAGAGAGGTGGAATGTCCTTTTCTTTCTTTCTTTCCGAATAGAGACTATAAAAATGAATATCCTTCCTCGACTCCTCTACCTGTTTCTGTCACTGCCCATTGAGATACCTGAGAAACAATTTAGAACATGGGATAACGTTATCTCAAGGTTTATATGGAGTGGTCAAAGGCCAAGAATCAAGTAAGAAACTTTACAGCTTGGAAAACAAAGGAGGTATGGCACTGCCAAGTCTTAAGGAATATTTTTATGCAGCCCAAATTAGACCTGTAGTCTGCTGGTGTGCTAAGGATTACGAGACGAAATGGAAAAACCTAGAACAGTATGTACAAGGTTGGGAAATTCAAAGTCTATTTGGGGATGAAGGGGAAGCTAAGGATTTATTTAAACAGACAGATGCTATCACCCAGTTTTCACTAAAATTGTGGTACAGCATAGTACGAAAATATAAATTAGAGGCAGATCTCCCTTTACTTAGATGGATAGCTTTTGACAGACACTTCACCCCAAATACTCTTGACCAGAGATTCCAACAATGGATAACGAATGGAATAACAGCACTGTGTACAGTAACAAAGGATGGGAATTTCATGAGTTTTCAAGAGATAAAACAAAACTTAGAAAAAACAGGATCATTTCAGATACTTGCAATTAAGGGATTTTTATGTGAAGGAAGCAAAACCTAAAGTAAACTTGGAAAAAAATGGTATAATTAGAACTAATAATAGGAATATACAAGTTAAGGAAGTACAGAGTAATACACATTATATCTACATTATACCAGCAACTGATGGAGAGGAAAGGAAATACAACATCATATGTCAAGCAAAAGTGGGAAAAAGAGCTAGGAATGAATATTTCTGGGGAAGACTGGTTGCATATATGGAATACACAACAATCTACCACATCGTCGCGTATATGGAGGGAATTCTGTTGGAAAAATTTAATAGGATTTTTCATTATTCCTAAAAATGAAGAGCAAATTTCTGTCAGTGCCCCAACCATGATGGAGACAATGCGGAGCGGTAAATGTAAACCATTCGCATGTCTTTTGGCTCTGCCCTGTCATTAATCAGTTTTGGGAGGATGTTCACTTGGTTATTGTTAAAATCCTGGGTTATGATATACCTATGTCATGTAAAGTGCTGTATTTTGGTAATATGGAAGGAAACATTGTGTCAAGAGAAGACCTTTACCTGTTTAAAATTCTGTTAGCAACTTGTAAAAAGGCCATTACAAAAAGATGGTACAAACCGGACCCACCAACATGAGATGAATGGCTGAAACTAGTGACTGAAATAAGTGTAATGGAATGGTTGACTCATAAGTTCAAGAGGATCAATGTGCAAATAAATTGGGAAAATGGACTGTATTTACATGTCAGCGACAGGCCCCCAGCCAGCTAGCAGCCAGCCACATTCATTACAGCAATCCAAATCTGGTCAGCACTTAACTCCCGTGCTAAGGAAACTAACGGCAATTTACTGAACCGTCGGGAAACAGACTCAGGCACCCGAGTCAGAACAGCGGCCATTTGTAACGTTACACCTCCTTTGGAAGGGGTATGTCGCGATTCTGCCTTCTCACTCCGCGACACTTGTTCGTGGATCTGAGTATTGCGATTTTGGTTTCAGATCGCATATTGTTACAGCCCTACCCCCTAAGTCCACAGGAGTTTAAAATTCCAACAAAAGAAAGTGGAAGGGAACGGACATCAGCGAAAAGACATGCATCCGGCGGAATTTCCTGCGGCACCGGAGCAATGGAATATCAAGGATATATACTAGGACCATGTATACAGGAGGAAAGACAGCCCTAATAGTGGAGTAGATGAGGAGGTACAGAATATCGCTTCTAGACCTGTGTGAAACCAGACAGCTTCATATTCTACTCAGGGCACCCAGAAGACTGCACCGCATACAAAGGAGTAGGGCTCATGCAAGAACCACAGATCAATATAATATATATATGATTTGATACAGATTTGTACACTTTCAGGTTTCAGCTATACACAGATGGACACACAAAGAAGAGTAAGTGCATTATTTTTTAAATATTCACTTTAATCAACAGAAGATGAGTTGGGATGATAAAGGAAGTGCCACATCAGCAGTTAGTGTTTTCACTCGGAAACATTAACAGTGGGTCACTGCTTACTGATGAAAAGCCAAACTGTTGGAGGTATTTGCAGTGTGTGTGTGTGTGTGTGTGTGATAGAGATGAAGAGAGCAGATGCGTGTTTGTGTGCATAGTGCATAGCATATATGCATTCATTCATCAATCACAGAGTGTAGAGGGGATGGGGTTATTAATTTATTTTGGTTTAATATTCTTAGGACAGACAAGTTTTGAATTGGTTTCGTATATTGGATACTATACCCGATTTCCACTTCAGCATTGTGTTTGGATATTCCATTACAAACAAAGGAAATGCACAGTTTTTACAACTTTGGTATCATTCAACAAATACCATTTTATTGAAAGTAAAACAAACACTGCTAATAAAGATATGTTAGTTTTCATAATAGTGTATATGATACATCAGGGAGTGCCAGGGTATTTGAGGCCATACTTGTTCATGCATATGACTGTGAGTGTGTTCACGCTTCCATTGAGCGTGTGTTTGACTCTGAATTTGTGTGTATGTGTCACAGCGCCCTGGTTCTGCAGCGTCATCACTGCAGCCCTCCCTGCGCAGCAAAGCTCGTTTATAAAAGAAACAACCAGCCCAGATTCACCGCCTCTATGCGTGTGTGTGTGTGTGTGTGTGTTAACCAGCCCATATTTACTGCAGAACCCCTCATTCATCATGAGAGATAGAGGGAAATCAGGAAAGGAAAAGAGAGAGAGTGAAACTGGGTTCTGCAGTCTCTCTGGTCTGAACAGGCAGAACATGCATTAGATTAACTGTGCTATTAATTTGGTCATCTTCAGTGTCAAATGCAAAGCTAAAAATGTTTCTCTGCACTTGTGTAACAGTGGAGGCCGAGAGGACTTTTGATGCAGGAAATCAACCAGGAGAAACAAATACATTCACTAAAGGAGTATTCTCCTTTTTGACAAAAATATGTCACTTTTCCAAAAAAGAGAACATTGAACTGGTTTAAAGTGCCCATATTATGAAAAAAACACTTTTTCTGGGATTTGGGGTGTTCTTTTGTGTCTCTGGTGCTTCCACACACATACAAACTTTGAAAAAAATCCATCCATGCTGTTTTGAGTGAGATACGGTTTCTGAATGTGTCCTGCCTTCAGTCTCCTAGTGAGCTGTTCAAAATCGGCTCGGACTGTGACGTCACAGTCCGAAATGAGCTGGCTAACCACAACCGTTAGCTCGTAGCGTTAGCTGGCTAATGCTAGCGTTAGCCGGCTAACGCTAACGCTAGCATGCTACGTCGTTCTCAATAGCAAAGCACTGCTACAACACACAAGTTCACCATAATCTACAAAAGAACTACTTACATGTGCGCCCTCATTTAGAAGTCTCCCAGCTAATCCTGCAGCAGTGAGAGAGAGCTGTGCAGTACAACAAAAATATGGTGTTTTTTGAAAATTAAACCATGTAAACCTATTCTGGTACAACCTTAAAATACAGTTATGAACCTGAAAATGAGCATAATATGGGCGCTTTAAAGAACAAATATGATACTCAAGGTTTAAATTATTTTTTTCACTGTCAAAATAATCGCTAGTAATGCTCAAGTATGTGCGCCATTTGCTAACAGTTAGCTATTTGGGAGCAGTCTATTTCAGGGAACAAAAGTGTTTATTCCTAAAGTTGAAAATTTTGAGTTTGCTACAATGTAACATCTATGATCTGTGTGTGTGTGTGTGTGTGTGTGTGTGTGTGTGTGTGTTCTACTCCCAACCCCACCTGAAAACATTCTGGCGAGATTCAGCTTCCAAATCAAATTCCCACAAAATGATAACAAATTCAGATGGAGCTCTGTGAGAAGTTGATAAGGCAAAAGCTGCTAACATCAGGAAGACATCACAGTAACTGTATTAAGCACCATGTTTTTGCTTTTCAACTTCATTTGTTGACTCAATCCATTTATTTAATAAACCTTTGTCTGCAAAGTCTGTAACATCAAAATGCACATTTCACTCCTGCACAGGACACTGCAATTTCATTTAAAACTACAGCCTTCTGTGTGTCCTTTGACACTACATCCATTAACACTCACTGAGGTGATTAATAAATTAAGCCCTGTTCACGTGGTCTCGACTAGAGTCCGGATCGGGCCGAATTTTTCTGTCCGAGGCCGGCCCGCGTTCGACAGAGCCGTGACCGAACCCGGCCCGAGCCCGACAGGTATTAAGAAATTTGTGTCCGAGCCCGACCCGAGCCCGACACTGTTAAAATCTCATTTTTTCCCCTCATACTAATGACACATGTAGGCTACATTTGTTTGTGTGGAAAGCCCGCTTTTGTTAAGCAACTGTAGGAAGGCATTTGGAAATGTCAACAGATGAGCGCATCAGCGCACACGGGGCAACAAGCGCACGTTAATAAGCTGTTAAAATGTTCAATGGGTTAACCTTTCCTGATCGCTTAATTTCTGACTGTGATCAGAAAACCAGGGGAGACTCGTTAACTCCAGGGCCGACGTTATAACATGAATATCCACCAACTCTGCTCGGGTTGCATCTACAACACGTCTGCTTCCTCTTTCTCTATCTCTCTCTGCCCACTTACCACACACACACACTAAGGCATGGATACCCGACCCGAGGCCGACAGGTCCCAACGGTACCAGACGGGCCGGGTTCGGACAGATATTTAGAAATTATGGTCGGGGTCGGGTCGGGCTCGGTCACATCAGCGCGATAAGGAATTTGTTGTAAAATTATGCTGCGGCTCCTTTTAAGAGAGCTCAGTGTGTGTGTGTGTGTGTGTGTGTGTGTGTGGTAAGTGGGCAGAGAGATAAGAAAGAGAACAGAAGCGTGTTGTAGATGCAACCCGAACGGAGTTGGTGGATATTCATGTTATAACGTCGGCCTGAGGTAACGAAGTCTCTACAGTTCGAACAACGAAAAGCGATCAAAAAGGTTAACCCATTGAACATTTTAACAGCAACTTCAATTAACGACGCATTGCCGTGTCTTATTCTTACAGTGCCTACAGTTGACCAATTTCTTTCCACACAAACAAACGTAGCCTACATGTCGTCATTAGTATGAGGAAAAAAAATGAGATTTTAACAGTGTCGAGCTCGGGTGGGCTCGGCACAAATTTCTTAATACCTGTCGGTTCGGGGCGGGAATGCGGTCATGGCTCTGTCGAACGCAAGCGACATTCGGACAAATCGATCCGGACTAACACACACACACACTGAGCTCTCTTAAAAGGAGCCGGAGCATCATTTTACAACAAATTCCTTATCGCGCTGCTGTGACCGAGCCCGACCCCGGCCATAATTTCTAAATATCTGTCCGAACCCGGCCTGGCCCGTCGGGTCGGGTATCCATGCCTTAGTCTTGACATCCTGCCTGTGAGATTTCTAAGGGAAGTATAAGGATCTGTCTGTCCTCATATTCTCTCCTTAATCAACACGTCAATATTGACTGGTTCTGTCCCTGCTTATTTCAAGAATGCAAAAGACCTCTTCTAAAAAAACAGAGGAACAGAGGTCTTCTGCTCACTTTTAAGGCAAATTGTAGGCTACAACTGTTCATTTGTGCAAATAATTAGCCTAATTTCTTGAGCAATGGTCAGTAAATGTATATTTTCAGGCTACTCATGCATTCCATTGGTCCACAATCGTCTGCAACGTTTTCTCTCGCTGACGTGTTTTTTTTACAAATGTTTTTCACGTAATCATACTTCCAGACACTGCTGCTCACTCAGTGTAAAGACCTTGCGGTCTGTTAAAGAAAGCCGTGAATGCGCATCTATCCAAATTACTTTATCCTGGTCGTACCTCCTCAGCCTGGCTTAGCCAGAGTGAAACGCACAAAGCAATTATCAGTTATCCTGGGTTTATAAATTCTACTTTTGTGCAAAACCATTCTGAAGTATTTTGGTTCAGTTTTGTTTAGTCATGTTACAGGTTATGCATGTTGCTTCAAGAGGGCAGCCATTTTGTCATTGAGTTTTTCTAATTTGCACTAATTCTTCCCAATTATATTATGTTAATATGATATCATTATGATTAATTATAGTCCCAGTTCACTGGACAAAACATAAATTGTGTGCTAAGAATGCCAAATAAAATGCACATTGAAGAGTAACATAAATGTTTTTTATCAGGGTTTCCATGGGGTCTTAAAAAGTCTTAAATTTGCTGAAGTATTGTGTTCTAGGTCTAGTTCTAAATAATTACGACAGTCCAAATATAATTCACTGTATATGTACAGATTATTATTACTCTGTGTCGCTTTTTATTCAATTTGAATACATTTATTTACTTGGCAAGGGCTTTTGTGACTGCATTTCGTTGTACTTCGTGATATAGGTCTTAAAGCTTCAGTGCGCAGCTTTTTGATATTAATAAACATCCGTTACATTCAAGCCATTGCCAAATGAGTTGCTATAAAGCTAATTAGGACTCCACACAACTCTCTCTGTATTTCTCAGTATGGCTATGTTCAGAAGATTGTGTCCACCGGTGACATTCCTGCGCAGAAACTTGAATGAAGATAATTACCTCTTCTGAAGATCATCATGCTTTTTTAATCCTCCGTGTCCTTCTTGGCTAATAGCAATTGCGTGGAGGAGGGGTGGGGGCGCGTGAGTGATCATGGAAGGCTTGTATCATGTGGACGCGCCGACAGTTTTGTTGTCATTACTTAGAGTTCCTCATGGGGGAGACAGAAACTATGCACTATAGCTTTAAATTTCATTCTTAAAGGTCTTAAAAGTCCCATGGCATGAAAATTTCACTTTATGAGGTTTTTGAACATTAATGTGAGTTCCCCTAACCTGCCTATGGTCCCCCAGTGGCTAGAAATGGTGATAGATGTAAACCTAGCTCCCAAGCTCTGGGTATCCTGCTCTGCCTTTGAGAAAATGAAAGCTCAGATGAGCCGATCTGGAATCTTCTCCTTATGATGTCAAAAGCAGGAAGATTACCTCCCCTTTCTCTGCTTTGCCCGCCCAGAGAATTTGGCCCGCCCATGAGAAATTAGAGAGACATCATGGCTTGAAAACATAGACAGTATATAAGAATGGACCAACAAATCCCGTTGCTCTGGACGGAGACCAGTGAAGGATATTAGAACCACTTTTCCGTTGAGCGCTGAGCGTTACTGCGCAGCCTCCAACTGAGAGAGACGATGTAAATGTGACGTGAGCAACCTGTCTGAAAGTTGTAAGTCTTCTGGTAGCTGTGCCAAGAGAAATCTCAATCATTCCAAATCTTGCAGAGACGGAGAGTGTAAGGAGATAACATGGGCACAGGCGAATTATTGCTAACTAAAATGCCATTTAACATTAGTAATTAAACCTAAACAGCTCACGTAAGTCGAAACTGCCTGCAAGCTTCTCCTGTACTATACGGTAATTCCTCTACTGTGCGACAGTAAGTCACGTGGTTATGACACAATCGTTTTGACACAGCCTATTTTTACAAAAACGTCTGCTATGGAGCCATATTGTGAGGTAAAGGGTAATGGAGCCTTTTATACATTGTCGTGTTTCTTTAGAAATAAACAATGGACAAATAGTCTTTAAACGCTTCAGATGTAAAGTTATTCGCTGTCAAAGTGACGTCAAAATGAATGGGAGTCAATGGAATGTTAACGGGAGGTGATCAAAATAGCGCCATAGTAGGTTTGAATTCTGAAGCGAAGCTTACCCCCTTGCTTGAAAACAAGCGAAGCATGGCAGTTGGTCAAGGCCACACCCCCACCCTCCACCTTGCCCCCCCCCCTCTCCTCCACAATAGCAATTAAAGCTACAGACACAGAAATGGCACATCCTAAGGAAAGCTCATTGTGGGACTGGCTCTAGTGGCTGTAATTCTGCACCAAGGCTAAACTTCGGGAAAGAGACTTCAGATACAGTATTAGGGGACCACTAAGGTCTATATAAAAGCATCCAAAAAGCAGCATGTCATAGGACCTTTAAAAAGTCTTACATTTGACTTGGTGAAACCTGTAGAAACCCTGTTTATTGTTAAAAAACATATATAAAAAAGACATAAATCAACTAAAATAATTAACAAGGTCTCTCACCAGACATTGTTGCCAATTATAGAAACATGTGTATAGGACTTTATATATTTCTATTACCACCGACTTCACTGAAAACACATTTGCAACTTTACCAGCCTTTTCTTTCGTTTTTTTTAAAGATAATTTTTTGGGCATTTGTAGGCCTTTATTTGGATAGGACAGCTTAGACTTGAAAGGGGACAGAGCGGGGGAATAACCTGCAGCAAAGTGCCACAGGTCGAAGTCGAACCTGCGGCCGCTGCGTCGAGGAGTAAACCTCTATATATGGGCACCCGCTCTACCAGGTGAGCTAACCAGGGACCCTTTACCAGCTCTTTCTAATCATCAGCTGCCATAATATATTCAGAATCAGAAAAAGCTTTATTGCCAAGTATGTTTTTTTTTTTTTTTGTAGGTGCATGTCACACATTCTCTAAATTTAAGGTTAAGAAAATCAAGTATTAGAATATAAACAATGTAAGTATAAATATATATACACAGAATGCCTGAGCCCTTTCCAGACAGACGCAGAGTTGTTGGCTGAGAACTGGTGTTGGAGCTTCTCAGAGTACCGTCGTTTAGCCTCTTTCACCGCCTTGCTAAACTTGTACTTTGCCTCTTTAAATCTGGCTTTGAACCAAAACAAACTTCTAACAACAATATGAATAGCAGAGTAACAATGACTGTCACATGAATAATTAGAAAAGATAATGGTCAGAATGTTATTGAACAGCAATATGTACCTGTGTTATTTTAATGCAGACTAATAATTATAAGGTAAAATCCATCGGAGTGACTGCTGGGTGAACAGAAAAGGCACCAGGATTAATAAATCCTGGCTGTTAGCCTGGACTGGAGCAGGCTAGCTGCACGGAATAAATCTCCATGGTAATTTATGTGCCTCTGCTTTCGTGAAACCAAGTCAAGGCTCAATTCATCTAGGAAATCTGGGAAATCCCAGCTTAATTAGTTATTTAGGTTTTGTGAAATAGCCCTCCGGTAGCCAAAAGATGAAGGTGCATACCATTTAACCACAACGTCCACATTCTGATTCCAGCCTAGGGCCTTTGGTTGCGTGCCATACTCCTCTCTTTCACTTCATTTTCTGTCTGCGTCTATACTGTCAGTTTTCCAATGAAGGCTTTTGCCATGATAAAAATAATGAAGTGTTTTAGATCTAATCATGTGCCAATGTGTCCAAGTGGCCAACCACCAAAAAAACATCTCAGAACAAAAAAGTCCTCTGAGGCACAAAAATCTATATCTACAAAGACCTCCATTATTAAAGTCAGGTCAAAGTCAGTTATTACTCTTTGCCCTGAGACCAGGATTGAAAAGTTGTAAAACGTCCTCAGAGTTTACCAAAGCTATTCTAGTGAAGGTTAGGTTTTGTACAAAATATGCATAAATAAGCCTTGGGCTTCAGCCTATTCCTTCTTGAGTTGTTGATTGTGTGAGTTATATTGTGTGAAATGCATTGATGTAAATGTGTACAATATTTTTTTTCAAACAAGCAAATTGTCATGCATTGTTCATTATAATGTAAACTGAAATAAACCATTCATTCATAGGCAATTCCAACTACTCACCGCAGAATTTGCAACCATAATCTCTCCCTAACCTTAACTCTTCCTGACTGTTGGTAGGAGATGGAATAAGACCCACACACATTACTTTTGCCTTTGCTTCTTAGAAGGACCAGTCATTATTCACACAATTGCAAGAGGTCACGTGTCATTGAAACATAGGTTGTTCATTGAACAAACAACCAATGCTGCCGTTTTTCTAGTGAAGACAGTCACATTTCAGGCAGCATATCGGGCAACAGGGAGTACTAAAGCTGCAGTGGGTAGAAAGCAAAAAAACGCCAGGATTTGAGGTAAAGTGGGACCTCTTCCTGCAGCTCTGCCTTTCCTCGCTCTTCAGGGATGGGTAGGACAATCATGTATGCCTCTTAAAAAGCAATATAACTGCAGATAAGATTATACAAGTTCAGCAAACCAGTGAAATATTAGACAGACATATTCCATAAGATGAATCTATAAGCTGTGAGACTTGGTGAGAAGCTGCAGCATCAGTTATGAGGCTGTGTGCTATGAAGCCCTGCATAGCCTTATGGATTTACATTCACAATATCAACAACACCTGCAAGAAGCGCCCTAATTCCCTGCAGCTAAGTGTGTGTATGTGTGCGTCTGTTTTTATACACTTTTACAGGTATACACACATATTCCCTCTCAAACACCCTTTTCTTTCTTTCCTTTCATTACACACATGGGCACAAACACTTTTAAACACCCCCCTCAGGACAGCAGCGCGCGTGTGTGTGTGTGTGTGAGAGACAGAGTGGATGTATTGCAGTTCGCTGCATTATTGATTGGCCGATTCCCCTGGGCCTGTGATACAGACTGGCCATGTTGATTTTCCACTTGTCACGTGTGTGTGCACGCACGCACACACACACACACACACACACACACACACACACACACACACGCACACAGACACATACACGCTTTCATCTGGAGTCACGCACAGTGAGGTTCAAGTTCACAGGAAGTTTTTGGTGTGTGTAGGTTGAAAGATATAGCTATAGAGACAAAGAGAAAATTTTCAATTCCCCCCAAGCCCACACACACACACACACACACACACACACACACACACACACACACACGCACCCACACACACACACACACACACACACACACACACACACACACACACACTGGAGCAATTAGTTATAGTCCAACCTATCAATGTGTAGTTTAAGCATTGGTACTTTTTCCTGCTTTCTGCAGACTACAAGGGCACACAGGGTCACAAGCACGTTGCCACACACACACACACACACACACACACACACACACACACACACACACACACACACACACACACACACACACACACTCACACACACACACACATTCACATACACATACACATAGACATACACATACACATACACACACACACATCTGAAGCAATTAGTTATAGTACAACCTATTAATGTGTAGTTTAAGCGTTGGTGCTTTTTGTAGACTATAAGCGCACACAGGGTCACAAGCCCACACACGCATGCACACACACACTCTCACTCACATACACATACTTTCGCCTGGAGTCACGCACAGGAAGTTTTTGGTGTGTGTAGGTTGAAAGATATAGATATAGAGACAAAGAGAACATTTTCAATTTCCCCCAAGCCCACACACACACACACTGGAGCAATTAGTTATAGTACAACCTACTAATGTGTAGTTTAAGGGTTGGTGCTTTTTTCTGCTTTTTGCAGACTAGAAGTGCACACAGGGTCACAAGCCCCCACACGCATGCACACACACACTCTCTCACACACACACACACACACACACACACACACACACACACACACACACACACACACACACACACACACACAGTTCTAGCTGACTGCAGTCCCATGGGCCCATATGGACTCTATAGGGGTGTCCAACATCCGTATCAAGTCACCGTGTCTGCTGCGCTCACCTTTAGGTCTCTGAAGTCATCCGGAGACATATTAAGTTATTGAGTTGCTGTTGGAGTCATGTAGAGTTCATCCAGGTCCCTTTCTATTATTCATTTGGCTCGCATCGAGCACTTCAGAGGGACATCAAACTCATTTTCATGTTTGAATCGTATGAGGTTAAGTGGCGCTATATTAGGTTATATTGATTTGGCCGGAGTCATTTCAGGAAGATTGTATAACTCGATATGATGTCGGGGTATCTATGAAATTAAGAGAAGGCTTTCAGAGGGATACATTACGATCAGTTCACATGGATTTGCTGTTTGTCTGCATAAAGTTCAGAGCGACTGCCATCATACCTGAAAATGGATGGAGCACTGAACTATTAACCACAGCACACCAAGTTTACAAGAGTTTACAGTTATAACCCTTATTACGGTGGCCGGGAAGTGCAATGCAACATTACAAAGAATGAAACACTTTTACATTTTGGAAAACAAATTTACATTTTGGAAAACAAATTTACATTTTGGAAAACAAATTTACATTTTGGAAAACAAATTTACATTTTGGAAAACAAAATAACATTTTGGAAAACAAAATAACATTTTAGAAAACAAATTTACATTTTGGAAAACAAATTTACATTTTAGAAAACAAATTTACATTTTAGAAAACAAAATAACATTTTAGAAAACAAATTTACATTTTGGAAAACAAAATAACATTTTAGAAAACAAATTTACATTTTGGAAAACAAAATAACATTTTCGAAAACAAATTTACATTTTAGAAAACAAATTTACATTTTGGAAAACAAAATAACATTTTAGAAAACAAATTTACATTTTCGAAAACAAATTTACATTTTCGAAAACAAATTTACATTTTAGAAAACAAATTAACAAGATGCAAAACACTTTTACCAGTCCCGAAACAAATTTACAAATGACAGATTCTTCACGGAAAGGGAATGTACCACATACCGGAAGTGATGAGGTGTTGTTGGTGAGCGCAGTCAATTTGTGTTGTTGTGAGTGAGTATATGGCGTGAATGAAGTTTATGGTGACTTTACGTGTGGTCGGTGTTTGGAGTTTTTATATGACGCGGACCTGACGGAAACACAGGGAACGTATCGACAGCCGCGGCCGGATCGAAGCTACAGCAGGGGGGCAGCTGAGTCCGTCTGCAGCTGCAGGACCTGGAGCTCACTGCCCATTCCTGGGAGCCAAAACGACACCACGCAGCTGGAGAGCCAGGCCGTACATGGCGGGGCGCCGCTGGAGGGAAGGGAAGCCCGGGAGAATCAGATCCAGGACTGAACGGAGCGGACTGTCACAGCCTGCTGAAGTTTAAATCACAGGTTTCCTAAAGGGGAGTCTGGCGGGACTCGGACTGTGGACGGACGAAACACGACTTAAAGTCTCGTTAAATAAATAAATACATGCAGAAATAAATGAATCATTAGTGGGGGAGTGAGCCTGGACATTTCAGTCTGTTTAAACTTCACTTTGAAGCAGAACCTCTTAGTTCAGAAGGGTGAAGTTTCCGGTTTGTACTCATATCTGTGAACTGATTATAATAAATATTCTTTGTATTAACACATTAATTAGTCTCTTTGTCTTTTTGTTTAAAAAACTAGAACATCGCATGAGATTTTGACGATTTATAGTGATTTTATTTCCGTTAGACCTTTGCCTACATTGACGCTGATGCATTAAGGACGGCCCATAGACAGTATATAAGGCAGTGCCTCCCTGTTCCAAGATGGCGGCTCTATTGACGCATTCGATCCATAACTGCCGTAGTCAAGGCGACATGTATACAAAACCTCATCACTTCCGGTATGTGGTACATTCCCTTCCGTGAAGAATCTGTCATTTGTAAATTTGTTTTGCGGGTCGTAAAAGTGTTTTGCATCTTGTTAATTTGTTTTCGAAAATGTAAATTTGTTTTCTAAAATGTTATTTTGTTTTCCAAAATGTAAATTTGTTTTCTAAAATGTAAATTTGTTTTCGAAAATGTTATTTTGTTTCGAAAATGTAAATTTGTTTTCTAAAATGTTATTTTGTTTTCCAAAATGTAAATTTGTTTTCGAAAATGTTATTTTGTTTTCCAAAATGTAAATTTGTTTTCCAAAATGTAAATTTGTTTTCTAAAATGTAAATTTGTTTTCTAAAATGTTATTTTGTTTTCCAAAATGTTATTTTGTTTTCCAAAATGTAAAAGTGTTTCATTCTTTGTAATGTTGCATTGCACTTCCCGGCCACCGTACCTTATGCTGGGTTTCCACAGGCACCTTTTTTCCACTGCAGCTCTGCTGTATCTGTGATGTGCAGCGGATTCCAAGTGAAATTGTGTCAGCACAACATAATGCCGACGGTTTACACGTTTTGCAGACAATTTGTTGTTGGTGTATACGTTATACGTAATACGTTTTTATCAGTCTGTCAATCTGGCCTACCACAAACCATTTGGTAAGTTTTCTACTGCAGTCACACACATTGCTGCATAAGAAGCTGTGTTTAGTTAATTTCAAATAATGTTATGTATTGCTAGCAATCAGCTAGTTGTAACTGCTACAATGGTAACGTTTCTACAATGCTATTACTACTAAAACAAATATATATAAAAAAATCACCAGATATACCAACTGCCTGGGCAACCTTCTGCCAAGCTATCTGTTAACATCTGTGTAGTCATACAGAGACGTATCATTAAGTAAGCTATAGGAAAATCACTATCTTTTCATTTGCTCGTAATTTTAAATATAGCATGTGTGCGGTGAACAATCGGACACTTTCGCAGCCGTCAGCAAAATTCACTCATACCGCTGTTCTCATAGGGAAAAAAATTAATCACACTGTTCTACCGTTTTTTTTCAGCTGCCTGTGGAAAACCCAGCATTAAAGGTTCAGTTAACTTTTATAAAAAAAAAATTACTTTTTATCATATTTGCTAAAACTGTCACTATATCCTTGCAGTACTACATGACACAGTAACCCTAACCCCAGTCTGTGAAAGAAATCATGTTCCTTTTCCACCTCCTTGTGCTCCTAATGGCAAGTTTCCACCATACTCGAAGGAAAACAACCAATCAGAGTCTCTAAAGCAATGTCAATGACTGCTTGTGACTGTCAAACTAGGCCACATTGATCAAATATGAATGAAGAAACTTTTTTGTGTACTGTTTAGCTGTAAAATGAGAAAGTTTGCTCGGGCTGGTGATTGGTTTTGGCTCTTTTGTTTTTAACATGGCCGCTGGGTCACAAACTTTCATTGATTGGTGACACCCGTGGTTTCTGGTGGTAACAGCATGTGCGGTTTAAAGGGGAACTATTATATAGCATTTTCATATTTGTATTTTGCGATTCTACTAGGACATGTTTACATCCTTTAATGTTTAAAAACACTTAATCTTTTTCATACTGCCCATGGCTGCTGCACCTGCATTCACCCTCTGTATGACTCGCTCTGCTGCAGCGCTGTCTCTTTAAGCCCCCCTCCCAAAAAAGCCCAGTCTGCTCTGATTAGCCAGCGTGTTTGCTGAAAATTCCGCTGCACTCCAGTTTTGTTTCACTAGTATCAGCTGGAGCTACTGCAGGACTTTTTACTGTGAACAATTAACCAATAAAGGCTTCTAAACCAAATATTACACAACCAGACATGTCCCAGCAGTAATGTGAGCCAAAATTGACCAGCATTGGCCACTAAGATTACAGCTATCTGGCGTTAGCATGCAGCTACTTAAAGGTCCCATGGCATGAAAATTTCACTTTGAGGTTTTTTAACATTAATATGCGTTCCCCCAGCCTGTCTATGGTCCCCCAGTGGCTAGAAATGGCGATAGGTGTAAACCAAGCCCTGGGTATCCTGCTCTGCCTTTGAGAAAATGAAAGCTCAGATGGGCCGATCTGGAATCTTGCTCCTTATGAGGTCATAAGGAGCAAGGTTACCTCCCCTTTCTCTGCTTTGCCCGCCCAGAGAATTTGGCCCACCCATGAGAGAGAGACATCATGGCTTTCAAACGAGCAAAGTGGCAGTTGGTCAAAGCCACACCCCTACTCTCCACCCCTCTCTCCTCCTCAATAGGTACACACACGGCACCGAAATGGCACATACTAAGGAAAGCTCATTGTGGGACTGGCTCTAGTGGCTGTAATTCTGCACCAAGGCTGAATTTCAGGAAAGAGACTTCAGATCAAGTGTGTAGCCAGTAATGGGCCAGGGCGGCACTGGCCCGCCCACTTTACTCAATGGCCCGCCCAGCCAAGTTAACAATACGTTTTGTTTTGTTATGAAAAATATTCAAATGTATGTTTAAAAAAAGAAATAATAACTAGTTGTGTGTGGTTAATGTGTCTTCTTTTCTGATTAAAACGAAACTGTTTAAACCATAGAATAAGGATCAAACAATTAGGAAGCCTTGGTGGTTGCTATGGTAACACCAGGCAGACTCCCCGGGCTGCCTTCAGCAGCTAATGTTAGCTAGCTGGCTTTTTAGACAATGTACCATGGATGTGTTAAGCAATGTACTGTTAAATGTTACCGCGACAACAATGGCTTCTCTTTAAAGTGGTATGGACAGTTTTCTTGGATGGAATCCAGTGTAAATAAGGACGAGCTTTTCAGCAACATGTGCAGACATTTCCCCAGCGGAGTTGAAAGCCCATCAACCAGAGAGGAGTGTGTTTGAGTGCTGGCCCTCACAGAGGTAACATTAATTAAAATGGGTTTAATGCTTCTTGCGTTATTATTTAAGTAACCTAGTAACCTTCCTATTTAGGAAGAAATGATGAACACTGATGATGGCTTCTAGCTGAGACGCGTTTGTGTTTTGCCCACATTAAATAAGAAGATAACTTATCTGTGAGTGAAGTCGTTTTTAGTTTTCTTTGATCCTGTCACTGCCGTGGACTCGATACACGGTCTAAGATTTGGCGCCTTGCTGGCCACTTTTCATTATATCTTTCATAATTCAAACAATGCTTGGCTGGAAGTTTTCATTCTTTGATTTTCTTTTACTGCTGGTAGCCATTTGCAGCTCATGATCCGACCACAGTCCTGAAGCATATGGATAGGATATGTTACAAGTGCGATTTTTGTCTGATGTAGGCTATTCTATGTCATGCAGTATGTAATTTAGATGCCTTCTCTGCTGTTTGGCTTAGTTGCCACTTTGTGCAATAAAATGGTTAATTTTATAACAGTGCCAATGCTGCTGGTTCTGCCGGTGCAAATATATTTTAGCCTGAATAGCTTAAAATCAACAGGTTTTTGTCTATATTGTTGTGTACAAACTTTTTAGACTGAGTTGTGTTGGTTGAGCATGTTGTACACAGTACTGCTATTGCAATTGGAAGGTAAAATTGTTGCTGTTTTTTTCAGATTGTGCTTTTTGCTACTTCTACGTCTTTTTGAAAATGGCCCACTCACTTTTGTACTGGCCCGCCCAAAATACTATTTCTGCCTATGCCACTGCTTCAGATACAGTATTAGGGGACCACTAAGGCCTATATAAAAGCATCCAAAGAGCACCATGTCATGGGACCTTTAATAGTTAGCAGTATGCTAATGTTAGATTATAATTCTACTGTCAAAAATCGCAGATATACAGTAGGCTTCTAAACCAAATTCTACATAACCAAAAATGTTTCAGCGGTAACGTGACCCGGAATTGGGGAGAATTTAACAACAGCCAAGATGACATATTTTACTGCCGTTAGCATGTGCTACATGCGACAACGTTAACACTGCAGTATGTTAGCTTAAAAAAACAAAAAAACAGTTGAGTCCTGCCTACCTGGAGCAGATGACCAATAATAGAAGGCCAGCTTAATGTTGTGTTACACATAGACCAGAGTAGAAAAAAACTGTTGAAACTTCATTATTTAAAGTTTTGGCCATATTTAACATTGAAATCTGACATTATAACATTGTAAATACAACAGAAAATATGGAAAAGCATAATATGTCCACTTTAAAACTACAGCAACACACCTTGACAAACAAACTCATGCTGTTTTAATAAGGAAGTCAAAATAATTGGACAACCACCTCTGGTTTCATGCTGCACACGGCACAAGTAGTTTTCCACACAACAGCACGACACAGTAATTTCAGCAGATATCTTATTTTAAACTGATCTACAAAGAAAGGCCAATACATGTTGTTTTTTTTATGTTATGTAGGCACATTTTGAAAAATTCATTGCTTTATTTCACAATAAAAGTTAGTTTAGTTTAGCTAATCAATAGGTAAACATGTACTGTATCCAGAGGCGTTTGACCGAGAGGGGGGGGGGGGAATGGTTGCTATTTTACAGCTCAGGAGACATAATTAACCTATGGCCAGTCTAGTATCATAACCATGTCTATCATTGGTAGGTAATAGCTGTGAGAACAGGCTGGTGAGTTTACGTAATGTACAAATATTCTTTAAAAATACAATCAATTACAATGAATGGCTAATTGTTTCTCTGTAGGAAAAGAAAATAAGCAGTACTAGAGCTACTAAGAAGCAATATGTGAGTCATTCATTATATATATATACTGTATTAAAACATAATAATTCCCAACTCACCCCATCCTGGGTGGTCCTCTTCTTTCAAGCTCGGCTCCTGTACCACCCTACCCACGCCCCAGCCAGGATTCAAACCGCGAGTCTGAACCGAGTCAGTGGTGTTACCCACAGAGCTATATATCAAATGCTGACACACCCTTTTTTCAAGTTTATTCTACGCAACGAGACACAGCAATGCTTTGTATATTCGTAAATAGTTTTGAACAGAACAATCAGAGTAATGTCAGGCCTATAATATTTAAACTATTTCAGCTATTTAAGAGCAAGTCATATTTGTAGATCATTGATGTTGAATTAATATTGTTATATTTGCTTTTGTCTGCATTATTATCTGTTTAAAATGTCTTGGACGTTGTTGTTTTCTTATTGACAAGCATACAACATCCATTACAATTAATGCCATGTGTTTGTTTCTTTTTTATTTAATTCTTTAAAGAAAACATTAAATATTGATAAGAATTCAGAGAGTGCTTATGGAGAGCTTTTTATTTGCTCTGTCTGAGCTCCGCATGAGATGCATGAATTAAGACTGGGATGAGAATAGATGAGTTTATAGAGAGAGCTCTCTGATTTCTCTGCCGGAGATCAAAAAGAAGCACCAAACTTACTAACTAACCAGTTACATTCCTTTGTATGTCTCTTAAATTTTAATTTGAAGCAATAAAATAAAAAAAAATAAAAGTAGCTGCAAAGCTACTTAGTGCAGGACCTTTGTTAAATTTCTAAAGACTCATTGTTTTCTGCAATGTCCCCTTCAAGGGTTATCAATCAACTGTTTACCTTTGTCTAGGGATCTGAGAATAATGGCCATAAAATACATAATGATGTAAATTTTGTTAGGCTAGCGGACTAAGACTCAAATGAAGAACATCAGAGACAGAGACCAGGGGCCTCATTTATAAAACTTTGCGTAGATTCTATTCTGAAAGATTTCGTGCGCAAAAAAGTCAGAATTTTCGTACGCAAAAACAATATTCTGATTTATAAAACCTTGCGGCGCACACCGGTACGCACTCTTCTCGTTATAAATACGGACTTGCGTTACAGTATGCGGTCGTGCACGAGCCTCACGCCTCCTAAGGGTCTTCCCATATTTGTCCTAATAAGGTCCATGTTAATCAATCAATGAATATTCCAGCCTTGAAAGGAGCCCTTGATGACCAATCACGAAACGGAAAAATGGGGGGAAAAACACAATTCAGTGATTGTGAGATCGATGTGCTCCTAACAGAGGTAGAACATCCAAACTAAATCCTGTTTGGAAGCCGTAACCCGTGTGTACTGTTCATATTGTTACACAGCCTTACTACTTAACAGCTCAATTACCAATGATATACATCATTTATGGTTCATATTTGCCATTTACCCCTGTGAGATCACATTTATGATCATATGATCATTTTCGTTTTTTGTGAGAAAGGAAATTCAATTATTAAAAAAGTAAAAAATAGAAACAAGATTTTGGATCATTATTGGTGCAAAACAGGTGAAAGTGCTTGAAATGTGACAATTTGGTTACTTGTATGGTAACTGTGTGGGAATAGCAGGTGCAGAAAGACAACATTCCCACACACAGACACCTACAATCAGACACCGAACCACATAAAGACGCCGCACAACAATACACACACACACACACACACACACACACACACACACACACACACACACACACACACACACACACACCGCATTTCCGGGGAGATGGCAGGGGACCCTGGCAGCGGTGTGTGTTTTGGCGGTGGGAGAGTTTGCACGGTGTGGGAGGGTCCCCAGCCTCCCCGTGGCTGGCAGCGCTGAGAACCGGCTCTAGGTCGGTTTAGCAAGAACGGGATTGTTGGGTTCAGGAAAACAAAAACTGGGTTAGGTTCGGAAAAACGGGCATACCATCTGAGTTCACTAAAACGCAGTCTACAAAACCTTGGGAGCATTACGCACGATCACACGTGGTGGTCAAAGGTTGGCGGAAAACTGGGAACATTTTTACGCATGGAAATTCTTTATAAATCCCGACTATTGCGAGGAATGTTGCGACGACAAATTTCACCGTGCTTCACGCAACTTTTTCTTGCGTAACAGGTTTTATAAATGAGGCCCCAGGACGTGAACAATACCAAGATTTATTTAACTGAATACTCAAATTGTGCGAGGGACAGAGCTCAGGGAGGTATCCAGGTCCGAGGGAGCAGACAGAGGGGTCTTGGGAAATCTGGCAGAGCCTGAGATTCAGAGGGAAGGTATCCAATATGGTCCAGGGGGGTGTCCAGAGATGAAGATCCAGAAATCCAGAGTCGTGTGTGCAGGATAGGCGGGAGTCAGGTCAGGCAACTGGGGTATAGGGAAAAACAGGATTAGAATAATACAATTCAGGTAACAAGATTCTCAAAGGCTGGCTGCATAACTGACGAGCAGTTTACGATCTGGCAGCGAGTGTAGGGATGAACCGGGTATATAGCGGAGCAGGATGAAGCTGATGAGTAGCAGCTGGCCCAGACTCCCGCACACCTGACTCCACTCCTGTAATAAAAACACATGGGGGGGAAAAGGGGAGAGAGAGAAGGCAGCACACACTGCGGAAGAAGGCCTTACAAATTTTGTAAATTATGGTCCCATTTATTTTAAAATAAACAATAAAGCAGGGAATGCTTCAGGGTGTGGCTACAAGCCAAATTGTCAATCAGGACTAGGGTTGGGTATCGTTTGGTTTCGATACTTTTAAAACGGTGCCGGTGCCTAAACGTTGCCTGAACCGGTACTTTTCAATAAAGTAAAAAAAAAGAAGAAGAAAAAATAAGGGTAGTAAACAACAGTCAGTGACTTGTTTAAAGATTTAATAATAATGTAATAACTATAACAATAACTTATTTCACCAGTAAATTGCTGTTTAACCCCAGATGGGAAAAGGGTATTTTACAATTACTGTGAATGCACCACGAGGCTACCTGTTTTAAGTGAATGCACCGTCTGTGTTGTTTAATTCCGACAACGGCAGCTGCAAGTGAACGCACCGTCTGTGTTGTTTAATTCCGACAACGGCAGCTGCGAGTGAACGCACCGTCTGTGTTGTTTAATTCCGACCATATAAACATACTGTATATCTATGAATTGCGACAAAGGCAGCTGCTGCTGCGCTGCAGAGCAGACTGTTACATCCCGCTGTTGAAGTCCTCCACAGTGAAATACAGTCACACTTTACACTGTTTAACGTTAGCTGTCAGCATTTTACCGATGTTTAATCCAGCTGCTAGCTAAAGGTAGGCTAACGTTACATGCTGTCAGGTGTAGTGTAAAGTCAAGTACTGAAATGAGGCACCGAAACTTTCGTTCTTATTCGGTCTCGTTACTACCGTTTACGTCGGCACCGGTTCCCTATTGGCACCGAGTTTCGGTACCCAACCCTAATCAGGACAGACGCTTAGCAATGTGCATCCATGGCCCTGTGAACAATAGAATAGCTGTGAACTTGTTTTTGGGTGTTGTCCAAGTTTAAGTATTTAACTTCGACCTTCTCGCTGTGTTTTCACTTCATCAAGGTTAATTAGAACATTTGTCGCCTACAAATGTCGCGTGGTAACTTGGAAACCAAGGCTTCTACTTATACCTTTAATGTTAAAACTCCATGCCTGCATTATGTATTATTCCATAATATACAATATACTATAATGGAATAATGTGAAGCATCTGATCTTTTTTTTCTTTTCTTTTTCTTTTACAGGGATTTAGAAAAAAAAGATAATTTTTTTTTTTGGGGGGGGGCTGCATTCATTATAGTTCTGTTAAATTATGCTGCTGTTTTTGTCCAACTCATGTGTTTTCTAAGGCTTAACAACAATGCAGGTTTGTGTATACTTGGGCTTAACATTGGTCCAGGTTGTTGTAGCTGTATGTATTTGATGATAAAATCTCTGCCAGGAGAAAAAAAAAGGTGACAAGAATATGCTGAGGTTCTGAAAAATAAGCACTGTAATTAACTTCCCTACCCTGTATCCTCCCCAAAGTGCTGCATAACACACAGACACACACACACACACACACACGCACACATGCACACACAGGTGAAAACACTATGATGAGTTCATCAGAGAGCCAGGCTGTATTGGCACAACAAAAGCTACTTGGTTCCATCTTTCACGTATCATTTCTGAAAAAGAAAAGATGTAATTACTTCAGATAGCTGACCTGAGTGTTTAATATAATAGCTATGCAGGGAACAATCATACAATTGACAGAGAAAAACACTGAACTTCAAAATAGTTCATAGAGTGAACATCTTCATGTTTGACTAAAGGTCCATCAGACATCAAAAATACAATCTTGTAAGGGATTGTTCTACACAAATACAGATCAGCTTGGCCTGTTTGAAATTCCCTTGAGCCACTTTAAAGGAATATATGTAACCTAGGCTATGTTATCAAATGTTTTTTACTTAAATTTGAATAGTACATACCTCACATATGAT
The DNA here is from genome assembly GCF_010015445.1 of Perca fluviatilis. NCBI lineage: Eukaryota > Metazoa > Chordata > Actinopteri > Perciformes > Percidae > Perca > Perca fluviatilis. The sequence goes on along the minus strand of NC_053121.1, from coordinate 10,956,462 downwards.
TTGGTCGTGTTCAAAGGGTTGATACGACACTGTAGCTAATTGCAATATTAGCTCTTTCCATATGAACAATCATTGTGTGTTTTAAGCACGCAGTGTTGAAGCAGCATAAGTAAAGTGAAGAGACATTGCTTTATCCAGCTTCATTAATTAGAACACATTAAGGTCTTAAGTGATACAAACTGCAGAAGGGTTGTGTGGAGTTCAGACACACACTGGAAGAAATTAAGTTTCCAAAAATATAACATTGTGTTAAATCAACTAAAAGAGCAGCTGTTAAATCAGTGCAAGTAATTCTATTAGACATTTGTACATTCTGGGTATCTCTGCTTTATTAGCTAGAAGTGAGGCCGTTAGAGGACAACAATGCTATTTTATATTGTAGATGTTAGTGATGCAGTCTTTAACCTGCAGCAAAACAAATTATGCATTATAATGTTTTGTGATGAGTGCAGTAGCTGCTTTTCCCATGTGTGTTTATCTCCTTAAATCTGATACAAACAATTGATCTTCATAAGTGAGAGCATAACGTTTTACAGTGTACTATAACCCTTAGTTTACCTGGATACATTCATTAACAAAGCATCAGCTCCTCAGCAATGTGCACTAGAGCAGGGTTTATTACTGCGGCACCACTGTAGGAAATAACAGAGCCAAAACGTATCCGCATACTGTTAGCCAGATAATACTCACTTCATCACCAAGCCTCCAGCACCGACTACTTTGTGAGGACGCACTGATGAATTTCGATTTTTTTTTTTTTTGGGCTTTGAAACAGTAATGATCTACAACCCCTTAGCTTGTTCAAATGCTTATGTCTCTGGGCCCCTGTAAATATTCATATTCTCCAGTCAGTGTTCCTTTTGCTAATGGTAGACATGACATTTTGAAACGCCACTGTGAATTAATAGAACAGCACTGTACCTGGGACAAACATTAATATTGGCGTTGACCAATTAACTCAAGGTCAACTTATTCGCTTTTTTCTGCAGCTTTCATCCACACTAGGGCTGTTGGAAAGAATTCCAAAAGTTAAATATAATTTGAATAGTAAAACAATCAATACTATTTGAATGCTGAAATTACCATTCAAATGTGATTTTTTATAAATAGGTTGGCTAACAGACCGTGAGAGGTGTACTACAGGTACACTGTACCTGTAACATGTAACAATGTAAGGTAAAGTCTATTACCACTAACAAAAATGTATAAAGCCATTGGAATAATTTGAAAAAGATGGTATAACCATACACAATATCTAGAGACTTTAAGCCTTCAGTCTGTTTTTGTATGTTTATTACTGATATTATGTGATGTCAAGTGACAGTGAGTGTCTTGAAAGCCATTAAACAAAATGTATTATTATTTATCATTATGCCGTCCTGTTCGCAGTACACAATGGTACACTGACTAGTAGCAGACCATAGAGCTGACTGGATGGCAATCATCATGTTCCCTCTCATTCTGCACAGACTGTACAGACTGCATTCACTTGGCTGACTCCTCCTGATATCTGATACATCCGATCACACCCATTAGCACTGCCATGCTATGTGCAACGCTTTGAATTAACATGCATATTCCTTATCTGGATAAGATATCAAGAGAGAGATCAAGTTTATGATGCATGATTAGCACTCACATTTGGTTTCAAATTGTCATTGACAAAGAGCGGAGACACTGTTCACACCAAAGAAGTCAGTAAACTTTTCAAATAAAGGCAAAGACTGGCCTTCCCCCTCAAGATGTAATTGTCAGTCTTTATAGCTTAAGGACTTGGTGTGAAAGTTATTATGCAGAGACTCTTTTCAGTGCTGACAGTGTAGTGACAATGTGTTAAGCTGGCCCCTTTTCTTCATTGCGCAATATACCAACAGAAAGAAAAGAAAAAGAGGGGATGACATCATTACACAAGTACTTTGAGCACTAAGAGGACCAAGGGAAGAGAGTGAGGGTTGATGGAACTCGATCGTCTGAACAGAGCTGCAATTCATGGTCGGCATTAAGAAATCCATAAATGAAATATTATATACCTTATGAATTCCAGTCAATACCCCCCATAAAATGTTAGAAAGTCTCTCTACAAATTATCTTTAAGCCGGATCGTCACTTTCCACAGTGCACTAGCTAGGCTTGAGCTCCACTTTCACTGAGAGGTGGAGAAAGGTAAAGTGGATGTGACAGATCATGAATCAAGAAGTCAAACTGTGTCTTCCCATCTGGAACCACAAATCCTTCATTAGCTGTTTAATACACACCCATTAAGAAATGCACGCTCGCTCACAAACACACACACACGCACACACACACACACACACACAATCACAGGAGACCGGGTTCACGTGCCGTACAAGAACATGAGAGTGCCGAAGCTTACACCCAGACACATAGAGTGACTCATTAATGCTAAATTATACTCAGCACATTCTGCTGTAATGGAACAAGATGGAGAACTAACAGTTCTTCCTCTCTACTCACTGAATGATAAATGACAGTGTAAATTGAACACTGTAGAATGATAAATGAGGGAAGAAAGCAGGTGAGGTAATGTTACAGAATATAAAGCACGTGTAGAAGACTGATACAAGCTGTACAACAGTGTATTTACTTTACTGGTGTTTAAGTGTCAGCTGTCATCAATTTTAATAACTTTACTAATGGCTGGGTTGGTTCAGCGGGTATAGCAGGCGCACATATATTTGGAGGTTTATGCCTAGACGCAGAGGTCCAGGGTTTGACTCCGGCCTGTGACGATTTCCTGCATGTCTTCCCCCTCTCTCTCACCTTTCTCACCTGTCCTGTCCATTAAAGGCGGAAAAGCCCCTTTACTAAACCGGTGAGTGCGGCAGCTGTAGTACCTGCTCCATCTGTTTTTTTTACTAAATACACTAATCTAACCTGAGCTATGTCATCTACATACAACAAAAAGTCTCCCTAAAAGTTTCACCACCTCATTTTCTCGTGTTATATGAATTACAATTTTTCTGGATTTTATTGTTTATTGTTTAAATGAGACGGAACAGGTACACAATGAATTTCACTGCACATTGTACTGTGTATGATTGTGTATGTGACAAATACATTTTATTTGATTTTAAAACAGAAAAGGATCCATTGCGTAATTGTGATTATTTAAATCTTGCAAGACAATCTCGCAAGTTCGAATTCTAGCTAGACACACCTGCATTACGTAATGACGTTGAAATTAAAGGGGCTGTATTTGATATTTAGGACAAAAAGTGTTTTGGGATTGATTCCACATAGCTTTCACAGAGCCCAACTCGTCCAATACCAACGCTTTGTCACGCGCAGCCGGACCAGCTATCAAAAGAGAGAAAACAAAAGCTTGGATTACGACACACACAGAAGGAGCCTGCTCAGGACGCCATTATTCCACTATATACCGTATATTCACTAGCAAGGACCAAACCATCAACCAGATACGTTTTGATCGATTTAATAACATAAGATGATTGGAATGCGAGGCATGAAGTCGCTGAAATGCGAGACGTAAAGTTGCTTGTAGTCATCAGTTGACTTGACGTTGACTGCATTGTTGGGATGCTTCGGTAGGGAATCCGCCGTAGCACCCGGGCATTAGTGTTAATTTTGTCACCTATTTTTAATTTAATTTAAATAGTCTTAGTCTTGTGCCAAACATTTTTGTTAGTCAAGTTTTAGTCGACTAAAAGTCTCATCATTTTAGTCTAGTTTTAGTCAAAAGAGAACTCAAGGTATCTTAGTCAAGTTTTAGTCGACTAAAAGTCTCGCCATTTTAGTCAAGTTTTAGTCAAAACATTTTAGTCTTTTTTTAAATAAATTATTTCTGATAACCATTTCAGACAAATAGTTATAAAAATAAATAAATGCTATATATATATATATATATATATATATATATATATATATATATATATAAGTTATATAAATATTGAGCCTCTTCCTTAACGACAAAAACAACCACTGCATGAGGAAAGGATATTTTACAATAAAATAAATGCCGCACGAAACGTATTTCTAGTGAACGCAACATGTGTTGTTTTTCAGACAACGGCAGCTGCAGACTGTCGTACGTCTTGTGTTGGAAATAGAGACAAACCTTTACACCGTAGCTGTCAGCATTTTAACTGTGTTAAATCCAACTGCTAGCTAACGGTAGGCTAACGTTACCTGCTGCCAAGTGTAGTGTTAACTAGCGCCCCGTGCAGCGATGTTTCGGTTGACTCTAACGTCCGATTAGGAGCATCAGAGAGAAGCGCAGGCGATTAGGTCCGGTAGATAACGGTCGTTAGGGCACCTGTCGGTGCCGTAGCACCGGGTCTCAGTAACAGCTGAATATTCTATCTCATGATGAAAAAGTAGACGATTGTAGACAAAAATGAAGAAAGATTTTATCTTAGTTTTTATTTTATGCCAAACATTTTAGTCTCGTCTTTTTTCGTCAACAATAATGCATGTTAATTTAGTCTTAGTCAGCGTTTTTGGACATTGGCGCAGTCTCGTCATCGTCTCGTCTTAGTCATGGAAAAAAAGGTCGTTGACGAACATATTTAGTCTCGTCTCGTCTGACGAAATTAACACTACCGGGCATGTCGGACCCCCAAAACCTCCAGTTACTTAAAACAAGAAATAGTGGAGCTGAGATTGTTGTGATCTGAACGGATGTAGCGGTGGAACAATTCGGGGGATTAATGGCCCACGGTTGTATTAAAGCAACATCAAAGATTCTTTTGTACCTGAAAATAATGTTTCCAAAATGGTTTCAGTGATTCATCACCTTGTAACAGAGTGAACGGCACTTCTGCATTCGCTTTGCGTTCTGCATTTGCTTTGCGGCCCTCTATTGTCTATAACCGCACTACGCAAGATTGCCAGATCAGGTAGCGGATCTGTAGTTCGAATGACAGCGGTAATGGACAATTCCGCTTCCAACCTGTAGGGGGGCCGAAGAGGAAAACTGCTTTGGGGTTGCTTTAATTGTTGTAGGATTCCATTTGAAAGGTATGAACCAAGGGGGTAAGCTTCGCTTCAGTACTCAAACCTCCTATGGCGCCATTTTGTTGCTACCTGGCCATCACCTCACGTTAGCATTCCACTGACTAGCATTCATTTTGGCGCCACTTGACAGCAAATAACTTTACATCTGAAGCGTTTAAAGACTCTATTTGTCCATTGTTTATTTCTAAAGAAACACGACAATGTATAAAAGGCTCCATTACCTTGTACCTCACGTTATGGCTCCATAGCAAACGTTTTTGTAAAAATAGGCTAACGATTGTGTCACATAGTAGAGGAATTACCGTATAGTACAGGATAAGCTTGCAGGCAGTTTTGACTTACATGAGCTGTTAGGATTAATTACTAATGTTAACTAGCATTTTAGTTAGCAATAATTAGCCTGTGTCTATGTTATCTTCTTACATATACCTACGCTCTCCGTCTCTGTAAGATTGGGAATGATTGAGATTTCTCTTGGCACAGCTACCAGAAGACTTACAACTTTCAGACATGTTGCTCACGTCACATTTACGTTGTCTCTGTCAGTTGGAGGCTGCGCAGTAAAGCTGGCCATCACTGGAAAAGTGCTTCTAACATCCTTCACTGGTCTCCGTCCAGAGCAACGGGGTCTGTTGGTCCATTATATACTGTCTATGGTATGAACGGATGTAGCGGTGATTTTTCTTTTTCTTTGCTTCTTTTTTTTCTCTTCTTCACTTTTCTACATCATTTGTGGAAAAAATGACAGTTGTAACATTCTATTTTTATAGACGTTTGTCGCTTTTTTCGACATTTTTGACGCTTTGTTAGATACTTTTTTTGTGTCTGTAGTTTAGTTCCGTTTTTTTTGCACAAACATATGACATACATGCAATAGAATTTAAAAACAAGCAATTACCGTGCAGGAGAGGAGAGAAGCCGGAAAGTCTTATTCAGCTTCTTCCCCTATTTCCCCCATTTCAGTTAAATTTAAATCATTATGATGCGATCAATGGATTCACATGCAGAGGCAAGTTAAATCTGTATGAAACTTTAGTGAACTTTGCCACATGAATTTGTATCTTCAACCTACTGCAACCAACCGTTTTATCAGGCCGGCTTCTCCTGACAGAAAACTGCTCTGGTCTTGAGGGCACAGAGGTGAAAGGAGCTAATATACAAATTAAAAATTAACACAGCTCTGAATATGAACATATATGCAATCCATCCTAGGTGTAGGTGTTTCCTAACTTTTACTGCATGCTGGAATACGGGTCTTACCTGTTTTTAGATTACAAATGAGCAAATAAAATAAAATAATGCATAGCAGCATCTTAGTTACTTACTTAGTTACAATAATATACACAATATAATCTTGCCAAACAGATATTTAGAGGACCATACCTGTGATTTTGCAAGCTGCTTTCCAGTCATTTCCATACAATATGATAATGAACTAGTGTTTGATTGATTTTAAAAGCCTGCACTGCATTACCTTATTACAGTGTCATTTTGACGAATATGAATGCAGACTTGACGTTCACCGGAATCAATGACACATTTCAAGCAAGTTTCAAGTGGCTGCTAATAGATTTAGATTTTAGTGAGAAATGAATGGCTTCCAGGAACTATAATATTGGATTAAAATTTCTGTACATCATACGTTCATGAATGGTTAGTACAAGTGTGAGGTACATCATTTATAGTTGAGCTAGTCTGGATCAACAGAAGTACATTTCCAGGATAATTGTCTGATGGATGTCCCTCACTTTCCATTCTTGGAATGTGGTTGTGTTCTCAAGTTTTGAAATTTTTTTTGACCGTGCAACAAGACAGGCCTGCTTGTCCTTTCAGGAAATGTTTGTAAAGATTTTCAAAGAATATTGTTTATGGCATTTACTAACTGGGAACGATTGGTGGGATTGCTGTGGACGAAGTACACATACCGATACACTGGTAGGAGCAAATGAGGTTTAAACATGTATCCAGCTATTTTAAATAGCTCACATTACTGTATTACCTGAGGTAATTGTAATTGGTTTAAAGAAATGCAAACAAACCAGAGTATCTTTGTTTCTCCTATCCCAGAATGTATGTGTGGTGTAGACAGACCATACTCCACAGCGCTGTAGAGATAGGTTTGGCAATGCAAGACTATAGTTGAGCTAGTAGTGCAAAGTAAGAAAATTCTGATATAGTCTTTAAAAACTATACAAAACATTCCTCCCATTTCTTTATAGGCTGATCGTAGAGTGTGTGTGAGGAATCAGCTCTCTAGAAGACCAAACCTGGTCTTACTTACAAAACTCACACATGCAATATACACTCACCTAAAGGATTATTAGGAACACCTGTAAGATTTCTCGTTAATGCAATTATCTAATCAACCAATCACATGGCAGCTGCTTCAATGCATTTAGGGGTGTCGTCCAGGTCTAGACATTCTCCTGAACTCCAAACAAAAATTTTTTTTTTTTTTTTTTTTCCAGAAAAAAAAAAAATTTTTTTAGTTTGGTTTTTTTTTTTTGCATTTTTGCCAGACGGGCTGGTTTGAGTATTTCACAATCTGCTCAGTTACTGGGATTTTCACACTCAACCATTTCTAGGGTTTACAAAGAATGGTCTGAAAAAGGAAAAACATCCAGTATGTGGCAGTCCTGGGGGGCAAAAATGCCTTGTTGATGCTAGAGGTCAGAGGAGAATGGGCTGACTGATTACAGCTGTTTGACTCAAATAAGCTCTCGTTACAATGGAGTAATGCAGCAAAGCATTTGTGAAGCCACAACACGAACAACCTTGAGGCGGATGGGCAACACCAGCAGAAGACTCCACCGGGTACCACTCATCTCCACTGAAAATAGGAAAATGAAGCTACAATTTGCACGAGCTCACCAAAATTGGACAGTTGAAGACTGGAAAAATGTTGCCTGGTCTGATGAGTCTTGATTTCTGTTGAGACATTCAGATGGTAGAGTCAGAATTTTGCGTAAACAGAATGAGAACATGGATCCGTCATGCCTTGTTACCACTGGGCAGGCTGCTGGTGGTGGTGTAATGGTGTGGGGGATGTTTTTTTGGCACACTTTAGGCCCCTTAGTACGGAGCCCCCCTGGTCCCACTTTGTCAAAAAAAATGTATTATAACTATCTTGTGGCCACGAGATACGTATCTTGAGGCCTCAAGATACGATCTCTTTATTTTGTATTATGAATGGCTGAGAATCGCCAAACATCCACAGCTGTCTTCCGGCTCCGGCTCCGCTGTCCTGCCCGTCTATCTGTGGTGTTGTGGTTTGCCTGGCACTGAAGACTCCTCCCAGCGCACCTGAGGCAGATCTCATCAGGAGAGATGCTGGAGGAACACGGAACGCGCTCCAACACACCGGGAGCGCATTTTGATAATGAATGGCTGAGACACAAGGAGGAAAGAGGAGCGGACGGAGCACAGATAGACGGGCAGGACAGCGGAGCCGGAGGACAGCTGTGGATGTTTGGCGGATCGGCGCGTTGGCGTTGTGGCCCGAACGGGAAAAGCAGAGTGGACGTTGCGTGCTGCTGGCCCTCTTCCCCCCCTCCCTCAAACAGAAAAGGGTAAAGACTGTAGTCCCTTTCTCTATAGACTGGTTGAAATCAGATTTTCTATTTTTGCCCAAATCGCACTCGCACAACGCCAACGCGCCGATCCTCCAAACATCCATAGCTGTCCTCCGGCTCCGGCTCCGGCTCCGCTGTCCTGCCCGTCTATCTGTGCTCCGTCCCCAACATTTCTTTTTCGCCTCAAGATACTATCTTGTGGCCTCGAGATAGTATCTTGAGGCCACGAGATACTATCTTGAGGCCACGAGATAGGATCTTGAGGCCACGAGATAGGATCTTGAGGCCACGAGATAGGATCTTGAGGCCACGAGATACTATCTTGAGGCCACGAGATAGTATCTTGAGGCCACAAGATAGTTATAAATAATTTTTTTGACAAAGTCGGACCAGGGGGGCTCCGTACCTTAGTACCAATTGGGCATTGTTTAAATGCCACAGCCTACCTGAGCATTGTTCTGACCATGTCCATCCTTTTATGACCACCATGTACCCATCCTCTGATGGCTACTTCCAGCAGGATAATGCACCATGTCACAAAGCTCCAATCATTTCAAATTGGTTTCTTGAACATGACAATGAGTTCACTGTACTAAAATGGCCCACACAGTCACCAGATTTCAACCCAATAGAACATCCTTGGGATGTGGTGGAACGGGAGCTTTGTGCCCTGGATGTGCATCCCACAAATCTCCATCAACTGCAAGATGCTATCCTATCAATATGGGCCAACATTTCTAAAGAATGCTTCCAGCACCTTGTTGAATCAATTCCAAGAAGAATTAAAGCAGTTCTGAAGGCGAAACGGGGTCAAACACGGTCTTAGTAGGGTGTTCCTAATAATCCTTTAGGTGAGTGTACATCAACGGCCCTCCGTCCAGGAAAATGTTATCCTTCATATCTTATTAATAACTGTATTGCTAAAACATTCTTTGCTTTGGAAATAACTGAAATTATTTCCCTTTTAAGTTAGATTTTTCCTTAAGAGAAAGATTCCAAGGCTTAAAACGTCCTACATAATTCATGTTATTTCAGATATGTTTTTTGTTGTGTTATGTACAGGGTTTCATTCAGGAAAAAAAATATTAGTCCTGTCAAACGATTAAAATATTTAATCGAGATTAATCGCATTAATATCATAGTTAACTTGCAATTAATCACACATTTTTATTTATTCTAAATGTCCCTTGATATCTTATTGTCCCATTATATTTTTCGAATTGTAATGCTCTTATCAACATGAAAAAGTGGATCGGCTTGCTTTGTGCTTTTGTCGCCTGGCTTTGACGAGAGGCGGAGAATTCGCATCAGCTGTGTGCTTGGCCATCAAGTGGTATTTCAGACTGGACGTGCTGCAATAATAGCTCAGCTCACAACAACAAAACACAAAGATCACTTTGGTCTTGTCAATGGAACCATTTGGCAACTTTTTAAAAGTAAACTTTCCATTCAGAATCTTATTGGCATCCATTTCGGCGTCTTGCGCTCACCATCCACTCAAAACATAACATTAGCCTACTACTCTTTGGCCGGCTCACAAGCCCAAACAAGTGTGTGCGGCGTGCCTGTTGTTTTTTTTTCTGGTCTAGCTAGATCTGGTGTGGTGTTGTAGTTTTTCTAAAGTTACTAGTTGTTGCAACAGCATGTGAAAAAAACTACAAAGTTTGCTAGGCCAAAAAGAACGTTAATGCTTTAAAAATACTTACGCCGTTAAAATGGGTTTGCGTTAACACCGTTAATAATGCGTTTAACTGAAAGCACTAATATATATCCAGTCTGCAAAATATTATGAAGGGTCATGTTATCATATACTGTATGTGCTAGATGTAAGGAGCAGCTTGCACAGGTTTTTGTGTTTGCTGTGAAAAGTAGGGCAGCTGGAATGAGCTGGATTCCACAACTAATGCAAAGTTCCATTGTGGTCCATGTGCTGGTCCAAAACCACTGCCAGCTGATTAATGCAATGTTTTCTTTTCCAATCCCTTGCCCCACTTTCTTTCTTTATTTCATTTCTCTTTAGTCCCCAGAGGCAATCAGTGTTTCATCTGCTGCCAGATGCTGCGTTGCTTTCTAGAAATATATTTTTGCAATGAGAAAAAAAAAATTCTAGCCCGAAGCAACAACTCATTTAGATAAGCAAGACGCATCATCACCTCCACTGTACACACATCATCAGAGCAATGTGTGGTCTGTGTGACAGAGGAAGGCTGTCATTATCCACTGTGAATTGAATCCAGTAATTATGACACATGGTAGTGTTTGACATTTTTAGTGCTTTCATCGTGTTGGCAGCTGAGCCTTTGTGATAGAAAAGTATAAGCATATACGTGAAAAACTATTATTTATACACTGCATTGGAATTGATAGACAATACATTAGCAGCTTTTACATGTGGTGTTTGATATATAGGCAATTTATGCTCTACTTTGAATCCTGGAAACCACACTTAAGGCTACTAGTTTCTGTTAAATCTGACCACAGTCGGAATAGTGTAATAGGATTAGCATGAGAGAGATTCCACTCATAATACTGACAGTTTAAGTTGCATTAATCAATCTCTCTGTTTCAATAATTTGGTGTGTGTGTGTGTGTGTGTGTGTGTGTGTTAGGGCTGTTGGAACAAATTTCGAAAGTCGAATATAATTTGAATAGGAAAAAAATCAATACAATTCTAATGCTGAAGTTACTATTCGAATGTGATTTTTTTTTTTATAAATAGGTTGGCTAATGTTAGCTAATCTCCCTCTTCTCATGTCTGATGAACAATAAGTAACAGGAGTGAGAAACACAAGGCGTTGTGAGCTAATGTTATGTACTGAGTAATGCTGTTTGTAGGGGGGGGGGGGAAGTGTGGGGGGAGAAAGGGGAAAATTTTTTAAAAACATCCACTGAGCCAAAATGCTTATGTTATCAATAGTTAGCTCGTTCTGGTTTCCTCACTGCGTCGCGAGTTATAGGAGATTAGCTGGGAGCTTCATAGAGACAGCTGAAGTTCATGTTAGCTGCCCTACAGTTGTCAGAGTTAGCTTCGACTTCATATATTACCTTCTAACAGCTGTAGTCTTAGTAATGTGACAATCTGCAAGAAACAGGTTGCTTATAAATCACTAAAATAGTTGTGACAGCACCGTTTGGCTTAGTTATCAATGCCGTTAGCATCGTGGTTAACACTATTGTTACTTAGTTTATGACAAATTGTTTCAGCTGTGCTTTCTAACAAGATGTCAGTGTGCTAACCGAGCAACGTTAGCTTTTACAACAGAGCCACTTCAATACATTTGTTACATAATGTTTCATTACAGAGTTCTATGTTGAATTGTGTTTGTCGCATTCCAATATTATTCGAAATAAATACAATAACAAATGAAATTCGAATGGTATTATAGAGGAAGACTGACAGCTCTAGTGTTTGTGTGTGTGTGTGTGTGTGTGTGTGTGTGTGTGTGTGTGTGTGTGTGTGTGTGTGTGTGTGTGTGTGTGTGTAGAGGTATGGGGGAGACAGAAGAGGTCCCAAGGCTAGAATCAAACACAGGATGTTGCAATAATGTGGCATGCGCTGTAACCACTCAGCTACCATAACACCCCCCCACCCTGCCCCCCCTCCTCTCATCTCCTGATTATTTTCCCTCTGGCCAGTGTTTTATATCAAACCCAGCAGGGGAGAAAGAACAAAGTTCTGTCTTTATTGGTGTAGATTTATTTTCTCTGAGACAACAAAGCTTAACAACATTTGTTGTATTGGTTCTTCTTGTCTAGCTTTTGTAATTTGTTTGTAAGTTCAGGTAGCAATATGCTTTAAATCACATCCAAGGAGTAAAGAACACTAACTTTTCCTTTATCACTTCTTATCTGTCCAATGTTATTCTCCAAAACCAATGTCTTATAATAGAAGAAATGCAGACCTGACTTAAAGTTATAGTAAGCACTGTTAATATACTTTTTGTCAAATTCAGCCAATATCTCCTCACAGTCCCCTAGCTCTCTATTTTCTGTGCGCGCTGAAAAAATATCCGGTGTTTCTACACAGCCCTGGCTGTGTAAATGGAAAAAACAGAAAAGTGTGCAAGAGCCACAAAACAGTTTAACCTTGTCCGTTTGCTTTTGTTTGTGCTGGCTGCTCCCAAGTGATTGGCTTTACAGCAGTAGCGACAGTTTGCTAATCCACAGCCTTATATGGGCTAACATTGACTTTGCCATATTTTATTTAGTCAGCAAAGACTCTAACAGTAGTGGTTGCTCGGGAAATGCGCGTCCATGAATCTCAGGGCAGAGATTTTAAAGCGGGGATGTATTTGCTTGGCAGTTGAGTTCAAATATCAACAATATTTGCACAGCATCTCTTACTGCACCTTTAAAGCTGCACTAACCATTACTTGTTTATAACACAAATGTATCAAATGACTAAATGCAATGTTAAAGGGGGCACTCGTAGTGATGAACCAAGGGGGTAAGCTTCGCTTCAGAACTCCTATGGCGCCATTTTGATCACCTCCCGTTAACATTCCATTGACCCCCATTCATTTTGACGTCACTTTGACAGCGAATAACTTTACATCTGAAGCGTTTAAAGACTGTATTTGTCCATTGTTTATTTCTAAAGGAACACGACAATGTATAAAAGGTTTCATTACCTTGTACCTCACGTTATGGCTCCGTAGCAAACATTTTTGTAAAAATAGGCTAACGAATGTGTCATAACCAAGCGACTCACTGTCGCATAGTAGAGGAATTACCGTATAGTACAGGAGAATCTCACAGGCAGTTTCGACTTACATGAGCTGTTTAGGTTTAATTACTAATGTTAACTAGCATTTTAGTTAGCAATAATTAGCCTGTGCCTATGTTATCTCCTTACAGTTACCTATGTCCTCCTCAGATTTCTCTTGGCACAGCTACCAGAAGACTTACAACTTTCTGACAGGTTGCTCACGTCACATTTACGTCGTCTCTCTCAGTTGGAGGCTGTGCAATAACGCTCAGCGCTCACCAGAAAAGTGCTTCTAATATCCTTCACTGGTCTCTGTCCAGAGCAACGGGATCTGTTGGTCCAGTTTATATACTGTCTATGTGATGAACCCACAGAGAATTATCACCCAACTCCGCAGTTCCCCACTGTTCTGCGTTTTAGTGTCTTTCAGTGTGTTGTTTTGGTTTTGCCGGCCTTCTACGTTACTGTTTTGGTTCACTCTCTCCGCTCTCATCAACCACGTTCCCAGCAGCAGCAGGCAGCTGTTTGCATTGTAAATACTCACAATACACCACCTGTCCAGCATTAAACAACTGACAGACAAAGTTAGCAACTAGTTGGTGAAAATAGCATTTTTTCCCCCTCAGGAGTTGGTGGAGACCAAAGCAGAGCTAAAGGAGAGAGAATACTGGAGTTAGAGATGAAGAAAAACACAACTCTAAACGTATGCTAATGTTGCTCCATGTCTGCTGGATATGTTAACATAGGGTGATCAGATTTCCGGGAGCTAAAACCGGGACACTTTGCGTGTGACCGTAATGCTCATGCACGCACACGCTTTTTAACCTGAACATGTGCCAGCCCAGGTCAGACATAGACACAGAACGTAACTTCATTATTTTGATCATAGGCTCCTCATCTAATAATAACAGTGTTTTTCCTGTAAAATTAACATTGCAGTAACAGCCTTTTTCAGTTTAGTGTGAGATTTATGTTGAGATTTTTTCTAAAAAAGATTTTTTGAAGTGTTATTTATTCCAATAACCCTCAAAATGATTTATTGAAAATTTTGAGCATTAAACACTTCATTTCCTGCCTTCTGGTGAATTTTTATGCACCTATTTCTACCTTTTTCTGAATCAATTTATACTGCAAATATCTTTATGTGAAGAGAAATATAGATTACAATCCAAATATAAAAACATAATGGAATATATTGCAGTAAGGCTCTCAGGCATTCTGTATTGCTTTCAACTATTTATTCTCCTGTAGATCGACTTTTCTAATTATATCTGAGTCTGCACACATAGTCTAGGCATCATTTACTTCTCCCTCCTGTTTTCCGTCTTTTGTTGGGGAAGAAACCTCCTTAAATGTGCATATGACAATTAATCACCTCAATGATACATTAACTCATTTTAATTTATTAATAAACCCCTGGACAGTAATATATATTATGTTTGAGCAAGATTTCTGCTCATGTTCAAAACTTTGTGCACATTCAAAATATATCTGTGTTCTCTGAGATTTGGAGGAGTTGTGATATTTTGTGAAAAATAAAGTTATAATAGGCTATTACAAGAATAAAGTCACTTTATTTCAGATAATCTATACCTGCACCATAGTCTGCTGTGCATTAAGTGATTGCTCTGCTGATACGGTAGATCTCAGACCTTCTGACAGACACAGAGCCTCGCTTGGATGTCTGAATGAGACAAAGAGTTTAGCTAGGGAAGAGGCTGTACGCTGCTCTACATCGGAGGTGGAAAACAGAAACTACTGCAGAAATACACGGAGCTCAAATGTGACACATCTACCACAGCATGTCGACAGCAGAGGGCATCCATAAACCTGAAGCTGCGCTGCATTTTACAGCGAGAGTGGACACTACGCGATGCACAGGTCTGCTTCAAAGCTCCGTGTGTTTGAGTCTGAACCGTAGACTGGAAACGTCACAAGAACAACCTAAATCATTAGTATTGCGCTCCTAAACTTTGTGTTGATGGCATCAATGAATTAGACTGATTTGGCTATGATTCCTCTGAAAACTTCACCTTTGTGACGGTTGCTAAGTGATAGCAACAAATACAACACGGTTGGACCCTGCACGTAGCTGCCCGTTCTATTTGCCTCGGAAAAATAAACTGGACCAGGGGCGGATCTACCGGGGTGGCATAGGCTGGCAAACGCCACCCTAAAAGAAAGCCTTGCCACCCCTGCTGCCACCCCAGTTGGCAGCAACGAATTAAAAGTTATGGCCAATTTGACAAATCGTGAGCTGAGAATTATAAGGTTCTATCTCCGTTTAGGGTAGTTCTGAGATATTGAGCATCAAAGTTTTTACATCCCAGCTATTTTGTGAGATGGAACCTTTTTATTTTATTAATAACTAACTAAGAAAATATTTTTTTACAAAAATAACACCACACAGGCATTAATAAACACCTAAGGGATCAGATTATGTCAAAAACTCAATTTTGGCCAAAAGTGGAGATAGAACCTTATAATTCTAAGCTCACGAAATACCGAGCGCGAATCTCCAATGTCCGACTGCACGAGATGACGCCAGAGTGGCAAGAGCCTGATTTGTTTGGAAAACTGAGTGGTGCGAAGCGAGGGAGCCAGGAGTCGCGAGGAAAGGAGACACAGGAGGAAAGAGGTCAACACGGATTAAATATCAATTATAACGCAAGCACAGTACTAGCACAGTTGCGATGCCGATTTTGAGATGATTAAAATCAGGTTGAAGAACGTTATTTTGCTAAGTATGCTTATAATGTTACTTAGGTCTGACGTTTGTTCTGTGTACAGTAGGCTACAAAAGCTAAAATTGATTCAACGTCTGTCAAGGAAAAAATTGTAAAGTTACTTTTAATCTTACAGAAATGAAGAGGAAAGGTAGCATATGTAGTTTTTTCTAACCAAAGAGAAAGGCAAGAGAAATAGAAAATCAACAACTGAGCAAGGTAGACGGAGAAGATGAGGTGGAAGGAGAGAGAGAAGACGAAGACGAGGTGGAGAGAAAAGGGCAACAGAAACATGACAGAGATAGAATACAATGCCAAGGCGACCAGGGACAGGAGGAGGTGGGAGAACACCACAGTGGTGAAGATATGGAGGGAGAGCATCACCAAGATGAGGAGGGAGAAAGTGAGAGACAAGATAACGTGCAGGGCTCTGACAATGAAAGGGAAAGGAGAGTGCCTGGGCCATCACCAACGATTTCCTGTCGAGCTGGTCCACATGGTATGGAAATTGTTGCTGTATATATACACTAAGTTACATATGAATAAGAACAACAAATGAAAAAGACGGACATTTTTATAAAATTTAAGAGACATTGCTTTGACATCAAATAAATATAAAAATTCACGTTTACTTAAATATGAATAATTAGGAAAAGTTGTCAGTGTGAAAGTGTGATGAGATAGGGAGATGAGTCTTTATATTTTGTGTAGAATGTATTTTAGATCTATTTCTCAGATTAAATTAAAACATTTAAAAAGATTAACCTAAAAATACTCTCCCAGGCTAAAATGTTAGTGTGTGTTAACACAGTCTGATGGTTATAACTAATCAATGACAGTTCCTAATCTTGTACAAATGCTGCCTGCAATGCTGCCTCTCTGACACAGTCAAAAACTGTTTGCTTCCCATCTCACACATCTAATGCCTTTCCTGTGATAATGCCCCTTACTTCTATCATATTTCTATCTCCTATTAAGTGAGATCACATTGTATGGTCACTTATTCCTAATATGAACTGTTTCAAATGAAACCTCAAATGCAGGACATTGATTGCATGAGATTAAGTTTGTCTGTATGAGTTTGTAAATGGCAGCCTGTGCCCTTTTTTAGTGTGTACATACTATTTATCGTCAAAATGTGATTAAATTCAGTATATATACGTCATATGCCATATGTTGCCACCCCTCAAAATTTCTGCCCCCCTCTCGCCACCCCATAAATATTTTTCTAGATCAGCCCCTGCTGGACAAAGTTACATTCAGGGCTACACTCAAAACGTTCGGGGCTGAAGCCCCGGCAAAATCGGCTGACGCCGCTCCTGATGTAAACCGGGACATTTTAGCGTCAGGACTCGGGACAAGCAATTCAAAATCGTGACTGTCCCGGTCAAACCGGGACGTCTGTTCATCCTATGTTAACATGCAATTGCTTGCTAACATGTTCACTAAAACAAATACTTACTAGTGGTGCGGCATAGCTCAATAAATTGAAACAATTGTTAATTTTGTGATAAGGTGCTGAAAACATGAAACAGCAGCTTGTGTGTGGCGAAAGTGGGTAAATGCTAGATCGGATCTACTGTTGACATGGGTAGGTTTAGACATGAGAAGTGGGATAGGGTAGGGTTAGGGTAAGAATACCAGAGTAAACCAATCGGGGGCAGAATTAGGCAGAATAAACCAGGCCACAAGGGATGTTCTTTGACATTGACACATCTAGTGGATCTGATCTAGCATCTACCGCCAAAGTTTTGGATAATGTCTGCAATTCTCATGATGATGCTAATCTGCAGTGGCCCAATATCCAGATCTCTTCTAAATACATTGAGCTATTCATGTACCAATTTTGGTGCTTTTATCACAAAATTAACAATAGGTTAGCTATGCCGCCCCACTATAGGTTGTTCTGTCAATTTTGGGTTTTGTGGGAAAAAAGTACACTCTTATTTTTAATATTATAATAAGTTTAATCTTTGTAATGTCTGTCATATAATCAATTATAACCAATGTGATCTCACTATGTATTTCCACTTTGGGATCTAGATATTTTACATGTCCCTTACATATATTCACTTTTCTTTTAAGTAACATTTAAGTAAGTAAGTAAGTAACGTTTGGCAATGTTCACTATCAATCATGTATCAATATGGGTGTTTATTCAATACACATTGGGTTCATGTTTTAAGTTGGTGTATCATATTTAAACACAATTTAGGCCCAGCAGTTTTTTCAGAGACTTTTCTCTCTGTGTCAAAGAGACAGGAAGTGCAGGTTGAGAGATATCTTTAATTTAAACAAAGGACATCTGAGGGGGCTAACGTAGGGAAGTTAGCCTAGCAAGATGTTTCCTGTCAGTGAGTGGAGGAGTTTTCTCTTTGAAGCATAGCTGTATTATGATCTGTATAAAACTATAAAAACTCAATTGTGCATTGCTGTGTTCCAAAGTAACATGAACAGTGACACTGAAATGATTAAAGGTCCAGTGCGTAACGTGTTTAGTTGTTCATTATCAAAGTCTGTGTTGCCCGTTCACTAACTTGTCCTTTTTTTTTTTTTAAGAATATTTACCACCACCATCAATTCCAAGTATTCCTTTTGGCTTGAAATTTTACATTTGCATTCACATGAACTGGGGTAGACGCTCCATATTCATGCGCCATCTTGAAATACGTTAGTCGGTAAGAGACATACAGGACATAGTGCTTTGCCTTTTGCGTTTTCGCTGTCACACAATAAACTCACAGGTGCTGCTAATGCTGCTAATGGGGATCGTCGCTTCCCGGCCCCGGCAAGTTTGAAGAAGGAAACATGGAGGACCACACGTATTCAAAATCCAAATTTCAGGAACAGGAGTCTTCTTCTTCGCCCAGAAAAAGAAAAAGGATATTGAAAAGAGCAAGAGAACGGCGTCATCAGAAAAAAAGAGTGAAGGCTACCGTAGCTGTAATACGTACTTTGAAATGCGTGGTGTGAGAGAGTTGATTGTGATATATGATCTCAACGCTAGATGGGAGAAATTCCTACACATTGAACCTTTAAGGTCTTTTGACATGTATAGTGTCTTCTATGCTACTAATTAGGCCATGCTAAAGCTAATATATTTCATAAGTGAAACACTATATCTATATATACTATATCACTAATTTGTGAAAACAAATATAATCGTTTGATATGACTGGTGTGGGAACCAAGGACATGTGAGCACCCATACCCTCCAGGATGAAATAAAGTGAAATAATTTATCAAGTACACCATCTGTTGACTAGCATGTATGTTAGCAATTAGCCGACAAAGAACTGTCTGGGTCACAACGACCTAGATGTACTCAAAGAAAAGGAAGATGAGAGGACTGTTAGAAGTAAAAATATCACCAGTTCAGGTCCATCTAAAGATGTAACGAACATTAGGTAATTGTAAAATATGTTAAACTGACACTGCCCAAAATGCTGTATAAAAAGAGAGTCATATGAAACTTAGATTCAGTTGTCCATTCGACTGACTATCGCCTGTGGTCAATTAATGTATCCGGGGCAGCTCGGTTCAGTTGTTAAAATGTAACAAATACATCTGCATGGAGTGAGTATCAACAGTCTCTGGATTGTTCATGGAGTCCTCATCTGTAGTTTATTCTGTACTGAGACCACTGTGGGGCTCATGCAGTCAGCAAGACAATAACTTTACTTCTAATTTTATAGATAGGCCCTAGTAGTTTAAAGGTCCCATGACATGGTGCTCTTTGGATGCTTTTATATAGGCCTTAGTGGTCCCCAAATATCTGTAACTATTGAGGAGGAGGGGGGGGGGCAAGGTGGAGGGTGGGGGTGTGGCCTTGACCAACTGCCACTTCACTCATTTGAAAGCCATGATGTCTCTCTCTCATGGGTGGGCCAATTTCTCTGGGCGGGCAAAGCAGAGAAAGGGGAGATAACCTTGCTCCTTATGACCTCATAAGGATCAAAATTCCATATCGGCCCATCTGAGCTTTCATTTTCTCAAAGGCAGAGCAGGATAGCCATAGCTTGGATTACACCTATCGCCATTTCTAGCCACTGGGGGACCATTGGCAGGCTGGGGAGCGCATATTAATGTTAAAAAACCTCATAAAATGAAATGTTCATGCCATGGGACTTTTAAATAACTAGTAAAGAGTGGCAACCAGAAAAACCAGCACCCTTTGCAGCTTGTTATGCTGCCCTATTTAATTGCTAAATAACCCTAATATTTAAAACTGTTATCTTTAACTATGTAACTTTTAAAAGAAAAAACAGCTGTGTCCTCTTTCAAATGAAACAAAACACAACTTTGCTCAATTCAATACCCTCTTTGCTCAGTTCAAAACACTTGAAGGTTTTGTTGCTACAGCTGCAAAGCTGGCTAATGTTAGCAAATAACTGTATTGTTATGCTATTATTACTGAGATAGCTGACTTTTTGACTCTCCTCTACTTGTGCCACTGTTACACTGTTCGCTATATTTTTTTTAAAGATTAATGTTTCAAAGGTTTTATCACAAAGAAGAAGTGCCCAGGAGGTGAACTTGCACCTCTCCAGTTACCAGTCCACACTTCGTACTTGGGTTTGTATTGGGCACTTAAACCTGCGACCCCCCAGTTCCCAAGCTAAGTCCCCACGGTCTGTGCTGTTGCCACGCCAAAGGTAGAGCCAGAAGTAAAAGCACCATACTCACAAGGGGACATGTTTGTTTCCTGCTTGGACTCTTTGGGCCCTATCTTGCACCCGGCGCAGCGCAGTGCAAAGCCCGACGCAAGTGTCTTTGCTAGTTTAAGACCGACGCAGTTGTCAATTTCCCGTCCAGTGCTCACGTCGTTTAAATAGCAAATGCACCTGCGCCCATCTTTGCGCCCATGGGCGTGCTGGTTTTACAGGGAGGTGTCTTCAGGTGAATTCTTGGCGTATTGCTATCTTGAGCCAGCAGGAAGTGATCGCAGCATTTCATTGTTATTTTAACAACAAATTAGTAAAATGCGCATAGGCTTATGCACAGCATGCACACACTGTGCTTGTTACACACACACACACAGGGGAGCGCAGCAGCACACAAACATGCAAAAGATTACAAATAAAAATATTACGGTGCAAATCTGCCATCATAATAGCAATGCGCCAAGGTACGAACGTGCCAGGCTTTTAAAGGGAATGGGAGATGACACTCCAGGCCCGGATTGGCTAATCGGGAGCACCGGGAAAATTCCTGGTGGGCCGGTCTGTTTTTTGGGCCGCGAGGGCCGTTGTTGTCATGGAACTGGGTTGAAATATGGATGCTGTCCCTAGGCTGCCTGCACTCACAGCAGCCCCACTCTTTTTATTTATTATTTTACAGCAGTCCCACTCTTTTTATTTATTATTTTACCGCAGTGCCACTCTTTTTTATTTAATATTTTCTCGCAGAGTGCAGCCTGCAGGTTAATGATGACGTGATTATCTTTTGACTCCCTGGCCCCGCCCCCGACATGGCACCTTGCAAGTTGCTCAAAATAAAAAAGTCTGATAAAAATGGACAGGAAGCGCAAAGGCGGCGCTGAAAAGGCAAGAATCAAAAAAAAGAAAGCTTTGGAAACTGATGCGGCCAAATGTTCTAAGCTGAGCACATTTTTCCTAAAAAGAACTAATGAAGACGACGAGGCCGGTAAGTAAGCTAACGTTAAGGTAGTTAGGAGCAGTGCAAGATGCTAGCGACCGTGCAAAACAACGTTGTCTGCAAACCACCGTTCATGTATCAAACTTTTTCTTGTAGCTCTTCAGCAGCAGCCGCCTCAAGGCCCTGGCCCGGTAACGTTACCAAGCTCCAGTCATGAGCCCAACACACCAGAGTGGGCAGGTAGGATTGTCATTCAGAAGAACTAATAGTAATGAAGAGCCCTGCTCAATGAAAAATGCCCTGAGATAATTAATGATACGATTCAGCAATACATTAATGAAACTGACTTGACTTGATTTGAAAGCTTTGTAAAAATGGGATATTTGTGGTGAGAAATAAATGTAAAAAATTTCATTTAGTGTCAGAAACAGAGCCAGGACCCAGTTGTGAAGCCTTGCATCTCAGTGGGACAGACTAAAGATGTCCCCTCTGGAGGGTTACATTGTCAGGACAGCTAGTGAAATCCCACAAGGAGGTGATGAGGATCCTTCCATGGAACAGCAGGATGTCGAACTAGAGAGCAAAACTGTGTCATTTGTGTTCATCTCATTCTCTCTCAGTACAATCTACTAACTGATGCCTACCATGTGATTGGACTCGCCTACAAGTTGCTATTAACACTGTCCATCACACAAGAAGCCTGTGAGAGAAGCTTCTCAACAGTGAAATTCATAAAAAACAGGTTCAGGAGCACTTTAACCCAGAAGAACTTTGAGGCATTCATGCTGATGTGCACTGAGAAAGAAATTCTCATGTCTTTGGACAATGACACTGTGATAGATAAAGATGCAGAGACCAGTGTTCTGCTCAGGTGTTTATTAATGTTTTAGGGTTGTCCATGTTTCCTTGAAGCTAAACTTATGCAGAGGAAAAAGAGATAAAACAATCATTAGAAAGTTATACTGTGAAAAAAAGTCATAACAGTACAATACTTGTTTAATTCTTTAACTAATGTTCTCATATTTGTGAAAAATATTTGAAGTTGTAAAGCAGCTGTTTCCTTGAAAAATAGATGATACTGTCATTAGAAAGTGCAATACATTTTATTTTAATCTTTATTTTTTATTTTGTTTTATATATTTGTTTTTGTTAGATTTTTTTCTTCATTTCAATGTTTGGATATTTATGAATACTAATTCTTAAAGAAAATAGATTCTGATACTGTCCTGTTATTTACTGTTCTAATAAATCTTCACTGTGAAGCAAAACTTAGGCTACTGTTTTTGCACTGAATTGGAAATGATATTTTTCAAAAATACAATGAATTACAAGGCTGTAGAGAACAGTGCGCATATTGCAGACTTATATTCTGAGGTTTTAATTACATTATTTTAATATAGTCCGTCGTGAACTAAAGTGGGCCGGTCTAAGGCATGAAACTCCAGGGCTGAAAATGAGTCCCAATCCGGCCCTGTGACACTCTGATTGGTTTATTGCATGTTACGCCCAAAACACACCTATGAATTAATGAAGACACTAAGTACAACCCTTTTGAACCATGCGCCCGGCGCATGGACCCTTTTTTCCGACGTCAAACTAGCAAAAGTGGATTTGGGCATGCCCTAAATGCACCTGCGCTATGCGCTTCACGCAATGCGCTTAGATCGTTAAAATAGGGCCCTTTGTCTTAAAAGCAACAAGTCCAAGAGATTTCATACAATTCCCCAATTTTATCTAACCATTTAGGTTCTCCCACCCCATCTTTCTGCCTTACATCTGATTGTCTCTAAGCTACCTTACATCCTAGTTACAGTACAGGCCAAAAGTTTGGACACACCTTCTCATTCAATGTGTTTCTTTATTTTCATGACTATTTACATTGTAGATTCTCACTGAAGGCATCCAAACTATGAATGAACACATATGGAATTATGTACTTAACAAAAAAGTGTGAAATAACTGAAAACGTGTCTTATATTTTAGATTCTTCAAAGTAGCCACCCTTTGCTTTTTTGATAACTCTGCAAACCCTTGGTGTTCTCTCAATGAGCTTCATGAGGTAGTCACCTGAAATGGTTTTCACTTCACAGGTGTGCTTTGTCAGGGTTAATTAGTTATTATATATTATTAGGAATTTTTTCCCTTATTAATAAAAAAGCAAAGGGTGGCTACTTTGAAGAAGTAGCCAGCCAACTTTATGAAAATAAAAAAAGAAACGCATTGAATGAGAAGGTGTGTCCAAACTTTTGGCCTGTACTGTATATTACTGTTATGCAATGTGTAGGCAGAGATGGGGAGTTAATACGTCTAGCTTTTTTTTCAAATTAAGTAACAGACAGAAAAGAACACACTCTTGCATGAAACGGCTCTTTAAAAGGGATGGATCAACTTTCCATCTTTCTGTTTTTAAACTCTCTTTTTCACCTTATCTGAAGCAGAGCATGTTTCACTATTCCCCTCACTCTGTCTGACAGTCCACATTTGACAAGCAGACAGACATAAACACTTCAACAGAACACTTCAACAGAACAAATTGGTCTCAGTGCTGTGCTCGGTCAATTCAAAACCACATTTTCGCAGGATTTTTGAAGGCTTGCTAAATCTTTTAAACTAACAGCAAATCCTAATAATACCAATATAAAATATAAATGCTACAGTGCCAGAAGACTTTTCTACCACTGCAGTGAGTGATCAGAGCAAGAGTAAAAATAATACGTTAATGAAATAGATTGAAAGATTCCAAATAAAACATGTTTACAACCATTAATCCATCTACCCAGAGTGGTTCATCCACAGAAACTGATCCACAATCACATTCTGGGCATGATGTGCTCTTGAAGCCCATATCAGAGCTGACTCGCTGTTGGCTAAGACCCACTGATCTCAGAAAGTTACTGCAGTAGTGCAACAACACTTGTGATGGCAGCAGTTTTGTATAAATTACTTGAAAGCAATACTTGAGTAAAAGTACAAATATTTTACCAGAAAATGACTTTGGTAGATTAAAGTCACCTTTCAGAATATTAGTTGAGTAAAAGTCTGAAAGTGTCTGATATTTACTGTACTTAGAGGTGCAATATGTAATAAATGTATTGTATTTAATCGAAAAATGACCACGTGTCATCAGATATTAAGGAAACATGCTAAGTTGAAAATGAAATTGTCATCATATGTGCAGTAAGGTTAAGCCGCATTGAGGTTGATTATTGCCTGCACACTCATTTTTTCTTTTGGCCAGCTCATGACGCTTTATGATTCAGGTCTCACCGTTTTTGTCTGTAAAAAAATTTTTGAAAATCAGTGTGGGAGTTGTGAAGTTGAAATATGTTTTTTCAAAGTTTTGATCAGTATCCTGGGACTGGCTGCCTCACTGTTTTGATCGTAACCTGGATCCCAGTGTTATTTTCTTTGCAGTGCTCGGCAATACAATATATAACACTAACAAGCACCCTACGGCAGCAACCGTAGCAACCAATTTACTGCAAACAGTTGATTGTTTGTTGAAAATTACTTTGATCCACATTCATGTTTCTGTTTTCTTACAATAAGAGACAAGGATGATGAACATCAGCACAAATCACAATACAGCTTCATATCAAAGAATGCAGCACGTCTCATGAAAGCCTGGCTGGCTCTCTTGTTGATGTCATTGATGTGCTCTACAGTATATTGATTTAGTATTTGCATGTATGGCTCTAACATATTAACTAATGTTGATGCGACTGTACATATGCTCATCTAAATGTGCCGCTGTTGTCTTTAAACAGTTAGTTTCAAACGTTATGGGCCTCAAGAAAAAAAAGTTGTTTTCTTATTATGAAGTTTATCAAGAGGAATACTACTCAGCCTGTCAACTGTTGTATAATGTCTTCTGTGGCTCTTGGGGATATTTCTAAAGTCTGAGATAATAACCGTGATGATGTTATAGTCATGTCATCAGGAAGATCTTGGCTATCTTTGAAGGCTACAAATATTTAAATATTTAACAGAGAGCCTGCATTACAAACCGGGTCATGTATATTGGAACTAGACCCAAACGAATATTTTAACATTTTGGGACATTCACTCAGTTGCTTTCTTGCAGAGAGTTACACCAAAATTCCACTATACGCCGCATTACGGTTTTGTTCTGTCTTCTGCCAATGCGTCATACCACACCGGGAGCGTCCAAAGCGGGGCGTTTTATACTATGGTATGAAACTGTCACGTCTAGTCCCTGTGTCAAGTTTCTTTGTTTAGTTGGTTTCATGTATTTTGTTGGTTTTCCCATTTCCTGTTTTATTTTGTAGTCTCTCTCTGTTCCCTTATGTGTTGCGTAATTGGTTTCGCGTTTTACTTCCTGTCTTTTGGTTTTCCCACCTTTGTGATTGTCTGATGTCTTTCACCTGTTGACCAGCCCTTGTGTCACCTGGCCCTTGTTATCCCTCGTTTACTTGTGTATTTAGTCCCCGTGCTTTCTGTGTCTGTTGTTGGTGGATTGTCATTTGTCTTTTGTGTCTTGTAGGCACTTGGCAGTCCTTTTAGTCCCCTTAGTCCCCTTAGTCCCCTTAGTCCCCTTAGTCCCCTTCCTGTAACCCTTATGTTGTCCTTCTGGTCCCGGTGACCCAAAGGACAAAACAAGGGCTAATACAGCACCTTAGTGCTTTTTTGTACAGCATTTTGGTCAGCTTAAACTGTGTTTAAATGTGCTCTAGAAATAAACTTTACTTACTTACTTTACAAGAGACAGGGTTTAGAGAGCAATTCTCAACAAAGTAAACGGAAGTACATAACCCTTGTGTTGTCCTTCGGGTAACTGGGACAACATCAGTTTCTCCGTGTTCCTGGATTTCTCTGTGTTTTTGTGCTTCTGGATTTTTACCCGTTTCCTTCCGAGTTCCTGGTTCTTTTGGATTTTGACTCCTGCTTACACGTTTGTAAGTCTCTTTATGTTGTGATTAAATTATTATTATTTCTACTGCTGCCTCTCCTTGCTTCTCTGCATTTGGGTCCTAGCCAACAACCCTGACAGAAACGGTACACACTTCCTGTCTCCTAAAAGGGCGTGGCTTTGTTTTAACGTGTAGTGAACGTCTTGTGGATGGATGAAAAGTAATATTTGAATAACGTATTATGTTCTTTTATTAACTTTAGATATATACACAGCTAAAAAAACTATTTAGCATCACAGAGATTAGTTTTGTTAGGGCGTTCACGAACGTTAGCTGACGTTAGCGTCTCTGTGTTGCCAGCTCTCGCGAGAGTTTGGTCTTGAGACAGAAACAGGTCTCAAAGTTAAATTTTATCCTGATATGTCCATCTGATAAATGCCATTTTAGTGTTACGTTCTGGAGATATGTGGCTTGTGAGAAATGGGTTCAATATTAACTTTGGGGCGAAAGGATTGCTCATAATCTGTGATCACGTTCACTTCTCCCATTGGAATCAACACACTCAGGACCTGCTGCTAGTCTTGTAAAGAGGCATAGCCGTGGCGGAGCCCACATAACACAGATACAGGAAACTACTCCGAGTTGGGGTGTCTCTGTTCTAAACCGTCTCTGCTGGCGCATATTTTTAGCAGAGCTTAGTGGTGAGCCGCTTCTGCATCGCGGCTGGTAGAATAACAAGCATTGTCTTGAGTGTCGGCTATTGCTGCGGAATGCAGCGCAGACGTGCCTGGTGGAACTTGGGGGATAGTTAAGGTTGATACAACTATCTGTATCAGCAACTGGAAATAGATGGAAACAGATGACTGGAAATAGATGGAAACAGCTGACTGGAAATAGATGGAAACAGCTGACTGGAAATAGGGGGGAATGAATGAAACAAATTGGAAAAGCATTTTTCTATGCCTTCGAGTGAAACAGTTATGTTCTTACACACAAGCGTGTACACACACACACACACACAGACACACACACACACACACACACACACAGTTTAGCACATTACAGTACATCAAAGGAAGACAAAAAAGGTATTCTAGATGTGCTTCATTGTTTTCAGAATTCTTCTGAAGTGTAAAATCCTTTTGATCCTTCTTGTAAAACATCTTCACTTAAATGTGTACAGCATACAGTAAAAAATACTATTACTACCACCTGGGAATACCACATTTTCTTTTCAAAGGTAGTGAATAACTACAAGATGACATGAACCGATAGATGAAGACATTGATAAACAGTTACTCTCCATGTGTTCATAACAGCTTTCCTTTGCTGGTAAATCTCTTAAAAGGTCCCATGACATGGTGCTCTTTGGATGCTTTTATATAGGCCTTAGTGGTCATCTAATACTGTATCTGAAGTCTCTTCCCGAAATTCAGCCTTGGTGCAGAATTACAGCCACTAGAGCCAGTCCCACAATGAGCTTTCCTTAGTATTTCTGTCTGTAGCTATTGAGGAGGAGAGAGGGGGGGCGGCAAGGTGGAGGGTGGGGGTGTAGCCTTGACCAACTGCCACTTTGCTTGTTTGAAAGCCATGATGCCTCTCTCTCATGGGTGGGCCAAATTCTCTGGGCGGGCAAAGCAGAGAAAGGGGAGGTAACCTTGCCCCTTATGACCTCATAAGGAGAAGATTCCAGATCGGCCCATCTGAGCTTTCATTTTCTCAAAGGCAGAGCAGGACACCCAGGGCTCGGTTTACACCTATCGCCATTTCTAGCCACTGGGGGACCATAGGCAGGCTGGGGGGATGCATATTAATGTAAAAAAAAACTCATAAAGTGAAATTTTCAAGCAATGGGACCTTTTTAATTTCCATTGTTTACAGGATGAAGGAAGCCTGATTACATCAAGGTCACCAAGCTCACAGTCAGCGCAAAGAAGCGTAATATCAACACTCCACAGCTGCAAAACACAGGATGCGAGATTGGATTGCTGAGAGTAAAATATAAAGAAGAAGAATGGTATATTGGAGGCATTTGAAGTGTATTCTAAATTCAGAACAATGGGTTCAAGGAGTCTTGAATATAGGTGATTTTCTTTTCTCCTAGACATCTTTATACACATACAGAACATACAGGCAGGAGAGCACATTTATATTGGCTTTACACATTCATACATTTCTCCCCCGCCTCATCATACTGCAAAAAATAAAATTCTCTCACCCACTAACATACACACAATAATGCTGGCACACGCGCGCGCGCACACACACAGTTTGATATTTTCTCATAAGCAGCTTGTATAAAGACAGTTCTGTCTGCCTTTCCTCTGTGACTCACAGTGCCTGGGAACTGCAACAAGGCAAGACCAAAGCTAAGTGTGTTACGTGTGTGTGTGTGTGTGTGTGTGTGTGTGTGTGTGTGTGTGTGTGTGGCGCAGCTACTTTTTTTCCACTCTGGCTCACGTCTGTGCTTGTCTCTAACATCATGAAGTGACCGGGAGCAAATATCAGCCTCTGTTCATCTCTGACGCTAAGCGAGATAGATGTCATACAACACATGCAGACACAGTCATTTTTATATATAGCATTATTAAGGCCCAAACTGTTTTGTGTACTTTAAAGACAAAAATAATAAATATTATTAAATGATATAAGATGAAAAACATACATGTGTGTGCATACATAAACATATAAAAACATTAATGGAAAACAGCGCCCCTGCAGCGTAGTGATATTTGTCAAACAGTAAGGTTTGGGGTTGCTAGATGAATATGTCATATATATCAAGGTCAAGCTAAACTTTATTATCCACAAGTAGGAAATTCATGTGGTCACCATTACACGCTCCATCGTTATAAAAACATAAATACAAAACATTAAAAGACAGGAAAACAAGGACAAGACAGTAAAAACATTGAGGAAACATGTCAAGCATATATTTAAAAGTTGAGTGTTGATATATACAGAATGCTCATAGTTTAAGATGCCTAAGAGCTTATAAGTCTATTGTTGTGCAGTCTAATTGCTGTAGGCACAAAAGACTTGCTGTACCTTTGTAGTCCTAATTTTCCTTTGCAGGAGTCTGCCACTTGACCTGTTACTTCTTAAAAAATTCTGATGAAGAGGGTGGGATATATATATATATATATATATATATATATATATATATATATATATATATATATATATATATATGTGTCAACCCCACAGGGTTGTCTGTGTATTAGCTGCAATTGGCAAGAGACGTTAACATAGAAAAAATATATATATATATATGTCAACCCCACAGGGTTGTCTGTGTATTAGCTGCAATTGGCAAGAGACATTACCATAGAGTAAGATGTGCCAAGTCAAGGAGCAAGCTTAAAAAGAAACAATATAGTGTAGGCTTTGCATGCTGTACAGCAAATGAAGAAAGCACTTCCTCGTGTTTCTTAGGGACCAGGAGGATTAAGTGCACCAGCTTGGCGTGTGCTATGCCAAATATTAAGGTTTTTCGTCTGGCCGACTGCTAAAACACACAAGACCTTGAAAGCAAACAGCTGCTTTATCAGTTTTAGTGTTGACCACCTGAGTGGCCTGACTGGCTCATGGCTCATAACTGACAAACATGTCTGAAATATATTGAGGTGCTGGAGAGCTTTGTAAATGAGAAGAATGACCCTGCAATCATTTCTAAAGTTCACTGGAAGATTATAGGGAAAAACTCAGGAGCAGCACAACTTATTTCACATACGTGAAGAAGATTCGGGAGACCTTGACGAATTACACAGAAGCATTTAATGAACTCTCAATTGAAGAGCGAATTTAGGCAGGCAGTACAGTTTAACCATGATGTATTATTGTGTCGTGCCATCCCAACTCTCTGAAGTTCCTTTCTTCCTGCAGTAATATTTAAACTCATGAAAGCAATAGCGGGGACGCCTAGTAGTCAATTATCCGATGCTTTGATCGAAGGAGCCTGATTCGACTGCCAATCTGGCAGTCAAATCATCGCAGAGGTGTTATGAAACAAGGATCATGCCATTTTGGCTATATGGGGGTGCTCAATGTCTGATTTTACATATAACGACTTGTTTTTTTACAGCCTATTATGATATAAATAACATATAATGCTGTTAATAAAAATTTGAAGAGAAGGAAACTTTTAAATAAATCTTTTTGAAGTGCGTGATTAAATTCAACCGCTTCATGACCGATTTAAGTTTCACTTTCTGTGATCCGTGACCGATGAGGAGCATCTTGGCAACATTGATTTAAAAAATGTTTAACTGAAATTGTCTAGGGGGAAAAAAGCTAAAGTGTGGGTGCATTTTGAAATTGTAAAAGATCATCCCAAAAAAGTTGTGTTGTCCACAGGAGTACCCTCACTTTTTACTGCGTACCGCCACCTCCTGCGTACTACACACCCCTTAAAAACAACCTGTGTAAATCCGTCTCTCACATAACAGCTTAACGCTGAAAAAACAGAGCTGAACTGTGCTTGTTAACATTGATAATTGTTGTGGATGAACATATTATTGTAACCCTGGTCGCTGGAATGGCCACTGTGCCACTGCCAGACACATGAGCACAGCCGCGATCCAACGCACAGCCCACGGCATGATCCGTCCGCTCCAATGATAATCTAATCTCGCACACTAGACCAGCAAGCCGCGGCGTTATATGCTGGGTGAAACGGAGGCAACGTTTGCATTTTTGGCAGAAAAACATTATGACAAGAGGATTGCATATGAAGTAGAGACCGCGCCGTAAAAACAGATGGCATAAACATTCCCTTATCATGCAGCTGCCTGTGTATGCCCATGTATGTGTCTCTACAGATAGATCTGTAGAGACACATACATATTTATACATGAACAGGGTTGGTTATTAGAGACTGGCCCGATATTCTCTCCCACTGACTTGTGACCTATGAATGACCTGATGTTGTCTAAGCATTCCCTTTGTCTCATTATACCACAACATGGTGTTTCTGGAAATTCCACCTCAGAAAGCCAAGGGAAGGAATGTAAAGGCAAATACACCGAGATCATCATGCATGTCTACATTGGCTTGTCAGCAAGGAAGGCATGCACCAAGTGTTGCTACTACTGAAATGTTAACTTTTGCATTGGATTTGTGTCACAGCAAATTTTTCACGTCCCAATTCTCAAATTAAAAGGTATAGGCTACTAAGCAGGATCCCTGTCAATCATCGCTTAAAGATGCAGTAGGTAAGACTTATAAAACTAACTTTCTGTCAAATTTGCTGAAACGGACCCTATGTTCCAGTAAAACTACATGAAGCATGTCATTTAAAAAAACAAAATCCAGCTCCTCTGGAACCACCTACAGCCTGCAGTGTGATTTGCAAAAACCCACAGCTCCCTGTTCAGATGCACCAATGAGGGCCAGGAGTGGTGTCTAACTGCGTGTCAATCACTGCTCAGGCACAAGCATTCATTCTCCCTTGTGGGGGGAGGGACTTAGGAGACTGTTTTGGGTTTTAGCGGAAAGGGGGGAGGAACTGAAAAGTTGTTGATGTACACATTGTTGGGCTAAATCCTGGATCTTCGCAATCCTACCTACAGCATCTTTAAGACCCACTATGAGTGCGTGGCGGTGTCTGTATCTGAAGAGACCCTGCCCTCTGTCATACTAGTTACATGTCTCTAAGGATGGCAATGTCGGTTTGATGGTCTGTTGGTCAGTCCAACACTTTGGTCTAGGCAGAAATATGTCAGCAATTATTGGATGGATTGCCTCAACATTTTGCACAGGAATTTATGGTCCCCAGAAGATGAATCCTACGTTGACTTTGGTGATCCCCTGACTTTTCAGTGAGGTTGACATTTGTGGTTTGGAGTGAAATTCTCATCTACTGGATGAAATGTCAAGACATTTGGTACTAACATTTATGTTCTCCTTTGGATGAATTGTATTATTAAATTATTACTCTTGAGTATTTGGTGATGCCCTGATCTTTTATCTAGCATCAGGTCAAAGGCAATTTTTTTATCACTTAATACTTGCAAAGTGAATGACATTCTGTTAGCATACTAACACGCTAAACTTAGATGGTGAACATGGAAACATTTTACCTCCTAAACATCATGTTAACATTGTCAATGTGAGCGTATTAGCATGTTGACGTTAGCTTAGCATTAGCAGCCCAAATCACAGCTGTACCTGAGAGCAACCTCACAGAGCCACTATCCTGCTGTAGACTCTTGCTTTGTGAGGCTTATTCGTACAGGTGTTGCACTCTCTTAACTGCACAAACTATTATTTATTTCCACATGATTAATGCCATGAGTAGGTCACTTTGGTGGTGTCAGTAGTGCTATTAAAGGACCCGTAAATAAAAATAAGAAAATATTCCTACAGCCGTCAACGCAGTGTCATCGTCATACCGTGACACAAATGAAGAAATAGTTTGACTTGAAGTTACATGACAAAAAAACGTCTTACTACAGCCAAGCAATCCGTGTGGTTTAATTCTTATGTCAAACAAGTGTTTTCTCCCATTTGGACTCTTAAGACCTGGACCACTCATAAGTTGTTGGTGCCCAAGACAAAATACTCAATGTGAGAATCTGTAAATGCGAGTTATCTTAAACCACTCATACGTGCCACTTAAGAATGAATCTGTTCTATGAGGGGTTCTTCAATAAGTCCTTCATCCTCCATATCCCCATGTGCACAAGTGGTGATATTTACATAAATGTTTGCAGTACTTGACTACAATTTTGCCTGACTACAGCTTTATGAATTTGCCAACATACAATTGCCTGCAATATTCAAGCCCCTTAGGATTTACTCTAACATTGCTCAAGCCTATTGTAGGGCTGAGGAATTAAGCCATATTGACAACATACAATACCCAGGTGGACTCTTACAGAACTCAATAGCACATTAAAGAGGAACACATTAAGTTTAGCAATCTGCTGCAATAAAGGAGAGTGATGATAAAAACACATTTGGAGATCTATTGAGAATTGCCTGGCATGTACTGAAACCCACAAGAATAATCAGGAATCCTTGCAACACAGCGAGCCCTGTAAAACAGAATTTACAAGAATGAGCTCAAGTGAAACAGCCATGTCCCTTGCTAAAGAAACATTTTTTGGGGGGATATTTATCACTTAATGGATTGATTTACATAGATCCTGTCATTAACAGTTTAATTGTCCTCTCTGAATTTGTCAGATTACTTTGGCCCTTATTGCTCCTTTGTTCTCTTCTTCTTTAATTGTGGATTTTGACATTATGATGTAGCTCTGCAAGTGTGCTGGCTGGTGAGCTGGGAAGGGAAGGGCTTGCCATATCAACAGGGACCCTCTATTCAATCACCTGAGACAGAAATACATTAAAGCCGCTGACTTGGAGAGGGTCAAGACCAGGATTACCTCGATTATGTTTCGATTTTAGCCACTGCTACCTTGAGCTATTGGGATTTGATTTTTTTCCTCTTTGTTTTCTCTTCACAGAGAAAAGGGAAGCACGTATTCTCGCTCAAGTGTTCTGAAGCCAAATGACCATTGGGTAGAAAGCTTTAATGTAGTGTCAGGAACCTTGATAATGAAATTCCTGTTTTAATGGGAAAACACTATAATCATTTTCCAGCCTTGGAACTACTGTTAAGTCAAGTTGATTTTAGCAGTGCCACTGGTCAGTTTGAAGCGTCTACTCATTGATCTTTTTATGTTTTCCCCCTTCCTTTCCTCTGTAATTAATTCAAACATGTATCATCTTTGACATTAATAATGCGTAGTAATAATATTTAATGAACTAACATAGCCTTCCCTTTTTCAGAGTGGATCAGGAGTTGTTATTGTATGGTCCTTATAACTTCATTGTAATGGATATTATATACAATGTAAACTAGCAACAGTTTTTCCAAATGGC
The DNA here is from genome assembly GCF_010015445.1 of Perca fluviatilis. NCBI lineage: Eukaryota > Metazoa > Chordata > Actinopteri > Perciformes > Percidae > Perca > Perca fluviatilis. Next base: position 10,922,105 of record NC_053121.1, on the reverse strand, counting down.
TCTGGCTCTGCCATGAAGCTTCATTTTGTAAGCTGCCCAAATCAACGGACTGAGCAAGTTACCGAATTTCAGGTGAGGAATGGAAGATGGTTTACAGCAGACGGTTTATTCAAATAGAGTAAAAGATGACCTGATAACATTTATTAATACCAGTATTGTCCAGGCTTGGTCTGTTCCTTCGATTTGGAAAAACAGGCTAGGAAAGCGGAATAGTGCCTGAGCATCGGAACAGTTAGCCATGACATTTTTACAAATCACTGTTACAAAATCAATCGCATTCTTTACCTCGGTCACTGGTTTCCTGGTGAATTGTAATGTCACGCTGATCCAGTCCAAGTTGTTTGACAACAAGTTTATCCAATAGTGATCTAAGAGATTTGACAGTCAGGAGCCTGTGTCGCATTGTGTTTGCCTCAACTCTCTCTTCCAAATAATAAAACCTGTAATCTGTGTTTAATATATTAACTGTTTGATGTGGTAAAAAACACAGATCAATTACTGTTAGATACTGCCTTATCCTGTAGCTTTAAATAATTAATAAATATGTCTAAGTCTACGACTTTACTGTAAAAAATACTGTGCAAAATGAAATGATTTCATTGGCTTTAGAACTGTAACTATTAATCATAACCAATGTATTTAGTCTATTGAGGGTGCATTAGTCTTATCTATTCATGAATCAACATATTTTTTATGTCTGCTGACTCCACCTCCCTTCTTCAGTTACTTTGAGTCTCAGATGTCGCTACAAAAATATGTCTACTAGAATTTAGCTGTGCTTTCACTATCCTTTCACTGTGGTCTCCTGTGAAGCTTTGAATTGACATACATAATGTGTGTAAGGGTTTTGGATCACTTCTCAACACTTAACATGCGTATGAGGGTTTTCAAAGCAGTGCTCTCTGCCCTTCTTTCATCAATTTTGCCACTCTGTGGGCAATACACAGCATGGAAAATATTCCCTTGTCAAAGGCCCTCTCTCTCTGTGCTTCCTTAGATATTGACCACTCAGCATTGGGCATTCATGTCTTTATGATTTCAAACAAAGAGGTGAGTTGCTTTTTGACCTCTGACTTCTCAACTTGGACCCCGTTCAGCTGCCTAATGACTTCCTGCCCCTGTGTGTTTGATGTGCTGTATTGGCAGAATCATATTTCCCCAGTGTAAGCTGAACAACAAGAACAGTATTGTTATTCATAGCACCAGAGGGCCAGCTGATCCATCAAAGAGGGTGCTTTCAGTCTCTTGTTAAGCCCTTTTGGGTTTTTTAAATTTATTGGTTTTGGAAATCATTCTGTGCAATATAAAGGAGTTTCATTCATGTAATGTGGACAATCCTCAAATAGTGGTTTTGACATGAAATGTAAATTTCTTAGTTTAATTAAAAAAATATATTCGAACATTTCTGACCTGACTATGACGCCAGGAACACACTGCACACTGAAGCGCCGTGAAGCGTAGATTCAGCAGGTTACAGCAGAGACTATATTTTTTACGAAGGTTAAAAGCGTTCGGAGTAAATCAGAGAATTATGTACTTGTTCTACCAGTCCACTTTTGAGAGTTTGATCAGATATGGTATTACGGCATGGTATGGTAATTTGACTGTCCAATTAAAATCAAGGTTGGGACGATTGGTGCACACGGCTTTTAAAGTTATAGGGGGTGTGGGGGAACGATCACCCCAAGAGATATTTGATGCTTCAATTTTAAACCATGCCTAGAAAATTATCTTGAATGACAATTTTAAATTTTAAAGGGAAGTTTGGGGTCCCCTGCTGGAGCTGCTCCCCCCGCGACCCGACACCGGATAAGCGGACGAAGATGGATGGATGGATGGATGGATGGATGACAATTTTAAATTATTACCTTTGGGAAGGAGGTATAGGGTCTTGATGTGCAGGTCTAATAGACTAAAAAACTCCTTTGTTCCTACTGCAATCAAGGCGCTAAATAGAAATGAAATACTGTGAACTGCCTTCTTGTGCTTTTTATCTTATTTGTTTTAACGGATGCTGTATTGTGTGAATGATCTATTATTGTGTTTTATGTTTTTCAATCATGTGTTTTATGTACTTTGATCATGTTGCTTTGCATGACTAGACTATGCACGGTGTCAAAGACAAATTTCCCAGTGATGGGACTAATAAAGTATAAAGTAGATTCGTGCCTGATCGCGCGCCTGGCTGTTTAGACCAAAAGCGCAGTTCCAAGCACCGGTCACAAAGCGATCCTTCTCCTCTCCACTCTACAAAACATCTCTCTCTCTCTCTCTCTCTCTCTGTGTCTCTGTCTGTCTGTCTGTCTCTCTCCGGTGAGCCTAATCGCATGTCTCGCTGTAGACACAGCTGAGAAGTCAAGACAGCAAAAATCAACATAAACCTGGGTGTTTTATTTGGAAATTGGTTTTATTTTGTAAAGTATCCAGTTGCACTGTGGCCTTCCTGTATATGATTACCTGCCTGGCATGACTCCTTCGCTCACGGCTCACGGAAGAAACAGAGGAGATGCTGAAACTGTTTCTGCAGTGCGCTGGGCGGCGCAGCCGCTCCGCACCTGATTGCAGCAGGTGTGGCCGGACAGATTGAGTAACATGGGCCCTGAAATTAAAATAGCTCAGCATCACGGTCCTTCAGCGTGCAGTGTGTTTCTGGCCTGAGAGTCTGGTTATTATGTTTTATCATTCTAATGAAATAGCCACATTGTTTCCCACATACTTAGCTTCTATTTGTGGTGGTAGCTGACTGGTTAGTGAGCAAGCAAGCTAACATTGTCCAGTTTAAACCACAACATCACAATATATGTCACGTCAGTGTCTCCTTTCAGGATATTTTTTATCATCGGGAGGAAACAAGTTTGTTCTACTCCCCGACGCTGGGAGACTTACTTCTCCAGTGTATTGTCCAACCTTTGGCCTACATGTGTGCTGACTCAGATATAATTAGAAAAGTCGATCTACAGGAGAATAAATAGTTGAAAGCAATACAGAATGCCTGAGAGCCTTACTGCAATATAGTCCATTATGTTTTTATATTTGGATTGTAATCTACAGTACAGGCCAAAAGTTTGGACACACCTTCTCATTCAATGAGTTTCCTTTATTTTCATGACTATTTACATAGTAGATTCTCACTTAAGGCATCAAAACTATGAATGAACACATATGGAATTATGTACTTAACAAAATAGTGTGAAATAACTGATATATTTTAGATTCCTCAAAGTAGCCACCATTTGCTCTGATTACTGCTTTTCACACTCTTGGCATTCTCTTGATGAGCTTCAAGAGGTAGTCACCTGAAATGGTTTTCCAACAGTCTTGAAGGAGTTCCCAGAGATGCTTAGTACTTGTTGGCCCTTTTGCCTTCACTCTGCGGTCCAGCTCACCCTAAACCATCTTGATTGGGTTCAGGTCCGGTGACTGTGGAGGCCAGGTCATCTGGCGCAGCACTCCATCACTCTCTTTCTTGGTCAAATAGCCCTTACACAGCCTGGAGGTGTGTTTGGGGTTATTGTCCTGTTGAAAAATAAATGATGGTCCAACTAAACGCAAACCGGATGGGATGGCATGTCGCTGCAGGATGCTGTGGTAGCCATGCTGGTTCAGTATGCCTTCAATTTTGAATAAATCCCCAACAGTGTCACCAGCAAAGCACCCTCACACCACCACACCTCCTCCTCCATGCTTCACGTGGGAACCAGGCATGTAGAATCCATCCGTTCACCTTTTCTGTGTCGCACAAAGACACGGCGGTTGGAACCAAAGATCTCAAATTTGGACTCATCAGACCAAAGCACAGATTTCCACTGGTCTAATGTCCATTCCTTGTGTTTCTTGGCCCAAACTAATCTCTTCTGCTTGTTGCCTCTCCTTAGCAGTGGTTTCCTAGCAGCTACTTGACCATGAAGGCCTGATTCGTGCAGTATTCTCTTAAAAGTTGTTCTAGAGATGTGTCTGCTGCTAGAACTCTGTGTGGCATTCATCTGGTCTCTAATCTGAGCTGCTGTTAACTTGCGATTTCTGAGGCTGGTGACTCGGATGAACTTATCCTCAGCAGCAGAGGTGACTCTTGGTCTTCCCTTCCTGGGGTGGTCCTCATGTTAGCCAGTTTCGTTGTAGCGCTTGATGGTTTTTGTGACTGACACATTCAAAGTTTTCGCAATTTTCTGGACTGACTGACCTTCATTTGTTAAAGTAATGATGGCCACTCGTTTTTCTTTACTTAGCTGATTGGTTCTTGCCATAATATGAATTCTAACAGTTGTCCAATAGGGCTGACGGCTGTGTATCAACCTGACTTCTGCACAACACAACTGATGTCTCAACCCCATTAATAAGGGAAACAATTCCACTAATTAACCCTGACAAGGCACACCTGTGAAGTGAAAACAATTTCAGGTGACTACCTCATGAAGCTCATTGAGAGAACACCAAGGGTTTGCAGTGCTATCAATAAAGCAAAGGGTGGCTACTTTGAGGAATCTAAAATATAAGACATTTTTTCAGTTATTTCACAATTTTTTGTTAAGTACATAATTCCATATATGTTAATTCATAGTTTTGATGCCTTTAGTGAGAATCTACAATGTAAATAGTTGTGAAAATAAAGGAAACGCATTGAATGAGAAGGTGTGTCCAAACCTTTGGCCTGTACTGTATGTTTCCCTTTACATAAAGATATTTCCAGCATACATTGATTCAGAAAAAGGTAAAAAATAGGTGCTTAAAAATTCACCAGAATGCAGGAAATGAAGTGTTTAATGCTCAAAATGTTCAGGGGGTGGGACCCCCTCACATCATAAGTCACCACACAAATCTGGAAACAAAACCCTGGCCTTTGGGTTGCCAGGCCAGTTAGGATTAGACCAAATGTTGGTGCCATCTAACATACATGGAAGCTGGAAACTAAAATGAACATACACTGGCTATTAACAAGCTGGGCCAATCGCCATTTTGCATTGCATTCAGTTTATTTAAATGGGTCCGGACTAAGCCCCGAACCTCCTCAAGTCCTAGAAATGCCCCTGCTGCATGTCATTCCCCCTCTCTCTCCCCTTTCATGTCTTCAGCTGTCCTATGAAAATAAAGGCCTAAAATGCCCAAAAAAGAATCTTAAAAAAAGAATTTAAAAATAATAATACAATACTTACCAAGTCAACCTTTTTGAGATGGCCACCTTTTGAAAAAACTACAATACAACAAAAAACAAAACAGACAAAACAAATTAAATTATTATTAAATTTAGGATATGGGTTCAAAATACAGGTTATCTGTAATCTTTATTTTTAAGTCTTCAGTGTATTTATATAATTGATTTATATCAACACATTTAACTATAAACAAGTAACTATAGTAACTATAAACAAAGTATTAAACTTAAAGAAGATATAAAGAAAACCAAACTTTAAAACAATTGGTATTATGAAAAAGTCAAAAATCCTTAATACCGAATATCAAGGTAAATTGTCTAGTAAAATTATTTTAACTTTGAACCGAAAGGCGTTGTAGCTTCTAATGGGAATCTTCAGTTCCTTGCACTTTTCACAGTATTGTGTGTATGCCACCTTAATGATCATGCTCCTGTCTGTGGGAAGGAGTGACTCCTGTGAATCTCCTGAGCTGTCCATGTGTTACAGTAATGTACAGGTAGGTACATTGCCTGCGACATCTCCATCGGTCTCAGGTCATCCTGCAGTTCAACCTCCTGCACATCCTCCTCAGGCACAAGAGGCTCCTCTGTTTCATTGCATGTTTTTTGTGGGAGTTTGAAAAGAGGGCGAATTGGTGGCACGGAACCGTAAGGAATGTCCTCATGGAGTTTCCAGATGATGACATTGTAGACCTTTGGCAGGGCGAACTTTGAAAGGATTTGCAGTTTCTGCAAGTCAGCCTGTGAGTGTATTGGGCTGATCTCCTGCAGGAGGTTGAAGGTGGTTGAAGTCCACAAAGTCACCGTCCATCACCATGACAACACAGGAGATGAAAGTGACAACCTTCAAGTGACTGTTTGGATGATTTTTGAGTCCAGGAGGAAGGCGAGCCAGAACCATCTCCATTCAAATGTAGCCTGCTGAACTAAGACCCACACAGGACACAATAATTTCTTTGGGGTTAGGTTATTTCTGTTATATTGGCAGTATTTTCAATTTGACAGCAAGGCCTAAACCAAAAGAATAATTAAAACAGAATGATCCAAAACATACGGCAGTGGCTTAGGACACTGACATAGAAAACAAAAATAAAATATAAATATACCTTCACAATAAACTCCAGTTGATTCTTAAATGTACAGAATAGACTCTGAAAAACGGGCTTCACCAGGGAGCGCACAACGTCACACACTTGTCACCCTGATGTCTAAATACAATAAAAAACACAAACAGTTGTTGTACTTTACCAGTAACCACATAAACTAGCATAGGTGAGGCTTTATGCATGCTAACAATACCTTGCTAACACATGGAATCACTGGCGTCGGCTGCTACACATGAAATCCATCGACATCCATCCAAAGTCAATCTCATCTATAACGTATCCAGTTAAAAAATGAACACAGATATTATTTTAACCTTTTGTACATACATGTTTTTAACCAGTTATGCAATATTTACCTATTTATTTCACACAAGAAAGAAAAAAAGAAAAAAAAGAGTGTCCAAGAGGCACCGTGCAACTCTTGGCGTATGACAACGCTACCTAGTGGCTGGAATAACTAACTAAAAAGGTACCTTCTGCCAGCAAAAAAAAAAAATGCACATTTCTTTCATTTTTAGAACGCAAAATACATACTGAAACTATTTTTGCCGGACGCCAGAGAGCTCCGCAGCAATTCAGCACAATTCAGATAGTGCGGGACAGGAAGTCGAGCACAGAAACAAAATAAAACATCTGGTTAATTTTCAAAATAAAATACACCGTGCTAACGGTGGATCATATTTCCCTGCACTACACCTTGAAAACACAGCACAGAGCTGTTTCCCCTCTACTCCTCTTGATGGAAACAAACTGTTGTTGGTTTTGTGGTTCTATTCTACGTGAATTCGCGAGATCTCATGGGTCCTCGTGACTTCAGCTGTCAGTAATGGCTGCAGCCGTTCCGCAACAAATCCGGACCTGGTGGGAATTGGTGAGTATTGACGGATGGCAGAGCACGGAGCCATTCCGCAGCCGTTCCGCTACCATTGGAAATTAGGAGGTATATCACAGAGCTGTTCTGCTTCAGACACCCTTCAGTTACTTCCGTGTCCGCACCGACCGTCTGCTGCTTCCCATGCTGAGTTGAATACCACTACACCGATCTCGAGGAAAACTTTGAGCTTGTTTGGATACAGAGGCTGGAGTCTGATATCCTTCTGTTTCAGTTGTTTATTAATCTCAATATATTCTTTCTTTTTCTTTTGCAGGGTATTAGAGTGGTTGTGGCTGAAGAAAATCTGCTTCCCTTCGATTTTCTTCTTTTTCAAAGCTCCACGTAGGACATTTTCTTCGGAAGCTTGAAAATGTCCCAACGATTGATCTTGGGGGCACCAATCGGGTTAGTTGGTCTCTCCTGAAGGGACCTATGGGCTCTTTCTATCCCCAGATTGAGCTCATGGGATAAGTTTAAGAGTTCTTAATAAAAGGGGCATGTTTTGGTTCTCAGCGTCCTCCTTCACTCCATGCATTTTTAAACTGATGAATCTCTCGTTTTCCAGCTCTTGGCATCTGTCTTGTAGAAATTGTTCATGAGGCTTCATTTGGCCATCAGTGATCACTAAGTTTACGTTGTAGTTTAAAGGCCATCCTTGACTAATCACTGCAAAATTTGTAAGATGTTAATAAATAATAGTTTAGTTAAATGTTAACAATGCAAATCTTAGGTAGTTAATGTAATTCATGTTACCATTTTTGTTATTTACTAAATGACACCCCATACATGCTATGAAACTGCAATTTCTTGTACATGTTAAGGGTTATTCTTAGAATTATATTAATTTGCTTTCCTTAAAAAGGTACAGGAATAATTTTATGACTTTATGTTTGCGTCAGTGATAACCACATAACTTCACACAACAGCAGCAACACTTCCTCTCGTCTCAATAGGAATGTTATGTACTCAGTAGGAGGCAGTTAATGATAATTGGTAATGAGATAAGCAGAGGAACCAAGATATCAAATTCTCTGATTCCACGCCAAAGCTAAGTATTACAATTTCCCCTGAGTCTATCTGAAGTGGAAACATTAGAATAAATCAGACCTTGTTTGTTCCCGAAGATCCACATCTCGGGCCTAGTACCACTTTGATTATCCAGTCGTCAAGGACATATCTCCATTATACACTTCACTGTTCTCAGATAAAAATCAAGTTTCTCCACAGAGAATTGAGGAAATGTGACTTCATAATTATGTGCTGTTATATAGGGAACTCTATACTAGACTTGGCCATCTTAGGTAGATTCCCATTGAGAGGAGTGAAGCTGAATATCTGATCTGCGATGTGACTTTAGGCTATAAATATCATTCATTTGTACACAAACACTTTTTTTCCCATACCTTTAAGGATTTTAATCTATTTAAGCAAAATAAGCAAATACCTTAAATTTCATTTAGGTTATTCCCAAATGAAGCCTTATGAAGCTTCATGAACCATTTTCTTTATTTTCTGAGACCACTAGATGGGCAACAACAAAGCAAAGTGAGTTCCCGTTTCTTGAGCCTTTTTCTTTAAATCAAGAGCGCCATCTAGTGGGCTCAGAAAATATATAATATGTTTCACGGAGCTTCATGATGCTTCATTTGGGCAGCACTTCTTCCCTGGAGACCTTTCAACACTCCCAGATTTATAAAATCACACTATAGGAAACAAGTCTGACTATATTCACACATACACACACGTATATCTAAAATTAGTAGATTGAAGCTGGTTCAGCAGTTTGGAGAATCTGTCCAAATGTTACAATATACAAATGTTTATAATGGGCAAGGCTATCATTTAACACTGACTTAATTAATATGTGTGTTGTAAGGGGTTGCTAATGAGATGGTTAGATGGCACAATTAATTGAAGACAATTTGGATCGTGCAACAAGGCGCTGCTTAGTTCTTCTAGTGAATGATTATAAAGATTTACAAAGAATATGTTTACAGCATTTACTCTAACTGGGACGTTTAGGGACCGATTGGTGGGGTTGTACACACAGTGATACACACGCAAATTACTTTTTACCATGTATCCAGCTGATTTTAAATAGCTCACTGTGTGAACAGTTAACTTCATTTAATATTTTATGTGGTGTTTTCTTTTGCGGGGTGCAAATGTTCCACCAAAACAAGTTCACAAGACTATTTTGAAGAAGCCAGCATTGCAGCGTCTGGAACTTAGCGCTGCCCAGGACGATTGTGATTGGTTTAACGTTAATGCATGCGATTAATCTAAAACAATTAACTCTTTATTAACGCAAAGTACTAATTTTATCAAGTTTGAGCCCAACCTCTTATCCCGTTATCGTCACGCTTTGGTTGTATCAGCGACAGTTAGTAAATGTGTTTAGCCGCAACAGAGCTCTGCGAAGCCGGATACGGTGTTTCGCATGGTGCTCCCTCGTGTCAGCGGTAATTAGTGGTACAGCAGCTGGGTACAGAGCACCGCCAGCTGCCGTCGTTTCGGCGGACATTGCGGTTAAGTTAAGGCGATTAAAAGTGACGGTTATGAATGTATGATTGGTTGACAGGAGGCACGTTTCACAGATCTATGTAATTATCTTTAAAAGTGCAATATGTAATACTGACAGCTTGTGTTTAAAACAGTTACTGCAGTACAAATTCAAAATACTAACGTTGGATGCTGGCTATATTGACAGTCATAAACCCCGTGCTCATGCGGAACTCTGTACCCAACTGACAGACACACTTTTTTGGCTTAGAATTACGGTAGTACCCACTAAAAATAACATTGCAGTCCTCTCCACCCGACTGAACACTTTATTGGCTTAGAATTACGGCAACAATCACTAAACACACTGCAAACTCACAGTCCTCTCTTCCCAATTTACAGCCCCCTTTCTTTACTTGGCTTAAAATAACTCACTGTTGTCGGCTATGGCCGCTGAACAGGCTACACGTTGTAAACAGCCGTGGCCCACTTCCCTGGACCTCCGGGTAACGTTACCAGGGTTAGCATGGCAGCGTTAGCCAGGACCAGTTGGGATCACTTTACTGGCTGTGTCTCAATTGTTTTTGCGAGTAACCAACTCGGGTACTCTAGCTATATAATTCAATGGGAGTACACGAATGTTGAAATGACATAAAATGCCCGTCCCTTGTTGGAGTGATAAATTAATCTGAAGCTAATGCTTAGCTACCTGTTCACGAGGAAATTAGCCAACACTGTGTCCTTTTGGGCTCTAAGCTGTCTTTATCTTTCAAATACATCTCCAATATTTACCCAGGGTTTGTAACGTCTCTGGTCACACAACTGTTAGAAACATGCTGTTTTTTTTAGGTTGAGTAGAATTTATCTCCATTGAACCCATTCGTCTGTTTGCTGCTTTCATGGCTGTACTAACGTTATAGCTGTAGTGCGCTGGGTTTGCGTTTTTTACAGGTACATCTGGCAACCCGGCCTGTATGTCAAACTGCACACAGGCCAAAACACAAACAGAAATCCCGTCATGGAACAGAAATTTCAAAAGGAGAAAATAATGGCATTAGCAATCTTGTTAGAAAAGATAGTATTTCAATTTAGCATGTTTCCTTAATATTTGATGACGCATTGGGGTCATTTTTGGATTTATTACAGTAAATATATAACATATTGGACCTTTAACCAAGGATGTAGAGACTGTTCCCTTTCTCTTCACATACATTACAGCATTCTATTTCTAAAGTAGGCCAACTTATTGTTGCATTCATTTGAGTTGATGTTACTATGCAAAAAAATACAGGTAAGCTTTCTGTGACTTTGTAGCAGTTGTTGGTTACTGCTAAATATGTCTGCAGTTCACATGGATGCCTCAACAAATTAAGATTGTTATTGAACACTTGTTTCATGAACGTTAATGGTTGACATAATAAAACTATTCAACACTGTTTTCTCATGGGACTGTGCTTTGAGACAATCAAAGCATCTGCACATGAACACAGTCATAACGGAGATACACATCTATTGTTTCCTATGACTTGCTTCCATTTTCATTATGATTTCCTCTTTCAATACTAACAGCAAGAAGCTGCAACAGCCATTACAAGCAGGATAGATCCGATGACTTTCGAAAGAAAGAATAGTTGAACGTTGTGAGCATAACATGGGGGCAGTAAAGTTCACCGAAATCAATCTTTTCTTTAAACAGACTTGGTGTAGGCACCACTATGTGCGTATCTCAGTTACATGTTGGACATGGGCTCTGATTGAATAAAACAGCTTCAGCAGGTTCCTCTCATCTCCTTCTCTGCTCTCCAAATCAATTTCTCAGGTCTTTTTCTTCTGCCCTGTTGGAATCGTCACATGAGCAAGATACTACAACAACCATAAAAGTGAAAACGATAACAAGCTGAGCAGAGCAAAGAGGATAGACATCTTATTCCATGATTCTCTGTCAGACTCACCAGGGAATCTCCAGAGGAATTTTGACAGAGCAGATAGGGGGTGATTTGAGAAAAGACGAAAATGTGTCTCTTTTATTTGTCACTTCCTGTCGTTTGTGTGTTGGATTGGGAAACCATTTAACTAACTGACCCTCCCCCCAGAACACAAGATTTTCTCTTGCCAACCAGGGGTTTCAGTGGGGAAATGGGATGGCACACCATCGTTAAATTCATGCAGATCCCCTGCTGAGAACAGGATCAGTGGAGGAAAAGGGAACTCCCCCAGGAGCACACATCATTGTAATGAACAGTTTCTGATGTTTTTCTCATTTAACCCCATACTTTGGGTCTTTAGCCAACCGGGACTATACACTGTGTCTAATATATTAATTTCATTCAATTAAGGTATTTCTCCAACCAATCGTTTCTAACAATGTTCTGGTGCCAAGATGTCAACTGATTGGAGCGTTGTTCTAATGTTTTTCTTTAAAAGGTTCATATGGTCGCGAGAGACCCGAGGTGTGTGAAAGTGTTACATTTTGTAGATCAGAAACTTTGGTTCAGGAAATAAATTCAAGCTGTTTTCCCATATCCAAACTACGAGTTTGCACATGTTAGGTATGCAGTGCATTCACACTGGGAAAGTGAGAGAATAAAGTACAATACTTGAAACGCAAGTTCATGTTAAACTCACTGACGGCTGTTTTGACTAGTTAGAGAAACAATTGACCAATCAGAGTTTAGTACACAGGATTAAGAATGGGAACATCATCCTCCTACACGGCTACCTAGCTACATTTATGAAAAATAGCAACAGAAAGTTAGTGACAATCATGGGTGAGATTGACGCAGCTTCATAAGTACTTGAAATAAAAATTCTGAAATTTATATTTTTCTTTGATCAATGTAAAAAATAAAAAATACATTAAGGTAACTGCTCCTAGCAACTACAACAGCAGCTTTAATGTGAACTGAACATGACATCAGCAGTAACTAACCTCCCAACCAGAAATCTGGCACTACCACAATATCAGACTGAATTAACAAAATGGTAATTCAGTGTGATTGTCAGGCTACTTACGTGCTACCAGTCTTGTATAAAGTACTTGAAAGCAGTACTTAAGTAAAAGTATCTTTCCAGAAAATGACTTTAGTAGTAGTTAAAGTCACCTTTCAGAATATTACTTGAGTAAAAGTATCAAGTATCTGATATTTACTATACTTAAGTATCTAAAGTAATTTTCTGATATTAAATGTACTTAATTATTAGAAGTAAAAGTAAAGAAAAACTTTGATTATGAACTTTATTGTGGCTTCCTTATAGTAAAGTGTAATTTTCAGTGTTTCCACACCTTCTTAAACATCAAATTTAAAAAAACAGAAACAGAATTTTCATTTTTTGCAAGGAAGAATCTTTCACTCCAACGAACAAAAAATTTCTTGTAAGTAACGAGTAACAAAGACGCTTAGGGGAAATGTAGTGGAGTAAAAGCATACATTTTATTTAGGAAATGTAGTGAAGTAAAAGTGAAAGTTAACGAAATAAAGTACAGATACGTGAAAATTACAGTTACAAATTATTTGTACTTCGTTACATTACAACACTGCATGCTACACATGCAGGCTTGCACGACCAACACTAACCTGCGCTTGTCCAGTGTTACTGTACACTGAATAACTTATGCTCCCTCCTGGGTATTTTACTAAGTCCGGAGGTAGTTATTAAGGATAACTTAGCCCTTGTTTTGGCTTTGTTGTTTCTGTTCCAAAATAAAAAAGGAACACAGTTCTCTTAAAACATACAGGGTTCACACAAATATCCTGATGGCTTGCTTTTGTTTAGGGAGCACTTAACCGTACTCAGAAAAGAAACTTGTTTTGTACTTTTGTCTCAGGTATTAAAGTTCTCTGTATCTAAGGATAGTAGAAGATTCACTTCTAGAAGTTGGACACCCTGTTTATACAGTGTGTAAATAGGCTGACTGATAAAAGTAGAGCTCATATTTCATTTATTTCAGTGAAAACAAAAGAGTGATATGCTCTCTATCTGCCATCTCCCCAACAGAATGCAAATGACTGTGAAAGTGTGGGCGCGTATATCTGTGTATGCCTATGTAGGACTGTATATCACTACAACCAAGCATTTCAATACAGAAACAGGAGGGTAGTAGTGCCTCCGAGTAGCTCTCCCCTGCCTGATAGTCAGATCTCCTTTGTCTCAGCGGAAATTTAAAGCTTTAAGAACTATGGCCAAGATAATGTCTTTGAAGGAATGGAGAGCCTGGCACTGGTTTATACTCATACTGTCGCACAACAAAGTCATATTTTCAGGTGATTTGGATGGTTAATGTTGCTTTGATGTTGTTTATCAGTATCTGAAACAAGATTTGCAGCAAAACAAATGCAACCGCAGTACACAGCCATTTGGCCGTGACATTCACTAATGTGATTAAGATGAGGAGTCTAGTTAATAAATGAAATGAGCACTTGAGCCAATTTTCCACGTGCGTGTGTTTGTGCATGTTTGTGTAGATACAAGTCTTTGAGGTCAAAACCATTTCCCTGTAGCCTCTGTTACAACCCACACCCAGGACACTTAACATGCAAAGATAATGCACATGCTGGCGGTCCCTAGAGGCTGCAATACACCCCATAAACCAAGTGTTTAATGGAATAAACAGCATACTAACAATTTAACTTTTCCAGGCAACCTACCAGTAGCTGAGCTCAAAATGCAAACATTGTCATAAGGGTAGCACTAGAGCTATATGTGTTTTGTAAAGGTATCTTCAGCCAACCTAATAAATAACTGTATACCCTGTACAACATGTTGGCGTGGTGATACTGCTAGAGGAAAGGTCATATTGAATGACAATAATAGGTGTGTAATGGTCTAATTTGATGCTTGAGACTAAATTTTTATGTAGATTCGACACTTCATTTAAACTTACACTCTGCCCATGATTCAACTGAACTCGATTTAAAAAATGTAGAGCTGCTAACCGTATCAGGCAACATTCTGTGGCAGACAGAGATGCCATTACCGTCCCAAGCATCCAACTGGGGGGGAACACTGGTGTGTGTGAGTGAGAGCACGGTCAGCAAGCTTGGTAAGGTTCCAGTTAATCTTATAATGGATATGTGTGTTGAGTTATTTAAACAAACGATCGGGGAAATAAATGCCTCTTGTCCGCAAGTGAGCTGGATGGAGGTCTATCAATGAGAGCTAGCTTGCCTCCTCCTAACGAGACCTCTGAAATTCACAAAAATGCATTAAATTGAAATTGTTAGCTAAGCTTTGTAAGACCTTAGGGTAGCTCTGATATACATGCCGTGACAAAATTCAAAGTGTAAATATACTATAGTTACTCCGAAAGTGTAGCGGCGATCTTTTCCCATAGGATTAAAGGGGACACACAGCCTAGCTAGCAGCTCCTCCTAATGAGACCCCTCAAATTCACAAAAATGCCTTAAATTGAAATCGGGACAAAAGTGTTAGTTTGTAAGACCTTAGGGTAGCTGTGATATACATGCCGTGACGAAATTCAAACTGCAAATATACGATAGTTATGCCAGCAGCTGGCACCGGTATAGTCCAGAAACTGTGACTTTCACTGGGTATGGAGCCCAGCAGGCTGCCGCTTTCTCATCAGACTGTGTGGAGCTCCTGAAGTCCGACACGTCTTACCAAATTTTCAATTAGCCATCAATTTTCATAAAACGGCCCATATTTGAGCTTTATATAGTTAATTTCTCACATAAAAAAGTCTCAGAAGTGAATTTATTATGAAATAGCAGACAAAAAATGTATAACATTGCAGTGTCTGAAATATGAGACCTGCTGTCTCGTCTCCAATGTATGTGTATGTGGTTTGCTCAACCAATCAGCGCTCAGCTCATCTAAATATTCATGAGCATACCATATTTGGAAGAAAAGCTCTTGTTGCAAATAGAGCGATATTCACAGGGTAGTTAAGGGCCCATAGAATACCAATCGGGCCATTTTCAGCCCAACCAATGTTACATACCCTATTAGGAGACCTTAAGGAACAGTGTGAAATACCCTATATAATCATTCTATCACCCCTTTAAAATTGGTCCAGTATTAAGCAAGAACAATGCAATGTAATCCCACAGGGCAAATGTGCAACATAAATTTCCATCCACTAGAAGTGCTGTTTTTGCCACTGAAATGCTCAGATTTTTATTATAAGTGTCTGACATTATGGAAATTATCCCTACAGAGAGAGAGACCTTTTTTAAAAAAGTAAAATCGTTGTTTAACCAGAAACAGCTCAGACATCGCTATCGCTAAACCCACCAGACTTTATTTAAAAAAACAAGACTATACTACGTTTATAGAGCCAACAAATTTTCACATGTAAATTAGTAAATTTTGTGTTTTAACCAAAACTAGAGTTGTGATTGTTGGAAAAGTGGAAAGACGACCCAAACGGCTTTTGATTTTTTGTTTAATTTTTGTCAGCCGACTTTGAATTAAGTGTATAAGAAGGCTGTCTGTGCCGCTACGTGTGGGTTACTTCTCCCTATGTCTTTCAAATTTTCTATTTTGAAATAGCCAGTAAATAAGGCTTTTTAATAATTTTGAAGACGAGTGCCTCGGATTTTCCTTTTTTTCTACACTTTGAATTAAGTGTGTTTTACGATGATAATTACTGTGTATTGTTTATGGCTTTAGCGATAGCAATTTCCCTAAAATCGTTTTTATGTTTAAAAAAGGATCTTACTCTTTAACATGAAAGGTTGACCTCTTTAGAAATCCTTTCCATAATGTTGTGAGACACTTGTGAGCCTGTTAGTGGCAAAACTAGCACTTTTGTGGACGTAAATTGAAGGTGCGCAATTGCCCATTAACTTACATAGTAGCTTGTTTCTCTGACTGCTGACTGCCGACTGCAGCGATCTTGCTTAACACTGGACCAATTTCAAAGATTGTTCCCATCAGTCACTTTGACACAAAAACAGGAAAATAGGGTCCAGGTTGAAAAAAAACCCTAGTCAAACTTTGACCTTGGTTTTAGTTCAAATTTCTTCGAAATGATTGACATTCTCTGGACTCGGTGTGGACTAGCAGTGTGGTGTGTGTCTATAATATTTACACTTACTACTTAATGTGTAAACAGTAATTAATTTAAATCTTATATAATGGATTCAAACGCTCTATGATGCAATTGGCTTTAATCTTCAACTCAAAGAATTCTTCCTCTGGGGAGCATGAATGTGCTCAATAAATCCTATGGCAACTGCCTTGGAGACTATGACTTGACTGTGTACAACTGGAAATGTTGACTTTTGAGCTACACGCAATTGGAGTAAGGCAATAAAGTACTGGCTACATTATTCAACTGACATATGATCCTTTGGCACTGTGATGTGTCTTTTGAGAGGCAGCTCAGTGGTAGTTGGAAGCTGCCTTCCTCTGGAGACTCATGATGAATACAATGACCAAATGGCTTTTTGTCAAGAGCTTGGCACTGGACGAAACACCATCTCTAACAGTCCCTGGGCACTCATAATGACACCACATTTAGTTTCACCACACAATATGAGACTATTATATCCAATGTAAGTCTAATGTGCCTATTTCTTGAAAATTATCAGTTCTTTGAGGCCACACATATCAGCAACTTGCCTGTATTGTTCTTAGTGGCCTATTAGTGTATGCAAGATATATTACCACCTGTCAGTCTTTACTATTTCTACATGCATGATTAGCTTTATGCAATGCCTAAAGCACAATTCACATAGTTTAATGGATATGCAATTGCCAGAAGTTAACATTTAAAGATTTGTTGCTTTCTGATTCAGCAAAGCAAGACTTGGAATTTGGGAAGAAAATTCTGAGAAATCTATAGATTACCGGGAGCAGACAGAATGTCAAAACAACCAAGGACACATTGGTGTTATTATTAACACATGTACTCACGTGCTCCCTCTATCTGATAAATAATTACCAATTGAAATTATGTCCCCTATGAGCATTAGTCCCATATGAGAAAACAAGCTATCTTCAGCCAAGCAACCGAGGGGAGTTTGGCACCGGGAGAATCCCAATATGTCTTAGTCGCCAGACACCCACTGTCAGAGTGATAATGATGCCGGGGATCGTGGTGGATCAGGAGTCCCATCTCTAACTTTATTGCAAGACCAGATAAAGTAGGATTCGGGAAGGAAAACAAACTGAGTTCAGCTTTGTAAGGAAAAAGGCTAAGACATAAACATTAAACAAACACATCTTGTATTTAAAGGATAACTACTGTTTTTTTCAACCTGGACCCTATTTTCCTATGTCTTTGTGTCTAAGTGACTGATTGTAACAACAATCTTTGAAATTGGTCCAGTATTAAGCAAGAAACAAGCTACAATTTTGGTAGGGCAATTATCCAGCTTGCATTTACCTTCAAAAAAGGGCTTGTTTTGCCACTGACAGGCTCAGATTAATATTCTAAGTTATGGAAAGGATTTCTAAGGAGGTCAACCTTTCTGTTAAAGAGTAAGATCCTTTTTTTTAAACATAAAAACATCTGAGAAATTGCATTCGCTAAACCCACCAGGCACTCTTAAGAGGTAATATAGTTCTGCAATAAATTACATTTTTATATTTGGGGGTGCTTATTTTTATGGGTGCCCATACATACAGTATATACATAGTAATATCAGCAGTAACTGATCAATGTTATGGTTCTGTTGCTCAGTCATTGCTTAAGAAGGTAGATATCCTGCAGGCTAAGGCACTGAGGCTCTGTTGTGGAGCTTTCAGCACATCCCCAATTCCTGCTCTGCTTATTGAAATGGTTGAAATGCCCTTGTGTTTAAGGCACATTAAGTTGGGACTGCAGTATTGGGTAACATTAAGTGGTTCTAACTTAGCACTCCCAGCTACGTGCCTTCTGCAATGATCATGGGATTATGGCAGAAAAATGAATAACAAATCATTTTTTGACTATATAAATCAGTGGACCAGAGTTGAGACTGGAGCAAAAAAGAACAGTGCATGTGGCTACTTATTACTTTTTCATCAATACAAGAACTGGATATTGATTTCACCTACTTCATTGAAAAGAATAACGATGTGATTGCTTCAGAATTTGAATATTATCTGAATAATGTTATGGGATCACAGATGGTTCTAGGGAACCAGAGAGTAGGAGAGCAGGTTTTTGGGGTGTACTGTATGTGGCTCAGCTGGATTTTAGGATCAGCCAGAGACAAATGGGAGCTCTGTCTTCCCAACAGAGCTACCGGCAATTCTTTGGGCTTTGTGGTTGATAGAGGACATGAGACATAGCAAAGATCTTATTTGCTCTGATTCTGCAGCTGCTCTGATGGCCTTAAGAGGAGGTCAAGCAAAATCCCCTCCTGAGATCATTAATGAAATTTAACTGTTTTATTTAGAACTGTAAAGACTTGTTGTGATGTCAAGTTTTGCTGGGTTCCTGGTTATGCTGGAGTTGAGGGAAATGAAATAGCTGATTATATAGTAAAATCCAGCCTAAAGAAATAAGCGATAGATATATAGCATATTACTGGGAAGAGTGGACCTTGAAGAAAAAAATCAAATGGGGTATTGAAAGGGAATGGCAGACTTAGGAGTTCAGTCATTTTCAGTTAAATTATTATTGGGCCAAAATGACAATCATCACTTGATCGCAAAAGTTATTCTACAGTTTTTACATGACAGGGTTATATGTGAAAATTGTAAGCAAGAACATGTTTGTTAAAGTGACTTCCTGAATCGAATGGTATTTTCCAGCTCCAGAGTGTTAAATGTTGCTTTTTCAGTTTGGCTCACCCTATACTTAACTGGGCAAGTGTTAGGTTCCAGTTAGGTGAGGCTGAGATGTGAGGGTTGGGTCATTGGAGATGAGCCAGTCCTGCGCAAAATTGATAACCGGCAATCGCCGCCCAATGCATGCTGGTTAGATTTTTGTCCGACTTGATCCCGACTTGCTCTAACGTCATGCACACGTGGGCAGCGATAACCTCAAGAAATCGAGGCAGCCGCAGGTTTTAGAACCAGACGCTGCAGTTGGTCTCCACCAACTGCGAGACCCAGGACATGATAGGAAATGCCTGGCTCTCAGCTGATCCAACAGCTGATTAGTTAAGAAATGACTCAACACTATGACATTTTACATACACTTTTCATTGTTTCTGAATTGGAGAGATTTTGATTGATATTTGTCTGATCTGAAGGCTTATTTCTGTTAACAGAACACATGACATGATGGTGACATTTAGTAGTCAGAGAGACTAAATACGTTCAGATTACAGACTATCTACAGTATACAGTATGTTAACATCAGACACAGATCACCTGTAGAGCATTTAAACAGGCTACTTTGTCATAATGAAAACAATTGGAGACTGCATACAAGCTGATATACAGTATGGGTCTGACTACATTTTAATAAACCAGAATCGGACCTTACAGGATGTGAGTGTTTCTGTGACTTCCTGTACAGACTGAAGGCTGCTAGAAATGGCTGGAAACTGTCCGACTTGACCGTAGCTTTTTGTCACTGCACTTGCTGCCGCCTGCACTTTACAGACGAGGCGCAGCTCATCTCAAACGAGCCTAGTGCCTTCAAAGGGGAGAAAGAAAAAGGAGTTGGCTGCTTGCTGTTGAGGTTGCCAGATTTTTTTCTGTTTGATGTTATTTTGCCTCAGTTTAATTTAGTTTCATTTTAATTCCCGGGTTTCATTTTGTACCCTTTGTTTGAGTATGATATTTTGTTAATAAACACAGCAGTTTTTGCCTTTCTCCTGCTTCCTGTCAGGCTTCTTTAAAATCCCTTTGTAAATGTTTCTGGTACCTCATCACTTCATCGTTCTGCATGAGGTGGTGGCGTGACATTAACAGTGAAGAAGATGTTATTTTCTCATTGTTTACAAGTTATTTGTTGAGTGTGTGGGAGAGTAACGCTTTAGTTTACTCTCCCCTCCAGCACTTCTTCCTGCTCTTAGAAGCAGAGCTCAAAGAGCCTCAAAGGGAATAAGGCACCCAGAGAAGGAGAGTAGAGAAGATGCTATAAAAACTGCTGTAGCCAGTTTATATGAGCACATTTTCCTTGCAATATGTTGTTAGTTATTGTTGCTTCAAAACATCTCACTTTTTTCCTTGCACCGTGTTGACCTATGTATGTTGTTTAACCAGGATATATTTTGACCTAATGTCACAACAAGGTGCACTTGAGGGGTCCAAATTTGCAGTCAGATTGACTGCACCATGGTCAGCACAAGTGCCCTTCTGTTCAATAATGGTAAGCCCAGGTGCCCCAGCTGTGAGCCCAGGTTTCCCCAAAATGCCCCGTCGCTCATGATGGAGTTCCCTTTCGTCAGGCCAAGTACCCTATTGGTTATCTCAAAACCATTCTGATGTGACCTTCGAAATCTAAACACTGGATGTAATTTTCACTCTTCAAGACACATCTTGCACTTCAGTTTCTCTCCATCTGGTTGCATTAAGTTGGTGGCCATGTCAAACCATGGTTTATAGTTGAGATGTATAGGGAGGGGCGTTTCAGATGCTTTTCGACTTCATTAAGTTTAGAACAATTTTCAGTTCCATGTAGAGCTCTTTGAGCCTTGCTAGCCAGAGTTCTAGATTTGGTTTAGGTTACTCTATAAGAGCTAACTGCACAGCAAAATTGATTGGCTGTAGCTCAGATGGTAGAGAGGATCAGCCATCAATAGGGTTAGTGTTTTGATTCATGGTTGTCCATGTCAGTTTCTGTGTATTTGGCCAAATGAAGCCTCATGAAGCTTCGTGAACCATTTAATTTATTTTCTGAGGCCACTAGATGGTGCTCTCTGTCTAAACAAAAAGGCTCAAGGAATGGCAATTCAGTGTGCTTTCAACGCTTTGTTGAACATAAAACGCCATCTAGTGGCCTCAGAAAATAAATTAAATGGTTCATGAATCTCATGAGGCTTCATTTGGCCATCACTAGTATATGCGGGTAAAATTAAATCTGCCTAATGAATATAATGAGTAGCAAATCACTAACACCATGTCATACAACTTTAATTAGGGAACTGGGCCATACTGAGCATTATTATTTTAATTCATACTATTAGCTATGTTCAACAGTGCTACAAGGAAGAGCTAGGAGTGTCAGCTGTGAAAAAGCAGCTGGGCAGTACCATGTTTGGCATACAGTTTACCAGTGTGTTTCTTTTCCCCGAGGGTTGACTTTCAAACCAGTTATGAGCCAGCAAATGATTCCCAGCTCAGTATACTGAGATACCTCCAAGCCAACTGGCCAAATGCATTCAGGGAGCATTTGGCTTTGGATCAACCAACATGTGTTCCTGACTCCAGGGCCAACTTCCAGGCCTCATGTTGGAATCTCACAGTGTAAGCATAAGGATTGATTCCTTGGCAGACGAAGCATATCATGCCGCAATTCCTCAGTGTCTGTAAATGGATCTCTGCTCTCTCACTTGTATAATTAAATAAGACTGGCTGCTGTACAGTGATCCCTCTGTGTCTGTAAGCCTTCTCGCTTACCTTACACCTAATGAATGCATAAATCGGATTGCTTTGTAGACTCGATCCTTCTATGGTATCTAGTTATATGAATTGGCTTCTTTCATGTGTATGGCATTTCTGTTATTCCTGGAATGGAAGTTCTGTGGGTGTTACTATAAAATGAACATAGACACATGCCTTCACATGACTTGGAGATAAGGTCATAGTATGAGCTTTTTTTTCTATTTGTAGCATTGTGTCCCTTTATTTCCACGAAGAGTTCTGATTTCTTTCTGTATAATTAAAGTTTTAGCGCGAAACGTTTTCATACTAATGAACATCCGTTAGATTCAAGCCATTGCCGATTGAGTGGCTACAAAACTAATTAAAGTGCTCATATTATGCTTTTTGGCTTTTTCCCTTTCCTTTATTGTGTTTATAGTTATATATCTTTTGTGTGCATGTAATAGGTTTACAAAGTGAAAAAGCCCAAAGTCCACCCCAAAGGCACTTACCATCTCCAACAGAAAACACTGTTCACCAACTGCTCCAAATAGCTCTATTGTAGTCCAGTCTTTACTTCCATGACGAACGTGCGTCACTTTGTAACACACGTTTAATGCTCGCCTAGCTGCTAGCAAGGCACGCCCTTATACTCTGCTTCTGACTGGCTAGTAGTGCTGACCTAGGTACTGCGCATGTGCAACTCTGAACAAATATGGAACAGAAGCGGGATGCTTTACTCTGTAGCTAAAACAGAGAGCTCAACATACAGGGTGAAAAGAGGAGCTCCAGCAATGTGCAGTATAACAAAAAGATGGTGTTTTTTTATTTCAAATTCAACCATGTAAACCTATTCTGATATAACCTCTAAATACTACGGTGGCCGGGAAGTGCAATGCAACATTACAAAGAATGAAACACTTTTACATTTTGGAAAACAAATTTACATTTTGGAAAACAAATTTACATTTTGGAAAACAAATTTACATTTTGGAAAACAAAATAACATTTTGGAAAACAAATTTACATTTTGGAAAACAAAATAACATTTTAGAAAACAAATTTACATTTTGGAAAACAAAATAACATTTTAGAAAACAAATTTACATTTTAGAAAACAAATTTACATTTTGGAAAACAAATTTACATTTTGGAAAACAAAATAACATTTTAGAAAACAAATTTACATTTTGGAAAACAAAATAACATTTTAGAAAACAAATTTACATTTTGGAAAACAAAATAACATTTTCGAAAACAAATTTACATTTTAGAAAACAAATTTACATTTTGGAAAACAAAATAACATTTTCGAAAACAAATTTACATTTTCGAAAACAAATTTACATTTTAGAAAACAAATTAACAAGATGCAAAACACTTTTACCAGTCCCGAAACAAATTTACAAATGACAGATTCTTCACGGAAAGGGAATGTACCACATACCGGAAGTGATGAGGTGTTGTTGGTGAGCGTGAGTCAATTTGTGTTGTTGTGAGTGAGTATATGGCGTGAATGAAGTTTATGGTGACTTTACGTGTGTTCGGTGTTTGGAGTTTTTATATGAACGCGGACCTACGGAAACACAGGGAACGTGTCGACAGCGCGGCCGGATCGAAGCTACAGCAGGGGGCAGCTGAGTCCGTCTGCAGCTGCAGGACCTGGAGCTCACTGTCCATTCCTGGGAGCCAAAAGCGACACCACGCAGCTGGAGACCCAGGCCTTATTGCTGGGCCCGCTGGAGGGAAGGGAAGCCCGGGAGAATCAGATCCAGGACTGAACGGGGAGCGGACTGTCACAGCCTGCTGAAGTTTAAATCACAGGTTTCCTAAAGGGAGTCTGGCGGGACTCGGACTGTGGACCGACGAAACCGCGACTTAAAGTCTCGTTAAATAAATAAATACATGCAGAAATAAATGAATCATTAGTGGGGGAGTGAGCCTGGACATTTCAGTCTGTTTAAACTTCACTTTGAAGCAGAACCTCTTAGTTCAGAAGGGTGAAGTTTCCGTTTGTACTCATATCTGTGAACTGATTATAATAAATATTCTTTGTATTAACACATTAATTAGTCTCTTTGTCTTTTTGTTTAAAAAAACTAGAACATCGCATGAGATTTTGACGATTTATAGTGATTTTATTTCCGTTAGACCTTTGCCTACATTGACGCTGATGCATTAAGGACGGCCCATAGACAGTATATAAGGCAGTGCCTCCCCTGTTCCAAGATGGCAGCTCTATTGACGCATTCGATCCATAACTGCCGTAGTCAAGGCGACATGTATACAAAACCTCATCACTTCCGGTATGTGGTACATTCCCTTTCCGTGAAGAATCTGTCATTTGTAAATTTGTTTCGGGACTGGTAAAAGTGTTTTGCATCTTGTTAATTTGTTTTCGAAAATGTAAATTTGTTTTCTAAAATGTTATTTTGTTTTCCAAAATGTAAATTTGTTTTCTAAAATGTAAATTTGTTTTCGAAAATGTTATTTTGTTTTCCAAAATGTAAATTTGTTTTCTAAAATGTTATTTTGTTTCCCAAAATGTAAATTTGTTTTCTAAAATGTTATTTTGTTTTCCAAAATGTAAATTTGTTTTCCAAAATGTAAATTTGTTTTCTAAAAAGTAAATTTGTTTTCTAAAATGTTATTTTGTTTTCCAAAATGTAAATTTGTTTTCCAAAATGTAAATTTGTTTTCCAAAATGTAAAAGTGTTTCATTCTTTGTAATGTTGCATTGCACTTCCCGGCCACCGTAAAATACAATTATGAACCTGAAATTGAGCATAATATGTGCACACAACATCTTCTCCACACAACTCTCTCTGTATTTCTCAGTATGGCTATGTTCAGAAGATTGCGTCGTCCGGTGACTTTCCCACGCAGAAGCTCGAATGAAGATAATTACCTCTTCTGAAAAGTCCCTCATGTTTTTTTAATTCTGTCCTCCTTGGCTACTAGCAACAGCGTGGAGGAAAGGGTGGGGGCGCGTGCGCGATCTTGTAAGGCTTGTACCATGTGGACGCGCTAACAGTTTTCATCATTACTTAGAATTCCTCATGGAGGCGACAGAAACTACGCATTAAGTCAGTCAAGTTTCTGAATGATGATCTCCTTATCATAAATGGAAAAAAGTACTGGGATCCGACCTTAAAAGTTCTTCCTGGACTAACCCACTAATAACCTTTCATCTAAAAGTCAAGTTCACGTTTATTGTTGTCTGTAAAGCGACCACAGGAATCTTATACCAAGGCACTCTCGATTGGTCAGGGCCATTGTCAACCCTTTGCAACTTTATTAAATACTATTTAGAAGTGACGTTGCTAAAAGAAAGTGTCAACAAGCAATTTGGAATTTACTTTTATAAAAAGATTGGGTTTTCCTCTCGGTGCACTCAAAGGTATTCCAATTACACAGCATGTGATGGCCATAACACATCTTTAATGCATCATTTTACAACACATACATCCTAATAAGGTGTTCTTTTGTGCACTCAAACTCTGACATTTCAATGAGTGGGCTTTCTGCCTTCATTAGATAAATAGAGAAAAACATTAGCATACTTGACAACTTGCAGACATTGGAGACAGGGGAAGAACCCGTGGCTGTGCAGTGCTTATCACACTGTTCAACAGGCCTGGACTCTCTGCTGCTGCTGATGTAGCAGCCTTTAATTGGCTCAGTGTTCCCTTTTACAACTGACATTCCAGTCACACAAACATGTGAATGCACAACTACTACATAGCTGAAGGAACTGATGTATAATTAACATGACATTTGAAATACCCCCTGTGTGTGTGTGTGTGTGTGTGTGTGTGTGTGTGTGTGTGTGTGTGTGTGTGTGTGTGTATTACACCAGAGATCTTCAACAGGGGGTCCAGAACCCCTAGTTGGTCCTCAGAGTGATTTGCAGGGCGGCCACCAAATTGTTAATTTTTTGAAAGTTAAAAAAACAAACAAATTTAAATGTCTGAACAATAATCCAGCATATTATTAGCAAATATAAATCTTAAAGCCTATATGTGAAACCCCCCGCCCCCATTAATGATAGGCTTACTGGCCTGTAAGGTAGTCAGTAAGGTAGCCATACACAGATAGTTAATCCTAAGTATTCACTGGGCTACATGTATGTTTAACATTAAAGCATGCCAACAATTATTAGTTTAAAATCTTAGTATTTTATACACTAAAAAGGTGTGTTTAAAGGCTTTAGGCTGCCCTACACGTTATTGTAGGCCCAGTTTAATATGCAACTTAATTTTATACAATATATGTTGTAGGGGTCCCTGCTCCGTCACTCTTTCAGCTAAGGGGTCATTGGCTTAAAAAACGTTGAAAACCCCTGCACTACATCTTACAGTTTTATAGATAACTTGCGTTCGTATGGATCTGAGTTTTAAAAGGAGCACATGTTAAACTTTTGGTGCATTGCAGCAACGCGTACAAGCCTACACACCAACACGCCTGACTTGGAATTAGTGATGGCCAAATGAAGCCTCATGAAGCTTCGTTAGCCATTTTATTTATTTTCTGTGCCCACTAGATGCTGCTCTTGGTTTACAGAAGAGGTGCTCAAAGAATGGCAATTCCGTGTGCTTTCAACCCTTTGTTGAACAGAGAGCGCCATCTAGTGGGCTCAGTAAATAAAGAAAATGCTTCACGAAGCTTCATGAGGCTTCATGAGGCCATCACCACCTAGAATATAACATATACTAAGAAAGCCCATTGTGTTTTATCCATTATTCCACAGGGGGCATTTGACTTTGATGAAAGGTGCTCATTCCCATGTAGCATGCAGCCACAGTGCATTTATAACCACGCGGCTGTACAGGGGCATACAGTTGTCCACTGCTCTGGAGTTAATAGTTGGCAACAGTGGGTTCCATCATATATTATATAGTGGGGTACAATATTGTCCTCTGCTTAAGATGCCCAGCAAAATTAATAGAAGGTGTTTATAGATTTTGTTGGTCCCTCTATCTTCTGTGTTCCAAAAATATCCAGAAAAGGTGAGTCATAATTATCACAAAATCTACAGTTCTAAAGGCTAGTGTGTGTGCTGAAAAATAATGTTACATTCTCTGTTATGAAGGTCCTCTTCATTACTAATATTTTCCAGCATAGTATGCTGTAACAATATGGATGTGGATGTTGCAGCTGGTGTTGATTGAAGGCCAGCCCTGTCAAGAGAAACACATGCACTCAGATTGCTAGTTTGGTTACCTAAACATGTACAGTATGGTATAATCTCATCGATACACAGGGTCTCATTCTCAAGAGAGACCTGTATGGGACAATACGCAACATAATTTACAAACAGATTACAATAGTATACACAAGATTTACTATATACAATATTTAAACGAAAGTGCCAAGTAGACCAAGGCGTTCCACTTCCGGTATTGCTCCGGTGCTGCCGGAAATTCCGCCTGATCACGCTCTTTTTGCCCGGATGTCTGTTACCTTCTGCTTTCTTTGTGTTGGAATTTTAAACTCTGGGGGGATTTATGAGGACTATTGTTAACTGCGCCTCAGACCTCTGCAGGGTGAATCCAAACAGCTAGCTAGGCTATCTGTCCAATCTGAGTTTTCTTTTGCACAACTCAAACAACATTTGAACGCACACATCTTCCACCAAAACAAGTTCCTTCCCAAGGCTATTTTGCAGCGGCAAGGTTGCTCTCTCCCGCGCTTAGCGCCGTCCATGACGATTGTGATTTGTTTTAAAGCAGGGGCGTATTGGCCATCGGGAATACCGGGAACAATCCCATTTCAGGCCGAACCGGCCGGTGGTCAATAAGTTGTTGTTTTTTTTGTTTGTTTTTTCTTTCATACGCGACCGGCCTGGCCGGCCATCCGCTGCAGCAGAGCGCTGTGTCTGTGTGTGTTTCAGACCGGGCCAAACCAATACTTTCAATCTTGAGGGGGGATACGAGTGGCCCCTCCTAACTTGGACTGATCCTTGTTTTTCCTGACATCCGATTGGCTCAGGTTTGGATTTGGTGATGTGAGGTAGGACAGTTTTAGGTTTTTATGAGTTTTAGGCCTGTATACCTGAGTTGTTTCTGTCTCACATTTTTGCTTTGATAAGCTAATTGTTTTTATTTTCTATTGTTGCACACATACACTCTCATCAGGAGGAGCAGCAGGAGAGAGGAGGAGGAGGAGGAGGAGGAGCAGCAGAAGAAAAGAGGAGGAGCAGTAGAAGAGAAGAGGAGGAGGAGGAGCAGCAGGAGAGAAGAGGAGGATGAGGAGCAGCAGCAGGAGAAAAGAGGAGGAGCAGTAGAAGAGGAGGAGGAGGAGCAACAGGAGAGAAGAGGAGGAGGAGCAGTAGAAGAGAAGAGGAGGAGGACCAGCAGGAGAGAAGAGGAGGACGATGAGGAGGAGGAGCAGCAGGAGAGAAGAGGAGTAGCAGCAGGAGGTCATGTAGCTGCACAATCAGTAAGCAGAGGCATGCTCCATCACAGGGGAAGCTGAGCCAGGGAGCCAAGCTGAGAAAGTAAGGACACACACACACAAACACACACACACACACACACACACACACACACACACACACACACACACACACACACACAAATCTCTATTTTATGGGACTGCATTGTAGTTTTTGAGTATATGAGTGTGAGTATTTGTAACTATTTTATCACTCCAACTGACATGCAGGTAGTTAGCAGCAGGCTTCAAAATTAACATTTTTGTCTACCAGCCAAATGGCTAATGAATGTTCAAATATTACCAGCCATTCAATAGATTACCATTGGGTTTTTGGCTGGTGAGTGAAGCAAATCTACCAGCCACTTGCATATTTCACCAGCATTTGGCTGGTAAACGGTGCTAATTTAGAACCCTGGTTAGCAGTATACTGTGACTTATGTGTTCGAGATTAGGTTTTGCTGACCTGGTTGTGTTCAGTGCAGTGGTGACTTGCTTACACAACCTGAGGAGGCAGGTGTCATCCTAAAGTTTCTTGAAGGTCTTCAGCGTAATCTGATTCTCTATACCATAAAAACACTATTAGAATTAAAATAACTGCAAAAAATCCTTCTGCTCGTGCACCAAGGGCACTCGCGTAAAAGGCCTGAATTTCAGTCCCAGTACAGCCCTGGTTTAAAGAAATGTCAATAAACCAGAGCACGTTTTTCTCCCATCCCGGAATGCTGTGTGGACTAGCCAGACCCTCCTCCATAGCACTGTGGGGGGAAGGTCTGGCAATGCGAGACTACGAAAACACTAAAAACAAGAACAAGATTCCAAATATGTTTTTTTCAGTGCCCTAAAAATGAGTTGTAAATCCCCTACTAGGATCAAGCTGGACAGCTTTAGATCCTGCTGCAGTGTATTTCAGGTTCAGGGTGCACAAAAAGAGAAGGTAATGAAGGCCTGGGAGTGTAGGCTGTGACTGCAGTTCTTGCGTGACATGTAAATGGATAAATATGTTGGTAGCAACCCAAGGATGGATTTGTAGATGAAGTTATACCAGTTCAAAAGTCTACATATGGATGATGGCTGCCAATTGAGCATACAGACACTAAAGGGTGCTTTTTCCTTCGTATCTGACGCTGAGAAGCACTGCCCAAGCGTCAGTATTTTATGAGTTGGGAGTGAGAACGGGTTGAAATAACGTTGCAGAAAAACTTAATTTTCACATGGACTAATCTATTTATATGAATATAGTGTTTTTTTTTCTGGTGGTATATAATGATTATATAACATAACTGTTTAATAAACAAATATTATTTTGAAAATGGCAGTGGTTTAACTCGGGCAGAGGGCAGTGAATGTGCTTATGTATCAAGGAAATTATAAAGAGGGTATACTTTATGCATTTTTATTAAAGAACATTCATTTCTCATCTGTTTTAGGGCTGAGGCAATTTCTTTTCTAACTTCTCCTGCCTTGGAAAACACCCTTTTGCATGGCAAGATGAAGCCGGGGTAATCTTCTGTCTCTTCTAGTACTGAAGGGGTCCTCCAATTGCCGATATTTGGTTTGGCAAGGTACCGCTGGACCTACACAGTAGCGTTTGCTGTAACATTGTGCCTTCCCCTTGACTCCATCACACGTCGTCCAGATGACGCCACAGTTTGTTACCTAAGAAGTATACAAACACCTTGTTAGTGAGTGTAGTAATTAATCCAAATTAAACTCAAACCAAAAACTTAATGACCTGGGGGTTACAGTTGAAGTTCAGCCCCCTGTGATGTTGATGGGTGTTCTGATGTCGATGGCTGGGATGGTGATGGTTGAGCTGCAGAGCTAATTATGGCAGCATAACTCAGATGTATTGCCGCATTGGCTTTTGTATGACTAAAACATCCTATCCATTTGAACCTAGGGTCCAGCAGTGTTGCAAGTGACATGATGCTCATAGATTGCAATGTGTAAAGCTTCTCCCTTAACTGTCTTTAAAGATGCTCTCCCACTTGTCCTGCCACTGGTGCTGCCATATTTGTCATCTCATCCTGCAGCATTTGTTCTAGCATTTTAAGCAGTGGCACTACCTTTGAGCTAGAAACCTTCTTTTCTTTCAACAGCTCCACGGTGGCATCATTAAAGCCAGAAAGCAGAAAGGCATGCACTCAGAGGTGAATTCATCAGAGGTCAGTGGGGGTATGTCAGCGGGCAGACTGGCTAAAGCTGCCCCCGTTGGCTCTCTGAGTTCCACCACACGGTGAAGCATTTGAAAGGTGCTGTTCTAGTGGGTCTCTACCTCCTGAAGGAGCTTTAGTGTAGGCCTTCCCATCTGCTGTTGCACCTGTGGAAGCTTCTCCTTAAAAAAAGCAATTTAAGTGTCCCAGCAGTAGCAACACAAGCAGAATAAATCTGATATTGTAATAAAGGCAAAGAACACACCTTAGCAGTGATGCTCCTTCTGAAATATCCCAGCAGCTTCCTCGCCTTGGCCCCGAATGTCAGAGAGAACAGGGGTCAGGTCAAGAGACTTTTTAACTATGCAGATTGTGTGACAGAGCCTCAGTTCCCTGCCACAGGTTATCATATTAGCAGCACCGTCTGTAACCAGGCAGTTATCCCCCATTCCACCATGAGGAAGGCTTTCACACAAGCTACATTTTCAGCAGTGTGTGCCTGGGGGGATTTTAGTACTCCTAACAAAATTGAGTTAGACAGGTGTTGTTGTCCACAAAGTGGCAATTTACTGCCACATGTCAGAGGTTAGGCTCACTGCAGCCTCCTTCTTCACTTCAGCTTTAGCCTTATCCTTTGACTCAGCATATTTGGCCTACACCATGGCCTTTACAGCCCAACATTTTTAAATCTGTTCTTCACCTCCTAGCGCCAGATCTGCTTAACATTATAAATTCATCCTTACAGATGGGCACATTTCATAAATCCCTAAAGACTGCTGTTATAAAACCACTTATCAAAAATGACAACCTAGACACATCCATATTAAGCAACTACAGACCCATATCCAACTTACTGTTCATTGGCAAAATTATTGAAAAAACAGTTTTTAATCAACTCACCTCTTTTTTGATAACTACCATGACAATTTTCAGTCTGGTTTCCCAGGCCAATCATAGCACAGAAACAGCTCTTGCCAAAGTCATAAGTGACATCCGGCTAAATACAGATGCAGGCAAGGCATCCATCCTAGTATTACTGGACCTCGGTGCAGCCATCGACACTGTAGACCACATCATATTGCTTCATTGACTGGAACATTGGGTTGGCTTCACTGGTGTCGTAATCAGCTGGCTAAAATCCTATCTTATGGACAGGAGTTTCTTTGTTACAATTGGAAACTGTTCCTCAACACCAACATATTTGACCTGTGGAGTTCCCCAGGGCTCAATTTTGGGTCCACTGCTATTTAATCTTTACATGCTACCACTTGGTCAACTCATAAAGAACAACTCAATATCATACCATAGTTACGCTGATGACACACACTGGTTAAATAAAGGATAAAAATAAAAAAATAAAAAAAATTAAAAAAAATTATCTACCTCTGATGCCTAATGATTATACCCCCATTAAAACTCTATGTCAGTGCATTGAAGAAAGAAAGATATACATGCATGTTACAGAACTTTCTCCAGCTCAACAAAAATAAAACTGAGGTTGTAGTTTTTGGAAAGAAGAAGGAAAGATGCAAAATTTCTGCCTTGCTTGCTGTCTCGAGGAAAACAGAAAAAATAAACAAAAATAAATCACACCTTGCCTAGTCACTCCTCTATTTCTTGTGGCGCTGAGGTCATTAGGTCTGATATTTGTGCTGCTGTGCTTTTCCATAGGTAGATAGTCGATGATTTGGCTTTGTTAATCCTTGCTGCAGAGAGCTCAAGCATAACTATGTCTAGAAAATCCGCCAACCACTGTTTTATACAAAGCATTTACAAGCCATTCCTACTCCCTTTTGCACGTTCTGCCAACCTGAACAAACTACAACTTTTTGTAGTTTTGGAATAAAACAACGTCAATAACATCTGATGTGATAGGATGTTGAATTCCTACTGATCCGATTGTTTTATTACTTAATGATGACTCTAAATTACACCTACATGGGAGAGCGAAGAAAATTTGGCTAGCTGGATCAACCGCGACCAAGAAAATTATAGCTCAGGGCTGGCTCCCCCCCCACTCGCTTTGTATAAAACAGTGGTTAGCGTATTTTCTGGACATAGTTATGCTTTAGCTCTCTACAGGAAGGATTAACAAAGCCAAGTCATCGACTATAGATCTATGGAAAAACGCAGCAGCACATGTATCAGTCCTAATGACCTCAGCATCACAAGAATTAGAGGAAAGCAACTAGGCTAGGTGTGATTCCTGATTCCTGTTTTTGTTTTTTGTTTATTTGTTTGTTTATCTTTCCTCGAGACCGCAGAGGGTGGGGGGCGGGAGAGGGTTGTTGTTCTTGTTCAGTTGTGTTTGTCTGTTCTGTATGTTTAAAAATATAAAAAAACAATACAAAATTTATCATAAAAAGAAGGGTTATTATTGCACGTTAATACAGATAATAGCAAACATGAAAATACATTTATTGAGCAAGGAATAGATTTTTGTTTGCTCAAAACTAAATAATTTTTTGCGAGTTTTAATTCCTGTTCAAAATGTAATGTAATTGCAAAATATAGTCCTCTGTGCTCAAAACATACAATTACTCGCTCAGGAATGAGGCACATACATAACACCATAGCCAGGGCCTCATCCAGCCCTGGGTTTCTGGTAGCTAGAAAAAAGAGAAGCTGTGTAAATAAAGTATCTCTTACTTTTCTTTCATTTACATGATTTACAAATGTCAACATTGAAAAATTGTAATATTATATTATGATCTGCAATAGTTCTCTACAGCCTTCAAAATAAAAGCTTTAACAGTTACTGCCTTTTTAACATCAGCTATGGAAGTAGCTGCCACAATTCTGCGGTCCAAGACGGCTGTAGAACAGTTTATAAATACTGGGTCGGAAACGAAGTATATAGTATTTAAAGGAATATTTCATCGCTGGAAAGCTGAATATATCTTTAAATTGGGTCACTTATGTAGTATAAATGTGAAAAAAAATTGAAATTGGTGCCTTCTAGGCCGAGAAAAGCCAGAAAATGTGTTTTGGTCTTATATGGATGAAAAACACCAAATCCCAGAATGCACCTGCTTCGTTGCTTTGAGTCCACTCCCAAGCCACGCCTACCGCTTGACAGACCGACAGAGGCATTCAACTCAACTCAAGCGTGTTTTATTGTCATTTCAACCATATACACGAAACAACGTTTCATCGTGACTCAAGTGGTGTTACACATTTAACATATATAAAAACGACATTATATAAAAACGACATTATATTAAAACGACATACGAGACAGGCTACATTTAGTACACACACTTTATAGGCTCCGTAAAGTTCAGCTAACGCATACTAGCATTAGCGCTTGGTGGGCTGTAAACACCGAGCATAAACACAGCCGTGAATTAGTGTGTAATGTAGAATGGTCGGCATTTAACAGTCACAAACCCCACCAGCAGTTAGCAGTTAAATGGATACAAATCACCACATTTCTGCGCCACTCGGTGTTAACACAGCCCACCTCTTTTACCTGGCGACAGAACATCTCTAGCTCGGAGGGCTAGCAGGCCTGGTAGCTGGACAGTCCGGTACACTATTCAGGCAGGTTTCCACAACAACAAAAACGCCGAGTCTCTGAACTCCGCGTTGGGGGTGTCGTTGAAGTTGGATGTAGTCCAGTTTGTGGTCTAAATGGCGGATAGCCTGCCAAAGCAGGATCCGTAAAGTTCAGCTAACGCCGACATAGCATTGGTGTAGCTAAACACAGAGTATAAACAGCCGTGAATTAGCGTGGAATGTCGAATGGTCGGCATTTAACAGTCACAAGCTCCACCAGCAGTTAGCAGTAGCTAGTTGGATTTTATTTCTACACCAGTCCGTTTAACACAGCCCACCTCCACGGGCCGGCGAAGCAGCCTGGTAGCTGGATAGTCCCGGTTCCGTACTGTTGTTCAAAACAACGGCATTTCAAAACAAAAAAAACACAGCAGTCACTGAACTCACGCTTGGGATTTTCGTTGAAGGAGGATGTAGTCCAGCTTGTTGTTTAATGAGCAGACACTTGCAAGCAGGATGGCTGGGACAGGTGGACAGCTAGCGTTAGCTTTCCACCTAGCCGATGAGGATGTCCCCTGGCGTTAGCGGCATTGAGCGACACCGCTGGTCTCCGGGGCGAAGCGCGCTCACGTAGTGTGCCGGTATTGCGTCTGTAATAACGCTTCCTCCATATTCTCCGATCTGTACCGATGTATCCCGGTGGTACACACGTCCGGTAGTTTGAATGCAGATAATTGTTGTAAATGTTTTCTGCTGAAAAACGAAAGCCTGTTTAGCGAAGATTCAAGATGGCTGACAGTCGTTTTCATTCGGAATACCTCGGCCAGACTCGGCAGTCCAACCCCCTGTGGGCGTGTTGAAAACATACGGAAGTAGATCCTACTACTGGCTGTAGTCCTTTGCCTCTGGCCCAAAAATCTTCCAATGACGCAAAAATCGTCATTTTACGTCATCGGAAGATTTTTTCCAGGCCCCAAATGCAGAAATCTCTCGTCTCAGGGGGACATGAGGGAAGGAGGCACGGTCATTCCTAAATACTATCGGGTTTCTACTGATACAAAGCTGAATGCTAAATCGGTGAAGTATCCCTTTAAATGTGACAGGAATTTTTCTGATTCTGGTAAGTGTTTTCTAACTGATTAAGATACTTGTCCCTTTCATCACTGTAACGTTAGCTTGTGTTAGCATGTAACCAAGGTTCAAAATTAGCACCATCTACTAGCCACTCACCAGCCAAAATAGCAATGGTAATCTATTGAGTAGCTGTTGAAATTTAAACATTCACTAGACCAGTAGTTCTCAAAGTGGGGTCCTCTGACCCCTGGGGGTCCGTGACCCATAGCTCGGGGGTCCGTGAAATAATTGATTATAAATTATGAAGAAAAACATTTAAAGTGTGGGAGACGGAGACCATTTGCGCCAATAAAACAAGTATTGTCCATTACTCCCAACCACTTAGCTCTGGGCCAATAGAACCTTTGATATGATTGTGACACATCAAGTCAATCTGTCATGAATGAATCAGTGTTAACAAACTATTATTGCTGCGTAGCCTGGCTTATCTAGTTTTTTAGTGAAGCAAGCATGGACAAATATCGGAGGTAGTCAACCTCATCAAATGCTGGACCCAAACTAGCTGAATTGAGAAAATATGATGACAGTTACGTCCAATTTGGTTTTATTGAGAACAGTGATGGGAGACCAAAATACGACATGTCTTAAGTTGCTAGATAACGAAGCCATGAAGCCAGCCAAGTTAAAGCGACATTTGATTATAAAGCAAGGGGAATATACACGCATCAGAAAACACAGATGGTGACCCTGACCACAACTTCTGAGAAAGCACAGAAGACTTCCTATTTGGTGGTGCAACGGATTGCTAGAAGTAAGAAGTCACACAGAATTGAACAAGAACTCATAATTCCAGCGGCAGTTGAAATGTGTGAAGTAATCCTCGGGACAGAAGCAGCTAATAAACTGAAAGAAGTACCTCTCTCAAATGACACCGTGAGGAAGAGAAATGTAGAACTCTCGAGTGACATTCAGTCACAGCTACTGGATGGATACACCTTTTGAGAAATTTTCTATTTAGTTGGACAAATCAACAGACATAGCTGGTGCGGCTCAGTTGATTGTTTTGGTTCGCTATCCATGGGAAGGGAACATGTAAGGGGACTTTCTGTTCTGTAAAGAGATGCCTGGGAGGTCAACGGGTGATGAAATATTCAGACTCCTGGATGCTTTCATGACTGAAGCAGGACTTAGCTGAGAAATATGTGTGGCAGTTTGTATAGATGGTGCGGTGGCGGTGACTGGCCTAAAGAGTGGGGTTGTTTCGTGGAGAAAGAAAGACTGTCAACCCAAAGGTTATGGCTACGCACTGTATGCTGCATTGACAGGCGCTAACATCAAAAGACATGGAGCCAGGTCTTCACATTGTTTTGAACACAGCTGTGGCGGCAGTTCATTTGTAAAGTCAAGGGCACTGCAGAGACATTTGTTTGGACAACGATCAAAATTCCATTTTGCATCTTTAACTTGTGTAAAATGCTGCTGCTCGCTGATAACAAATACCTCTGGACGTGGAAACATTACCGCAGTCCTTTACACTCTCCATTGGTGGCTCGGTGTGTTTTAGAATCGTTTTTAAGTTTGTTTGTTTTTTAGGGCCCCTAAATGACCTGGCCTGCATGTTTGTCTTAGATAAGCAGGTGAGAGTGCATGGGGGTGGAGTCGAAATGGAACAGCCAGCAATCCATTTGATGGGATGCCATTCATTTTCATCGGCTCTCAGCATTTGGACTTGGTCACCAAGGGAAAGATAGGAACAAAAATCGTAGAAGATAAAATATGCTTTTTGTTAATCTGATTACATATTAATGATTTTTAATTTTGATCTGTTACATTACATAAATCTAAAATATTCGGTTAAATTGATCATTTCTGTGTAGTTACTTTTCTTATTTAATGAGTGTGTGTTTGTTTGTGTGTGTCTGTAAGCTTTATATTTGCTTTATGACTCTTTGTCACTGTTGTCAGTTTCATACATGAGATGAATTGATATTTTCTGTTCACTGAAGTCTATAGTTGGTTCTTTTAGTAGTTGTTTGCATAATTAGTATAAATATTGCATAATGTAGCTCAGCGCAAATTCTAAAAGGAAGACCTAACAAGTAGGCTATAAGTCCCCCTTAGCGAATCAGCGCTGGAGGCATCTACCTTCTGATAATCCAATCAGGATCGGGCAAGGATCCCATTGGCCAATCACAGCGTTACGTCACTGTTTTAAAAGCTGCTTCTCTCCCTGTCTTATCAGCTGTCATTTCAGGAAGTCGTCGTGTGTCAGTCGGACGGCTGTATGGCGAGCGTTCCTGTGCTCTTCTGTATATTGCTCTGCGGTCTCGCTATGTCGGATTTCGAGTCTGATCTCGCATCGGACCCAGGTCCTGATCCCTTCTCCTCGCCGGCGGCTATTCCAGCTTCTTCGGACGGCGTCCGTCGGAGCTCTCGCCTGGCTACTCTACAGAGTCCATGCCCGGGCGGCGCGGCGTCGGACGGGCTCATTCTGCAGCTCCGGAATCGCGGAATCGTGGCGGCTTCAGGGTTACCTTCTCCGGACCTCCGTGAGCTGGCTGCCCAGGCGGGCAGCATTTCTCCGGTTCCCTCGCCTCCTGCTCCAGCGGCGGTTCGAGGTCGGAAGCGGTCGGCGAAGGCGATCGCCCTTCCCCGTGCCCCACCGAAGAAGCGCGGAGCGGCCCCTCTCAGCCAGGCGGCTGTTGCGGGCGTGCCAAGTGGGTCATTTGACACAAGTCTTATCCTCGCTTCCCTTCAATCCCTGGCCGGCTCTCTTCAGTCCATGGACGCGAGGTTGCAGTCCATCGAAGCTTCGCCCGCTTTCATCAGGTCCACGACCGCCACCACCGCTGTGGCTTCGTTGTCTCTGCCGGCGCACGGGTTTCCTCTGCCTGAGTTTTCCCTGGCCACCTCTGCTCCGGCGCCTTTTTTAGGTAGGCCATATATTCCCGCTGCTGCTAATATCTCTGCCCACTTGCGGGCGAAAATCTTGCAGGGAAAGGACGTGAATCTGGTGAGCCTTATTCTGCCTTCCCCCGAATGCGAGAGGGATGTGGTGTCCGGGGATGGGTTCTCCGCGGTGTTCAAGTCCGCGGACCCCAGGCTGTGCAAAGAACTGTCCATAGGGCAGTTCTTGGTGGCGTTCGGGTTGTTTCGGGAGGTTATCTGCTCCGTGTACCCGGACCGGAGGGCTGAACTGGATTCTTATCTGGCGCTGATCGGGGACCTTAACCTGAAGTATGGGAGGAATATTTTCTTCCATTACCATAAGGCATTCTCCAGTAAGGCTGCGTTGCATCTCGCTAGGTCTAACGTCCGGGTGGACTGGTCGGTGGTGGATCTCGAGCTCCTCGTGATGCTCGTGGGCGGCGCGCAGGTCATTGCTTGCTCCGCTTGCGGCGCTCAGGGCCACATGGCCGCCCTGTGCCCCGTGGCGGCGTTTCGCCTGGGCCCAGGTGCCGCCTCTCTGCCCCCTCTCCGTGGTTCCCCGCCCGGCGGCCCCTCCCGCAGACGTCAGGTTCCGCAGAATTACAATCCTCCACTCCCACTTAATGAAGGTGTTTGTTCTTTTCCCAATTGCATTTTTCTCCATGTCTGCAGCGCTTGCCGGGATGCGCACCCCCGGTCGGTCTGCCCCCGGCGGGCGGGCCCAACCCGGGGCGCCCGGCGGAAGCCTCGGCCCGACTCAAAGATCTGATGACTGTTCATCCTTCTACACCATTAAATCTTCGTAATTTTGCTTATGAATTGGCTTCTCATCCTGACTCTGTGTTTGTGGATCACCTGCTCTCTGGGTTATCTCAAGGTTTTAGAGTGGGCGTGCTTGAGGTTCCCTCCGTCTGTTCAATAGCTAAAAATCTGCTTTCTGCGATCTCCGACCCGCGCACGTTTCCGCGGCTGCGCGCGTAGGTGGATAAGGGTTACGTTATCGGATCTTTTCGTTCGTCTCCGTTCGCGGTGTTTTGCGTCAGTCCCATCAGCATAGCTACCGGAAGTATTCGGGGAAGAAACGGCTTAATCTTTGATTTATCTGCACCGCTGACGGGCCTGTTGCGTTTATATTAATATTCTCACGGACCCCCTCTTTTCTTTGCATTATGCCACGGTCGATAACGCGCTATCAGATTGATTAAGCTGGCGGGGTTGGCGCGCTCTCCAAGGCGGCGACATCACTGACGCTTTTAAGATCGTGCCCATTCATCGCTCGCAAGTGGCCCTTTTCGGCGTTAGGTGGGACTCTAAGTTCTATTTTGGGTGCGTTTGACCTGGCTGCCGTAGCAGCCCGTGCATTTTAACCACGTTATCCGAGGCCCTGTGCTGGATCCTGCGTAAAAGTAGTGCGGGGTTGCCCTCGGTGCTTCACTTGTTGGACGATTTTTTGCTTGTGGACCCCCCACACGACGGCTCCGGCGCGTCTTTGGGCAGGCTGCGGCACTGTTTCGGATCCCTCGGCGTGCCCCTGTCCGAGGCAAAGACTATTGGTTTCGCTACCTGTTTGGAGTTTCTCGGCATTACCCTCGATTCCGTCGCCATGAAAGCGTCTATCCCGCTCGATAAATTGCTGCGCGTTCGAAGCATCGCTGCGTCCCATTCTTCCGCCGTCACCATTTCTAAACGCCAGTTGCTCTCCCTCCTCGGGCATCTCAATTTCGCCATTCGCGTGATCCCGCAAGGGCGCTCGTTTTTTTCCCGGTTGCTGGAAACTGCTTCCTCGGTCTCTCACTTACACGATCGCGTGTCTCTCAATGCCGGGTGCCGCTCCGATTTACGTTTCTGGTCTCATCTTTTGGATCACTGGAACGGGGTTTCTTTCTTTTATGACGAGTTGGTGCACTCGTCGGACTCCCTGCGGTTTTTTACTGACGCTGCCCCTTCCGCGTTTTTTTTTCTTTTTTTCAAGACCAGTGGTTTTCAGGCCACTGGCCTCCCACCTTTTCCCAGTCCGACTCATCCGCCCTGCATGAGATCTACCCAATTGCGGTAGCTTGCCGCGTCTGGGGGAATCATTGGAAGCGTAAACGCATCTCTGTCATGTGCGATAATCAGGCAGTTGTCAGCATAATAAATAGAGAGCGCTCTTCGTGTAGGAAAATCATGCCATTTATGAGAAGCATCACATGGTCCGCGGTGATGAATAATTTTATCATCACCGCCCGCCATGTCCCCGGGCATTTCAACGACGCAGCTGATGCTCTGTCTCATTTTCACTTTCAGACCTTTCGGAGCCTCTGCCCGTCAGCCAGCCCCGTCCCGGTTGCGCTTCCCTCTCTTCAAGAGCTAGAGCTGCATTAAACTTCAACCCATTACATCAATACCTAGAATCCTCCAAAATGTACATGAGAGAAGGTCTAGCGGCGTCCACTCTAAAAACTTACGATTTTGCCTGGCATACTTTTTCCCTATTCTGTGTTATTATTTGCGTACCTCCCAGACCTGTTCTCATTAAAAGCATTTGTGCATTTATATGTTATTGTACCGACACTCGCAACTTCAAGGTGCAGTATACTTGCGGGTTGATTGCAGGAATTCAATTTCATATTAAATGTTATGATCCCTCGTTTCCAAGCCTCCTTTCTAATCCGGCTATTAAATTACTGTTGAAGGGCGTTTCTAAAACGCACCCCACTTCTCCCGACCTCAGGCAGCCGATCATGATCGGCATCTTACATAGTCCGCAATTTACGCGCTCAGGGCAGGGTTTTTTTCCCATTATTTAGACGCACTGCGAATCCGTTTTCCTGTTAGCTTTCTATGCATTTTTAAGGTGCGGAGAATTCGCTACTCCTTTTGCATCCTTCAACCCCGATGTCGATATTACTTTTTCCGATCTGGCTTTCCACGCTAATCACTATTGCACCTTACAAGCATTCTAAGCGCGAGGAGCTTGCTCAGTTATCGTCGCCGATACAGATACATTATTTTGCCCATTTAAATCTATGTTGAACTATCTTAAAGCCAGGCCTTCTACTAACTCCCTCGCGCCTCTGTTCATTATTTCAGGGGGATCGTCCCTTGTCCAAAGGGTGGTTTAGGCAACATCTGGAGACAGTTCTCCTCAAATCTGGTCTTCGCCGCAGCATTATTCAGGGCATTCATTCAGGATAGGGACGCTACCACGTGGCCAATCAAGGAATGTCTCGGACCTGCGGCAAAGGATGGGTCGGTGGACTTCTTCGGCTTACTGTTCTTACATTCGTCCAGACGTCAATTTCGTCCTCACCAATCAACGATCCCTAAAGCCGTAATCCGGTAAGATACAAACTGTGGGGGTGTTTTCATGTGGGCAACGGGTGGCATGTCTCACATTCACGGGGCAATCCCGGTCATATTTAATTTCACGGCGCGTGCCGTAATCAGCATATAACCGGTGGTGGTGTCATATTCAGTAGCCGTCGTTTCGACGGAATATTGTTAATAATAGGGTAATGACTAAGCAAATACGGAAGCATGTTTCATTCTATGTACCGGCCGAGTGCGTACCGGCGGAGATGCCGAGTACGCCGGCCCGAGTTGCCGTACCGACGGAGATGCCGTGTTGCCGGCCTGAGTTGCCGTACCGGCTGAGATGCCGAGTAGGCCGGCCCGAGTTGCCGTACCGGCGGAGATGCCGTGTTGCCGGCCTGAGTTGCCGTACCGGCTGAGATGCCGAGTAGGCCGGCCCGAGTTGCCGTACCGGCGGAGATGCCGCGTATGCCGGCCTGAGTTGCCGTAGCCTACCGGCTGAGATGCCGTGTAGGCCGGCCTGAGTTGCC
This sequence comes from Perca fluviatilis, assembly GCF_010015445.1. Lineage (NCBI taxonomy): Eukaryota > Metazoa > Chordata > Actinopteri > Perciformes > Percidae > Perca > Perca fluviatilis. The sequence goes on along the minus strand of NC_053121.1, from coordinate 10,880,130 downwards.
GTAGCCTACCGGCGGAGATGCGTGTATGCCGGCCTGAGTTGCCGTACCGGCGGAGATGCCGTGTATGCCGGCCTGAGTGTCGAAGACGAAATACGGGCAGTATTTCGCATGCTGTTTAGGGGACGCATCACTGCATCTGCTTTCTGTTTCAGATCCGTGCAACCCGGAGGTAAGCTTCTTAATTTATTAATTAAAAACATATTTTAATTTTCATGTTTATTCCTTCATGTCCAATTTCAGTCATGTTTTGGGGGTTACATCTTGGTTCCCTACCCCTACATTAAATTTATTAATATTTAAATGTATTAATAACGATGGAGTTCAATCTCCAAAACATTGTACATTACATGCTGTTGTACATTAAACCTTTTGCATATCTGCAAACAAGTCTCTCCTCATTGAAATGTAGCTCAGCGCAAATTCTAAAAGGAAGACCTAACAAGTAGGCTATCAGTCCCTCCTAAGCGAATCAGCGCTGGAGGCCTCTACCTTCTGATAATCCAATCAGGATCGGGCAAGGATCCCATTGGCCAATCACAGCGTTACGTCACTGTTTTAAAAGCTGCTTCTCTCCCTGTGTTATCAGCTGTCATTTCAGGAAGTCGTCGTCCCTCCTCCTCCCCTTCCGCCTCCCGTCCTGAGGGTTTCTCCGGCTGCCTTCTCGGTCTAGTTCCGGCTTTCTGCGCCACCACCGGTGTCTGGATTCCATCGGGGGGTTACATCTTGGTTCCCTACCCCTACATTAAATTTATTAATATTTAAATGTATTAATAACGATGGAGTTCAATCTCCAAAACATTGTACATTACATGCTGTTGTACATTAAACCTTTTGCATATCTGCAAACAAGTCTCTCCTGATTGAACTGTTGTTAGTTTTATACATGAGATGAATTGGTATTTTCTGTTCACTGAAGTATATAGTTGCTGCTTTTAGTAGTTGTTTGCATAATTAGAATACATATTGCATACTATTATTCTCTTTGCTAAGTTGCAAAAACATGAGCTGGCTTGTATGGCTTGTATTACTGGTAGTGGTAAATAAAACAGTTTGAGGACTTCTTATATTGTATTTTTTTGAATGAAAAAGTGAAATGTAAATTTAATGTGGTTTGTACTGATAACAGAATTAGAATGTCAATGATAGTGACATATTCGCTGGCTTTTAATTTGCATGTACGGCAGTACAAAACATTGGCATACCTTCCCTTTGGTTACCTGCTAACGCTAGCTTGGTTAGCAGAATGCTAAACAAGACATTTTCAGGCGACAAAATGTTCCCATTAACTTTTAACTAAAAACACACAGTTCACAGCTATTTTAATGTACACAGTGGCATGGTTAACATTGCTAAGCTTTGTTGTCAATTTTTAAAATAAATGGGACCATAATTTACAAAGTGAACATTGTGCTGTAACGAAGAAGACTTAAAAATAGTGATTGATAGCATAAACTCATTATGAAAATGTTTATTGAAGTAATAAATCAAGTGAGAAGTAGTCATTTTCCCCGTAGACATCTATAGAACTGGACTTCTTTTTGCAGCCAGTGGAGCTTCCTGCTGGGAGTTAGATATTATGCAGATTTAAGGCACTTAAACATTGGCTTCACTTTTCAGGCCCGACAGTTAGTCCATTATTTTTTTTTTTCTTTTTTACGGTCTGGAGCACAATGGTGGACCGACCGACCAAAAAGCCGACATTGTTATCTCTATAGACACGCTGCTTGCATGGCTAAAATGTGTTAAATCTGTGTAGTCTGGCGTTTTACAGCTGTTGCAAGTCTGTTGACTGTTTCTGACAACTTTGCAAACTTGCAGAGGATGATGCATTGCACATTAAATCAAGAGCTGACTTCAGCATAGCAAAGGAAACTATAAACATTTCAGTAGGAATATGGATGAATAAGTGGAAAGATCAGTCAGTTGAGTGAGACACTTCGCTTTTCTTATTGAATAAAGCAACATTTGATTCATGTGCGTGATATAGAAGAGTGATCTGACCTATTTTATAGAAAACCAAGAAATGTCAAGAAACTCTTCTAGAATAATTTTTTTCACTGCTTTTATTTTTTTTTAAAGATATGTGTTGTAATTTAAGTATTGATAGCAATAGCAAGAATACATTACCGACAGGATGGCCTTATGTCTGACCGCAGCTGAAGTTGCACAGCATGGAAAATGCTGAATCAGAGAGCAAAATGTAGCAGTACATTGTATCACAGCATGACAGCTGATCTAAACACTACTGTCTCCTGTCCAGCTGAGGCAACACAGAACCATAAATAACCAGGATCTGCTTTTATGAGAGCTAGTTTATCGCTCTGAATCAATAACTGCTTGAATTGCCAGGTTGGCTACACATTCAACAGTCATGAAAATTTACTGAGCGCAAAGAGAAGCATGTTAAGGTCTGTACACAAAAGACAAGGAGAGCTGCCGAAAGAAGTAGGACTGAAGCCACTGGAAAAAAAACTGTCCTAAATATCAGTAGTGAGAAATCTTTCCCGATGTTCATACTTTGTTAGCAAATGAGTAGTCTATATCCACAACGTCCCACTTCCGGGGATTGCTCCGTTTGCTGCCGGATTCCGCCGGATGTCATTCTTTTCGGCCGGATGTCCGGTACCTTCCGCTTTCTTTGTGTTGGCGTTCTAAACTCCGGTGGATTTATGAGGACTATGGTTAACTGCTCCTCAGATCTCTGTAGGGTAAATCCAGACAGCTACCTAGACTATCCGTCCAATCTGAGTTTTCTGTTGCACGACTAAAACAACTTTTGAACGTACACATTTTGCAGAGGCACCGTGGATCCGTCCGGGCACATAGCGCCGTCCATGACGATTGTGATTGGTTTAAAGAAATGCCATGAATTTCTACACCTCTGTCAGTAATTGTCAAAATGCTGGTCTCTATTTGTTGTTTCAAGTGTCAGCAGCTTTCTGCTTTATTTAGCCATCAATCTAGTGCATTGCTTATTTTGCATTCATATTAGTGAAAGCACTGTGATGGTTCTCATTTGGAGGCCTTTCAAAGTGTCTGGCAAGGTTGAAAATAATCATGTCTCTTACATTTTCTGCCAGGTCTTACCTGACATTTCATCAGTGCTTATTTTAACAGTAATTCAAATCACTTGAAATACAATTTTAAAAAGGGAGGGTTTGGTGTGGGGTGGGAGGGAGGATGACTTGATTGCTTCTGATCCTGATTTTGAAAAAGATGGGATGGCTGTAGTTGGATATATTAGGCCTTATGAGAGATGACAGTGCTATCGATGTTCAAGTGCCCGGAGTGTTGAAACTAGTTGAAGTTTCATCTCTTGTTCACAGCCCGGTCTGGCTGCAAGAGTCCCTGGAGTTTTTTAGCGGAAATTTTCAATCATATTAAAATTAATAGCCTTGCCAACGAGAGAGTGAGGGAGAGAGAGAGAGAGAGAGAGAGAGAGAGATAGAAAAGGGAGTTTGATTTATCTAATCTTTTACCCTCAAGTTGCTTAAGTGTGACTTTGTTCAAAAGAGATTGAAAAACATTGTTTTTAGTCATTTCTGCCCACCACTGACTAAACAGCTTACAGCATTGTTGCAAGTTTTATAAAATTAAAGACATTATCTAATAAACATCTTCAATGTGAATGATTCCTTTTATTCTCTTAACAACTATTGAATTCAGTGCATTTAAAAGAGAGTTTCTCAGTTTTTCCAAGTTGATCTTTTTCTGCCTAGTTTTTCGCAGATATATTTAATGCTTAATAACTTCTCATGTAAACACCACAGGACCATGCTGCCCTAAGGCAAAACACAGTAACTAAACCTACATATTACATGTCTATGAAGTTCCAAGATTTTAGGTGAGATTCAAACATACCCCAGGCAAGCATCGTGTGTACATCACAGATTCAAAAGGCAATCAATCAAGCGCTTCCCGGCGCTTTTGCCTCCTGTCTGAACCCAATGTGTGGCTTAAACATGTACGGCTGAATCCCTTTCGATATTTCAAGCCATCTTGACCTAGCACGAGCAGCGGTGCTAAACAGGGCGCAAGGTCAGATCCAGAATTTCTCGATGAGGAAGAAAGAGTAGATCTGCTTTCAGATCCTTTTGGGCTTTTTTTTTAATACTTTTTATGAGGAGGGGGGGGAATATGTTCAATGTTTTGTGCATTGTGTTAAAAATGTTTTTTCTTGTCATCCTTTACTGCCAGTATCAATAAATGCTAAACAAATTAGGTTTTTCTGCATTAGGCTGAAGAATGGATTAATGCCAGGCCCAGCATAGAGGCCTTGCCAAACATCACTTCAGACAGATAACCTGGTCAGGCATTGACAAATGATCTTTGGAACCTCTATTTACAAAATTAAAGTAAGGCTGTGAGCAGACATTTCTTTTCTCTTTTCTATAGTAATAGTTTTACAAACATCATAAGCATTAGGTTAACCTGTATTTTAAGGCCAGATATCACACCATATTGTAGTTGGATTTTACAATGCTTGGCAAGATTTGAATGAAGTTGCATTTTTAGACCGTGTTTGGCCCTTTCATGTCTTCAGCTGTCCTATAAAAATAAAGGCCTAAAATGCCCAAAAAGAAAATGTAAGGACAGGCGCTGCATACAAATGTATCTTTAAATCATTTTACTGGTTTCCAACAAGTTCCTTCATTTCTAAATACTGAAAATGTCCATAATTTAGCTATCATGGCACTGATACAACAGGTTTCCTATTTGATTGCACATCCTGGATTCTTTTTTTTTTTTCAAAAAAAAAAACAAGCTGTAATCATCCATGTACTTTCATCTAGGTAGTTTTATATAGTTTCCCATAGCACCTGTTCTACTTATTAATTCAAACTTGTAGCTTTGTGGCCCACTTTTATGGCACTTTACATAACGTAATTGCACCCTTAACTCAAAAAGTCCAACTTCATGTATTTTACATCTTAATTCAAAGCAGAAAACCACATTGCAAGCTTTTTTGCTATTACCTTTTTTTAATTTAAAACCAAAGCCCCCTTCACTTCCCTGCAGTGGTTCTTATTGTGTGCGCACTGCAACAGAATACATAAGCAGCAGACATTTTATTTCACTCCGTGCCACCGTGTCCATTTCTTGTGCCTATTCGAGCCAAGTGCTAATCTCTCTGTTCGATTCACATCTTACAACTCCAAGTAGAAACTTTGTTCATCTTAGTAAGAGGAAAAAAACTTTATTATCGTTTAGAGCTGAGTCCCACCCAGGTTGCTGACCCACAGCAGTTCAGCCTGCATGCGTAAACAACACAAAGCTTCCAACTGTTTAATTCACTACCAAGGTCTATTAAAGCAATGAACCCTGCTGTTCAAAACACACACACACACACACACACACACACACACACACACACACACACACACACACACACACACACACACACACACACACACACACACACACACAGCTTTGTGTCTTTGTCTTTCATGGCATCTCTTTCACACACACAAGACTCCCAAATGCTTTCTTGTATTCATATTACATCTGTCACACACAAACACTTTCTCCTTTTCATTCACACACACCTCTTTCCTGCTACAGCTTTTTCTCACTCACTCACACACAGTCACACACACTCCCTTTCTCCTGAGTTCCCTGCAAGCGGGGCTGGGCCAGATAGGACTTAATTTGTCCTGCCTCTAGATGAAAACATATGCTACGCCTCCTCTTTGTAAACAGACTGGGCAATAGAGTAGAAAGAGGAACTTAAGCTTCAGAGAGACGGACTACGGAGACGAGTATTGAATACCAACAGAGATTACAAAGCAACAATACAAGAGCTGAATGTAAAAGGTTACTGTATACAGCAGCTGCATATAAGTGTGAGGATTGGAGAATTAGCATTTAAGTTTAGTTTTTTTTTAGCATTTATTATTCTAGAGAAAGAGAGGGGAAAGGTCACTTTGGTAAAGTTATGCATTGTTTATCACAAAGTTTTGTCAATATATAGAAAGAATAGGAGAAGGAAGAGGGAGCAAAACTATTAGATTAGGTCCTTTATTGGTAAGATGCAAAAAGCAGATTTTTACAATATAACATATCTGCAAAAATCTCGATGGATCATAGATCATACACACCTCAGGAAACAACAAGTTGGCTTTAAAATGAATCAATATATATATTTATTTTAAAACCAACTCGTTTCGGTCACTTTGTTTCCAATTAATGCATAAAATGTCCCCAAATATTTTTCAATGTCTGAGGATTGCCTTAGCATATTCAATTTGTTTCAAGGCTAGGAAATTTGAGAGGTTCTTAAACCATTGATACATTGAACAGTTTGCAGATCAGTTTATTTTTTACATTGAAAACCAATACACCTTTTCACCTGTAGGATGCAGAAGCTAATTCAATCAGGAGAGACTTTGTTGCAGATATGCAAAATTTATTTGTACATATGCAAAATATTAAATGTACAGTCTTTGGAGATTAGACTCCATTATGAAATATTTTTAAAGGGGTAGAAAGCCAAAAGATATCCCCCCGATGGAGTCTAGGTGTGCGGGAGCCCGAAGACTGGACCGAGGAGCCGACAGGAGCGGTCTGCCGGAAGAGGATCCAGGGAGCCATGTGTGATGAAGACTGGAGGTGGAAGGGGAGGAGGAGGATTGTGCTCTCTGCCTGAAATGACAACTGAGCAGCAGAGAGAAGACAGGTTTAAAACAGGGATGTCATGCTGTGATTGGCTCGTGAAATTCATGGCCACTTCTGATTGGTTAAAAGAAAGTGAACGCCTCTAACAGTTTTAGAAAAGAGAGAAAAGTGATAAATTAAGAAGTTTTCCTGAAGGAATTTACGCTGTGCTTCATTCAGTTGGATCAGAGAAAGAGACCCAAGATACAAAGACGTGGGCAAAGAGGTAGAGCTAAAGAAAGTTTACAGTTTACATTGAGCCTAATATTCCGATTTAAAAGCCCAAACAGAATAAAAATGCTCCATGTAAACACCTCAATCAGAATAAAAAGGTTCAAACCTGAAATTGCATCTGTTGCAGAAGGTTGGTTTAAAATGTTTCATAAACAGATCAAAAGGAAAATTGTAGCATGTAAACTATGAATGTGATTACTTTCTGGCTGCGTTCTTTCTGTGTATGCCTTGATGTATTTGTGTGGGGGCAGCTTTTCCCGCTACAACTTTCCAACTGCGGTCAGTCACAAAGCCCAGGGGAGACACATTTCTTTGTCTAAAGGGATGTAGTCGGTTCTCGCTCCGAAGCTAACCCCCGTTATTCCACTCAGCAGCTGGGAAACAAGTCACAAAATTGCAAACTCTGCTGTTCATTCACTTGATATCTTATAATCTCCTCCGCCCGACCACTCGCTCTCTTCCGCTCACACTGCATTCACCGTCTCTCGCTCCACTCAACTGTCGACTGCTATCCCTAGAGCCACTAGCATGGCTAAAGCACCATTTGGAAAACTGTGAATCTTAAATGGTCTATCACAGGGGTATTTAATTCAAATTCAAAGAGGTCTAGTTACCGAAATTTCCTTCTACTTCCTCTCCAAATCAGAGAAATGGGCCTGTGACTGCCCTGCCAGTAGTTTGAATATTGGATTGAATGGAGTTAGTGCCATTCTCATGCGCAAGTGTAGGTGCTCCCTGGTGAGGGTGCAACGGTACTTGATTTTAATAATGTTCATAGCTGAGAAAGCTGAATCACAGCTGTAAGTCAATCCAAAAATGGTCAAATGGTGTAGTGCTGCTTTAGTTAGACCAGGGAAAACAGACTCAGACACATTCTGTAGCCAGAACGTAGCAGCTCTCCTACACTTTTGTTCTCTCTAGAAAACTGTCTATGCATGGTAATCAGTTGATTTGATTGGCTCAATTGAGTGAAGCTATTGCTATATTAACTGAATTAGCTGTGTCTTCTGGCTATAGCAATGAGCATCGGGGAAAAACAACAACAATGCACCGTAAAGACTATTACTTATTCTCATTAATTTATCAGAAATTGGTAATGGGTCCGGATAGAACTAGGGATATCACGAGAACCGGTACTTTGGTAGCAAGTTGGTACCAAAAATTCTTAAAACATGACAGTACTCGTTTTTCTACAGTACCGTGGGTACCGGGGGATGCAATTCTTCGGGACCTGAGTGTTCTAGTCTGCTTTAATGCTGGAGAAGAAGGATGCCAACCAGCATAGAAAAACAGAGTGGCCGTTTTCGAAACCGCATACTAGCATGTGTGTTGCACACATTATTACACTTGCAATATACTCTTGCATACACTTGCATACACTTGTATGGTCACATTTTATGTAATTTTGTCTGTTTTATTGTGGGATATTATTTACATGAGACTAAAACGTTTGATAAGAGTCATAATGGTTAAACATTTATTTCTGGTAAGAGTACAAGGCTATTTCTAATACAGCATTACGGTGCTGCCAGCAGGGGGCAGTGTGGCGCTGTGTGTCGCTCTCACGGACACTCTTGGTGAGTGGACTCTCGTTGCTTCGTCAATCTGCTGAGCGAAGCTGCAGTGAACACAAGCACTAGTCTCCTGTCTGATATTTTTACAGGTTTGTGAAGCTTTAAAACTTGTATACTTATACATATCTTGTTAAACAGTTACATTTTAATGTTAGATCGGTTTGGTGGAGGGAAGATAGTACATTTATATGGTTTGTGTACAAATAGAGAAAAAGTATTGTTGTCGCGGCTGTCTCAAGATGGCGCCCGCAGTGACCTTTCCGTTGAGATCAAAAGAGTGAAGTAAGATTTAAATATTTCTTAGTTTTTTGCTCCAGCGCATTTGAGGTTGGTTTTAAATGCATATTTGTGATGATATAGCAGCTCATTTTAAATTAATATGTTGTTGTAATTTGATGTATATTTTTGACGAGCTTAAACGTTACCAGCCTTCAGCTCAAGCAATTGTACAGTACTGACAGCCGTTAGTGGCCATGTAAAAGGTGTTACATTTTAAGAAAATAAGTGAACAGCCTAAAGATGCTATGTTTATTGAATGGTACCTTCTTTTAAGGGGTTGTTAACTAACTGAAATGCTAGCTCAGTTATAGTACTGAATGAGGATAAATGTAGTAGGACATATTGAAATTGTAAATTGGATCTGTGTTTCATTTGAAAGCTAAGGAGAAGGCTAACTAGCTAAGGTATTTTGCTTTGTTTGTTTTGGATTTTGTGTTGATGCTAAAGGTATAAAAGCAAAATAGAGAAAAAAAAGAGATATTTTTGCATATTAGCAAATAAATAATAAGGCACCGAAATCCGCGTTGCTATTTGGTCCGGTACATAACGGTTGTTAAGGCACCGGCGCCGTATTAGCACCGGGTCTGTGCAGGTGCGATGGATCGTGTACAAACCAGTAGGGTGTTGGAATGGTATATGTTTATACTTCTCATCCAACCACAATCAAAGTACAAATTCAAGTATTTGTACTTCGTTTCTTGACACCTCTGTTCCTTAAGATCAAACAAATAAACTGCCAAGTTGGACAGACAGTGCAAAGCTAGTTGTACTAAACTTATATGTAATTATAATATAATAATGACAAATAAATTAAACATAATGGGTTTTGTTTTGTTTATATTTGTTTCTGAAATTGGATTGTGTTCTTAATTTGACTTAATTACATGATAATCATAAGACAACAATGTGGTCTGCATGCTGATATGTTTTCATAGAAACAAATAGAGTAAAACAATTAACTTCTGCATTGATAAAAATATATTGCAAGTGTAATAATTGGAAGAGAAACTGTCAAAACTGTCAATCTTATGATAACACAGCCATTTGCATTCAGTATTAAGGCTTCATTTCAACAGTACATGTCTCAGATAATTTTTTTCTTCTTTGTTTGCATCCTGGAGCCTAACTCTCCAGAGCTCTGAATTACAGCTCTAAAAAAGATTGATGCTACAATTGTCTTTTTTTCCTGTCTAAATGTCTTTCCTTTTCCCCATCTAGACCATATGTTCTAGACTTGTTTGTGTCCTGTTTTCATGTATTCTCCTCTCCTGGCTTTTCCTGCTCTTTTATCTTCCACTTTCTGCTTCTATTGCCTCTTCTTATCTATATTTTGCTAACACTTCTAATATGTATACTCTACAATGAAGTATGTGTGTAGGTTCCTATACTTCAGTAATCAGTGTTCTATATGGTAGATGGGAAATGGATTGCATTTATATAGGGCCTTTCTACCTTACCAGACCAAGCGTGTTAAAATTTGCCTCTAATTCAGCCATTCACACACACATTCATACACCAATGTCGGTAGAGCTGCCATGCAAGGCGCTGGCCTGCACATACATATATCAATAACTCACAATGTATGTTGTGATTACATCACAGCTATGTCGTTCGACCCGACGCAACGTGATCTATTGCTTTTATAGAAGTTCATCAAGTATGGCAATATGAAAGTTAGACCCATTCCAGTTGAAAATGATTTTTCTTAATTAATGATAATGTTCACAATGAAATAGGCCGCAACAAAAACACAGCAACAAATTACCCAGAGACAATAGGAAAGTGAATGTTTCGGCTTCCAGTGGTGTTTTTTTCGTTTACAGTAATTATACTGTCTAAAAATGATATATAATGTATAAATATCTCAAGAAGTGGCAAAGAATCATCAGTGTTAAATGTTACATTTAGCATCGTTAAGGTGCACTGTATAGTGCGTCCCCAGCCCTAACTGTCAGGGAAAGGACTTTGTGGTTGTTGACACGTCTGAAGGAGGGAGGGGTATTCTAGGAAGGCTCTTTCCTTGTAGCCTGTGATTGTGTTGGCTGCCGGCCATCCATGCTGAGCCTGAGTCATTGTTGGCAAACTGGCTCTTCACCCTGACAGCCTTGTTGAGCTGGCTTTTGACCAGGCAATATTAATCTCTGTTTCCCTTCCCATGTGCCTGCATCTTGAATTTCCACAGCGTCCTGCCCTCCGCAGTAAACCATGACCTAAAGCCGATCGACTCCGTTATGGTTCTCTTCGGAGGGCAGGTAACACAGGAAGACAGGCAGCACAGGAAGAGATAAGAGAGGAGATAGCATGTGGATGTGTGAAAAAGCTATCATAAAAACATCCCTGTCTGTAGTGCACCAGAATTTTTTATTTTTTTGCATCAGAGGAAACAAATATCAAAAGCAGCAAAAAACTATATGTGGGGTTTAAGCCAGAGCCAGAATGTCCCCCCGACTACAAGCTTCCTGCCCACAATCGCCCCGTTAGAAAATCAAGGGAGGGATCAATGCTGTTAGCAGGCTTCCAATTTTTAGGCATAATACAAAATAAAATGCTTTTATCTGATGAATGGGAATTTTAAACTGGTGGTGTCATTTCTTGCTCCTGTGTCAAGTTCATGTTTTATGTTGCTTTCTGTTTTCTGTTTGGTTTTTACCACTTTTACTTCCTGGTCTTTGCCTTCCCGCCGTGTGTGATCACCTTCCCCCGCCCCAGTGGACCTTTTTCACGGCAGACATGTTGACATGTCATAGTAGGAAAATCACAGGTGTATTCAAAACCATTAATGATGGCTGCATTCCACTAAGGAGAGGCCCTTGTATTGTGCATGCTTACTCACTGAAATAGCTTACTGGGACACTTGATGGAATTGAGCCATCGTTAAAGGTGCCACGACATGGTGATCTTTGGATGCTTTTATATAGACCTTAGTGATCCCCTAATACTGTATCTGAAGTCTCTTTCCCGAAATTCAGCCTTGGTGCAGAATTACAGCCACTAGAGCCAGTCCCACAATGAGCTTTCCTTAGTATGTGCCATTTCTGTCTGAACTTTAGCTATTTAGCTATTGAGGAGGAGAGAGGGGTGGGCAAGGTGGAGGGTGGGAGTGTGGCCTTGACCAACTGCCACTTTGCTCGTTTGAAAGCCATGATGTCTCTCTCTCATGGGTGGGCTAAATTCTCTGGGCTCTCTGACCTCATAAGGAGCAAGATTCCAGATTGGCCCATCTGAGCTTTCATTATCTCAAAGGCAGAGCAGGATACCCAGGGCTCGGTTTACACCTATCGCCATTTCTAGCCACTGGGGGACCATAGGCAGGCTGGGGGAACGCATATTAATGTTAAAAAAACCTCATAAAGTGGAATTTTCATGCCATGGGACCTTCAAGGTTATCAATTCGAGCTCTGCTTTTCCTACTATGACAAGTCAAAATGTCTGCTGTGAAAAGGTCCAAGTGTTTCACCTGTGTCTCCTTATCTCCCCCGTCCTTATGTATTTAACCCTCCCTGTTACTTACCTCATTGCGAGATCGCCTTGTTCCTTTGTGGCAGCGGTTGAGCATTATTCCCAGTATTTCTCGTTTTCCTGTCTTCCTGTGTTTTTGACCTCTGCCTGTTTTCTGGATTACCCTGACTGCCTTTTGTTCTGGATACCGCTGCCTGTGAGTTTTCTGCTTGCTTGAAACCTGGTTGGTTTGAATCACCTGTGAGTTGTGCATTTGTGGGTCCATCTTCCTGTGAGAGTGATAGGTGGCTCAACACTCAGCCAACGATGGTTTGTTAGAGAGAAACGCCACTCTGTCCTGTTTTGATATTTGAAAAGCTGTTGAGGAAGTAATCAGCAGCGAAAGTGAGACTGAACAGGACCAATTTGAATGCCATGTGATATCTTCAGCTTTAAATGAAATGTTCTCCACTAAATGTAATTCCACTTTCTTTGTAATTATCAGAGTGATGGAAAAGACTATTACAAAAGTGTAGCTATTACTGAAAGTGAGCTACAGCAAAGTAGTCTGGTTAACTACAAGCAAAACTGAGAGCACACAAAAAATTCTAATTAAGCCAAATAATAAGACCTTTCTCCTTTTTGAACAGAATTACTTGAATAATGCATGTTTTAATTAAAGTGTTGTAATTTGGTCTTTTGTGAGGGTTTTTATTTTTATTTTTACAGTTCTGTTGGAATCTTCCCAGCTTGAAGACCGGTGAGCAGTATGTATACAGTGCTGATTGACAGAGCACTTAGTCGCTGACAACTGCAGTTATTTAGGCTGCTACTTTCAAATTCTGTTTGTAACAGGGTGTACTTATGAACCTGACATGCCAGATGGTTTGTTGACACAGCCGTCATTGAAATCGTTTGAAAAAGAGCAGGCACTTTCAAAAACATACCTGGCAGGTGATTGGATGAACCATCTGTCTATCATGTCTGCCATTGTTGTTTTGAACAGTGGTAGTATTTTGTAACCCCACCGACAATCTTTTCCTAAACCTAACTTTCCCGTTTTTGTGCCGCATGTCAGTTAACTGACGTCCCTAGACGTCAACAACAGCCTTATTCAGTTTAGTGTGAGATTTATATTGAGATTTTTCTAAAATGATTTTTTGAAGTGTTATTTATTCCAATAACACCAAAAGAACTAAAATGATTTATTGAAAGATTTTGAGCATTAAACACTTCATTTCCTGCATTCTGGTGAATTTGTATGCACCTATTTCTACCTTTTTCTGAATCACTGTATGCTGCAAATATCTTTATGTGAAGAGAAATGGAAATGGCTACATCGGAGGTGGAAACCCAAAACTACTGCAGAAATACACGGAGCACAAACGCAACACATCTTCCGCAGCATGCCCACAGATGAGCGCATCCATAGCTAAACCTGAAGCTGCGCTGCATTTTACAGTGAGAGTGGACACTAAGCGACGCACAGATCTGCTTCAGAGCTTCGTGTGTTTGAGTCTGAACCGTAGACTGGAAACGTCACGTCACAGGAACTTCAAACTAAATCATTAGTATTGCCCTCCTAAACTTTGTGTTGATGGCATCAATGTATTAGACTGATTTGGCTATGATTCCTTCGAAAACTTCACCTTTCACAGCTTTCCTCACATAGAGACAGTTGCTAGGTGATAGCATACAGTATATAAGAGGGTGATAGCAACAAATACAGCATGGTCGGACCCCGCATGTAGCTGCCCGTTCTATTCGCCTCGGAAGAATAAACTGGACAAAGTTACATTCGGGGCTGAAGCCCCGGCAAAATCGGCTCACGTTGCTTCTGGTGTAAACCGGGACATTTTAGTGTCTCGACAGGCTTTTGTTGGGACTCGGGACATGCATTTCAAAATCGTGACTGTCCCGGTCAAATCGTGACTGTCACAGTCAAACCGGGACGTCTGGTCACCCTAGGCAGCACTGCCGCTAGCTTAGCATAGTGTAGTGAATGGAATCGTTTGTTGCCGGTTAGCATGTCGTGAGTAAAAGTGAGCCAACAGCAACAAAAAACAACCTAATTACTTCTTGTTGCCTGCGTATTAACAACGAGTACAAATAGCAATGCAGATTAAAGCCCGGGACACATGGGGCCGATTATCGGCCGTGGGACAGTCTGGCGAGGTCAGTGACTCAAATTTGTTCGATGTGTCCTGTGCCATCGTCAGTCTGGGGGGCTGTCGGCGTTCATTTTGGCCGACTTGACAAGTTCAGTAGCCAGCAGGGCATTCGGGACTCACCCGGAAATGGGGAGCGGAATGAGGTGACTAGAGTCTCTCAAAATCTGACGAAAATCTTTTAAACTGACCTTTGTCGATCTGAAATGAAGACAGATTCAGCAACTGCATGGCCTATTTCTAGCTTAAAATGTTTTCAGAAACATGTTTTAGTGAACTATTTTAGTACAATATGAGATTGTACACTGAACGGCCGCCATGACAGTCTGGCTTTGAATTTCCGGAGAAAACAAACCCATGTGACGCGTTCGGCCAATCAGCTGCCGGTTTTCATTTCTTGGGCAACAATACAGAGTAGCGCCGCCTGCTGCTATGAAGACGTATTACGTTTCTCAAGTTGGTGTCGCCTCAGTGTGTCCCGAGGCAGTTTTTTGGACCTCGGGGACACGACTGATCATTTCCGCTGGCTCAAGATCCAGAACTATACCTCTACGAACCAGAGTTTTCGGAATAGGAGCTACGTGCTTTGAAAATAGAACAACAGGAGGAGGAGGTTGCGATTGCTCAACAGCTATGAAACATAAAGAAAGGAAGAATCTCTGCCAAATGTGACTTGTTGGCAGACATTACTTCTGTGTGCTAATGAGAGTGGTTTTTAATTGATTTTGAAATGCTGTAACAGGCAACTCTCAGGAAATATTAGTCTGTACGGAAACACTTTCTGTCTCTCATTTAACCTGTGTTTTGCTTTACCACTCTTTCCCTCTTGCACCTTCACTTTATAAATAAGATGTCTCCCTGCACCTAATCTCTCCATTACTGTGTCTATTTTTTTTTCTTACACTTTTCTTTCAGTCCATATTTTTTTCTTTCTGGTATTTATTTACACTATTTTTGCTCCTCTCTCTTTCTTTTCCCGTCTAATCTGTTTCTCTCAGCACTGTGGAGTTATTTCAGTGCCAGTCATCCAGTCTGAGGGGCAACAAAAGAGCCTGGGAGCCTGAAATCGATTACTCTCTCAGGCGGAGAGTACAGACACCTTCTCTGCTGGTATCAACCTCTTCCATTACTGAAAATCCTCTTTCTCTCCTTCTTTCTCTAAACCTATTAATCCATCCACATCTCTGTCTCTCCATTTTTATTTTCTTCTACCCCCCCCCCATATTGCTCATTCTCTCACCTTTTCTACCCTTCTTTTACTTCACTTTTGACAGTCAACATTCATTTCAAGTTTGTACCTCAATTCAATACGGAAGTCAATTCATGACGTCATTATCCTAGCTTTGTACAAGGAGTGAAAGCAGAGCTGATGGAAAATCTGCCCACCGCTGGAAAATACATTGGAGACAGTGGTGAGACAGCTCCAGGAACATCTCGGAAAGAAAAAGAAACCAAAAAGTACTAACTCCTTAGAATTTTGCTCGTCTTTGTTAGTTTGGCTGTCAAGAACACACGCTCTCTTTCAAACGCACACACACACACAGTGTCACACAAACTCACTGTTCCCATCACCTGTAGGCAGCTTTAGCTTGCCACCTGGTCTGTTGGTCTACTGATGTGAAATTACTGTAAAACCAGCACACTCATCCCTGACATACTGTAGGCTACAGCAGTGGTTCCCAACCTTTTTTCCTTGGCGCCCCCCCTACTTATGTCTAAGAAAAGCTGAGCCCCCCCACCCACCCGAAACTGAAGTCGAGGTAACTCTCGAGATAGAGCCTTACTTTCTTTTTTGATACAAAGGAGTTATCAGCACTTATTTTACTTACTTTATGAATGTTTCATTGATAAAATAGTGATGCTGTGGCTGCAGGAAAAACGAAGATGATAGCAGCTAGCAGCTGACCTGATGATAGCAAGGGTCCCAGGTTAAGAGGTCCTGGAGGTTTGGCCTAAGTAGCCTGCCTACAATTTTAAGCAAGAACAACAATATCTAGTTTTTATACAGACTTTTGTGTACATTATATATTCTAGTGTATTATCATAATTTGTTTAACATGTGCAAATAAACCTCAACCTTAAACCAGATAAAGACTTGGGCCCCCCCTGTGATCTTTGTCGCCGCCCTAAGGGGTTCCCTAGGTTGGGAACCACTGGGCTACAGCATTGGTTTTCAACCTTTTCGAGTCGCGACCCCCATAATAATGAGGTTTGTGTTAGCAACCCCTCCCCCCCTCGGCAACAAGAGAAAGAGAGATGCAAACTGGTATCTACACGCCTCCCCGTGCTTATTTTGAGTGATTTATTTTTTATTTATTTTTTGTGAATGCTCTGATTAATACATGTAAACAAATAATGCTTTGCTTTTTTAGCAGCTAGCCCGTAGCCTTGTCCAATGTGCTCCAAGCTCTGTAGATTTTGGATGCATTTGTGACCTCCCCCCACCCCCCCAACTTGCCTTCAGACCCATTTCTGTCTTCCCGGAACTCCTGATTTACACATGAAACTTTGAATATAACTAGTGCTGTCAGTTAAACGGCGTTAACGCAAACCCAATTTAACGGCGTCAATTTTTTTATCACGAGATTAACGTTGTCTTTGGCCCAGCAAACTTTGTAGTTTTTTTACATGCTGTTGCAACAACAAGTAACGTTAGAAAAACTACAACACCACACCGGATCTAGCTAGACCGGAAACTAAACAGGCACGCTGCACAAACTTGTTTGCACTTGCTTGCGAGCCGGCCAAAGAGTAGTACATACCTGCAAACTAGTCGCTTTTCCGAGACCCGGTGCTAATATGGCACCGGTGCCTTAACGGCCGTTATCTACCGGACCAATTAGCAACGCGGATTTCGGTGCCTTATTTAGGTGCCACTTAGATGCCTGCGCTTCTTTCTAATGCTCCGAAAACGGACGTTAGAGGAAACTGAAACGCCGCACAGGAGGCCAGTCAACACTAAACTTAGCAGCAGGTCGCGTTAGCCTACCATTAGCTAGCAGCTGGATTAAACCCGGTTAAAATGTTTACAGCTAAACGGTGTAAAGTGTGTCTGTATTTCACTGGAGAGGACTCTAACACCGGACTGTGCCGTTGTCTGAAAAACACAGTCATGATGTTATGTTGCTCGCCTCGCCAGCCTCGTGGTGCATTCACTGTAATTGTAAAATACCCTTTTCCCATCCAGTGGTTGCTTTCACCGTTTTGTGCTCCTTTTTTTTTAGATCAACTTTTTATTGTTTTATATTTTTGAACATACAGAACAGACAAATACAATTGAACAAGGTGCTCCTTTTTTAAATATATATATCTTTCGGTTCAGGCACCATTTTAAAAGTATCGTATCATGTTGATAAGAGCATTAAAATGAGAAAAAATAATGGGACAAAAAGAAATCAAGGGACATTTAAAATAGATAAAAATTTGCGATTAATTGCAAGTTAACTATGACATTAATGTGATTAATCGCGATTAAATATTTTAATCGTTTGACAGCACTAAATATAACACATGACATGTACCAAACTCACACAGTAATGTAAAAACCATTCCCCAAGTCTAGAATATGTTATTTAATTTTTTTCTCCCCAACCATCTGGCGACCCCCCAGAAATTATCTCGCAACCCCCCTTGGGGGTCCCGACCCCCAGGTTGAGAGCCACTGGGCTACAGTACTCACCTCAGTGCACAGGCTTGCTTTTGTCTTTGACTTACAGACCATAGAACTGCAAGGTACATTTTGTTTGTAGGATATTAACACTATGGACCTGGTGCACTCTTGGTCCACTGCTACAATTCACTGTACAGTCCACTGCATTGCAGACACAGACGAGGAGGAACACCCCTGGCCTTATATTGAAAGCATGTTTACCTTACTAAAAGTGTGAAACAGCAGCTACATTATCTTGTTCAAGTTCTGCCTGCAGAGCCTGGTAAAAAAGTATAAAGGTTTGGAAATTTGTGTTACTTGTGCTTATTTATTTTGTGTTTATTATTATAAAATTTTTTAAGTACTTGAATTTACCTGGATTGTTTTAATTTAAGCTATTTTGTAATTCATTAATTAATTTTAATTTATTTTATTGATTGGATGAACTATAATTTGCCTAGAGATGATTATTTTGCATTTTTGTCTGTCTGATTGAATGCTCGTTTTAAAAAATAAATCAGACATTACTCAACAGTTACTCAGTACTTGAGTAGTTTTTTTTCACCAAGCACTTTTTTACTCTTACTCAAGTAATTATTTGGATGACTACTTTTTACTTTTACTTGAGTCATATTATTCTGAAGTAACAGTACTTTTACTTGAGTAAAATTTTTGGCTACTCTACCCACCTCTGATTTTAATATTACCACAAATGAATTTATGCAGTATGAAAATTTTGTATTTTGTTTCCTAATGGTTGCCGTCCCAGCCATGCAATATGTTAGTCTCGCTTTGCCAGACCCTCCTCCAAAGCGCGCTGGAGAGAGTCTGGCTACTCCACATAGCATTCTGCACTCTGCATGGCTGTGCAGCTGGAGACTGACTGCAACGGAGTGTATAGGTGGACTTTATACCATGAATATATCACCAATAAAGGCTTCTAAACCAAATGTTACACAACTGGGCATGTTTGAGCTGGAATGTGATCTGAAATCGGGGAGAAATTAACATCGGAGCCAAGATTACAGCTTTCCCTGGCGTTAGCATGTAGCTACATGTAGTTAGCAGTGGTTTTGTAATGGAGTATAGCAGCATTTTCTACAGTCAAAAATAAAGACTTCTAAACCAAATATTACACAAATTACACATCTGAAATTGGGGAGAAATTAACACCTTCTGCAACCAAGTGTACAGGTTTCCCTAATGTTAGCATGTACTGTAGCTACATGTGGCAATGTTTGAAAAGTAAACACTGCAGTAGCTCGCCTACCTGGAGGTGATGACAATATATAGAAAACCGTCTCAATATGACATCATATGGAGCCGGGAGTAGAAAAAACATTTGAAATCGGAGCGTTTAAAAACAGTGGGATCAAATATGAGGTTTCAGCACCCAGGGATTTCTTTTAAATATGTTTACCTTATTATTTAAAGCTTTGGCCACGTTTAATATGAACAGCCGACATTGTAACATTATAGATATGACAGAAATACAGAAAAGCATAATAGGTCTACTTTAACATATATAAATATGTCTGGAAAAATGTCATCACTGGTTGGAAGTTGTTGTACCTTTTTTATGTCAGAATTTAAAGCTATAGTGTGTAGTTTCTTTCTCCCCCATGAGGAATTCTAAGTAATGACAACAAAACAATCAGCACATCCACATGATACAAGCCTTCCGTGATCGGAAGCTTTAATCTATATGGAACATTATCTGTTCCCCCCCAGGGAACCTAACCAACCCAGACTAACCCAACTACCCCAAAAACTAAAACCACTAACTAAAACCTTAACTTAAGTCAGTCCATCTGTATGTCAATCTGTCTGTGGCTTTTTGGCTTTTCTATTACTATATTTCTACTCACCTTCCTTCCTTCCGCTATTTCCATCGATCTTTCTAAAAATTATAACTTTGTTTACAACTCACAAATGCACTATAAAGACTCACAGCCTTGATAAATGTCTGACTGAAGTGTGAATAGCAATGTATAGTTTAAATAAAATAAATGTGTATCTGTCTGATCGCCCTCTCTATACAAAAACATTTTATTGATGAGAAGCCATAAAAAACTTGCCTCTATCAGACAAAGTACAATTTCGTGGTGAGATAAAACAATGTTTAAGTAATGTTCTAATTTGTATACAATTAGTCCAATAAACATGAAAGTAATTACAGTGGCAAATGAATAATTGACATCAGTGAATGAAATCTGCTATTGTATTCCTTGTAAAATGAAAGTACAGTGTAAACTTAGGGCATACTCACACTTGACCCAGTTGCCCTGAACCATGCCCGAGCACAATTGTCCCCCGTCCCCCACTGGTCTGCACTCACAATGCAATAAAACATATAGGGCCAGAGCATGCTTACGTCATTACATTGCGGGACTCGCCGACTACAATTACCGTTCATCTCTAACGTAAGAACCAGACCCGGGCACATTTAGTGATTATACTGATGCGTACCTGCCCGAGTCACACCAAACCGTGCCCTGGCCCACCTCTTTCAAGCGTGCCACAGCACAGTTTAGTGTACCATGCCTGGGCATGGTACGGCGCACTCACAGTAGTCAAACAAACCGGATTTTGGGGTCAAACGTGCTTGGCCACGGTTTAACTGGGCCAAGTATGCCCTTAAAGCCAACCTTACACTCTGAATAACTGGATTTGCATTTGCCTTTACTTCATGCTACTTTAGGATTTTGCCATATTTGTCAATGTTTTATTGTAATGCTTTGTCAGCTGGTGCCATGTCATTTCTCCGACGCTCGATTGTTCCGACCTCTCAATAACCCGAAAAATTCCCTTTGGTCCTGCAGCCCACTAGTCCAACGTCCGTTTGTTTCGAAAAAAATAAACCCTCTGCTCCGACATCCCATTGTTCCGACCATATAGGCTTTTGTGGCTCACCTCCCATAATCTAAAATCTGAATGAAAAATAACAAGCAAAATTACTTTTCTCTAACTTATTAACACATCTAAATGTTTAGCCTATCCTTGAAACACTGAAATAAAAATGTAGGCTAAGTCCAAATTCCAATAGGGTAAAGTTGTTTGTTTAGTTTTGGGTTGGATATGTATTTATATTTCCAAAAGCGTGAAATGGTAATGAATAAGAATGGAGCATATCCCTGCAATAACCAATGTGAAATTAACTTGATCAGTGAGAAGACTCCTCATCTTGGTTGTTTCAAACGGGATACTTTGGGATTCCCAACATGTTAAACAAGGGAAAAATCCTAAGGAAATATTATAAATAATTGTCCCTAACCCTAACCTTCACCCTATATGGTCGGAACAATGGGATGTCGGAGCAGAGGGTTTATTTTTTTCGAAACAAAGGGACATCGGACTAGTGGGCTGTAGGACCAAATGGAATTTTTCAGGTTATTGAGAGGTCAGAACAATGGACAGTCCTTCCAGAAAAGATAATTGCGGGCAAAAATCCTTGATTATGCGGCACATTTTCTTAAAGTGATGGTTCGGAGTAATTTCACCCTAGGGTCCTTTGCACCATGATCTCGAGCCAAACACCCCCCCAGAAGCTTTTTTCACCTGGGTCGAACATTGGGAGTGTTAGCGTAGCGTAGCGTTATCAGCTGAATAGCTTAGCGCAGAGGCTAATGGATCCGAAGTGTCTCTTAACATTACCCCACTAATAATGCCCGAAATGATACCAAACGTCTACAGTAGTACAAATAGGTTATGCACTCATAAAACGATGGATTGTAAAATTTGTAAGTACACCAGAAGTTTATGTAAATAACACTTGCCTGCTGGCTTCTGCTCTCTGCTGCTGCTGCTGCTTACTACCGGGCAGTAAGAGTGCTTAGGGACATCTACAAATTACAACACCGAAAGAGATGCAACAAAAATATTTATTAATTTAATGATTAAATAAGGTAATGTCTCCAAACTTACCTCAATTATTACTTGTCTCCTTACTGTTATACTACAGCACTTACTTTAAAAAATAAGTTAAATTAAAAAATATTTTTGTTGCATCTTTTTCGGTTGTTTGTATATTGTAGATGTCCCTAAGCACTCCTTACAGCTTAGCAACAACAACAGCAGAGAGCAGAAGCCAGCAGGCAAGTGTTAGTTACATAACCTTCTGGTGTACTTACAAACTTTACAATCCATCGTTTTATGAGTGCATAACCTATATATACTAGTGTAGACCTTTGGCATCATTTCGGGCATTATTAGTGGGGTAATGTTAATAGACACTTCGGATCCATTAGCCTCTGCGCTAAGCTATTCAGCGGCTAACGCTACTCTACGCTACTCTACGCTAACTCTCCCAATGTTAGACCCAGGTGAAAAAAGCTTCTGGGGGGGGGTGTTTGACTCAAGGTCATGGTGCAAAGGACCCTAGGGTGAAATTACTCCGAACCATCACTTTAAAAAATGCAATGGAATATGCGGGATATTTATGCAATGAAATTGCGGGAATTTGCAAAAATTTCGTGAACAGGCTGTGTGTCATGAAGGGCACTTATTTGGATGTGCGGTGGCCTTACCCACATCAGAACAGAGTGAAATAACATTTTGTACTATAGAAACATTATATAATTGTAAACATGTATTATTCTAGCTATATAAATGGCATAGTGCATGGTATTACCATAACCGCGAGATATGCGCTTCACGATGACGGCAATGAGTTGTTAACAGACATTCACCAAGATGTATAGCCCTGCAGCATTCTATCTGAAATAACACCTATCTGAAGTACCATTCGTTATATGGGAAAAGTTGTGGGAAGTGTACATAGCTTAAACTGGATGTTTCATTCGTCCCCCATGCCTGTTTCATTCGTCCAGGCCAGGAGGGACAAATGAAACAAAACGTACATCAGACTACTGCTTAAATAACTCCCGAACGGTTTCCTTTAGAGCTGAAAATGAAACTGTATTTGACAGAGGACAGATGTAGGTTGCTAGTGACAGAATATTAGCTTTCAGTGTTTGACGATGTCTTTGTAAATGACGTTTAATTAAAAACTGTTTCAGTTGTCCTGGTTCTCCCCTATATGTGACTTTCTTTGCAACGAAAATGGAAGTATTATGAAATCATGCGATCCCCACATATTTTGCGCGGAAATCTGCAATTTATGCGGCGAAAGTGCGGTGTATTTGAATAAATATGCGGACTTTGGCTGATTATGCATTGAATTATGCGATCGCAGAATCACGTTTTTCTGGAGGGACTGAATGGAGCGTCGGAGAAACTGCAAAAACAGAGATGGAGGTGCTTCAGGCTAGTCCATGGATTTTGAAATGCAAAAGGCACCTCTTGGTTTTTCAAGAAGGGTTATTACAGTACCTTCTTAGCTAAACAGAACAAGGTAACATCAGTAACTGCTGTTTTTCAAACTTATTTTGGCCATCCTATTCTAATGTGTCCCCTATTACTCTGCTGCGCTCTGAATCTTTCTTCTAACGTGTTTGTAATTCTACAGGAAATAGTACAAGTAAAAGTAAATGCCTCACAAGGACGTATAGAATGAGGGAAACATTATTTGGAAAGAGGATTAGGTTTTAAAATCTAAGTCTTAAGTACAAATTGCATGTATTAATACATAAATAGAAATAGCACAAAACTACATAACGAACAACAATAAAATATGGCAGTGGAAGTTAGTACTTAATTCATGTTTGACAATTTGAAGCAAATCAATATGCACAGACGCAGCCGCACTGAGATTATAATAAGGATAATTATCTTTACATCATAATTCCCCTTGCTGCTATTGAAAATTAATGGTTTTGACAGTCCGCGGGGGCCTAAAACTTTGTGTACAGCTTTTGACAGTGCTGTGCAGAGGTGTATAAAGTACTAGAGACCCATACTTGATTAAAAGTACAAGTGCTCTGGGGCTTCCGGTTGAACTATGTAGCGGACAAGACGTGTGGTGGCTGCCTCCTGTATAATTTCATTTTCATTTTTGAGTGAGTTTTTGTTTTATCTATTAAAATGAGTAAGTCAAGCCGATCAATCAAGCTCAGCAGACTCTCGCCTTCACTGCTGCATCTGAGACTAGCAAGATGGCGACTGCTCCTTCCTCTCTAACTTTGGAGACGCTTGTCATTGAGCTTGAAAAATCCCGGCAAAGCATGGCTGCAGAACTGCCAAGCCTCTCTGAACGCGGTCCTCGCCACCACGGTGACCAAACATGCGTCTACTATCTCCGAGATGGAAACGGCCCTCTCGACTCACTCGGATAATATCACAAGCTTGGAGCAAGAAGTGGTGGAACTACGGTCGAAGCTGACCTCCATGACAGATGACAACAGCAGGCTCCAGGCCTCGGTGGAAGACCTAATTTGCCGTTCTAAGCGTCAAAACTTGCGTGTGGTTGGTCTTCCCGAGGGAATCGAAGGCAAAAATCCGAGGCAGTTTATGGCAGATCTTTTCAAGGACGTAGCCGGTGATGTGCTTCTCAACTTCCCCCTTGAGCTGGACCAGGCCCACCGTAGCCTCGGGCCCAAGCCCCGCCAGGGATCCCGCCCTATCACAGTGCGCTTTCACCGCTACATCAAAAAAGAGAAACTTTTGCTGGGGACAAAGGAGCACCGCAATATTGAGTACCAGGGTCACGGAATTAAGTTGTACGAGGATTTCAGCGCTACAGTGGCCAAGAGGCGAGCTGCTTTCAACAAGGTGAAGTCCCTGGTCTTCCATAAAGGTGTACGGTTCGGGATGATCTACCCCACCCGCCTTCGTATCACCCATAACGGTGTGGCTCATCGCTTTGACACCCCGGAGCAGGCTGAACTGTTCTATCAGGAACATTTACGCAACTGATGAAGGAAGTGTCTAAGCAAGTGGTGTGGCCACAATCTCATCTGATTTGACATACATGGGGATGTTTTTATTATTTTCGCGTGTGTGCATATTATAATTTTTCTTCCGCTGAACCTGCTGCAGGTAAGACATCTCCAATGTAGTATAGTATGTTGTTCTCTTAATACATCCATGGTCTAGGGACACTCCGCTTTTTCCAGACAAACTGTAACTATGTACCAGTAAGTATTTTTTATTTTTTTTTGTTGCTTGCCCCAGTTTCTTCTCTGTTGGGGTACGAGTATTTGTAATCAATGTGTAACGTTAATCTCGTGGCTGCCTATGGTTACTCTACTCACTCCTTTTTTCCTCTCTCTTTTTTCCCTCTCCTCTCAGTAGGCGTAAACTGTGGTTTGTTCTCTATGGGTCTTTTTGCATTGAGCCCCCTTTCTAATGTTGGCAGCTAATAATTTTTTACAGTCTACGCTAATTTGGTATGTAGCTCATTGACGCAGTGCTGCCGCCTATCAGCAAGACTTTAGAGTTTGTGGCTGAATTTTGTTACAAGAATAATTTGTGCTTCTGCTGCTCTAGGGGCATGTTTACACCCATAATGTTTATCTTATTTCGTAAAATACATGGCTCAGGTTAGACTGTTTTTCTTTTAAAATTTTACCAGGCTTGGCCAGTCAAATCTAAATTTGCCTGCTATTCAGTTTCTAAATTATTATAAT
The DNA here is from genome assembly GCF_010015445.1 of Perca fluviatilis. Taxonomy (NCBI): domain Eukaryota; kingdom Metazoa; phylum Chordata; class Actinopteri; order Perciformes; family Percidae; genus Perca; species Perca fluviatilis. Next base: position 10,854,608 of record NC_053121.1, on the reverse strand, counting down.
TATTATAATATATATATATTTTTTTGCTTCTCTAGATAATTGACTAAGAACTCCCTGCTTTACTTTGTATATATGACGCCTTTTCTGAAAGTCAGGGGGTATAGTACACTGCCTAGGAAATCGGTTGTGTGTAATCTTAGCCTGCAATTCGTCCTGTTCTAGAATAGCGAGTCTAGGAAATAACTTATCCATTAGTTTTGAGTTTTACTGCTGTCAAATTGTTTGCTTGAGTTTTTGCCAGAATATTTTATTTCTTGTTATGCAATGGGAGTTTTTTATTCTTTTGAGTTTAATGGTACTTTTCTTTAAATATGGTCAGGATGCTTGCTTCCCCCCTTTTCTCTTTATTAACATCTTAGCTATAATAAATGTGACCTATGGTTAATCTGAACACCCTCCAGAGGGGTATAGATGGGTCCTCTGTCAGGCTGGTGAGTTGGAAAATTCTGGTCTTGGGGGCCCAGTAAAACGATCTAGAATCTTTTCTCACCTCAAGACCCTTAACACAGACGTGGCCTTTCTTCAAGAGACCCACTTGTGTGCAAGTGATCATTCTAGACTGCATAAACCTTGGGTTTGGTTTGGTTCCATTCAACTTTCAACAGCAAATCAAGGGGTGCTGCAATTTTTATTAACAAGCGCAACCAGTTCTCCCACACTCAGATTAGTTCTGACTCTGGAGGTCGTTATATCATAGTATGTGGCTCCTTATATCAAGTTCCAGTTGTAATGGTTAGTGTCTATGCCCCTAACTGGGACAACCCCACTTTTGTCACCTCCCTCTTCTCTAAAATTCCAAATTTAGATACTCACCGTCTTATCCTAGGGGGGACCTAAATCTTGCAATTGATCCCAAACTTGATCGCTCACACCCCAAAACACTCACACCCTCTACCATGCCAAAGGCGCTGTCATCCCTTGTAAATCAGTTGGGGTGTGTAGACCCCTGGCGTTTTCTTAATCCGATAACAAAAGAATTTTCATTTTTTCAAGTCTATTCTTGGATTGACTATTTCTTTGTTGACAAGTCCCTTCTCTCCTACGGGGCTGCTGGCAAATGACAAATTTTGTGATTTCATTTCAAACAAGATCAGTGTTTTTGTGGAGTTTAATAGGACTGAGTCAACTTCCCCTTCTTTGCTATGGGAAACTTTAAAGACCGTTTTACGTGGAGAGATTATTTCCTACAGCGCTAATGATGAACCTTTACGATTAGAGGAAATAACCAACTGTCTTAAATTGATGCATAATAACAAGGCACCTGGTCCTGATGGATTTCCGATTGATTTCTATAAGAAATTCTCTTTCCTACTTGCTCCTTTATTACTGGACATGTTTAGGGCTCTCTCCCTCCTCCTCCAACTCTGAATCAGGCTTCAATTTTGCTTATTCTAAAGAAAGATAAATGTCCAAAGAATTGTAGTAGCTGGAGGCCAATAAGTTTGTTAAATTCAGATGTAAAACTTTTAAGACTTTTAAATATTGTTCTTTCTCACAACACTTCTCAGTCGGCCGAAGTTGTTATATCATTAGACGCGAAGAAAGCCTTTGATCAGGTTTTAGGTAAATTTGTTTTTTTGGTCTAAATGTATTTCTTGGATACAGCTTTTATATTCTGCGCCTATGGCCTGTGTAATAACTAATTCAAACCATTATATCCCACAACAAGACACACCAAAATTAAAATAACCCATCACATAAGAGATCACCGAGGAGAAAAAGCAGGCGATGGTCATACAGCTGGTTGTACAAATGGATGTCCAATGATCAGTAATTACTGTATATAAAGTGCTAGGTCCTCTCATTTACATTACTTGAGGTATTGTTGTGCACAAAAATTACATTCTTGTGGGAAGCACATATGATGTCTGAAATATTGGCCTCCCTGTGAATCTGGATACAGGCTGCTGGGTTTGACATCTTGATCTCACAGCAACTCATGTTTATAGCTTAAGCTTTAGCAGTGCTAGATTTTGTTGTAAGAGTCTGATCTTAGGAACTTGCTTGTGGTGCTTTCACAGAACTGAACATCTGGGTGGACTGGAGGTGTCTGGAGTGAATTGTTGGATAATCACTAGAGCATGTGGCAGCATCTGATGAAGTCTGGGGGAAAGTAGACCAAATGTCAAATTATTATGGTTATACATACACACACACGGTGCGATTTTCCGGGGGGCGTGGAGGAATGTGTCGGATTTCCCCCTTTCTGGTCTACAAATCCCTGCCTCTGCTGAATTATTTGTATCCCAGGTAGGGACAAAATGTATCCCCCCCCTCAAAGTGATCAATGCTACTTCACCAATAGACCATATAGTATATACCTAAAATGGAAGTATTTTAAACTATGCGAAGCGATATAAAGTGAACACATAGTGCCATAGAATGATACAATCCGAGTGGCAGTTGCTGGTTGTATTTAGCCGCCACTACAGAGCTCCAGGACGCCGGCTACCAGCAGCAGTTGTTTAGCCGCCAATAGGTGACTGTGAGCATGGTACAGGCAACGCCAGATGACGGTCCTTTTAGGGACCATGCTAGTTGAGTTTAGCTAGAAAAAGTGAGCGTCAAACGACGATGACAGTTCAGTTTATGCACCAAAACGACTAGTTCAAGTTTAGACAAAAGATTGTGGTTAAAATACTCCCGTTTCCTGGGTGAAAATATTTTGTTTTCGCCGCAAAGTGAACTCTGGCATGAAAGCGTGGTGAACTGGCACCTCTCCAGCTACCAGTCCGTTCTTGGTCCGCACAGGGAATTGCACCTGCCACTGTCATGTCTCGTCCCTGTGTTAAATTTTTGTGTTTAGTTTGTTTCATGTTTTCTGTTAGTATTCCATTTCCTGTTTTATTTTGTAGTCTCTCTGTTCTCCCATGTGTTGTCTTGTTTTACTTCCTGTCTTCTACTTTCCCGCCTGATTACCTGTCCCCGCCCTAATGTGTTGCACCTGTGTCTCATAAGCTAAGTTTCCATCCACTTGTCAATCAAATTATCTGAAGTTCGGTAAAAAAACTCAGGCAAATAAAGCTGATGAAAGTGTGTTTCCATCCAAACGCTTTAAAGCGAATAAAAACCTGTGCTGTTTTGCGATTAAATTGGTATATTGAATTGATTTGAGACATTTTAAGGTGTTTCCATTCATTTTCGCACTGAATCGCACAACATTCAAGCAAAGATTTGCGAACAAAGTTTTGCCTGACAAAAGTAGTTGTTGTTGTTAATATTAGAAGCCAAGGAAGCTACGATGGGCCTTCAGCCGAGGATCTGATCCAGCTCATCAAAAAGGTGGAACTTGCCTTTTATTTTCCATCCGGCACCGCTGCGAGACAACTCTCTTTTTTGAGACAACTCTCTTTTTTGAGACATGTATCGCTGTTTGAGCGCCTTCCATTTACTCCGGAGGACGTCCCACGGCTTGTCCTAACCTTTGTTGCTCATTTCCTTCGCGAGTTCCTGATAAATGATGGCATTTCTTAGATTTTTGCTATCTAAAATAGCCGTTATATTTTGCTCGTAAATTAAAGTCTCTTGTCTTCTCGTTCGTCCACTTACATCTTTCTTTGTTGAAACCTGTCATGTGTGCAAACAGTGGAAATACTGGGCGGAAATGAACTAAAACTTCTTCTTCGTTTTGTGGCGGGTTGCAACCATAAAATGACCTAAAACGTAATCGCAATTCATTAATTTATTCGGCAAATAACGTTTCCATCCGCGTTTATCGCATAAGCCGTTAATCGATCAAGAGAAAATCCGATGAGACCGAACGTATTTCCTTTGAGGTGATATTCATGAAATTCTATCGAATTTCACTGTTTCCATAAGGCATTTTTCATTAAATATCACTTAATTCGGATAAAAACGTGTGGATGGAAACATAGCTATTGTCTCCCGTCTTGTGTATTTAACCCTTGTGTTTCTTCCCGTCAACCTTGAAAACCTTCCAAAGTTTGTTTTTGCTTTTTCCAACGTTTAAATTGTAAAATTTTTCTTCTGCACATTTTCAGCACTTATTTCTATGCCCCATATTTTATGATATAAAACAAAAATTGAAAACGGGTCAATTTGACCCGAACTCAACCCAATGGTTCACAAAGTTCAGTCTTTTTTTTCCCTGTGTCCTGTAATCCTGAGTTCCTGTTTTCCCTTGGATTTTGACCATTGCCTGTTTTCTCGGATTCCCCTTTGCTTGTTGTTTACTGGACACTGTTGCTTGTGAGTTTTTATTAGCTTGCTAATAAAACCATTGTATTTTACTCGACTGAGTCGTGCATTTGTGGGTCCATTTTCTGGTGTATGTGATAGCGACCCTCCGGTTCCCAAGCCAAGTCCCTACAGACTGAGCTATTGCCACCCCTAAATTGATGAGCTTTAATGGGGAAGTGTGGGGCTAAGACAATACGAGGTAATGTCTGTTGACTGTCTTTTATTCAATGGGGGGGGGGTCTGTTGGGTTACTGATTTGGTAGTCCCGCATTGCCAGACTCCACAGCACTATGGAGAGAAAAAAACGATCTGGGTTTTTTGCATTTCTTTAAACCAGTCACAATCACTAATCTTTCAACATTTCATAGTGAACACACAGAAACACACACATTGTATAACATTGTGATGTTTTCTCCAGACTCAGTGATGGTGATTCTGCAAAATAGTCTCGGGAAGGAACTTGTTTTGGTGGGACATTTGCACCCGACAAAAGAAAACTCCACATAAAATATTTAATTAAGTTAACGGTTCACACAATACAGTAACATAAGCTACTTTAATTAGGTTTGTACATGATTAAATGAAATTTGCTCTTACCAGTGTATCGCCATGTGTACCTCATCGATAGCAATCCCACAAATCGGTCCCAAAACGTCCCAATTAGAGAGTAAATGCCGTAAACATATTCTTTGTAAATCTTTACAATCATTCCCCCGAAAGAACTATGCAGGCCTGCCTTATTGCACGATCCAAATTTTCTTCAAAACTTGCCATTTTCAGCACATGACTTGCTAGCTCGAAGTTTGTTGTTATTTACTGAAGCGAAGGGATTTTGAGAACGGCAACACACGGCAGGTGGGAGATCCCGTGCCCTGGAAATGTACTTCCGTTGGTACAGACTACTGATTTGGTACTGTTAAATAAGTGTCTCAATTGGCTACTCACTGATTGAGACTGTTCACATCCAACAGAGTCAGAGATCAGTTGCTGCTTTTCCGAAGCAATTCAAATATTCTAAATTCTAAATTCTTCAATTCAAATAAAAAAAGAACACACAAAAGGGAGAGAAACAATAACCTAAAGCAGTGGTTCCCAACCTTTTTTCCTTGGCGCCCCCCCTTACTCTTGTCTAAGAAAAGCTGAGCCCCCAAGAAACTAAAGTTGAGGAAACTCTCGAGATAGAGCCTTACCTTCTTTTTTGATACAGAGCAGTTATCAGCACTTTTACGTTTCTCCACCGTGTTTCATTCAAAAAATAGTGAAGCAGTGGTGGCAGGAAAAACGAGGTGGATAGCAGCTAGCAGCTGACCTGATGACAGCAAGGGTCACAGGTTAAGAGGTCCCGGAGGTTTGGCCTACTAAGTAGCCTGCCTACAATTTTAAGCGAGAACAACAATATATAGTTTTTATACAGACTTTTGTATACATTATATATTCTAGTGTATTATCATAATTTGTTTAAGATGTGCAAATTTTTCTTTTTACCTCAACCTCAAACCAGATAAAGACTTGCCCTGTGATCTCAGGGGTGCCCGGACCCCAGGTTGGGAACCACTGGCCTAAAGTAACTATATAATCCTAATAAATCCTATCCTAATAAATAGGAAAGTAGAACAACAGTTGCAGCTACAACAAGAGACTCAGGTGAAGCAGAATATCCTTGGCCTTTTTTTCTGCTCCTTGTCAGATTATCAATGACAAACAGTTCATGATGTCCGACAACATCAAGCTGCAGTTGTGAATGCTGGGATGAGTCCAGGACACCAGATTACTTTGCTGATACTGAGCTGACAGAGACATGAAGTCTCTGTAGACTGTGGTTATAGCTGCAGGTTTACACTGTATATAGTACACGTCATAGATCAAAATGTTCAGGTACCCCTGCTTCTCTCATACTCGTACTGTATTCATACTGCCAGTCTTGTATAAAGTACTTGAAAGCAATACTTGAGTACCAGAAAATGACTTTGGTAGAAGTTAGTCACCTTTTAGAATACTACTTGAGTAAAAGTCTTAAAGTATCTGATATTTACTGTATTTAAGTATCGAAAGTAATTTTCTGATATTAAATGTACTTTATGAAAGTAAAGTACTAGTAAAAGTATAAAGTAAGCATAAGAAGTAAAAAAAAAACACTTTGATTATGAACGTTATTGTGGCTTCTTTATAGTAAAGCATCATAGTCAGGGTTTCCACACCTTAAACATCAAGTTCAATATCTGACATAAAAAAAGAAGGAAAAAAACAAACAGAATTGAAATTTCCTTTTTAAGGAAGAACATTTCACTCCAACGTACGAAAACATTTCTTGCAATAACGAGTAACAAAGATGCTTAGGGGACATGTAGTGGAGTAAAAGGATACATTTTATTTCGGAAATGTAGTGCAGTAGAAGTAAAAGTTTCCAGAAATATAAATAACAAAGTAAAGTACAGATACATGGCAATTCTACTTAAGTAAAGTGTCTAAGTATTTGTACTTTGTTACATTACAACACTGCATACTGCTAATGTTGTGCAATTATATTACATGTATTTGTTGTAGCTTATACAAAGAACAGTTGTTTTTCTTTATACAAAGCCAATTGCCTGTGGCTACCAGAAATTATATTTTGGTGACTGCCTTTACTTGAGTACTTGATATTTAATAGCAAACATATTTCAGCATTTGCAGAGAAGGAATATAAACTAACAGGATAATTTCTACACACACACACACACACACACACACACACACACAGCATTGCATGTGTTGTAGAGCTATGACTTGTAATTTTCAGTGCTGAAGAAGACATAATGTCAAAACTGTCAAAAATGTAATTCAATCAACTAGAGTCAATCTACATACTATCAGATACATCAAGCATAGCATGACTTTCTAAATACTAACCGTTGCTGACATTACAAAAACTGCATTAGTTTTCATGTTTCAGTTCTACCTGTATACAATAGACAATGTGAAATCCAATGCTTTTTGTAATTAATTTTACTTTTACTTTAAACCAGGCTTAAGGGTCAAATATGTGCATTTTGGCAAGAAACTACGTAAAAAGTGAATGAGTTCTCTTTACTTTAATAGAATGTACAGTATAAAAATGACAGAATTGCCGAAGTAAAGGCTTTATTAGCGACAGGAAATTGCAGTCAGTGATCAACATATAATCCAATTTATGTGGCTTTTGGTTCAAAATTTGTAAAACAAAAAGTGAAACAAAAAGGCACAGAAGGTAAAAAACAAAAATGCATGTTCCTGTTCTACATCCATGCGATCTTCAGCATTTGGCCACATGTTCTCATCCACATTACATCACATCTTATGTCGTCTCTCGCTATGCACCTTGGATGGAAATGCTTAGCATGACTTAACCATACATGACTTAACATGTAAAGTAACAAATTATAAAATTCACTATAGAACAAGACATTGGATAGACAACATACTGTAACTGGATGTATTGGAGTTCCTTGATCCACTCACTATTCCTTTCAAAATAGTTAAGGTTTTGAACATTATGGGCCCCATCTTGCACCCAGTGCAAAGCCTGACACGTGTCTTTGCTAGTTTAATAGTCTTTATCTGACGCAGATAAAAATCAATGTGAAATAGTATTATATGATTTGATCACGTGCTTTCACTTCACGCACAAGCAGATCAGTTTCCGCCATCATAATAACAATTTGCCAAGGTACAAACTCACCTAGCTTTTAAAGGGAATGGGAGATGACACTCTGATTGGTTTTATTGCATGTTACGCCCAAAACACACCTATGACTAACTAAGACACTAAGTACAACCCTTTTGAACCATGTGCCTGGCGCACGGACCCTTTTTAAAGTGGATTTATACACACCCTAAATGCACCTGCCCCAGGCGCTTCATGCCGTGCGCTTAAATTGTTAAAATAGGGCCCTATGTCTTCAATTCTGACATCTTGTGTGCAAGTAAAATAAATTGTAAATAAGACAAGAAAGATACATTATTTTCCTATTGGGCAAGCTTGTACAATGTAAAGAAGAAATTAACATTTTAGAAATGGGTTAATTGTCTGCATATTTTCTGGAAACAACATGAATTGTGTTAATGCTATGTGTTTAGAGGTTTGAAAATGTGACTACAGATTGGACAAAAGGATGTTAGCGATTGTAAAAAAAAACTGTATATAGCCTTCCTAAAATAAAAGTATTTCAAACCAAGTAAAGCGCTGTAATATGGACAGTCTATAGTGCAAAAAACGATAAAATCCGAGCGGCAGCTCTTAGTTGTGTTTAGCCACTACAGAGCTCCTTGACGTCGGCTCCTGAGCTCCGTTGTATAAGCAGCAGTTGTTAGACTGTGAGCCGGTGACTGTGAGCCGGTTACTGGCACCGCCAGATGACGGTCCTTTCAGGGGCCATGGTAGACGCCAAAAAAAGTGAGCTTCATGCGGCATCGACAGTTAAGTTTAGGCACCAAAACGCACCCTGATAATGGATATTTTTTATAATAATGTATCAAATGACAATGTGAAAAAGTCAAAGCTCTCATAGCATTGTTTGTCTTTTTTGTCAGGTAACAAACATAATCAGTGTTTGATAACCAATAATGGCACACTGCCATTATTTTTGGTTTGGGGTTCCGATTAGGCTACCTCTGTTGTCTTTTTACCTTTACACTAGAACCGCCACAGACCACGCTAATGAATGCTGTGATTAATTTTTTTTTTACTTGTTATTGCTAGGTTTTCCTCATGCCTTGACTTTTCCTAAATACCTATTCTGCACATTCCTGTATTATCATAATAATAGAATAATTTGTAGAAAACAAAATAGAGTTGTGTTCACAACTTGTTTCTGCTGCCCCTAAGAAAACACAGACATATGGGTGATATAAATCTTCTCATCTTATTCTCACAGACAGGCAAAAATATATTTCCAAACTTTTGCGGGGTGGTGATGGCGCAGTGGCTATGACACATTCCTTTGGTGTGGGAGATTCGGGTTCAATTCCAGCTGTAATACATCAACCAATGTGTCTCTGAGCAAGTGTGTGACCTCTGATATATAGCAATTGTAAGTTGCTTTGGATACAAGTGTTAGCTAAATGACATGTAATGTCTCATGTATTTAATTGTATTGATATTTGAAATGACTAACCCCTTAAAGAATACAGTTGTATTCCTTTATTTGCATTCTACCCCACTCCACATTGTCCTTAAGGGACTTTGTGTTCCCTCTGCCCCTGTCTTCGTGGCCTGTTTAGTCACCGAGCCCGAGATAGAAAGAGAGGCCGAGAGAGTGTTGCTCCATCGTTGTATCACATTTACCTCAAAATCCAAGAGAATAGAGGCCATAGTAGTGCAGCAGGAGCTGTACAGCTGCTTATCCCACAGTGTATGTGAGGGCTCAGAGAAAGGGAGAACTGCACCAAGAGAACAAAGAAGGAAGAAATGCAGTTATGTATGTGTGTGTGTGTGTGTGTGTGTGTGTGTGTGTGTGTGTGTGTGTGTGTGTGTGTGTGTGTGTGTGTGTGTGTGCTGTTTGTGAGGGAGGGAGGGAGGGAATGTGTGTGTCTGTGTGTGAGTAAGTAAAGCAGATTGATGTAACCGTGGGTTTCTGTCCATCACTCATGTTGCCTGTTCTCCCCCCACCCCCCGCCCTCTGCCACACACACACACACACACACACACAAACACACTGTGAACCTCAGCACTTTTCCTGTTGGCCACCCCCTACACTATATATCAACCCGCTATGGAAGTATCCCCAAGACCCCACAAGTTAGAGAGCTCACACACACACACACACACACACACACACACACACACACACACACACACACACACACACACACACACACACACACACACACACACACACACACACAGGTCACAATTCATCACTCTAGCTATGAAACAATCCCAGCAATCCCAGAGACCCTACAAGTTACAGCTGGAGATATAGCTGACAGTAACACACACACACACACACACACACACGCAGCATCATAAGCTGCTATCCATCAACCAAGCTACCACCACCCCTGAATTCCACAACTACCACCACTGAAGATATAGTGTGGCTAGCACGTGTGTCTTACAATTTATCACCCCTACCAGCCAGCATATCACAGGAGCCCACAAATATACTTGCTACTGGCGAATATACGTGAGTCAGTGTGTGTGTACAACAAATCTGCACATTACATTTGTCTAAAAATTAGTCTTAAAATAAACGACAGTAATGCGGATAGGGTATTTGTCTCTAGTAACCACTACGGATACGGAACCCCGACCCAAATGTGGTGCGGCGGTCTCGCCCTGGCCGTCCTCTGTTGGTGTACTCTTGGGGTACAGATATGTCAGTACATTCAAGTAAAGGTAGCAGGCATCGCTTATCCCGTGCAAATGCGCCACACGAAACTCAGATGTGGGGGGGGTCATTTCTAAATCCCACGAGGTCCCGCACGAATAGGGCTTAAGGTACATAAAGGCTAAAATTTTCCCTGATATTTCTCTGCAGTCAGAATCAAATCTCAAACACACACACACACACACACACAATGCTGTCAAGCCCCTTTCACACAGATTGCCTTTGGAAATGAGAGTTATTACAGTGAGGCTGCTCAGGAGAGGCTTGACACTGAATGTGATGAGCGGCCCAGCAGAGGCTACAGATACTGTATGTGGTGTTTACCCTTAGAGAGCAATGCCACTGAACTGTTGTGTTTAAATGCGTGTTGCTTATACTGTATGTGGCGTTCTCTTACTGTTGCACATACTTTGGCAGCCATATTGGAGGTTCACAGCTTTCGGGCAGCAGTGGCTGTGGACAGCTGAATGTGTTCGGAACTTACTGTTAAAGGGATACGCCACCGTTTGTTGAAAAAGGGCTTATCATGGTCTTCCCTAGCTGTAGATAGATGGGCCAACGCATTTTTTGTGCATGCATTGTTTTGGTCCGGTAGAACACCCAGCAGCGCCACTGCTAGTTAGCTTAGCGTAGTGAATGGAATCCTATGTTGCCGGTTAGCATGTTGTGAGTAAAGGTGAGCCAACAAAAGACAAAAAAACAACCTAATTACTTGCACTGAGACAAAAAATGCATTGGACCACCTATCTACAGCTAGGGGAGACCGTGATAAGCCCTATTTCAACAAACGGTGGCATATTCCTTTAAGTTTCTGATGTGACTGATCAATTTCAGGTTTCTACAAAGCTAGTCTATATCCACGACCTTCCACTTCTGCAGGGTAAATCCAGACAGCTATCTAGACTATCTGTCCAATCAGAATTTTCTGTTGTACGACTAGACAACCTTTGAACGTACACATGTTCCACCAAAACAAGTTCCTTCCCGAGACTATTTTGTGGCGGCACCGGGGCTCCGTCCGGCGCTTAGCGATTGTGATTGGTCAATAAACCAGAGCACGTTTTTCTCCCATCCTGGAATGCTGTGTGGACAAGCCAGACCCTCCTCCGCAGTGCTGTGGAGGAGGGTCTGGCAATGCAAGACTACTACAAAGCCAACCTGTGGGCTATTTCACAAAACCTAGATAGCGGATTAAAGCGGGATTTTCCAGTTATCATGGCTTAATTTAGCCTCATGAAAGCAGTAGGCACCTAAATTACCATGGAGTATTCTGTGCAGCTAGCCTGCTCCAGGCTACCAGCCAGGCTTGGTTAATCCTGGTACATTCTCTATTCAGTCAGCAGTGGTTTTTATCCTTATTTTTATTAGCCTACATTAAATTACCACAGGTAAATATTGCTGTTTAGTTAAGAACGGTTATTATTTTAACATTGTGACCATGTGCATTTTATTTGGCATTGTTAGCACAGAACTTGTGTTTTTTCCAGTGAACTGTAGTCTATATTCATGACGTTTCACTTCCGGGATTGCTCCAGTGCCGCAGGAAATTCCGCCGAATTCATGCCTTTTTGCTGATGTCCGTTGCCTTGGGCTTTCTTAGTGTTGGCATTTAAACTCCGGTGGATTTATGAGCACTAACTGCTCCTCAGATCTCTGAAGGGTAAATCCAGACAGATAGCTAGACTCTCTGTCCAATCTGAGTTTTCTCTCGCACAACAAAAACAACTTTGGAAAGTATGCACGTTCCACCAAAACAAGTTCCTTCCCGAGGCTATTTTGCAGAGGCACCAGGGCTCCGTGCGGAGCTTAGCACCGCCCATGATGATTGTGATTGGTTTAAAGAAATGCCAATAAACCAAAGCACGTTTTTCTCCCATCCCGGAATGCTGTGTGGACTAGCCAGACTCTCCTCCACATAAATTCTGCTTTTGTGAAATAGGCCCCTTGTAAACTGCACCATCTGTTTTTTTAGTGTTTCTTTTACTGGTTTTGCTGTTGAATTAGAATCTGAAAAGGTGTTATTGCCACAATAAGTAAACTTATGTGCAATTTGCCTTGGTAAATGGCGCATACATTAACAAACAAACATAACATATTAAACATTAATATAAAATTAACAATAAATACAGAAAAACGAATATATACAAAGTAATTGTTGCATAAGAAAAAAAAAGATGCTGAATGGATTAAGTGCAAAATTAGCAAAGAATATACAGTATAGTATATGCAATGGGCAGATGTAAAGTCGAGGATGAAGGTGAAAGTGCAGTGGCTAGGGGATGGGGGATTTTATCTTTTTTGACGATAATGGAGTTGTGTGGCATGGAGACCACACATTGTATTGTTGGAAGTATCGTACATAGACAAATATTTTTACTAGTATGCATTTATTGCTGATTGTGGGCTATTCAAGGGTTTTATATATTATATATAAAATAATAACAGCCTTATCCTTCTAACCCTTTAATTGTTTTTTCTTGTCAACAAATAACACAAACCAACAACCAATTTACTTAAATTGATTTACTAACAAGTATTGTGTATCAATATCTTATTACTCTGTGCCATAGAGCTCTATTGCTGTACAAAAATAACACCTCAATGAGCCAAACTTTTGCACTGTGTCACAGGTTCCTTCATTAGCATGAACACACACAATATACTTAATTTTTCACTCAATCCTACACCTACATACACATACCCGTGCACCAAATGTGTGTTAATCCACAGCTGGGGAGCATTTTGCTTTTATTTAGATAGTGACAGTCGAGAGCTGTCAGGAAATGAGGGGAGAGAGAGGTAGTGGAGGTGGGGGTGACGTGCCAAACCAGCGTCAGCATCTCAAACCCCTAGGCCACCAACAAGAATGCTGAGTGGGGCGTCTGAGGGTTTGAACTTGGACTTTTTGGTTGGGAGGCAGCTGTAACCACTGACTCACACCATCAGTCTGACCCCTTTTTTAAGATGAATGTCTTCAGTAGGAACCAAGGGGCTTGGGGCCCAATCGGTTCCTAAAAACACAAATGCCACAGACAGTGACTACGTTTACATGCACATAATATTCAAGTTTTGGCCCTTATTCCGAAAAAGACGATATGCCGACTAAACTGTTTACATGGCTAATTAAAGTGAATATTCCATTAATATTCCCGTTTACATGTAACCATAGAGATGTGTGCGCATACTGAAAAACCTGTTGATGAAGTCTTTGATAATGTTTAAAAGTAGCTGTGTTTCTCCTTCTTATTGAGTCTGCAGCCTAGCAAACTGTTGGCTGGTTGATTGGAATATGCTGTTTACATGACCTGTATCAAATGCGGAATATTGTCATATTCGGAATAATAGTTGAATATTGGTATGCATGTAAACGTACTCAGTATAGAATTCAGAAAATACTGAGTGGTGGACTTTTTTTCTTGGATTGGTTGACTATGAAGAAAATATACAATAACCTGCTTCCTGACAATTCATCTTTTATTTTAATGTTTTCAGACAGTCTCAACAGCCTTCGCAATTCAGATGCAAGTCAAAAGGAAACCAAAATCTTTTCCTTCCTGAATTTTATGCAGACCAGAAAATTGACTTACTGTCTAAATGCTCTGGGGGTAAACAAATAAGAAACTCTTTTGAAACAATGTGCCTTCATTGATGCTTTAAGTCACACCACGGTAAAAATGTCAACAGGAGGTTGCTGCCAGTTACTCACAAACAATAATACTACAGCAAAATGGACTTCTCCGCATGACCTGAAAGAGTCTTGGTCGCTGATCAATACAGCAGCCTTCTTAAAATGCAGGACTCACCCTTTAATGTGAACCACAAAGTCAATATTTGATGGATGGGACAGATTTATTTGGCTGCTGGTATTTAACCTGCAGTGCTGGCCTGTGTGTGTGTGTGTGTGTGTGTGTTGTGTGTGTGTGTGTGTGTGTGGGGGGGGCTGGCTCCAAAATTTCAGTGGAGGTCCCAAGCCTCAGAAACTTCGAAGATATTGCAATCAAGTCAGATGTAAGAAATTAATATAAGACTATCAATCTTTTACACCCAGAGCTGAATAATTGATGCAAGTGTTTGCAGCACTTCAGGAAACTACCATAGCAACAGTGCATTTTGAAAGTACAACAGCCTATAGGAACACTCTGCATGTGGTGAGCATTGGATTAGCACTCATAGACAATGTGTAACATGAGAAATTAACAAACAATTATATCATGACATTTTGTGACTAATTTACAATCAGAGGTTGTGTTACAAAGTTCTGCATGATGTATGTTTCTCTCTTCCCCGAAAGCCTGCAGTCTGCGACCTGTTTGGTTATTACCATTACAGCAATTCACAGCACTCTCATCTTTTTGTATTTTAAAGCTCCTTAAGAGCAAATATGAAGAGAAAAATCATATTCAAAAGGAAAAGGCATTTTTGCTACAACCCTCTTTTTTCATGTAAGAGGCTGTGTACTTGACTTGTGAAAGAGACTCAATAAATAGCTAGAGCATGGTCTATATTATTGATTGAATGCTCTTTGTTGACTCATTTTTTTATTATTTTATTGACACAGATCCATTCTAGATCGTGTCCAAGGTTTTGGACCCATAAAGCCCTTTAGAACATTGACAGTATTAGCTTATAGCGTCATGGTTGAATTAAGCTCGTTCGAATGAAGGGGTTACGCCGTACCTACAGGGCTCACATACGTAGTTACTGGAGCTACACCCGTAGGTTAGCCATAGATGACATGCCCGGCCTCAAAAATGTAGCTACACTTGGACACTACAGAGATTCAACATGGGGACTGCATGATGCCTTGTGCTTATGTTTTCTTCAGGAAGTTGTTGATGCCAGTAGGGAGTGTTGATAGTGAAGACAACCTAAAGTTGAAAGAAAGCTCAGTAATCTTCTTTTGATTAACACACATATAGGGAAGCCATCTCCACCGCAAATCTTCAATCACAGTAATTGAAACATCAATACGGCAAATGTGGAATAGTCTGTAATACGAGCAATAATGGGATTTTTTCATTACCGGATATGAAAGTAAATGAAAGAACGTCAACAAAGGGGGGTAATACAGTCCGATCACGTATGATCCATCAATCAAGTGTTGTGGAGGTGCCATCTACGGGTGAAAGCAGCTGCTGAACTGTAAATCAAAGCCTACGGCATAAGTATCTATTGTGAGACTCCCATCACCCCCTTCTGTCAAGCATAAACACAGCAAGGCTGAAAATGTTATCCCTATTTTCTACCAGGCGCGTCTGCGCTGCGTTCCGGAGGCGCTGCGGGCCATCCGAGCAATCGCGGCCATTCAAGTCAATGCTTGATATTCCACCAGCTTCGCCCCAGAAGCGTGCGTGAAGCGGCTCTCCACTCCGCTAAAGATACACGCCAGGTCCATTTTCACGCGAGCCGTGGGGCGTTTAGACAGCCGGGCAGAAGGTGAAACAGCGAGAGAATCCAGTGAGTTTACCAAAGCACCCCCCCAATATCGTTTATGTCTCCTCTACAACACCACGGACAACAAGAGATTCATCTTTGAGGTGGAAAGACATAACACTTAGAGCCCCTTTATCAGGACAACGGCAGAAAAGAGAAGACATGGATGATAATGTGATAATCAAATATGCCGATGATACAACTATCATTGGGCTGATCAGTTCAAACGATGAATCTCATTATCGCAAGGAGGTGGAGAATGTTGTTCAATGGAGTAAAGAAAACAACTTGCTTTTGAACACTGCAAAAACGTGTGAACTTGTTATTGATTTTTGTCACAATAGGAATCAGTTGCCTATTACTATCCATGATTCTGATGTAAAGATTATTGAGAAATGTAAATTTTTTTGTGTGACTCTTTCTCATGATTTGAATTGGAGCTCTAATACGACTAACATTGCTAAGAAAGCGAGACAGCGCCTTTTTATTTTTACGTAGGCTTCGAGAGTTTACTGAAAATACTAAGATTCTATTGAACTTTTACTATTGTGTAATTGAGAGTGTCCTAACCAGTTGTATTACTGTGTGGTTTGGTAATCTCACTCTGAAGGAGAAGAAGGCTTTGAATAAAGTGGTTCGCTCAGCCAGCAGAATTATTGGCTGCACTTTACCGCTACTGGAGTTCACATATGAAGCTAGACTCTTGAATCGAGCTTTGCAACTGGCTAATGATGCCTCAGGCCATCCAGCAGGGGCTTTCTTTGAGCTGCTTCCCTCAGGAATAAGGTATCGTTCTGTCAAATGTTCTACTGATCGCCATTTAAACAGTTTCTTTCCACAAGCTGTGATTACCTTAAACAAAGCACCTTAAATTAGGCACTTTAAATTTATGTATGGATTTTTATTGAACAGCATTTTAATATTGATGTTTTATGTTGCTTTGTTTGTCTGTTTTTATGTTGTGTCCTCTTAAGTGTTGACCTTGCACTTTGAGCTACTTGCAAATTTTTTCCAATGTGGGTTACACTGCAAATGGCTAATAAAGTGAATCTGAATCGTCTATTTCTGTGAAAGTAACATTGCAAGCAGCTACAGTTTTCTGCTCTGCCGCATCAAAAATTGCAAAGCACACCTGACTACAGGAGACATTTAGCTTAGACTTGCCAACGTAGTTGGGGCATTTCGAGGTTGTGCATCCAAGTGCGATAAGTGCATTCACACCAGCCCAAACAAACCGCACAAAGGAGGAAAACAAACTCTAGTGCAATTAAACTGAACTAAATGAGGCAGGTGTCAAAGCCCCCTTAATATCCCTTGGGCTCAGCACACACACCTCACCTCATCGATATCACTGATGTGCAGTTAATGGGTACCAATGATGTTCTGGGTGGTTTTAAAGCCATTTCTTATCAGTGCAAATGAAAAATGGGGTCCGAGAATACAGAAAATCTAAATGCAAATTTTCTGCCATGACAACTATGCACACCGGGTCTGGTGTGAATTATCAGTATTGCTGTGTTCAATTTTTGTCCCCCCCCCAAAAAAAATCAAGGCAACTGTGGTAGAGGACTTCACGGGTCTACCCGAACCCTAGAACATGAGATCCGACCCGTGACCTGTATCGGTTCTGATCTACGGTTTATAAGGTCAACTGGGTCCGTGTTGGGTCTGGTTCTAGTACCATGGGTGCAGAGTCTGTATAAAATTATATATAATATCAGGGTAGACATTAGACAGCACTGATCATGATAGAAGTGCTGTGTGTGTGTGTGTGTGTGTGTGTGTGTGTGTGTGTGTGTGTGTGTGTGTGTGTGTTCAAAGTGCATCTGTGGCCACAAGGTGGAACCAAATAACCTGCAGGAGCTAGTGACCCTTGCTCAGGAGGAGAAGGGTCAGAGAGCACAGGTCAGGCAGCAATTAGCGATGTTAGTGTTAGCAGCCATAGCAAAGAGCAATCCTTATTTTAATTCAAAAGGTCAAACAGCCAAAGTTATCTTTATTATGATTGTTGCTGGATTCAACAAAACTGCAAAGCTGATTCTAAACGAGCTGCGTTTATCATTATTCGTCAGAACAAAAAACCTGGATGGACTTTACCAACTTTAGCCAGAAGGCTACTAACATCACGTTAAGACACAACTGTAGACTAGCTTTAATAACTAACAAAAACTAGTGTGCAAACAGAGTTTCTTCAACACTAGTCTATATCCAAGATGTTCGGGATTGCTACGGTGTTGCCGGAAATTCCGCCGGATTCAATATTTTCGGCCAGAAGTCTGTTACCTTCCTCTTTCTTTGTGTTGGAATTTTAAACTCCGGTCGATTTATGAGGTCTATGGTTAACTGCTCCTTAGATCTCTGTAGGGTAAATCCAGACAGCTAGCTAGACTATCTGTCCAATCTGAGTTTTCTGTTGCACGACGAAAACAACTTTTGAACGTACACATGTTCCACCAAAACAAGTTCCTTCCCGAGGCTATTTTGCAGAGGCTCCGTGCGGCACTGCCCAAGACGATTGTGATTGGTTTAAAGACATGTCAATAAACCAGAGCACGCTTTTCTTCCACCCCGCAATGCTATGTGGACTAGCCAGACCCTCCTCCACAGTGCTGTGGCAGAAGGTCTGGCAAAGCAAGACTACTTCAACACTAATAACTTGAGTGAAACTGTCTGCCTCTCGTTCACAGCTGGGATTCTGATAAAGGAACAGCTTATAAGTGGTGTCACATGAAAATAAATCAAAATTTTAGGATTATTCTGGCGTTTCATGCCTTGAATGCCTTAGACGTTTGCAGCACGTTCACAGCGGAAAATGAATTGCTGACCGCACATAGCCCTCTCTAGCTCTAGTTAATTGTGCTCCTTATGGTAACAACATGCAACTACACCTCTCTGAATGACATGGGATTATAGTAGCCCTATATTTCACATAGGTTACACTTGCTTTGTTTGTGTGGATCAATAGAGTGAATTACTTGTTTTTCACACCACCAACAAAAGAAGTCAGAGCAGAAGCAAAGGACAGCAAAACCCAAGAAAGTATCACTTTTCTATGTTCCTCTCAAGAAACATGATATTCTGTTATAATGATGTGAAACATTTTTATGATAAATGCTGAAATTAAGTTTTGCTGATCATTTCTCTTTATATTATGTGAAGTAATGACAAAGTACAGCTTTCCTTTTGTGTTTCCTTCCTCTGATCTTGTATTGCAGGGGTGTTGTCAATGCAGGTGAAACAAATGCAGTAGCATTCACTTTGTCATCTCTATTTCCATATAATTTCCATTTTGTATAGTAAGCAAGTGTGTGTCCAAAAGATTTAGACAAGAACGTCTACTTTCCCCACTTTGTCTTTTCCAATGTTATCATTGTTTTATCTTAAATGTAGGGAAGAAACAAGAAGATCATAAAAATGGTCAGACACCGTTTTTTTCTGACAGCAATGTAAAGATCAGAGCTGTGCTGAAGTGTTAAGAATGAGATTTACTGAACCTCTAAATCCCTTAAAATGTTTTGCCATCTTATTTTGCACTGTCAAGCCATATCCAGCAGTTAATCAAAAAATATCCGTATTTGGCAAAGGGTGGAAATGCATAACAAGATTACTTCAACTGAATTAGCATGTTTGTGACAAGTATTTGTTAATATCTATGCTGCAGCCTACATTTAATTTTATTAACACTCTCACTTATCCTCTCCGCTTATGCTCTTTGCCTGTCAGGTCATGTGTCGCTAGAGTCAGACAACTGTTTTAGCATGAGGGTTTTCAAAGACTATCATCTTTAATAGACAGTATATAGAAACCAGAAATCATGCAGCAGAAGCCTTCTCTGCACTCTTGACTCCTGCCATCCATTAATGAGAAATTCACACAGCCGTCTGAGCAAAGGTGATCTCTGAAATGGTTGACTGAAAGGTTACTGCTTCAATAACCTCCACTGGCTAAATAAAAGCATGACAAAATAAGAAAAACTCTCAATTGAACTGCATGGCATTACAAGCAGCTATAGCATTGTTAAAGCATCAAAAACCAGGAGTCCCACAGTTAAGTTGAACCACACACACACAAAAATAGATAGGCTAATGTTTGAAGCTTGCTGACTACTTGCAGTGTTTGTTGCTGAACTAGCACAGCTCTCCAAACTAGCTCCATTAAAAAGTATAGTAAGTGATGTCAGTCCAATACACTTTGTCAAATTCAGTGAATACCTCATCACGGTCACTTAGCTCTTTATTTTCGGTGTGCGCTGAAAAATATCTGGTGTTAATACACTATGTAAATCAAAGCAGTGCACGAGCCACAATCAGCCAATCGGCAACAGTTTATGGTAGGGGAGGAGGCAGCATGTGAATGTGCCGGCCGGCCAGTGGTTATCTGTCTGTGAATCTGGGGTGGTGGAGCTTCTGAAGGGGGGGTTGTATTTGCTTGGCAGTTGAGTTCAAACATCAACCATCTTCATGCAGCATCGCTTACTGCACCTTTACCAAGCTAGTGTTGATGTCTGCTAACTGTCGGTTACAGTTAGCAGACATCAACACTAGCTTGGTTGCCTAAAGTTAAAGTTTACACAGTTTACTAAAGAGATGTATTGTACTATTGACTCCTCAAAACTGTCTGCAAACCATGCCAGTTTGAAAATGAAAAGAATCTGTGGGTAAGGAGTTAGAAAGAAGTGAGTTTACCAGGCCCGCTCGTCATTTCTCCTTGAGGCTAGTGGTCCACGGCTACATTAGCTGCTACTAGCATAACACAGTCAAATCTCTGATTAAACTGCATTGTGGGTAATGTAGGTGCCTGGTTTTGACAGGGAAGAACAATGGTTCTGCTGCATTGATTTGTATCTTCATCAGTGTTATACAAATGCAATGCTAAATCAGTGGAGCGAAGTGGAACATGGCTAAGAAACTATGATAGCTTCTGTTTTGTACTCTCAAGCTGCCTGTCCCCTTCAAGGCCAATGTCAAGATGGGTTGTTCACCAAAGCTGAACTCAATGTGACACATTTGTGGGGATTTATTTTGCCACCAAAGTTTGCTGTTGTAAATGTAGGTGTGACTTTCATAGACTGGATGAATTGGTGTGTGACTTTTGACACTTTTCCTAACCCTAGGGTGACCAGATTTCCGGGAGCTGAAACCGGGACACTTTGCGCGTGACCGTAGTGCTTGTGCACGCGCACACGCTTTTTAACGTGAACATGTGCCTGCCCAGGTCAGACATAGACACAGACAGTAACTTCATTATTTCGATCGTAGGCTCCTCATCTAATAGTCTTTTTTCAAAAGAATTAAAATTATTTATTGAAAATTTTGAGCATTAAACACGTCATTTCCTGCATTCTGGTGAATTTGTATGCACCTATTTCTACCTTTTTCCGAATCAATGTATGCTGCAAATATCTTTATGTGAAGAGAAACATAGATTACAATCCAAATATAAAAACATAATGGAATATATTGAAGTCAGGCATTCAGTATTGCTTTTCAACTATTCTCCTGTAGATCGACTTTTCTAATTATATCTGAGTCAGCACCTATTTAGCCTAGCATAATGTACTCCTCCCTACGGTTTTGCGTCTTTTGTTGTTAATGTATTAATAAACCCCTGGACTGTAATATTTCAGATGTGTTTGAGCAATGTCCAAAACTTTGTGCACATTCAAAATACAGTATATCTGTGTTCTCTGAGATTTGGAGGAGTCGTGATATTTTGAGAAAAATAAAGTTATAATAGGCTATTACAAGAATAAAGTCACTATATTTCAGAAAATAATCTATAGGCTACCTGCACCATAGTCTACTGTGCATTACGTGATTGCTCTGCTGATACGGTAGATCTCAGACCTTCTGACAGACACAGAGCCCCGCTTGGGTGTCTGAATGAGACAAATAGTTTAGCTAGGGAAGAGGCTGTACGCTGCTCTACATCGGAGGTGGAAACCCGAAACTACTGCAGAAATACACGGAGCACAAACGCAACACATCTGCCGCAGCATGCCCACAGCTGAGCGCATCCATTATAACCTGAAGCTGCCCTGCATTTTACAGCGAGGACACTAAGCGACCACAGGTCTGCTTCAGAGCTCCATGTGGTTGAGTCTGAACCGTAGACTGGAAACATCACGTCACAGGAACTTCAAACTAAATTAATAGTATTGCCCTCCTAAACTTTGTGTTAATGGCATCAATGTATTAGACTGATTTGGCTATGATTCCTCCAAAAACTTCACCCGGCTTTCACAGCTTTCCTCACGTAGAGAAGGTTGCTAGGTGATAGCAACAAATACAGCATGGTTGGACCCCGCACATAGCTGCCCGTTCTATTCGCCTCGGAAAAATAAACTGGACAAAGTTACATTCGGGGCTACACTCAAAACATTTGCGGCTGAAGCCACAGCTAAATCGGCTCACGCCACTCCTTGTGTAAACCGGGACATTTTAGCGTCCCGACAGGCTTTTGTCGGGAATAGGGACAAGCAATTCAAAATCGTGACTGTCCCGGTCAAATCGGGACTGTCCCAGTCAAACCGGGACGTCTGGTCACCCTACCCTAACCAAGTAGTTTAAACCTAACCAAACCTTAACCAGTTGTGGATTAGATTAGAAAATATAAAAAAGTCAGATAAAATAATAATATTGATCACTTTGGAAGGCAATGACAACTTTTTTTAATTTAAGTTTAGATTTTAACAGCAGACACATAGCACAGGTCGTGATGAACAAGGTATAGTGAAAACAGTGTGTCATTTCCTTACAATTCCCATACCCACCCACAAACCAACCCAGTTCAGGTCCAAAACAGACGGGGACACACAACACTGACTCATACACACTGACAAACACACACCAACATTATAAAAAAAGAGGAGGTAAAACAAAAAAAACAAACAAAAAATAGGAGGGGTGGGCAGCTGGCGTCAAATGGAGCGGTCCAGAAGGAGCTCAGTCCTCCAAGTCAGGAGATAAGCTGAGGGAGTCAACGAGTTTAAGGAAAGGGTTCTATGTCTCTAGGAATGTCGAGATAGAGCCTTTCAGATAAGATCTAAGCTTCTCAAGCTTCAGATTGTCGAGCACCTCTTTAATCCAACGGTCGTGTGTAGGGGGCCCGGGAAAGCCTCCAGTTGAGCAAGATCAGTCTCCAGGCTAGCAGAGATGTAAACACAAGGGCCAGCATTAGTGCAACAGGGAGGTTGGCGTCAAAGGAAATACCGAAAATGGCTGACAAGGGGTTCTGCTCAAGTAGGCTCTGCTCAAGGTGTCCAAAAAGAAGTTAATTTAGGGCAAGACCAGAAAGATGTGAGTGCAGTATGGTTGGCAGAAGACTACTAACACCTATTACACGCGTCCCGGACAGTGGAATATATTTTGGACAGTTTCGCATTTGTATAGTGGACTTTATGAAGAACCTTGCATTGGATCATGACTTTTTTGTGATTGTTGCGGGCAAAAATCCTTGATTATGTGGCACGTTTTCTTAAAAAATGCGATGGAATATGCAGGATATTTATGCAATTTTATGCTATGAAATTGCGGGAACTTGCAAAAAACTTAATTTCCAAAAATAGTTTACAGATATTCAGTCATTGCAATAAGTAAACAAATAAGATACAAAAATATATACAAATAATATAATATTAAAGTAAAAATAAAAGTAATAGTCTAAACAGAGGGAAATAAAAGATACAAAAGAGACAGACTTTCAAAAATCGTTAATAATATAAAACAGCAGGAGCACTTAAACAAAGAAATTTGAGTAGACATCATATATTAAGATAGGTTTCTTACTGGATACCAACTTAAGAGACTCAAAGTATCAACCTCCAATACCTGCTTTTCGATGATGTTCACGTCGCGTAATTACGTCACTTCATAACGTTCCCAGGGCAAATGTTGCGTTTACTTCACACAGGCAGCCATTTTCGGCTGCTTGTGTGAAGTAAACGCAAAATGTTTTCAACTTTCTGCTAAGATATATGTAACCTTTTTGAAACAAAAATGCGGGGATTATGAAATCATGCAAGCACCGCATATTTTGCACTGAAATTGGCAATTTATGCGGCGAAAGTGGGGCATATTTGAAAAAATGCGGCCCCCGCATGAATATGCGGACTTTGGCTGATTATACATTGAATCATGCGATTGCATAATCACGTTTTTCTGGAGGGACTGATTGTTGGTCCGTAATTGCCATATTTAGATCGCTCTCCCATGCCCGCTGAGGCCGAGCACAATGAATCGTACAGTATGGAAACACATTTCTTTCGGTTCAGGTCTGTCACCAGGAGGGAATCAATCAGGGTTTCGGGGGTGGTGTGGAAAGTGGGGGAATGTCTTTTTGACAAAGTCACTAATCTAGAAAAAGCGAAAGAGGTGTGACTTTGGCAAACCATAGAGGGAAGCGAGCTCAGTGAAGGACACAAATATGCCATCTTTGTATAGGTCTTTGACGCTGATGACACCTTTATTGTGCCAGGCCCTAAATGCGAGGTCTGAACTTGAAGGTGTAAAGACATGGTTTTTAAGCAGTGGGGTCAAGATGGAAGGACCCTGTAAGCCAAAGTTTTTTCTAACTTGACTCCAGATTTGGCATGCGCCCACTGGTGTTAAAGGCAAAGGGAGCTGAGAGCAGAGGACCAACTGCAGTGGGTAGAGAGGCACAGTTGTCGTTCATCCAGTACAGGAGTTTTTGCAAGTTAGCTGCCAGACCCCCTTCAGCCTTCGGAGACTGTAATATCGCCTTTTGGATCCTGGCAGGTTTTCTGCCCCATATAAATTTAGATATCGCCCTATCCAGCTTGTCGAAAAAAGATTTAACAATAATTACCGGGATGTGTTGGAAAAGGTAACGAAATCTGGGGAGCACAACCATCTTAATCAAATTTATCCGGCCCAGGAGGGAGAGCGGTAAGACTGACCAGCGGTCAAAGTCACTTTCGTTTTTTTCGACCAGGGGTAAGAAGTTTTTGCGGAACATGTCTGATACGTTCTTTGTAATAAAAAACCCAAGTAGCAAAATCCGTCCTCCGCCCACTCCAATGACGGCAAAGAGCGTGGGAGCTGCATAGCCAGAGAATTTATCGGTAGGAGCTCGATTTTCTGATAGTTGAGCTTGTAGCCGGAATATGCACCGAACCGTTCCAGAATGTTTAAAATCACAGGGAGCGAGGCGGCTGGGTTAGAGATGTACAGGAGCAAGTTGTCCGCATACAATGAAACTTTATGCGTTTGAAACCTTCCTCTGAGTGAAGCAAAACGGCCAGCGGTTCTATCGCGATAGCAAACAGGAGTGGCGACAGGGGGCAGCCCTGTCTGGTGCCTCTCCGGAGTGAGAAAAGGGGGGACAACGTGTCGTTAGTTTGAACTGAGGCCATCGGGGATGAATATAATAATCTGACCCAAAGGATAAGGTTGTCGCCCAGGCCAAACCTGTCCATTGCCGCATATAGGCCTTTTCAATGTCGAGGGACACCACTATTTCCGGGGTATCGTTACTCGATGAGTGAATGATGTTAAGTAGGTGTCCAGTGTTGTGGGAAGACCAGGCATGAACCCTGTCTTATCTAGTGAGATAATGGAGAACCTTTGAGAGAATTTTGAGGTCCACATTGAGGAGTGAGATTGGTCTATAGCTGCCGCAAAGCAGGGGGTCTTTTCCCGAATTAGGGAGATAGTGGCCTTTGACAGAGTGTCCAGCAGAAGACAATGTCAAAATGTGTCATTGTACACATCTATCAGGACTAGTGTGAGGAGAGCGGAAAATGTTTTGTTATACTCTACAGTGAAGCCATCCTGCCCTGGAGATTTACTGCTCTGTAGCGAGTAAATGGCTCCTCAGAACCTCAGCAGTGGTTATAAGCCAAGTGGTTATGACCCAAGTCATTCGCGGATTCAACATCTATTAGTGTGTCATCCACGGGAGGGCAGTCAGAGGTGTACAGTTCAACATAGAATTTGGCAAATATTTCGTTAATGTTGATAGGATCAGTGTGGATCTTGTCTGAGTTAGCTCTGATGGCAGGAATTAACAGTGAGGTTGCTTCGGCTCTGGCTTGATGAGCCAGAAGCTTCCCGGCTTTATCCCCTGACTCAAAAAAGTGGTCTAGATTTGAGCAGACGAAGCTTGGATTTATTCGTAGATAAGAGGTCAAAGTTTGTTTGCAGCCTAAGACGTTCACTGTAAAGGGTAGGGTCTGGACCGGCCGCGTGTTTGTCATCAATGTCCTTAATTTTCCGTAGTAAATCCACCGTTTGGGACATTTCGACTCTTTTTAAATTAAAAACAAAGGAGATAAGCTTTAGAAGCTTCCCATAGTACACCTCTGTTTTTGTCTGACAGATCATTCAGCTAAAAGAATAGAGTGATTTGGGAGTGTAGGAATTGCTTGTAGTTATCCTCCACTAGTAGAGAGGAATTAAACCTCCAATGCTTGAAGGGGTTAGAGTGAGCGTGAAAGTAGAGATCAAGGGAGGTTGTTGCGTGATCTGATATTACGATACTGTGGTAGTCACTGGATTTAATCTTGGAGAGCAGCCTATCGTCTAGAAGAAAGAAGTCTATACGAGTGTAGAAAAAAAGAGAATGATTTGGCGGTGGGAGACGTGTGCCTGCATGGGGTAAGTCGTTTGGCAAAAGCATGCAGAGTTTTGGCTGATTTAGTTAAGGAGTACGGTTTGTTCGACATTAAAATCTCCACCCACAATGATATGATGATTTTCAATGTTTGGGAGCGATGTGAAAATTTTTTATATAAATGTGCAGTCATCCCAGTTGGAGCCGTAGACGCTGGCCAAAATGACAGGTGTGTTTTGCAATTTGCTGGCAACTACAGCAAAGCGGCGATCAGGGTCCGACACCGTTTTTCCTGGTTCAAACATAAAATGTTTGTGAATCATGATGACAGCGGTTTGCCATCTACACATCCACAAGGGTTCCCAGTGTCCCCAACTCCCAGAACAACAGATCAGTCCAATATCAGAACAATTACAGTATAAACAGGCCATCAGCTTGGCAGCATTATGTGCATACGGTACAGCACTCGAGGTCTCTACCTCATCAAAGAGAGAAAAAACAAAACAAAACAGAGGTACTGTTAAACGGACAGTCATGAAAATACAAGTAAAGACTGGCGGCCTGTCCAGGCCAGGTAAAGAGTCAATTTAAATGTGCCAGTTGAACGCTAGCCACGCCAGCCAAGGCTAGTAGAGTCTTTAAAGTACGGAACGTAAATGCACAAACAGCCATAAGAAAAGCTTGAGGAAACATTAGCAAAGAGAAGCTTGCGGCAACATTAGCAGCTTGTAGCTGTGAGTCTTGAAACAGTCTCAGCAGAACAGCATAGCGCGAAGCGGGTTGTTAGTCTGGCCAGGAGCTAGCAGTGGTCCGTTGCTGAAAGCCATCAAGCTACATTAGCCCCTCATGAGGGTGTGAAGCTAGCCAAAACTTTATTCGGGTGAAAATCAGTCCTCCGTGGGTCACGAACTGCGTCAGTACTGAGAAAAGATGACATCCTGAGCAGCCTTAGGGGAGGCATTTGGTGTGCGCGGTCCAGCTCCGGGGCTGAATCCAGTACTTGTTCGCCAAGAACCTCAACTAGAAGTTTAGAGAAAAAAGCTTTTGGTTGAGCACCTTCAATGTTCTCAGGGAGGCAGACTATTCTTACGTTATTTCGACTGGTTCTGTTCTCCAGATCGATGAGTTTAGCTTGTAGCCTAGCGTTCACCTAAGACACTGCAGCTAGCTCGGCCTCCACGGTTTTCATGTCCTGGCTTGTGGTGTTGCCAAATGTCTCCAATGACGAAATACGCTGTTGGTGATCCAATATAGTAGTCTGGATATTATCTAGCCTTGCCTCGAGTTTGAAAAACGCTGTGTTGAATTTGGCTTGGAAGAAAGACTTGAACTCAGTCAAAAGCGAGGCCTTGTTGGCGGCTAGCATGGCCGTAAGTGTCGATACTACGGTGCTCGGCAATGAATCACCTTTCTCTGGGTTGTCTTTCTTCGACTTGTTAGACATCCTCTCGTCGTGGCGAGGTACTAGTTAATATATAGTTAAATATAAATGGCTAATTGCAGCGCTTTGGCTGGACTGTAAAAAAGGTTAAAATTTAAGAGGATAGGAGCGAGGGGAAATGTGGCTTACTCCATCATATTGCCACCCTAAGACCCGTCCTTGGGTCAAATTTGACCTGTTTTCAAAGTTTCATATATCGGAAATATGGGTTTCGTTCAACCAAATTGCCCAAAAATAACATGGATGCTTACTTCTGTTGAATTTTGGGTGTTTTATTCAAATTTATAGCATTTGAAAAAAAATGTTTAAATGGTTTTAAAACCATATCCAGACTAAACTTTTGACATTAACAAGTCTGTGATTCACTCAGCATCCTCTGATCGTAACTATTATTCAGAACAATTCATAATTTCTGCATTTTTCAAATATTAGGTATAATGTCATAAATTGACACAAGGGTTAGTTAGAAAGGGACTAAAGCTCTTAAACTCTCAAAGATAAACTAACAAAGATTGGTGCAGCTTCGATGATGCAGATCCATTTCACAAGATCCTCCACAAATAGTTATTGTGCCAGAGAGCATTTTCTGTGAGTAGGTGTCCACATAGTATCTACTTTACAGGCCCTCCATGTATCTTGCATCCTTCCCATCCAAGATAACATATGAAACCAGACAAGAACAATGGTAATGTATTACAAGCCATGCCTCACCTACCACACATAATCACACATCCTCACCTGTTGCACCTCTTCAGTTTAACATGACAGAAGAAGAAAATCAAGACATTTCACCTTGTGTTTGATGGGGGTGGGTTGATGGAGACACAGTGATGCATTGACACCCTCCTTCATGTTCGTGCAGACTGAAAAATTTATAGTGAAAAGCCGGCAAGCGCAGCCAGCCATCTAAAATGACTCTCAAGGATTAAATTTCCAGTCTGCTCAGAGTGGAGATTAAGGCTTCCTGTGTACACACAGGGATGTCATTAGTTTGATCTAACAGACACAGGGCTGAATATCTTCCTATATTTCCTATTTGTGGAGTTCTTGCAGGTGGTGGTTCTCTGGGGGGAAACATTATCGTATTTCCTTTCAATAGCCTTGGTTTTGGAAATACATTTTTACCATTCATTTTCCCTATAGACATTTCAGAGACACCCGACCTAAAGCTTTAATATGAATCACCCATATTAGGAACACATGCAATGAGTCACCCATATAGTATCATGAGTTAGATCACTTTCCTTCCATCAGCAATGAAGGTTCCATATCATGATTATACCAACCCATGAATAAATTACAACTAAGAAAAAAAAAGAAAACTGAACATTTCAAAACCATGAGCATCCAGAGAATGAGACTCCAGCATTGAATCTATATCGAATTGTGACCCAAAGCATCGCAATTAAATCAAATCGTGAGCGCCTTGACAAGCCCCAGCCCCAGTGGCGCCGGCACTATCCGTACAGGCTCGCCGACCGCTGACTGCTCTGAGCACATCCACCTCTCTCTTTCTCTTACAAAACGCTTCAGTAAAATATTTTCATAATCTTGTCATCATTATGTGATAAAAGTACGCTAGGAGCACACTCTCATACACATAAGAACAGCTGATTTCTGGCGCAGTAAACAGCTTCAGCGGGCTGGGCGGTTTTTGTACCTACTAATCCTGCCGCCGCCACTGCCCAGCCCTACTACCTAGCTTCAGCCATGGAAGAAAGTGACAGAAAAATGGCCACATGTATGGGTAACATTGACACAACCGCACGTTGTTGTAAGTCAACTTACAAAAATTGTCAACACATTTCTTTGAAAAAAAAAGTTCAGATACATCACTCACTACTCTTTGTTCAGGGAGAAATCAAGCAAAATAAGAACAACACATCAGCTAACATGAACTGAAGTAAAACAAAATGGCAATTCATTTCAGGCTAAATCAGCATTCCAGTTCATCACAGAGGTGTTGGATGGGGTTCAGGTCAAGTTTTTCCTCACCAAACTGGGAAACATTTCTTCATGGGCCTGGCGTTTTTTTGCATTGGATTGTCATGATGATACAGGAAAGAGCCATAGACAATCTGTTGACACAAACTTTTAAGCATGCTGTTGTTGTTCTGATTCCAAGTGATCAGGATCTTTGTTGTACTTTCCTGCAGACACAGCAGGATAATCTGAAACAGGTTGGCCTGAAAAGTGAAAAAGAAATTACTTTTTATAACTGAAAAAAAGGATAATGAAGTCTGGTATGGCCTTTTCAAAATGAAAAAGCTCTGAAGACCAAAAATACCAAAGCTGCCAGTTTTCTGTTGGACAGGTAGACCAAATGATCTAATAAAGGGAATTAATAATGTTATGGACCATTAGGTCTTAGACCACTGACATGGACTGGTTGGTTTGGATGACTAAGAAGCCCTTAATACAAAAAGTAATTTAATGCTCCTTTAATAATCATATCCCTGAGATATGATTATACAGCTGAGCTTTATGGGCACAGAAAGAAATTCCCACTGCGAGTTATCTACCCAACAGTCTGACATAACAAAGAGTCAAATTTACTTTTGATGAAATCCACTTTGAAATAAATCGTTCTTTACAGAGCTTCCTCAGTTTGGAACATTATTTTTATTTTTCAGGCATTTTTGGGTATTTTAGGCCTTTATCCTTATAGGACAGTTTAGACCTGAAATGGGGAATGCAGCAAAGGGCCGCAGGTCAGAGTCGAACCTGCAGCCACTGCGTCAAGGAGTAAAACCTCTATATATGGGTGCATGCTCTACCAGGTGAGCTACCCAGATGCCCAGTTTGGAAACTTTTACCAAAATACACTGACACTGACATTTCTAATCCAAAACAGAGAGAGAGGGGGGAAGACATGCAGGAAACCGTCACAGGTTGGACTCAAACCCTGGACCTTCTGCATTGAGGTATAAACCTCTACCCGCTCTGCCCGCTCTACCAACTGATCTAACCATGCCACAAACAATAAAAAAAAAAGTGAAATATATATTAGTTAGTATTGTCTAAACATCTAACGTCCATCTGTTCTTAGCTCCCCTAGTTTTGTTCAGTTTATCTATACTTTGCCTTTGGGCTACAACTATTTCCATTTACTTTAGAGTAACGAATTTCCAATATTCTTTTTGGGGGGGGTATTTTTTAGGTGTATATTATATAGCTTGAGATGTGAAACGGGAGAGAGAGGGGGAATGACATGCAGCAAAGGGCCGCAGGTCGGAGTTGAAACTGCGGCCACTGCGATAAGGACAGAGCCTTTGTACATGGGACGCACGCTTTACCAAGTGAGCTATCCAGGCACCCCTATTTTCAAGGGTTAATGGGAATGAGGCAAAAAATTTAAAAATAGTTCATTAATTTGAGTTCTTCAAATTACTCAATTATTTTATTTTTTTCTTCTCCAAAAATATGAAATCCTTTTTGAAACCATATCTAAACATTTTTTACCCTTTTTAGTTGGCATAAATTGACCGTGTTCCACATTTTGGGTGGCTGTAGCTCAGTCCGTAGCGAGTTGGGTTGGGAACCGGAGGGTTATTGGTTCAAGTTCCCGTACGGACCGAAGTACGGAGGTGGACTGGTAGCTGGAGAGATGCCAATTCACCTCCTGGGCCAAGGTGCTCTTGAGGAACCCCCAAACCGCTCAGGGTGCCAGCCCACTAACTCTGACATCACTCCATTAGTGCATGTAAAGGCAGTTACACACCGGGCCGATAATCTGCCGTTGGACAGTCTGGTGAGGTTGGTGACTCGAGTCTGTTCAGTTTATTCTGCGCCGTCGTCTGTCCGAGGGGCTGTCAGCCTTAATTTTGGCCGACCTGACATGTTCAGTCGGAGGCAGGGCAGTCGGGACTCACCCGGAAATGGCGAGCGGAATGAGCGTGACTAGAGTCTCTCAAAATCTGACGAAAATCTTTTAAACTGACCTTTGTCGATCTGAAATGAAGACAGATTCAGCAACTGCATGGCCTATTTCTCGCTTAAAATGTTTTCAGAAACATGTTTCAGTGAACTATTTTAGTACAATATGAGATTGTATTCTGAACAAGCCGCCATGACAGTCTGGCTTTGAATTTCCGGAGAAAACAAACCCACATGAAGCGTTCGTCCAATCAGCTGCCGGTTTTCATTTTTTGGTCAACAATACAGATTAGCGCCGCCTGCTGTTATGGAGACGTATTACGTCTCATCTCTTCGGTGTGTTCTGAGGCACTTTTTGGACCAACTTGGGGAGCCTGATCAGTCCGACTGGCTTTTCTGCTGACGGTTGGCTGTCTAGTTGGTGTGTAACTGCCTTAAAGGACCTGAGCATGTGTGTGTGTGTGTGTGTGTGAGTGTATTTCATTCCTGTGTGTAGTGTGTCATAACAACATAGTGTAAATTGTAATTTGTAATTTCCATTGGGGATAAATAAAGAGGATAAATTATAATTATTAATTATAAATTAGTTTATAGCCTATATTTTTTACCTATATACATTCACAGTTTTCAATCATAATTTGAATTACAACCTTTCCAGTTTTGTCATTATTTAACTCAGCGAGTTAGATTATTTTGCTTGTGTGTTCTGTTTACCTGTACACCTCTTCCCATCATGCCCTTTTTTATAATCTGTCTTTTTCTGTGTCTTTGACATTTCTATCTCTTCTCTGATTCTTTCCCTCTTGATTCTGACATTTCATCTTCACGTCTTTGTCAACACACTGCATATTTTGGCCTATTTTTAGCTTTCTGCTCATCTGCCTTCAAATCACACACACACTGTTTGCTCTGCCACACCAAGCGTGCTGATGTACAATTGTGTAAAAATAAAAGAAGAAAAACATGGAGATTGAGAAAGAGCCTTTGTGATCTTGTGCGTATGTCAAGATACATTTCATCTTAAACATGTTGTGACAGTAATAAATTCAGCTTGATGTCACCTAAAGTGCAATCTGAAAGCAAGCATGACATGTCTGTCCATAAGTACAGCGTTATTAAAGAGGCAGGAGTAAGCCTTCTTATCTCTGAGTGCTCTATCAACCTGGAGTATCGCTCAACACAGGGGCTCTTAAATACTTTTTAGCTTGGTATCCAAATGAAATTCAGCCTGGGACCAAACTGAAAATTTGATTCTGTCACCCCGGTGCTCAGTCTCATTACAACATATTAGTTCCCTTGTCATGTGGGAGCCCAGCAAAAAAACACCAGCTTAGACAGACAATTACTGGATTTATCAATAGGCGAACCAGCAGGTGAGTTTAAAGCAAATTAATTTGACTGAGCACTCAACAAGGTGAAATTCCATCTAAAAAACAGAATACACCTTACTTCAAAGATGAAACTTTGTGTGAGTGAATAAATGTGAAACAAGCCAAATCGGGGTTTATGAGATGAGGGTTGCTGGGTTGAATGAATTCTGCCAAAGGTGCCCATGAGCAAAGGCGCTAATAGACCCAATATCTCCTAGTACATGACTTATTGTTGCTGGGAAAACAATCCTTTCTCACTTCCAATTTATCGACATACTGACAATAGATCAGTGGCCCCTCAGCGTTAGATACCGACGCACAATGCACCCTATAGTGTCTGTATGGGACGCACTGGCGCTGTAAGCCGTTTAGAGACCTCTGAAGTGGCAGGTGCTCAAAGTTAAAAAGGGGCATATGGTACCCAATTTTAAAACACCACAGTGTTAGGGCTGTGTATAGCCACAGTATAGGCGATGACACAGATGTTACTGTTTAAAGTGCTCATATTATGCTAATTTTCAGGTTCATAATTGTATTTAGAGGTTATATCAGAATAAGTTTACATGGTTTAATTTTCAAAAAACACCATATTTTCGTTGTACTGCACATTGCTGCAGCTCCTCTTTTCACCCTCTGTGTTGAGCTCTCTGTTTTAGCTACAGAGTGAGGCATCACACTTCTATCCCATCTTTGTTGGGCATGTGCAGTACCTAGGTAAGGACTGCTAGCTAGACAGCTGCAGAGTATGAGGGCGTGCCATGCTAGCAGCTAGGTGAGCATTAAACGTGTGTTACAAAGTGATGAACGTTGACACGGAAGTAAAGGCTGGACTACAATAGAGCTTTTGGTTGGTTTTGGTTTGTGAGGATTGTTTTCTCTGGAATTGAATGAATTGAAAAAAAAAAACGATAAAACATATACATTCACAAAAGTAAAGAGTAGGCTATTTCACATAGTTCATATTTTTGATTTGTAATGTTTCTGACATGACATATTAGTATAAGTATTAGCATGGCAGTTAAACTCACAGGTGTCAAAACCATCAAAACAGCAATCCTTCAATCTGTTTTTTATTCTTTCTTTCCATTCCCAATTCTCATCCACTTCTTCATTACCTCAGTCCGACCCTACACCCCTCTCTGTCCCTCCCAAACACACTCCCACACAAAAAGATTTTTGACGATGTGTTAAATGAAAGATAGGGGAGGCCTGTAGGCGGTCGTTCTTAGGCCAACAACCACCAATCTGAGAAAAGGTCAATTAGATATAAGCAGAAAATAATAATAATGTATGATGGTTTATTTATGATCCTATTCTATATAAATAACAGCACTCTAAAGACCTGGTAACACCAACAATTGTTAATCCACACATATTAGCAGAGCTAGTTGGCCAACTACTGTAGCTGTTCAGTAGTGATTGCAAAATGAAGCCTTATGAAGCTCATTAAACTATTTTATTTATTTTCTGAGCCCACTAGATGGCGCTCAGAGAATGGCAAATCAGTGTGCAAAGGGTTGAAAACAGAGAGCGACATCAAGTGGTGAAAATGTGTCACAAAGCTTTATGAGGCTTAATTTGGCCATCTCTGTGTGTTGAGCTAACATGCTAGCATGTCAGGAACATGCTAGCTCTGATCATTCATGCTCTCCAAGCTAGCTCGGGAACTCAGCAAGCTAGGCACCTCGGTTGCTAATTGATAATAAGTTAACGGAGGTTATTCAAGAGACACATTTGTACCATTCTCTAATAGCAGAGAGTAACGGTATATAAAAGTGAATGGTGCAATATGGCTAATGGACTAATCCACGTTGCAGGCAAAAGTAAACAAGCCACCATCAACGTAATTTCAATAAATGGCTAGATTTCAATTTTGGCCTTTGCTGTTGTCAGCTGCTCCATCAATGGAAAGAAAAATCAACAAGCCTTTATTAATGAAATCAGTTTCACTTTATTCAGTTCATCTAAAAGCCATGCTTGCATTCTGGGCGGCATGGCCCCGACCAACCAGGAACCACTAAATAGCTAGCTACTCTGAAAGATTTTGTACCAC
Source organism: Perca fluviatilis (assembly GCF_010015445.1). Classification (NCBI taxonomy): domain Eukaryota; kingdom Metazoa; phylum Chordata; class Actinopteri; order Perciformes; family Percidae; genus Perca; species Perca fluviatilis. Next base: position 10,819,316 of record NC_053121.1, on the reverse strand, counting down.
AGCTCCCGAGATCATGCTGCAGATGCCCTTCACAGAGGCAAGTGACATTTCTGTGTTGTGTTGCTGCAGAGCTGACTATTGGCTACCCACTGTATCCTGCAGACCAACTACAACATGTTGACATTTATTGACATTTATTTGATCAGGGTCAGCCAGCTGGCCATGCGGTGAATCATGGACCGGGAACCACCAGTGCAGTCTGCAGCTCTGAAGAATCAAGAGCCCTAAAGAGTTCACCCATTAAACTGGACTCTGCATTCAACACACAATGTACCTCAGGTTCAAGTCTTCTGATGACTTTGAGCAATAATAATAAACTGGAGCAACACAATCCTTTCACTTGCAGCCGGCTACACACGATGCATGGCGTGTGTCAGCTGTGTCTGTGTCTGTTTTTATTTAGTTGGAACCACCAACCTTCCGATTGGTAGGCGACCGCTTTACCACCTGAGCCACAGCCGCCCTAACTACAACTATGTCCCTGGTTTAAAAAAAAATTGTTGTACAAAATGTTACAACCCAATCAGAGCAGAAGGATCCACAGCCTGAGGCCATTGGTAGTACCATTGTTCAAAGGAAAGGCTTGTCGAGGCGATTCCTCACTACAATTACAGAGGCCTTTCATCTGTTGCTGCTCTGCGTTTTCACCAAGGAGCTATCTTGGACTTTGCAGGGTCGAAACTACAACTTCCTCCCTTGTTGAGAAAACTAGCAGTTGTACAAAATGTTGCAACACAATCAGAGCAGAAGGATCCAGAGCCTAAGGCTCTTGGTGTGACCATTGCTAAGGAGGAGGGCTGGTTTATGCAATTTCTTACTACGATTATGGAGGCCTTTCATCTCTTTTTTAATCTTTCCGTTTTTTTTTCTGCTTTGTTGTTTGTTAGTTTCCTTTCTGCTGAAGCTGAACCTGAAGGAACTGCAGTCAGTGGCAATGGACACATCCACAAAATGCTGACAGTCAAGTTCAGATCTCTTCTTTCCACAGATGTAACACAATACTCCCACCCCCTACACTCCTGATCAACAGTCAACCAGCCATCACAATCAACTCACTATTTGATTGTATTATCTGCTACTCATTTGTCGTAAATACATTTACTGTGTCAATTAGATTGTGGAAATGTGGTTAACCGATGAATATAAACTGAGATGGAATTGGCCTTAAGGTGCCTTCTGCCTTTTTTATCTAATCTGAAGGCCCGTTGGGTCTTATACAGGTCTTATACAGGCCCTGTAATAAACTTAAATGAATTAGCGTTTAATTAACTTATAAAAAAATAAGTTGGGGAACATTGGGGGCTCAATAAGGGCCCACAGCTCACGTTTATACCCTGATGTCCGCTAACAGGTTAATCCAGCCCTGGTCAAAGGAGGCGGTGATGATGCGTGATGAACCCAAACATCACTGAGAATGTGTTCAGCCCTAATTCACTCATCGTGTGGCAGAATAGATTCCTCTGTTTTGGACTCTGCGGCTCCCCATTTTCACAAAGGTCAGGTCTGCTTTTGGTAAAGAACAGTAAGAATTCATTTATTTTCACCAAAGTTTAAATTAACGTGAACGATTTGTGTGGGTTTACTTCGTCCCAGTCTTAATTATCTAAGTAATTATCTTCACGAAAATTTCTGCGTGGGAAAGTCGCCGGACGACACAGTCTTCTGATCATAGTCATTCTGAGAAATACAGAGAGAGTTGTGTGGAGTTGATAGTCTTAATTAGCTTTGTAGCAACTCATTTGCCAATGGCTTGAATGTAATGGACGTTCATTAATATCAAAAAGTTACACACTAAAGCTTTAAGTGTTTTACAGGTTTTTTTTCAATTGCTAACAAGCGATATATACTTAAGATACTTTTTCAAAACTCTTAACACAGCAACCCACCTACCTCACACAATTAGCCAAATAGTGCATTTTCTACTCAAAACCAAATTTTTTACATTGCAAAATGCAAAAAAACACGACAAACCTGATTCAAAATCAAATCATTCGGTCAAAACACTAGCACGATTCCCCCACCCAAGAAGATCAGATAGTCAATCATGGCAAAACGACTTTCTAAATACTAACTGTTGATGACATTACAAAAACTCCATTACTTTTTATGTTTCAGTTCTACCTGCATGCAATAGACAATGTGAAATCCATTGCTTTTTCGTAATTCATTTCCCTTTTACGTTAAACCACCCTATACTTTTGGCTTGAGGGTCAAATATGTGCATTTTGGCAAGAAACTACGTAAAAAGTGAATGAGTCATCTTTACTTTATAGAACGTACATAGAATTTCCGGAGTAAAAGCTTTATTACAGTTTTTTCCAGTTGCTAACACACTAAAATGACATGCATAGCACAATTATTTAAACTGACACACAGAGAGCAAAACCTCTTCTCAAGTCTCCAAAACTCTAAACACATTTTCTGCTTTACACACATTTTGCAATTCGAAAAGGCACTTTTTAAATGCACTGAACACGGTTCTCTGCATAAGACACAACAATCTGACATAAAGTCACATGTCTGCCATTTCAAAACACTGCCATTCAAAATGACACTACATGAGCTTATTGGCCAACATATGCGCCACCTGGCCAAACACCTCAATGCTTACAGTTTTTCTCGATTGCTAAGGCACATTTCTTGAAAGCTACTCTCCTTTTCTCTAAACTGTGAACACAAAACCCAATTTTCAAGCTACATTCACAAAACCTCAGACTCTTCTTGCAAAACCAAACTTTCACCTCAAAACAGTTCAATCTGTGCTCAAAACTGAACTATGTTGTCAAATCGTGCCCCGAGTGAATCTAAATTAAAAACACTACTGAACAGTCACTAAACACTACGTAGAAAAATAGAAAACACAATGCTCAGGACCTGAAGCTGGAGAAATAAATGTTTATTGTTCACTGTAGGCTAAATGCATGTTGCAAAACAAAAAAAAACTGCATTTAGCACTTTTACAAAAAGACAAAACAGAAATCTTGTGCATTTACACGTAGCACTTGTAAAAACAAACAGAAATCTTATGCGTTTGCCACTTGTGTGCCCATGTAAAAATAAAGTACAAAAATATACAAATAAGTGCATTACTCAGCCACAGCATCATGTCTCCGTAATGGGTCAGGACACAGGACTTCATCCACATCACCGGCCACATTTTGTCTGGCCGCAACGGGGGAAAAAAACCCTGGCATGCCGAATCCAGGCTTGGCATGCCTCCACACCTATGTCACCACAGGCAAGTCCCATGGCTTGCAGGAGATTTACCCTGGTGTAAGGTTGGCGTTCATATACCTTCCACCGCCATGAGGAGAAGAATTCCTCAATGGGGTTTAGGAAAGGGGAGTACGGTGGAAGGCAAAGATTGATACATCCTTGGTTCATATTGAACCACTCTCTAACCTGGAGGGCTCTGTGAAAACTCACATTGTCCCAAACAACAACATAGATGGGATGCTCATCCTGCTGCCCTAACACAGCATCTCGCATGTGATTGAGGAAAATGAGGAGCTGGTGAGTGTTGTATAGCTGTTTCATTTCTGTTGTGCCTGAGGACACGATCAACAGTAGAGAGGCTGACACTGTTGATACCCTCAAAATGTACATGGTCCTCAATGATCTTCTGCTGAATTTCACTCAGTTTAATGGCATTGTTCTCACGGACCATATCAACAATTAGGGTCTCTTGGTGTGGGGAGAAAATACCTGTCCTCCCACCCCCATGTGGCAGTTTTTCAATTCTACAAAAAGAGAACATGGAGTTACAAAAAATATACATGGAATACTAGGCCTACAAACAGTTAGACCAACCCTCCATTACAATACTACAGTACATTGGTACAGTGATGTACTGAAACATATATTTACTTACAGTATACTGTGGTACAGTATATAGTATGTCATACAGTAATTGCTGTCACCATTTACGTACTGTACTATAATGTCAAAAAAAGGTAATTACCTGTTCTCTTCTCTAAATCTTCGGATTATGGTGGACACAGTGAATCTACTGATGTTTGGTTGTACCCTTTGTCCAGCCTCCCTCATGCTCATACCATGGACAAGAACATGGTCAATCACAGTAGCTCTGATTTCATCAGATATTACTTTTCTTTGTCTTCGCTGACCACCTCGACCTCCTCTCACACGAACTCTTCCTCTCAGATTTCTATCCATTGTAGGGCCTCACAAACCAGTGCTCTCTGAACTGGCATGTTCCCTCACATCATTAGCCACAAGTGTGATCAATTTTGAGTTGTTGTGTTCAAGTGGTGACAACTGTGCTTTAATTGTGTTTGACTTTTGTCACCTGTGCTCACCATTATGCAGCACGGGTGCATCACAATGAAAATGTGTTGGCAAGTTGTGTCTAAACAGGTGAAAAGTGCTTATGGTTTTGCCAAAAGAGTGATTGATTCAATCAGTGGGTTCAGGCAACTGAGCATTTGGTTCAGACAATAGGGTTTAGTGTTTTAGCAATTGAGGAAAACTGTAATTGTTACCACTTCAATCAGGAAGTAAGCACTATAAAAAGACCACATGTGAGCACCTCTTTTTTTTCTATATATTTTGTCTGCAATTTTCTTTTTCAGTTTACTGTTTGTTGTGAGCATATTTCTGTTCAGTCCAATGTAAATATATCTGCTGTGCATATGTTGCACTGACTCGTTTGGTGAAAAATAAAAACAAATGTTTCAACAGCATGTGTGTGTATCTGCAAATATTTAGATAGATAGATAGATAGATAGATAGATAGATAGATAGATAGATAGATAGATAGATAGATAGATAGATAGATAGATAGATACTTTTTTCATCCCGAAGGAAATTTTAGGATCCAGTAGCTTAGACAACCTTAACACAACAAACACATATACACATATCACACATACATAAGAATAAAATTAAAATCACGCACAGAAATGCAATGACCATGATAAGGTCTGTGCAATGACCATGATAAGGTCTGTGCATGTGAACAATCTGACAAATTTTCTACAATTT